>NC_053392.1:11320410-12520410 GCF_905171765.1 Bufo bufo | reverse complement strand
GAAAAAGCGGGCCCGGCCAGAATAGGCCACAAAAGCCTGAGCCTGTAGTAGACGGCGGAAGCCAACCAGAAGTAACTTTGTGACACGGTGGACAGCAGCCAGACCCAAGAAGACAACCCTGCCCGAGCTGGCAAAGGGTGGGGGACCCGGAAAGGCCTGTAGAACATGAAGGAGAAGTGGTGGAAGTAAGGAGAAAGAAAGTTGGGTAAAGGGGAGAAAGAGGAGGAGGCATACTTACCCAGTCCCAATTTACTCACCTCGCTTTCATCCTCTTCTCTTTGCCCTCCCTCAGTGTACCAGCAGGGTCACCTCTCCAGCTGCTGGCACCGAAGTGGCAGCCAGCTGGAGTGGAGGGAGGGACTGCAAAATAATAAGTGACCACATGGCTGGCGGGAAGCAGAGTAGCTGGGCTGCTCTGGTCCACTTTGTATTCTTAAATGAGGTAGGGTGGGGAGGGAAACCAACCCTGGCCTTCTCCCCTGGTGAACAGAGAGGCGAGGCGACTGTTTCCCATTCCTAGAGAGGGAAAAAAGTAAAATAATAAACTAAAATAAAAAATGAAAAAGGCAGAAAGGTGCCCTGCAAAGCAGGGGGTCTTTCTCCTATGATACTAAGCTAAAAACTGGTTAGCTCTTTCCAGACTGGATGGGGTACAGCTGGCAGGAGGAGCTAACTCTTTTCTAGCTTAGTGTCGCCTCCTAGTAGCAACAACTATACCCTTGGTCCTGTGTCCCCCAATTATATGATGCAACCCCCACTCTTGTGGCTAGTCAAGATAACTCTCTCAGACGAGACCGGGCAGCTCCTAAATGTATATACCAGGGAAAGCCAACCTGTGACTCTCCAGTTGTTGTAAAACTACAATTCACACCATGCCCTGCTGTAGGTAGTCTGGGCATGCTGGGAGTTCTAGTTTTGCAACAACTGGAGAGCCGCAGGTTGACCATCCCTGGTATATACACTTCAGTATGTCACTGTATAATACTGTTGAGGAAGCCCTGACAATAAAATCTTTTAGTCCTCCTCTTGGATGGGCCCCTTCTGATTTTGGGCCCCAAAGCAGCTGCTTCCTCTTTAGCCAAGCCCCTGATTGGCTTGTATAAAGAGACACCTAAAACCTTTAGGCCTCTTTCACATAAGCGATACGGATTGTGTCAGGATCTATTCAGGGAAAAACTGATGGGTTTGCAAGAACATTGAAGTTTTTTCGACGACTGTGTTCAGTGTGTTCGTTTTTTCCACATGCGTTTTTTAAGAGCATGAAGAAAAACTGAAGAATGACAATGGACATCTCCCAGCAACCATCAGTGAAAAATGCATCTGGATGCCTTCCATTTTTCACGCAAGCCCTATTCACTTCTATGGAGTCAGAGCAACATGAAAAACTCCCAATACAGAACACGCTGCAACTTTTCCTGAATGTTTAGATGACGCTCATGTACATAGACCCAAATGAATAGAATGGATCAGCATTCAGTCTGGATGCTCTGTGTTTGCTACACACATCACATCCAGATGGAAATATCACTCGTGTGAAAGAGCCCTTAAAGGGGTTGTCCGGGTTCTGAGCTGAACCTGGACATACCCATAATTCCACCCAGGCAGCCCCCCTGATGTTAGCATCAGAGCATTTAATGCTCCGAGGTCTCCTTTGCCCTGTGCTGGATCGCGCAGAGCAAGGGCTTTTTTATTTACAATAACACACATATGTCCGGGTTTAGCTCTGAACCCGGACAACCCATTTAAGTGACAGAACTGATTTCACCAAACACAGAGTATAACAAAAAGATTTACACAAAATAAGAAAAAAGCATTTTATTTGGAAAATCTTTGATCATAGCAAAGTTCTGCATACGGTACAGAGCAGGATGATAGATCATTGTGCGGCTGTGTCTGAACCCTTCATGTAAAATCCTGGCTCTGTGGATAGTAACACAAATACAGTACCTGCCAAAAATCTGGACACCTTTTCATTCAATGTTTTTTCTTGTTCTTTGTTTTATTCATTGTAAATTCATATTAAAGACATGGAAACGATGAGGGAACACATATGGAGTTAAGAAGTAAATAATCCCAAACGAGAATGTCTTATACTTTAGATACTTCACAGTTGCCCCCTTTTGGTTTGATGACAGCTTTGAACAGTTTTGGCTTTCTCTAAAGAAAAAGTTGCTATATAGCCCAACAGACATCTACCCAACATCTCCTACCTGGCATAGATTTCAGTTTCTGATTAGCAGACATCCCAAACAAATGTATTAGATATAAATTTGGGGAAATTGAATACCAGCACAGCATCTGATTAAGCTGAGCCCTTCAGAAAGGTTATAGATGCCTATGAATCTGGAAAGGGAGGATGCACAACCAATAGCATATCAATCATTAAAACATCTAGAAAGTGGAGATTTCAGACAACTGCAAATGGTCTAGACCAGTCTGCAAAACGCAAGAAAGAGAGTAGACACCAAGAACTCCAGATTCAAAGGGTTGTCTCTTGGCCAATACGAAGTGGGAGACATGACACCTGAGCCTTATTTGTACAAGCTTCAAAGAATGGGCAAATGGACCTCTGTTTATCTGAGGCAAACATCCACTACCTGTTACAGTGAGGAAATCAAGGGACAGGTACTATGAATTGTACTTGTCCCTTATGAATTTTCTGACTTGGATAATGAATTGGAATGGATGCTCTGAAACCCGTGCCAAGGTCTCAAAGTAGAAAACAGTTTGGGAACAATAAAACAGTGATCCTATATTCAGAACAGTCAGAACTGAATGTGAATTGTTGCTTCTCCTACCCTCAAGGCAACAGAAAAGACTAATGTTTGTAGGTGTTGGGTCCACTGTTGTTTTCTCCCCTTCATTTTATTACTGTTTTGCATGTCATGTTATCTTGTAATACCTTTTTGTATTAAAGCTTTAAAACTTTAACGTTTGTGCGCTCTAATAATCCATAGCCTTTGTAAAAGAGTTATGCTTAAAAGTAGTGTGTTTCTGTGAGTGTTAGCAGATTGGAGTCTCTTTTGATGTAACAGGTCATGGCAGCAGATATTTGGGGGGGGTGGACTTTGCTTTAAATGTGATTTATGCAAAATTTGCAGACTAAACTGGACAAAAAGTACAAGATTGAGTTAACGGAAGTAGATCAACTGTTTGCAGTCAAGCCCACATCACGAGCTGGGACACTGTGAACATAACACATTGCTGTTCAGAAAAAACACCTGGGCAACAATATAGTTTACATAGTAACACCTGCAAAGTTTATCCAGAGAAAGGCAAAATAAAAAAAACACATGAGGTAGGAGCCAATTTTCCTCATTTCAGGGGATAAATTCCTTACCTGCTCCAATTAAGCAATTAGAATAACTCCCTGGATCGACACTCATTTTCCCAGAATTCTATCTACTATGGATAAAAGATGCAGATAGCATTATTTGGCCACAGGACCAAAAGACATGTTTGTCAAAGATTATAGACAGCATCTCATAAGTAATAAATACATTTAAGTTATTATTTCCCCATCACCTTTATCTTTCTATACTGTATAAATGAGGATGAAATATCGACATGTCCACACAGGTTATATAAAAGTCTACATGGGGAGTTCTTCCTCCTTCACTGTGTCCCTCTAGCTTATCCTGCAGTGTGGGTGGAGATATAAAACAGTAAGAAGAAGCGAGGTTCATGGGAACAATTAATCTTCACTGCTCTTCGATTCTTCCTTATATCCACCATGTTTGGCAGATCCAGGCTAATGATACCTAACAATAAATGCTCTTATTGGTGGTGGAAGTGAATATGGTATCCCCTTTGTGTGAATTCTCTCAATTTAAAAATTTTATTTCATTGTTAAAAAATTTCATATACAGAACATCAAAATTATTTATCTCCATGAATTTTCTCATGTTTAATGAGATTTGACTTATGCGTAAAACATTTTCCACATTCTGAACATGTAAATGGCTTCTCTCCTGTGTGAATTCTTTGATGAACCTGAAGACTGCCTTTAGTAAAAAAACATTTCTCACATTCTGGACATGTGAATGGCTTCTCCCCTGTGTGACTTCTTTGATGATTCCTAAGTTTGGTTGTAGTAATGAAACCTTTTCCACACTCTGAACATGAATACGGCTTCTCTCCTGTGTGCCTTCTCCGATGAACAACGAGATGTGATTTATCTGTAAAACTTTTCTCACATTCTGAGCAAGAAAATGGCTTTTCTCTTGTGTGAATTCTCTGATGTACATCAAAAATGTACTTCCTTGCAAAACATTTCCCACATTCTGGACATGAATAAGGCTTCACTCCTGTGTGACTTCTCTGATGTCTAATAATACTCGATATACTTTTATAACACTTATCACATTCTGAACACGAATATGGCTTCAATACAGAGTTACTTCCTTGATATATAATAGCACTTGATTCATCTGTGTGTATTCTCTCATGTCTAACAAGATATGATTTCTCTGTAAAACATTTCCCACATACTGAACATGAATACGGCTTCTCCCCTGTGTGAATTCTTCTATGAGCCTTAAGTTTGGTTTTCGTAACAAAGCATTTACCGCATTCTGAACATGAAAATGGTTTCTCCCCCGTGTGAACTCTCTCATGTTTAACAAGATCCGATTTATTTGTAAAGCATTTCCCACATTCTGGACATGAAAATGGCTTCTCTCCTGTGTGACGTCTCTCATGTATAATGAGAACTGACTTATTTGAAAAACATTTTAAACACATTGAGCATGCAAATCTCTTCTCTCCCGTGTGAATTCTTCTGTGTGCATATAGACTTGATCTTTGTTTAAACTGTTTCCCACATTCCCCGCACTGAAAGCTTTCCCCCCCTTTCTGTCCGGGACTTGTGGTAACAATCTGTGATTGGTGAGGAGAAGGTTCCTCATGATTAGGAGGATTATATGATGGCTCTGTACTTTGAAGTCCTGGATGTACATTATGGGTAATGAAGTTCTCTCCTGAAGAGCGCTGCCCAATATCTTCACCTTCTATTTTATAATCTAGTGATAACATGACATTTTCATCAGACTTCTTACAGAGATGTTCTGTTAGGATTAAAAAAAAAGATTTTGTGTTAAGAGGTTAGAAAAATTAAGTATTATACATGTTTTTACCTGTTTTTGTAATTAGATTTATGGATTTAAGGTTTGGTAAAGAAAGGGAGTTCAATCTATCAGGTCCAGGTTCAATCTATCAGGGAGTTCAATCTATCAGCATATGTACATTTACGTCTATTACAAGTACCTCCTCAGTTGAATTTTTGGATTTGCAAATTAGTATAGAAAAAGAAAAATTAGTATGCAGCACATATCAAAAACCAACGTCTAAAAACAGCTATATATTATATGATAGCTGCCATCTACCACAATGGTTGGTCAATATTCCATCAGGCCAATTTAGACGGATCAAAAGAAATTGCTCAAAAGAAGAAATTTTTGAATCAGAAGCAATAAAACTAAAGGACCAATTTTTGCAGAAAAAATATCCACTGCAAGTATTGGAATCCTCTCTGGAAACAGTGCGCAAACTTGATCGTAATTCCTTTTTTTCAGATAAAATAGAAACCCCAAAGACTGATGATAATGTAAGACTAATACTGCCTTTTAACTCCCAATATAAAAAGATTAGATATATAATCAATAAACATTGGCACCATATTGTCAAAGATAAAACAATAGGTCATATTCTACCAAATAAACCCCAAATCACCTTCACTAAGGCTCCCAATTTGGGCTTATTGGTAGCACCTACAATCATTAATAAATCCCCAAATATATCATCAATCCAAAAATGGATAGGGTTAACAGGCTTTTATAGATGTGGGGCACGTATGGGATGCAGATCCACCTCATTCCCTAAAAAAACCACTGAAGTCCAATCCACCAGCAACACTCACATTCATAAAATCAGAGAGTTCTTGACATGCAATACAGAAAGTGTCATATACATTATTCAATGCCCATGCAAAAAACAATATGTGGGCAGAACGAAAAGAACACTGAAAAAACGTATTGCTGAACATATCTCCAACATCAAAAAAGGTTATGATAAACACACCTTATCCCTCCATTTTAAAATGGTACATAACCAAAATCCACATGGAATGACTTTTGCAGCCTTGGAAAAAGTGAATATTCACTGGAGAGGAGGAGATCATATAAGCCGCATGTCTAGAATTGAATCCCAAAAAATTTTTGAGTTCAATTCTATCCTCCCTCTAGGACTAAACGCGGAAATGGAAGTTTTTGGTTTTTTGTAGAGTATTGACCTTGCATGCACTATTGCTCATTAGACATATATATAAACAATTCATATATCTTAAATTAATGCCAATTCTAAAATCGATACACTAATTAATGATTATATTAATATCTTATTAAATTATGTATTATTGTATTTAAGCATATATATATTTTATACAAACCCATTTTATCACTTTTACCATATCTTATTTATCAGTTCCATACGTATTGTTCAGCGCCATTTTAATCCCATATTAATTATACTCTATATTGCAACATATATTTCTACAACCAATATATATACACATATATGATGCGGTGTATCCGGAGACGCTTACATATGGAGATCAACCCCTATGAGTTATAATGAATAAGGATGTATACACGGTTAAACAGCAAGAGATGGGACATATGACGCTGAACAAATAGTGGAATTTCACATTATTGTTATTGATATAGAATAGACATTCAGTTTGATCAATGAATGACCCACTAGATAATTCTATACATTTTATTATACATCATATATGTTGGTCACATTTTTAATGTATTTTTAATCTTTTATCATTTTTTATCATGTCAAAATCTTGAAGAGCGGTATTGTTAAATATCTGATCTTGTCTGTATTTTTGTATTTTTATATGCACCCAAAAAAAGATCAGATTCGTGGTTATAGGGACAAAACGCACAAAAACCGCATCAGATTGAGAAACAAATAATATTAAATTTTTATTAAAAATATATGACGATTAAAGATCAACCACATGTTATATGCAAACCATCCAGTATTAATAAGTAATTTTAAACTAAACTTATATTCAATCTGACTATGATGTCTGTAGGACTTTGTTCACATGAAAAACCGCATTTAAACATCACACTATCAGCCAATGCGTTTAATTTTATTTATTTTTATTTTTATTTTTATTGTATACATGTATACATACATATATATGTATTCTTATGGATTTTAGACATGTAGAGTACGTCTATAGATATATATTTATGTGCAAACAATAAAATAACTAAATGTCAAACAGCCGGGAATCCTAAATCCAGATTTTCTGTTCCACCCCATGAAAATGAAATAAATTATAATGAACAGATGGCTTCAGCCCTATATAAACGTTTGGATAACAGATGAGACTTGACCACTGAGGAAGGAGTCACTGCCAACTCCGAAACGCGTCTGGTGCACAAGTCTCAAGTAAAGCAAGAAAGAAACCGCAGCGTATTATCTGCGCAACATTTGAAGTTTTTTCTGGAGCGCTTTCTACATATCAATCAGGAAGAAATGCAAGTCCGTCTGTGTCTAAACTAACAGACACCAAAGTAACGCCGATAATCAAGTGGGTCAAAACAATTATACCCCGGCGTCTAAAACGGACAGTTTCTTTGCCTGCTATAGTACCTTACTCACATATATCGAGAGCGGACCGGAACTGAGGCTTCTTGTGCTGCAACACGTGGGACGCCACGCCAAGCACGAGTGACCGGTCATTATACCGCTTCAAACAGTGAGTAGTGTGTTCATACACACCCAGCCATTATATCGCATTAATTGATATGCTGTAACAAACAGCAAGCAATATACGAGACTTTGTATCACATTGCAACACACTAGCCATAGCTGCTAGTCACTTCCCGACAATAGGAGAGATATATCGCATATACTATTGCGCATTTGAACTTGAATACCATCAAATTTACCAATCTTATTGGACATCAGTGACACTTATACTGGCTTTCTCAATTTATACAGATAGTTATTTATGTATTAATTGTATTTTAGTGAATGTATTTTATGCTATTCAGGTACCGTATATTATTTTATTGTAACTAATAAATAGTTTAAACGCATTGGCTGCAGTTCCATTTGATCATCATATGAGGTGTGCCCCTCTCCTCCATATAGTTTATTTACCTACCTAGAAGATTGGGGATATCTTTCTTTTAGGGGGAGCACCCATTCCGTATAAATTGGAGGGTGAGCCAATCCAATCCTACTTCTATATGTACATTTACCTTTCTTTTTTAGTCTCTACAGTTGAGAGACACATTAGAATTCCAGACTGAAAAGATTGCAAAGAGGATGGGTCTGACCTGCGGCTGTCGGGAAAAAGTTTACATGACAAGCAGAGTATGTCACAATAGGAAGACATGCAAGGTGACAAGCCACAAGGGGGCGTTCTAGCATTCACTGCGCTCGTTACCTTGGAGGATAATCTGCTTCCACACTCGCCTTACGCATTAGGCTACCAAGGATTTAAGCAACCTTCAAATTAGGGGTGGGCGGTATAGGCGATATAAGCGATATGAATTTGGGCCACGATATGGATTTTCGCTATATCGCCTGACCGCGATATGATCGCGCGCACCATTTTCTCCTGAGCCGGCCGGCACAGCGGAGGGAGGAGGAGGGAGTCCCTCCCTCCCCACTGTGCGCGGCTGCCGCTGAACACCAATGAGGACAGAGTAGGAGGAGGAGGGGAGGGACTGTGGCCACTGCGCCACCAATGAATGTGCCGGCCATATCCCACAGGGTCCCCCTCCCCCCCCCCCCATCATTGGTGGCAGTTTGCAGTTCCGATCGGAGTCGCAGCAGTGTAATGCTGGGGCTCCGATCGGTTACCATGGCAGCCAGGAGTCACACTACTGAAGCCCTGGCTGCCATGGTATGTTAGTGAGCAGCATTATACTCACGTGCGCCGTGGCCGCCGGTCGCTCCTTCTTCTGTCTGTGCAGCGGATTGCTAATGCTTACAGCATTAGCAATGCGCCGCACAGGCCTATGAGAAGAAGGAGTGACTGGCGGCCACGGCGCACGCGAGTATAATGCTGCTCACTAACATACCATGGCAGCCAGGGCTTCAGTAGTGTGACTCCTGGCTGCCATGGTAACCGATCGGAGCCCCAGCATTACACTGCTGGGGCTCCGATCGGAACTGCAAACTGCCACCAATGATGGGGGGGGGGGGGGCCCTGTGGCCACTGCCACCAATGATTAATACTGGGGAGGGAGGGAGGGGGGGTGGGTTTGTGTTACCAAAGGGAGTAGATCAGAGGCTGGGGGGGGGGGCAGATCAGAGGCTGGGGGAGGCAGATCAGAGGCTGATCAGAGGCTGGGGAGGCAGATCAGAGGCTGGGGAGGCAGATCAGAGGCTGGGGGCGGCAGATCAGAGGCTGGGGGAGGCAGACCAGAGGCTGGGGGGGCAGATCAGAGGCTGGGGGAGCAGAACAGAGGCTGGGGGAGCAGATCAGAGGCTGGGGGAGCAGATCAGAGGCTGGGGGGGGGCACATGACAGACTGGGGGGCACATAAAACATAGAAAAACATAGAATGTGTCGGCAGATAAGAACCATTTGGCCCATCTAGTCTGCCCAATATACTGAATACTATGGATAGCCCCGGCCCTATCTTATATGAAGGATAGCCTTATGCCTATCCCATGCATGCTTAAACTCCTCCACTGTATTTGCAGCTACCACTTCTGCAGGAAGGCTATTCCATGCATCCACTACTCTCTCAGTAAAGTAATACTTCCTGATATTACTTTTAAACCTTTGCCCCTCTAATTTATTACTTCGTCCTCTTGTAGCAGTTTTTCTTCTTTTAAATCTTCTCTCCTCTTTTACCTTGTTGATTCCCTTTATGTATTTAGCAGTTTCTCTCATTTCCCCTCTGTCTCTTCTTTCTTCCAAGCTATACATGTTAAGGTCCTTTAATCTTTCCTGGTAAGTTTTATCCTGCAATCCATGTACCAGTTTAGTAGCTCTTCTCTGAACTCTCTCCAAAGTATCAGTATCCTTCTGGAGATATGGCCTCCAGTACTGAGCACAATACTCCAGATGAGGTCTCACTAGTGCTCTGTAGAGCGGCATGAGCGCCTCCCTCTTTCTACTGGTAATGCCTCTCCCCATACACCCAAGCATTCTGCTATCATTTCCTGTTGCTCTATGACATTGTCTGCCTACCTTTAAGTCTTCTGGAATAATGACCCCTAAATCCCTTTCCTCAGATACTGAGGTTAGGACTGTATCACTGATTTTATATTCTGCTCCTGTGTTTTTACGTCCCAGGTGCATTATCTTGCACTTATCAACATTAAATTTTAGTTGCCAGATTTTTGACCATTCCTCTAGTTTTCCTAAGTCCTTTTCCATTTGGTGTATCCCTCCAGGAACATCAACCCTGTTAGCATGACAGACTGGGGGTGCACATGAGAGGCTGGCGCCATGGTCAGCTCCCTGCTGTTGTATGCACAAAGCACAGGGCAGCAGGGAAGAGTGTAAAGTCGGATATTTACAGCATCAAGCAACGACTTACTAGATTTAACATTTAATATACAAAAAGGTATAATACTACCAGGTTACAAAACAATGACAAAAAAACCACACACATATGCAAACAGTTCAGCAATAAAGGGGTTAAAATTATAAAATGCATACAAATTAGATAGGTGGGAGCAATGATGGGAGAGCAGCTGATCAGACCTACAACTAGGTGTATCTAGGGGATCTGACCCTGTGTGGTTTGCTGGTTTAAGTGTCTTAGCTGTCTTCCCCTGCCCCTGGTCATCCGACAGGAAGCAGGCTAATGACATGCAAAAAGTGGCAAATTGTATAGCATACTCCTAATCGGAGCCAAAACTCTTGTAGTATCCCTGAGATGGATAATATAACCAGTTTTACAGGATATTTTTACCGACCCAGGCATACCAAACATAAATATGAAATAGTATTCATTTCCACTAATATGTAATTCCGTAGGTTTCCTAAGGTCGAAAATCCTGGCGCTTGAGACCAAAGAAGCCTCCAGTTCTCTGATCACAAGACCATAAGTTATTCATAATAAAACATGAATTATGACAGGACGGCTTTTGAAGTATATCTTCTGGTCTATTGGTATCTACAGCCCTATTCCAAGCTTTGGATGAGCTGGAGACTGTGGCATGCATTAATTCCATTAACATCTCTGTGTTACCCAGAAACCAGCACACTTTGGCCTTTTGTCTTATAATGACTTTATTTGCCCCCTCCGTCTACAACATCCTAATAAGTTCCCATTTGTCCAGATTTTTGGCATCATAACTCATAACAAGTATATAAAAAGTTCTAGATTATTATTAATCTCTTTACACTATATGATGGATATGTCTGTCATACACATGTGAATCATGTATAGAGCGGACTCATGAGCTAGTGTCACGGAAGGTAAGAAAAGGGAAGGAAACAGAACATGGCAAAGCAAACAAAACAACTGACTAGGCCCCAACTGCTAGGGAACAAAGGGGTCACCTCTTAGCAATCCCTAAAACACTTTCCCAAAGCTGCTATGCCCATGTGCATATCTCGATGGTAGATATGCACATTCCCACACACCTAAGACTATAACACACTGAACCAAACCCTCATCTGTAGTAAGAGGGAAAAAGGCACCCAGCTCCTTCAACAACTGAAGGAGCTAGCGACACCCTGGAGGCCTAGTGAAAACAGACACAGAAGGAACAAGGGAAAAGGACTTATCTAGAGATGTGTTGGAGCAGACGATCCACCAAACTTCCAGAGCTCACACAAGGCAAAACTATAACCCGCAAAGGCTATAGGGAGAGGGAGGAATAAATAGCCTCACCAATTACATAAAGAGCAACACCCGGGAGGAGGTGGGATTCTGCTCAAACCCACAACAAAACAAACTGTCAGATCGAGTCACGTGCAGCAACTCTGAACAGATCTCATCAGAACACCCACAGGGCAGGGCGTGACCCACTCAATACGCAGTGGGTGGTGGCTGACATGTGGCCACAGTGACTGGGATTGGAGCCAACTCAAATCCAGGTCAGTTAACCCTTCAGATGCCATGGTCAATAGTAACTACAGCTAGGGTTGAGCAAAGTGAGCTTGGAGATTCGTATCTGTATAGCAATCAAATGTATGGGCTCCGGTGAGGGAAATTGGTTATTACCGAAGTCCCTCGGATTTCACCTCGCCAGAGCCCATACATTTTCATGCTGTACGGAGACGGATCTGTGTACAGCATTAAAACAAAGTTTTGAACTAATCGACTTTGGATCTTAGATCCGAACTACAGCATATGAGAGATTAGATCCAGGGAGGAGGCTCTCCCTGTCCTCCAATCTGAACCTCTGAAGTGAAACCACTGCATTCTGGTCAGATGCTATTACATATAAAAATATATTGAAAATATTAATTCATAGAAAAATAAAATTCATATAAAAATTCTAACTCCTTTCCCCAAATATAAACAATAAAAAAAAAATAAGGATCATTGGCATTGTCAAGTCCCAAAAATGCCCAAAGGTAAAATATACTTATTAATGGGGGGGAATCACAATAGCTGATCTGCTGTTTTTTTGCTTGATTCACCTCCCCCCCAAAAAATTTTAAAACGGTGATCAGAATCATACACACTCCAAAATGGTATCAATAACAAAATACAGATCAGCCTGTAAAAAAGGAGCATTAATTTTTTTTCTAACTTTTTTTTAAGTATTAAAACACAAGAAAAACTATTAAAATTTGGTATCTCTGGAATCATATTAAGCCGACAAATGAAGGGAAACGGTCAGTTTTGCTGAGTAGGAAACAATATAACAACAAAACACATAAAATTACATTTTTTTCTACCAATTTCACCATAATCAGATTTTTTTACAGCTTCCCAAACATCATATACAATATTAAATGGTGTTTTTGTCCCTCATACGGCTATGTGAACAGAAAAATAAAATCTCACGGCTCTGGAAAGGCAGGGAGAAAAAATGAAAACAAAAAACAAAAAAACACAGCTTTGTGGTGATGTCTAAAGCGGCGTGAAATTACCAGCACTGTTTCAGGTATGACTACACTGTCTATAGTTACAGATACTCAGGACTATGTGCTGGGACTGATACGGTATGGGAAGGAACCCATCTTAACCTGTTAACCAGGACACCATGACCCCAGAAAAGGGCAGCTTGGGTCAAAGCCGCCGACCATCTAATTGTGTTACCAAAAGATTACTGACCAGATATCAGAAGACTCAGGACCCCTGGATTAAATTGGCACTAGAAAGGTCAATGATTATGCTTAAGTTTTTTAGCCAAATCCTGAAGTGGATCCAGCAGGAAGGAGAAGTAGACGTAGTTCCTTTATTTTTCCTATTCCTTTGCAGCCAGCAACTATAGACCAACAGCAGAACATCGATAGCAGTCAAAATCATGAAAACTACTGAAAAACAGGATAATGGACCACCTAAAACCAATATGTTGGACCCAGAACAGCATGGCGTTAGTCAGGGCAAAGCAGATGATGTCAAACATCTTATTGCCTATGACACAAAGTTGTCGGATGAAGCTGGTGCCGTAGATGTCGCAGATCTGGATGTCAGCATAGCCTTCTATACACTTCTACATAAAGAGCTGATCAACAAGTTTGGCCTAATCCCGGGATAGTTCAGTGGATTTGATGAAGGACAGATATCAGAACGAGAGAGACTAGTGACAAGTGGTGACCACAAGGGTCTGTTCTGTGTTTGGAAGTGATATACAGCAGGAGACGGTTTGGTAGGTAAGGAATGACTATAGGTAGGGTGTGTGAGTAGGTTATGACTGTAGGTAGGTTATGACTGTAGGTAGGGTATGACTGTAGGTAGGGTATGACTGTAGGTAGGGTATGACTGTGGGTAGGTTATGACTGTAGGTTAGGGTATGACTGTAGGTTAGGGTATGACTGTAGGTTAGGGTATGACTGTAGGTTAGGGTATGACTGTAGGTAGGGTATGACTGTAGGTAGGATATGACTGTAGGTAGGGTATGTCTGTAGGTAGGGTATGACTGTAGGTAGGGTATGACTGTAGGTAGGGTATGACTGTAGGTAGGATAGACATGTCTGGTGCTTGATACATCCATCTGGACCAGGGCTACCACCTCTATCTGGATAGTTACTATACCAGTGTTCTAATATCAATATTCCAGAAGTACAGAGGTATGTGGCACCGTAAGGGAGTCCCAGTACGTTTGCAAGTGAGGACACACACATTGTACCAGGGAGGAAGGAAAAGACTCAAAAAAGGTGCTGAGTGATAAGAAGAGACACCATCTACCAGTGCGACACCGGCCCAACACACCTGTCCTTGTGTGAAGGAGTGTTGTACAATTTCTCATACACCCCTTGGTTTTCTATTTAATTGACCCTGTTATTTACCCTGATGTACCCCGCACAGCTTACACATGCCGCATGTCAGTCCTGGAGCCCTGCTGTATACCCAGGAAGCTGATAGAGAAACAAGGTGGAGCCTCACCTGAAGAAACCTCCCAATTCCCTTCCTCCATTCATTACTCCATACCTGTGGTCACATGGACTGGAATGTCCTCCTCCACCTCACTCTTACACGGGGGATCGCCCATCATCCGCTCTTCTTCATCCTCCACTTTAATATCAGTCACATCTTCCCCCTGATTTGTCATCTGTAACAATTCAGGACAATACAGCAGACAGGTGGGAAATCTAACAGATCCACATAAGAGACCCCCACAATCTATGACCCCTCTATGACTGCAGGACCCCACTATATAGATGTGTATAGGGCTCAGCTCCATCTACCTGATGGTTCTCTGGGAGCTTCTCCTCTGGACAGTCCTGGGAATACAGAGGACGGGGACATCTCTCGGGGGGATTTCCTTCTATGAGTCCAACTGTAGGAAACACACAGGGGCAGGAGAGATTATTACATGTGATGATGGGAGTATTATCCAGGTGACCCTCAAATTATACATAAAAGTCACCCCCCACGCTTCTTACACTGCTGAGCGCCCCATAAATCCATCTTCTCTTTTGCTCCATCTTTAACTTCAACCTTAATATCAATCAGATTTTCATCATGAACAAGAAAACAAAATGTAAAATAATCTTTGGTTTAATGACGTTAAAAATCAGATTCTGGTGAGACTTCAGCTCCATCTACCTGATGGTTCTCTGGGAGCTTCTCCTCTGGACAGTCCTGGGAATACAGAGGATGGGGACATCTCTCTGGTGGATTTCTCCTCCTGGATCCATCTGTGGAGACACAAGCACACAGTGACTGAATACATGGCCTCCTGTAGATCTCTCTATAGATCAGACTCTTCTCTCAGCTCATTCACTTCTAGGTTTAGTGATCGGGGCCTAAATAACAATGTTCCGCTCCTCACCAACCTTCTGATAAACCCCACAGATGATGAGAACAGGGGTCCTGTGTCCTCACATGGATGGAGCGGTGGCTGTAGATGTCTGCTGCTCCACTCACTGCCAGTGGAAATGCTGGAGATATCTGAGAGGACGTCTGCTCCATCCACAAGGAGGACACGGGACCCTCGTTCTCATGATCAGTGGGGTCTCAGTGGTCACATATTTATCCCGTCCTATGAATAGGCATGTCACCATATTCTCACTCCTGTAAATTGAGAGCTCATTTTCTGTGGGGCGAGCTGGAGATTTTATTGGTACTATTTTGGGGTACATATAACTTTTTTGATCATATATTTTGGGGGAAGAATAGGATTCTATTCACAACACGATTTTAATATTTCATATTTTTGAACATGGCAATACAAATTATGTTTATTTTTCCATGATAAATAGGGGAAAAATGTGGAATTTGTTATATTTTGCTTTATTAATATTTGGAAAAACTTTATTTCTTTTAGTTCCCTATGGGTCTTGAATCTGCAATCATACTGACTCCAGAGGCAGGTATAACAGAAGAAACAAGATGGCGGGCCTTCATTATGTCTCAGGATGCCATTACCACCGACCAGCGCCCGAAAATTGTGTTGCAGAGAAGGGAACGATCAGTGGACAAAGGAAGCCCCCATGTCTGCCCAGCTGCAGTGGATGTTATTGACCACAACATCTTTTGTTGTGATATAGAGATGACACCCAACTCCTGACCCCGCTCCTCACAATCCCTCCTGACCAGTGACGTTCATGTACCTCATTGGTCATTAATAGGTTAAGTCCCCGTTATCCACAGATGACTCCCATCCTCCGGCTTCTTACAGGAGAGGTCGGATCATTTATAACCAGAGCAGACTGTGCTCCGCTGCTGATAAGAGAGAGGAATAACCCCGGCCGGTCTGATGGCGTCCACCGCTGTATCCATCCCCTGCTGCAGAACATCCACATTCACATATATGGGACGGATTTCAGGAGCGGAAACCTCTACAACAAACCTGTCATGTGTGAACACACCCTAATGCAGCAGTACAGTAAAGCGAGGAACGTGTGTGTGGAGCTCAGGCATCGGCCGCTGATCAGGGACGTCTGTCACCCCCTCAGGCTGCCCGATCATCTGCACCCCCCATATCACCCCACTCCTATGTATCCTGGAGCAGATCCTTAAGAGTAAGGCTCCTTTCACACGGGCGAGATTTCCGCGCGGGTGCAATGTGTGAGGTGAACGCATTGCGCCCCCACTGAATCCGGACCCATTCATTTCTATGGAACTGTGCACATGAGCAGTGATTTTCACGCATCACTTGTGCGTTGTGTGAAAATCGCAGCAAGCTCTATATTGTGCGTTTTTCTCGTAACGCAGGTGCAATGAGCAGGACCGTGGTACGGTTAGGCGGACGCCAAAATATACAGTGGGTCCGGATATGGGTATAGAAGTCTATTGTTTTTGTTTGTGACGCCAATTGCAGCGTGCGCAGGGTACAGTCTCAGGGCCCTTTAAGGTGTTGCAACTCACGTACCAGGTGAGGAATGCCAGAGTGGGGTATAATGTCTCTGTGTAGTAGTGGTAATGGTGTCAACGGTGTCTCCTACCTTGGTACGGCTGGACTCCTGGATCCTGGCTCACTTGCAATAAATGAGTGTGTTGCTAGTAGGAGTAATTGAGGGTTTTGGTAACAGTAAATGAGATCCAGACTTGGAATATAATTCAACTTGTCTTTACTGGAGGCAGCATTAATCCATACGAGATACAGAAATAGTCTTGGGTCCCAGCAGGTATAGGCAATGTGTGGCAGGGATCAATATCTCTTCTGCTTCTATCATATGCCTGGAATCTGTCTTCTGCTCTATCTTCTGCTGTGTATGGGACTGACTAGCTGAGGAGGAATTTGGCTTCTCCTGATCTCTGGACGTTACTCACAGCTATGCTCACAGGGTATGCTTCTTCCTGGAGTTCTGGAGGTGCTGCTTGCTTGTCACCAGCTGAGGCTGAAGGCTCAGGCTGGGAATGAAGATCTTTGGTCTCAGCCGAGACACAATCCTGGATTGGATCCCTAGAACTGGGAGCTCCTACCAGCACAGCCTTCCCCTAGCCGACGTGGCTGGCACACTCACTAAACTTCCTTCCCCACCCATGAGGCAGGATGGGGGAACATTCCACACCTCCTGAAAGAGGAGGGGGCTAAACTGGAATGTACTATTTCAGTCTAGAAATGCTAAACTGAACTAAGGCCCTGCTGGCACATTGCTGCCACCAGCTGGTGTACATGGAAATTACAGAAAAGTACATTCAAACAAGGCTTATAATATGCACATTTGTGAGGAATATTAAATAAAATCACATTTGATGACAAGGCACATGTTACCAACAAATAGTAGCGGGGAGAAAGAGTTTAGTAACATAACTCTGGGATGTTACACAGGCCCCATAGAAATGAATGGG
This sequence comes from Bufo bufo, assembly GCF_905171765.1. NCBI lineage: Eukaryota > Metazoa > Chordata > Amphibia > Anura > Bufonidae > Bufo > Bufo bufo. The sequence continues at coordinate 12,502,493 of NC_053392.1, read as the reverse complement.
GTTGCGTGAAAATCCCAAGCAAGTGCGGATGCGGTGCGATTTTCACGCACGGTTGCTAGGTACCGATCGGGATGGGGACCCGATCATTATTATTTTCCCTTATAACATGGTTATAAAGGAAAATAATAGCATTCTGAATACAGAACGCATAGTACAATAGCGCTGGAGGGGTTAAAAAAAAATAATTACATTTTTTTTTTAACTCACCTTAATCCACTTGTTCGCGCAGCCGGCATCTCTTCTGTCTACATCTGTGAGGAAAAGGACTTTTCATGACGTCACTACGTTCATCACATGATCCGTCACCATGGTAATGGATCATGTGATGCGTGCAGTGACGTCACCACAGGTCCTTTTGCAGTACGCCGCCCTGCAGGGCGAGGCGAATAGTGAGGTCACAGGGGTAGTTACTAACCGAGGGTGGTTGTGGTACTCACAGTCTTTTATATACCCTCGGCAGACGTACAGCAGTGATGGAGAGGCTGACACAGGGGTCCTCTGGGGCACTCTCTGTATATAGGGACCTGGCCAGGTGGTAGATGAGGTGCCCTGGATGTTGCAGGTGTTTAATGTGCTGGTGGCAAGATCCCTTTAAATTCATGACGCCAGTGCCGGTAACGGTGGGACACCGATTTATAATAGGAATAATTGAGGAACACGTTGTTGTGGTGAACCAAAACTTCCTTTTACTGGAAACAGTTAACTATTTACAGTCTTTTGGCAAAGTTCCACATGTGAGCGGCAGTCACTAGCAGGCTTATACAAATGGCAGGCACAATGTTAAATACTTACAGATCAGGCTGCACTTTTCCTCAGAATCCTGTCTGTGTTTACGCCAAGGCCCGTATGCCCTATTGCTGGCTTTATCCTTGGTTAAGGTAAACTTCCTCAGGTATATATCTCCTTGCTTTAATAAAAATCCTTCTGCCCTTCAGCTCCTGTCAGGTTGGCTGGAAACACTTTGGTTCTGCTCTGGTTATGGGAACTTCAGGTTTTCTCAGGAGATAGCTTCTTCTCCTGGTGGCAACTCGAAGCCAGGGCTGTCTAGCTACATGGCAGTAGTTGGCCTTCAGCTCCACTCTGGCTAAAGACACCCTCTGAACTCTGCACACAGACCCTTCCCTGAACAGGACCTGACTATTTATACTAGGGGTTCCCTAGCTCCCTCTACTGTCGAGGGGGAGGAACTACACCATAATAGGCCTGAGACACATAACAGGGAAAAATACACATAAAAGCATAGCAATATACATTAAAATGGACTGTGACATACACTGCCACCGCTCCTCAGGAGGTGGAGAACAACGTGGCCCAATTGACCCTTGTGTAGTGCTCACATTTACCTAGTGGGACACTACACTTTTCCTCACAGATGAAGACAGAAGAGATGCCGGCTGCGCGAACAAGTGGATTAAGGGGAGTTAAATTTTTTTATTTATTTTTTTTAACCCCTCCAGCGCTATTGTACTATGTATTCTGTATTCAGAATGCTATTATTTTCCCTTATAACCATCACATGGAAGGTCTGGAGGCCGTTCTCCAGGACCCTGGACTCTTCCTATCACTTCCTATGATGGATTCTCCTTCCCGATGTCTGACTTGTTACAGAATACAATACAGAGGAGAGAGACACAGGCAGCGAGAGTACAGGGCTGAAACGCAAGCAAAACGCAGGAGAATCACAGAAGCAAAATGCTTCAACACCTTTGTAGGTCACCAGAAACCTTAAAGCTCAGGCACCCACTACGCTAAATAACCAGGGCCCCCTAGCCACTGGTCCTGGGGACATAGGCTGAAGTACTAGACAGAAGCTTGGAGGTAGCAGCATGGTGAGGAACATGATGTCCATGCCCACAGAGGAGGGCAGGGCAGTAGCTGCTACAGGCATGTGTCCTAAAAATAATACAATACAGAGGAGAGAAATCTAGAAAAGTTTACCTCTCCGCTCAGCAGGGAGATGATCTCCAAGGTGAGGTCTAATAATCTTCTGCTGATCTCCTTCCTGTCCATCCTTGGTGGTCATTCAGGAGAAGAGGAGAGAACTGGAGGAGCTGGAGGCTTCTAGTACTGCAGGCCCCTTTATGAGGAGGGAGAGGCTGGAAATCCTCCAGGGACAAGAGCATTAGTGAGATCCAGAACCGCACTTACTGCTCCTGGAGAGACCCCGCTTCTCAGAGCCCCCAGCACCGGGGATAAAGGGGGATTCTGGAGAAATGGCTGATACCAGAGAGAAGAAGAGGCTCCAGACACCACAGCAGTGACTACCGACCAGGACCTGCTCTGCATCTGCTGCACTGCAAGAGCTGAAGGACCTGGGATGATGTCACCGTCATGTGATCAGTGCAGGGGGCGGAGCTCAGCAGTGGAGAGAAGTGGTAGAGAAGGACCTGGGATGATGTCACCGTCATGTGATCAGGAGGGGCGGAGCTCAGCAGTGGAGAGAAGAGGTAGAGAAGGACCTGGGATGATGTCACCGTCATGTGATCAGGAGGGGCGGAGCTCAGCAGTGGAGAGAAGTGGTGATGAAAGACCTGTGATGACGTCACCATCATGTGATCACATTCCTGTTAGGGAGGGGCAGTTCTGGAGTAGAACTGTGTGATATTTCACAAGACCAGATGCAGGTGTAATGCTCTGCAGGGAAAGCAATGGTCTGAAGGAATTTGGGGCTCTTGGCGTCTTATTTCCTAGTAGAAAGAAAAAGCTTGGTGAGGGGAAACAGCGCCCCCCCCCCCCCCCTGGGTTAGTATGGCGCTTCAATTTATGTCTATTTTAGTGTTTACGCATTGATCATGGCTGCACCAGTAGATGGATGGATCACTCCTTGGATTCTGACACCACTACGGTCATGTGGGTTCCACCTTCTGCTCGCTCGGTAGTCTGCGTTGCACCGGTCACGTTCTCTAATATTGGATGCACTTTACTGGCCAGTAGGGTCTCTGTCGTTACTCATTATATGTGTGTTTATTGTCATTGTGACATTGTGCTTCAGTAAAGGGATGCTTTGTTCTCTCTCACGTGTGGTCTATGTGATTTGGTAGAGTTCCTAGTAGAAAGGCCACGTTCCCTCCTCGCACATCACGTTACGTCCTACAGGTCCCTGTCCTGGAAACCGCAGAGGAAAGATGGCCGAGTCCGCCTTTTTACACCTTCATGTTTCCTGTCCTGGACGGTAAGATGTCTCCTCTCACTGTTTGGTCGCCTCACCAAAAATGGGACCAATTAAAGGAACAGTTTGCCTTAAAAAAAAACTAAATGTATGGCTTTGAGAATACGGCGACACAAAATAATTTTTGTGAACCTCAACGCTATCTGACGGATATATTCATCACGGCGCAGCGCTACTTAGTGCCTCGTGACTAATATATCCGTCACCGCATCACACCGCGATCATGTCTATGTACATGGTGACAGAGCGGCGATGGCGGCTGTCACGCAGCACAACCGGCCCGGGACAGGTGAGGGTGGCCCCTGATCGCTCCGATTGGTCTGTACCCGTGGACCAATCGGAGCAGGAGACACGCACATAGGGAAGCACTGCAACACCCAGCCGTTCCTCCTCTCGATGTTTTACTCAAGTAGAATATGCGCCTCAAAAGAAAGCCGACCAGTTGTGAGAACAGAAAAGACAGATCGAGAAAATGGTACAAAAAAGAAGAATTTCCAATTTTCCTTCCTGACACAGAACTCTGCGCGAGCAGGATTAATAAGAAATGCGGTAAAAAAGAACTGGGCTACATTAACCCCTTTATGACCAAGCTTTTTCTTCCTTTTTTCATGGTCTCGTTCCAAGAGCTATAACTTTTTTCATCTATATAGCTTTATGAGGGCTTGTTTTTTACGGGACAAGTTGTAGTTTTTAATGGCGCCATTTTGGGGTACACAAAACTTTCTGATTAACTTTTATTAACTCTTTCTGGGAGGGAGATGGGGAAAAATAGCAATACTGCCACTGCGTTTTTACATTATACATTTTTTGGCGTTCATTTTTCGGTACAAATAACATAATATCTTTATTCTCTGGGTCAGTACGATTACAGTGATACTAAATACTTATAATTTTGTTTACGTTTTACTACTTTTTTTGCAATAAAACACCTTTTATTAACCAAAAAAATGATTTTGCATTGCCACTTCACAAGACCCATAACTTTTTTTTTATTTTTTTATTTTTTTATATGGAATTGTGTGAGGGCTTGATTTTTGAAAGACGACTTGTATTTTTTATTGGTATGATTTTGGAGTAAATGCCGCTTTTTGATCGCTTGTTATTACGGTTTTTTCGGTGGAAACTAAGAATAAATTCGAAATTCTGTCTTTTTTTTTTTTTTTTTACGGCGTTCACCATAGGGGATAATTTATGTATATTTATGTAATATTTATGTAGTCCCGGTCGTTACGGACGCGGCAATACCAAACATATGGGGGATATTTTCTTTTTGCAATTTTTTTTCATTGAAAAGCGTATTTTCAATGGAAAAAAAAGCATATTTTTTTTATTTTATGGAATTCTTTTTATTTAATAAATGTGTATTTTTTTTCAATTTTTTTTTTTTACTACTTAATAGTCCCACAAGGGGACTATAAAGGACAGTATTTTGATTGCTTTTAAAATGTAATGCATTATCTCTATAATGCATTGCATTTCAATAGCAATGCTATTCAAACATTGACCAGCAGGCTGCGCCAGAGAGGTACAGCCTGCTGGAAGTAACGGAAGACAGGCTCGGGGCCCTGATCGGAAGCAAGGTAAGCTTCCCAGCACATCAGCACCCCGCGATCGCATTTTCGGGGTGCTGATGGGAGACAGAGGGAGTCCGCTCCCTCTGTCACCACTTTACATGCAGCGGGCGCCATTGCGCCTGGCATGTAAAGGGTTAAACAACCCGGATCGGCACTCCTGCCGGTCGGGGCTGTTAGAGCAGGGACTCGGCTCTCATGTGAGAGCCAGGTCCGCGCTCCCCGCTGCACGGGGGAGCCGTGCAGCGCTTAAACTCGGCCGCCGTAAAAACGCGGCGGCCCAGCCTAAGGCCCCTTAGTGACCGCCGTAAAAAAAACGTATGGGTGGTCACTAAGGGGTTAAAAAACGATCCAGTTATAGGTAAATGAATACCGCCCAGATGTGATTTTTAGAAAAGTCGCGAACTTACAGAACCACTTAGTACGTAACGCGGTAGCAGTAAAAGAACAAAAAAAATAGTCAAAATAGGTCAATAATAGTCAAAAACCGCAGTAAAGAAAAAAAGAAGGTGAGACTGGCAAATACCGTACATTCTAATAAAAGAGACATAGATCTAAAGATTGTGGGTGACATTACGTGTGAGTCCTCGGGTGTAGTCTACGTGCTGGAGTGCCCATGTGGCCTCCAGTACGTCGGCCGCACCACGAGGAAATTAAAAATCTGAATACAAGAGCACATCAGAAATATTAAAAAGGGATTAGAAACCCAAAAAGTTCTGTTACATTTCAAAATTGCCCATAACAAAAATCCCAAGGGTCCGGCCTATATTGGAGTGGAACGAGTGCAGGCAAACTGGCGAGGTGGCGATACTATAAAAAAGATCGATCGAACAGAAGTAAAGATGGATCACTGAGATGGGTACATTACAACCGCATGGTCTGAACATGGAGTTGGAACTGAAACCTTGTCTTATAGATTAGAGCACACCCAGCCGGCTGCATCCATTGACTATTGGGAACACGTGTGAGAGGCAGGAGTTGGATCGGAGTGAGGGCTATAGCTTTTGGTAGAGTATTATTTGTTTTATCTGCGTTTTACATTTACATGCCCTGGTCCCTGTTATCTTGAAAAACTAAGGTGCATCAGAATGTATCAAAGGAAATTGAGTAGGAGTTTTTAGTAAAGTATTGAGAATAGTGGGGGGAGTGAACTTGGGGATTTAAGAATTGTGGGAATACTTGGAAGCCACGCCCCTGATGAAGCCATTTGGAGCGAAACCCGGGTCGGGCAGGACCATTGATCTGTGTTGATTTTATCATTGCGCATTTTATCTCACTATGGGAGCATTATTTAATCATCTGTAGGAGGCACAACGAGAACAACTGTGCAGAGGACCTACTGGTCGGCTTTCTTTTGAGGCGCATATTCTACTTATACTCTTGTAAGTATAACATCGAGAGGAGGAGCGGCTGGTTAATGCAGTGCTTCACTATGTGCGTGTCTTCTTTATATTCTCACAGGATGTTAATTGAAAGAAACGCCTAACGAAGCTAGTGTGTGCTTGAAGGTTTTGGGCCAATATTGACTGGTATTTGGAACTGGTCATAATTCCCTCTAGCTTAACTAAGGCCCCAGTTCCAGCTGAAGAAGAACAGCCCCTTGGTATGATGCTGCCACCACCATGCTTCACTGTGGGGATGGGGTTCTTCTGGTGATGTGCAGTTGTTTTTGAGCCAAAAATATCTTTTGGAAATTTGGCCAAAAAGTTCAACCTTGGTTTCATCAGACCATAACACATTTTCCCACGTGCTTTTGGGAGACTTCAGATGTGTTTTTGCAAAATGTAGCCTGGCTTGGATGTTTTTCTTGGTAAGAAAATCATGGGTTGGAGGTCTGATGCCTCATCTTATACCAGCATAAACCTGACTGAAGAAAACCGCTAACAGTTTGGTGTCAGAAGTGGGATCCACCAGAATACAGTATCGGGTAAGTGATTCTATATTTAAGATATATATTATTACTGCCCTATACTGTAAGAGTGGATTATTTGAACCCAGTAAACGCTTCTGATAAGCGTCCCTAGAATCTAGGGGCCCGAATGTGTGGTAAGTAGTTTGAAATCAAAATCTGTAAAAAATGGCCGGTGAAATCCGAAAGGTGCTCTTTGGAATATGGGCCCCTTTGCCCACCTAGGCTGCAAAAAAGTATCACACATGTGGTATCTCCGTACTCAGGAGAAGTTGGGGAATATGTTTTGGGGTGTCATTTTACATATACCCATGCTGGGTGAGAGAAATATCTTGGTCAAATGCCAACTTTGTATAAAAAAATGGGAAAAGTTGTCTTTTGCCAAGATATTTCTCTCACCCAGCATGGGTATATGTAAAATGACACCCCAAAACACATTGCCCAACTTCTCCTGAGTACGGTGATACCAGATGTGTGACACTGGTATCACACATCCCAAGGTATTCAATGAGGGGCATGGCGAGTTCATAGAAATTTTCAAGTTAGCGGAAATTGAATTTATTTTTTTTTTTCTCACAAAGTCTCCCCTTCCGCTAACTTGGGACAAAAATTTCAATCTTTTATGGACTCAATATGCCCCTCACGGAATACCTTGGGGTGTCTTCTTTCCGAAATGGGGTCACATGTAGGGTATTTATACTGCCCTGGCATTCTAGGGGCCCTAAAGCGTGAGAAGAAGTCTGGAATATAAATGTCTAAAAAATTTTACGCATTTGGATTCCGTGAGGGGTATGGTGAGTTCATGTGAGATTTTATTTTTTGACACAAGTTAGTGGAATATGAGACTTTGTAAGAAAAAAAAAATAATTCCGCTAACTTGGGCCAAAAAAAATGTCTGAATGGAGCCTTACAGAGGGGTGATCAATGACAGGGGGGGTGATCAATGACAGGGGGGGTGATCAATGACAGGGGGGGTGATCAATGACAGGGGGGTGATCAATGACAGGGGGGTGATCAATGACAGGGGGGTGATCAGAGAGTCTATATGGGTTGATCAATGACAGGGGGGTGATCAGGGAGTCTATATGGGGTGATCACCCCCCTGTCATTGATCACGCCCCTGTAAGGCTCCATTCAGACGTCCGTATGTGTTTTGCGGATCCGATCCATCTATCAGTGGATCCGTAAAAATCATGCGGACGTCTGAATGGAGCTTTACAGGGGGGTGATCAATGACAGGGGGGGGATCAGGGAGTCTATATGGGGTGATCAGGGGTGAATAAGGGGTTAATAAGTGACAGGGGGGTGTAGTGTAGTGGTGTTTGGTGCTACATATTGCTGAGCTGCCTGTGTCCTCTGGTGGTCGATCCAAACAAAAGGGACCACCAGAGGACCAGGTAGCAGGTATATTAGACGCTGTTATCAAAACAGCGTCTAATATACCTGTTAGGGGTTAAAAAAAATCACATCTCCAGCCTGCCAGCGAACGATCGCCGCTGGCAGGCTGCAGATCCACTCGCTTACCTTCCGATCCTGTGAGCGCGCGCGCCTGTGTGCGTGCGTTCACAGGAAATCTCACGTCTCGCGAGATGACGCACGGATGCGTCCAGGAGGAATGAATCAACCACCTTCCGGACGCATCCGTGCGTTAGGCGGTCCGGAGGTGGTTAATGACCAGGCCACTTTTTACACTTCTGACCTACACTACTTTCACCGTTTATTGCTCGGTCATACAACTTACCACCCAAATGAATTTTACCTCCTTTTCTTCTCACTAATAGAGCTTTCATTTGGTGGTATTTCATTGCTGATGACATTTTTACTTTTTTTGTTATTAATCGAAATTTAACGAAATTTTTGCAAACAAATTACATTTTTCACTTTCAGTTGTAATTTTTTTTTTAAAAACGACATCCATATATAAATTTTTCGCTAAATTTATTGTTCTACATGTCTTTGATAAACAAAAATGTTTGGGTAAAAAAAAAATGGTTTGGGTAAAAGTTATAGCGTTTACAAACTATGGTACAAAAATGTGAATTTCTGCTTTTTGAAGCAGCTCTGACTTTCTGAGCACCTGTCATGTTTCCTGAGGTTCTACAATGCCCAGACAGTACAAACACCCCACAAATGACCCCATTTCGGAAAGTAGACGCCCTAAGGTATTCACTGATGGGTATAGTGAGTTCATAGAACTTTTTATTTTTTTTCACAAGTTAGCGGAAAATTATGATTTTTTTTTTTATTTTTTTTTTTTTCTTACAAAGTCTCATATTCCACTAACTTGTGACAAAAAATAAAAACTTTCATGAACTCACTATGCTCATCAGCGAATACCTTGGGGTGTCTTCTTTCCAAAATGGGGTCACTTGTGGGGTAGTTATACTGCCCTGGCATTCTAGGGGCCCTGATGTGTGAGAAGTAGTTTAAAATCAAAATCTGTGAAAAATGCCCTGTGAAATCCGAAAGGTGCTCTTTAGAATATGGGCCCCTTTGCCCACCTAGGCTGCAAAAAAGTGTCACACATCTGGTATCGCCGTACTCAGGAGAAGTAGGGCAATGTGTTTTGGGGTGTCTTTTTACATATACCCATGCTGGGTGAGAGAAATATCTCGGCAAAAGACAACTTTTCCCATTTTTTTTATTCAAAGGTGGCATTTGACCAAGATATTTCTCTCACCCAGCATGGGTGTATGTAAAATGACACCCCAAAACACATTGCCCAACTTCTCCTGAGTACGGCGATACCAGATGTGTGACACTTTTTTGCAGCCTAGATGCGCAAAGGGGCCCACATTCCTTTTATGAGGGCATTTTTAGACATTTGGATCCCAGACTTCTTCTTACGCTTTAGGGCCCCTAGAATGCCAGGGCAGTATAAATACCCCACATGTGACCCCATTTTGGAAAGAAGACACCCCAAGGTATTCAATGAGGGGCATGGTGAGTTCATTGAAAAAAAAAAATTTTGGCACAAGTTAGCGGAAATAGATTTTTTTGATTTTGTTCTCACAAAGTCTCCCTTTCCGCTAACTTGGGACAAAAATTTCAATCTTTCATGGACTCAATATGCCCCTCAGCGAATACCTTGGGGTGTCTTCTTTCCAAAATGTGGTCATTTGTGGGGTGTTTGTACTGCCCTGGCATTTGAGGGTCTCCGCAATCATTACATGTATGGCCAGCATTAGGAGTTTCTGCTATTCTCCTTATATTGAGCATACGGGTAATGAGATTTATTTTTTTCCGTTCAGCCTCTGGGCTGATGAAAAAATGAACGGCACAGATTTCTTCATTCGCATCGATCAATGTGGATGAAAAAATCTCTGCCCAAAAAAAAAAAAAGGAGGGGAAAGGCGTCTGCCAGGACATAGGACCTCCGCCCAACATCCATACCCACTTAGCTCGTATGCCCTGGCAAACCAGATTTCTCCATTCACATCAATCGATGTGGATGAATAAATCATTGCCGGGATTTTTTATTTTATTTTCATATACAAAGTGTTTGCCAAAGCATATGAACACCGCCACCTCCTCAGCTCATATGCCTCGGCAAACGTATCTTTTACTGCAGAGGAGAAATCTCGTCTTGCAGCGCCGCATACACTGACTTTTGTGTAATCTGACAGCAGCGCAATGCTTCTGTCCGAATGCACATCAGTGCTGCAGCTAGTCGATCGGTTGGTCCACCTGGACGGTAAAAAAAACAAAACAAAAAAGAAAAAACCAGGCCGCAACACAATAAATTTATTAACTTTATAATAACATTTGAACGGAACATATAAACTATATTTAACTTTTTGAACAGAACGTTAACTTTTTTGCTTACTGGTAATTTTTTTTTTTTTACCTTTTTATAGGACAAACCTCTCCTTCCCCATGGGACAATGTGCAAAGCGCTAATCGCCCAAAGATGTGGCGAAGTACGTTATGCACTTTATCCCAGGTGAAAGGAGAGGTTTGCAGCAGCTGTGAGTGAAAGGGCCCTAATAGCCCTGTGTGCCTGTCCTGTGAGATGCAATCCCTATGCTAAGTGTACCTGTGTGTGGTACTTCCGGAAACACTCTCCAAAGCATAGGGCAGGGTGGTCAGGGCAGTCAGGACAGAAATAGCGGGTGTCACGCCTTATTCCACTCCTGCTACAGACACAACATCTTTTTCGGGGTGACGGTTGGGTTGGATTGAGGTACCAGCAACGACATTGGGGAAATGTCGCTCGTGTAGACGGCTCACTACACTGGTGGATGGGGCCACAGAACCTCCTGGATAAAGGAGGTTCTCGATGATCTCTTCCTGGAATTTGAGGAAGGATCCTGTTCTCCCAGCCTTACTGTAGAGAACAAAACTATTGTAGAGCGCCAATTGAATTAAATATACAGACACCTTCTTATACCTGCGTCGGGAAACTAAATAGGGAGCCAACATCTGGTCATTGAAGTCCACCCCTCCCATGAGCGAATTATAGTCGTGGACACAGAGGGGCTTTTCAATGACAGTGGTTGCTCGTTCTATTTGTATTGTCGTGTCTGCGTGAATGGAGGAGAGCATGTAAACGTCACGCTTGTCTCTCCATTTCACCGCGAGCAGTTCTTCGTTACACAAGGCAGCCCTCTCCCCCCTTGCAAGACGGGTGGTAACGAGCCGTTGGGGGAAGCCCCTGCGACTATGGCTGCTGTGGCACCGCGCGACCATCTGTTCTAGGAACAAATGCCTGAAGAGGGACACACTTGTGTAGAAATTGTCCACATAAAGATGGTACCCCTTGCCAAATAAGGGTGACACCAAGTCCCAGACTGTCTTCCCACTGCTCCCCAGGGAGTCAGGGCAACCGACCGGCTCCAGGGTCTGATCTTTACCCTCATAGATCCGAAATTTGTGGGTATAGCCTGTGGCCCTTTCACAGAGCTTATACAATTTGACCCCATACCATTGCTTGGGATGTATTGTTTGAAGCCAAGGCGCCCGGTAAAATGTATAAGGGACTCGTCTACGCAGATGTTTTGCTCAGGGGTATACAAATCTGCAAATTTGTTGTTGAAGTGGTCTATGAGGGGCCGAATTTTGTGGAGCCGGTCAAAAGCTGCGTGGCCTCTGGGACGGGAGGTGGTGTTATCCATAAGTGCAGGAAACGCAGGATGGCCTCAAATCGTGCCCTGGACATGGCAGCAGAGAACATGGGCATGTGATGAATTGGGTTCGTGGACCAATATGACCGCAATTCATGCTTTTTGGTTAGACCCATGTTGAGGAGAAGGCCCAGAAAATTTTTTAATTCGGAAACTTGGACGGGTTTCCACCGGAAAGGCTGGGCATAATAGCTTCCCGGGTTGGCGGCTATAAATTGAGTGGCATACCGATTTGTTTCTGCCACGACTAAGTCCAAGAGCTCCGCAGTCAAGAACAGCTCAAAAAATCCCAGGGCCGAACCGATCTGAGCTGTCTCAACCCGAACTCCAGACTAAGCGGTGAAAGGGGGAACTAATGGTGCGGCTGAAGTTGGGGACTGCCAATCAGGGTTTGCCAGCACCTCAGGGACTCTAGGGGGTCTACGGGCCTGTCTGTGCGGTGGCTGCGACGGGGTAACTACTGCACGTGCCACCGTACCAGCTTCAACTGCCCTTCTGGTGCTCGCCACGTCACCATGTTGTACGGCAGTGCTGGTACTAGGTCCAGGGAGGGCTGCGCTGCTGGTTTATGCATCACCACGTGATCCGACAGCGCCAGCCCCACTCTGCTGCCCTTGAAGCGGATCCTGCGCAACCTGTGGTCTAGCAACACGGGGCCGGGTACGCCTGGTGCTATCAGGGACCTCAACCTCCTCGTCCGAACTTTGGGTCAGAGTGCCACTGCTTTCTACAGGTTCATATTCTGACCCGCTAGATTCGTCAGATGAGGGTTCCCATTCCTCATCCGACTGGGTCAGAATCCTGTAGGCCTCTTCAGAAGAATACCCCGTGTTTGACATTTGGACTACTAAATTTAGGGGTATTCCCTGAGACTACCCAAGAAAAAAAGCAAGCCTGTCTTACAAAGGGGAGGCTAGCGAAGTACCGGAGGCCGCTGCGATTGATAAAAAATATCAAAACTGATTTTTTTTTTTATCGCCGCAGCGCTTGGAAAGTGATTGTGCAGTGATAAAAAATAAAAATAAAATTTGTCACTGCGGCGGGGCGGGCGTGGGTGAACGCACGTGTGGGTGACCGATCAGGCCTGATCGGGCAAACACTGCGTTTTGGGTGGAGGGCGAGCTAAGGTGACACTAATACTATTATAGATCTGACTGTGATCAGTTTTGATCACTTACAGATACTATAAAAGTACAAATGCTGATTAGCGATACGCTAATCAGCGAATCAGTGACTGCGGTGCGGTGGGCTGGGCGCTAACCGATTGCTAACTACCCAACCAAGGGGCCTAAACTATCCTAAAACCTATCAGTCAATACCAGCAAAATTGGTGCTCAAAAATCCAAATGTTGCTCCTTCCCTTCTGAGCCCTATAGTATGCCCAGGCAGCAGCCAATAGCCACATATAGGGAATTGCTGTACCTGGGAGAACCTGCATAACACTTTATGGGGTGAGTGTCTTCGATAACACAAGTTAGGTACAAAAAACTGTGGATATTTTTTTTATGCTTTACATCAAATTCAAGTCAAAATGATCAATACAACCCTAGATAAGTGCCTTCTTGGGTTTAGTTTCTGAAATGGGGTCACTAAGGTCCCTTTCACGCGAGCGTGATTTCCGCACGGGTGCAATGCGTGACGTGAATGCATAGCACCCGCAAGGAATCCGGACCCATTCATTTCAATGGGTCTGTGTACATGAGCGTTGTTTTTCACGCATCACTTCTGCGTTGCGTGAAAATCGCAGCATGTTCTATATTCTGCGTTTTTCACGCAGCCCTGGCCCCATAGGAGTGAATGGGGCTGCGTGAAAAACGCATTGCATCCGCAAGCAAGTGCGGGTGCGATGCGTTTTTCACTGATGGTTGCTAAGAGATGTTGTTTGTAAACCTTCAGTTTTTTATCACGCGCGTGAAAAACGCATCAAAACGCATTGCACCCGCGTGGAAAAAACTGAACAACTGAACGCAATCGCAGACAAAACTGACTGAACTTGCTTGCAAAATAGTGCGAGTTTCACTGAACGCACTCTGAACGCATCCGGACCTAATCAGTCATGCTCGTGTGAAACTAGCCTTAGGGTGTTTCCACTGTGACATGACTGAAAAACATCCATAAAAGGCTACTTTCACACTTGCGTTAGGAGCGGATCCGTCTGGTGTCTGCACAGACGGATCCGCTCCTAAAATGCAAATGCTTGCATCCGTTCAGAACGGATTCGTTTGCATAACTGTTTATTTCAGATCAGATTTTTCACTTCGGAAAACTCAGATCCAACAGTATATTCTAACACAGAGGCGTTCCCATGGTGATGGGGACGCTTCAAGTTAGAATATACTGAGAAGTGTGTACATGACATGACATGGGCAGACCCCCCCCTCCTGTATTTAACTTATTGGTGGCCAGTGCGGCCCCCCCTCCCTCCCCAGTATTAATTGTAACCAGTGCGGCCCCCCTCCCTCTATATTCATCGGTGGCCAGTGCGGATTCCCAGTATTAAATATGACCAGTGCGGCCTCCCCCTCCCTCCCTCCCCAGTATTTAAATATGACCAGTGCGGCCTCCCCCTCCCTCTGTATTTATTGGTGGCCAGTGCGGATTCCAAGTATTGTGACCAGTGCGGCCTCCCCTCTCCCCCGCCCCTAATTAAAATCACCCCCCCCCCCCCTCATTGGTGGCAGCGGAGAGTACCGATCGGAGTCCCAGTTTAAAATCGCTGGGGCTCCGATCGGTTACCATGGCAGCCAAGACGCTATTGCAGTCCTGGTTGCCATGGTTACTTAGCAATAAATACAAGCATTATACTTACCTGAAGAGCTGCGATGTCTGTGACCGGCCGGGCGCTCCTCCTACTGGTAAGTGACAGGTCTGTGCGGCGCATTGCCTATAGCACAGACCTGTCACTTACCAGTAGGAGGAGCGCCCGGCCGGTCACAGACATCGCAGCTCTTCAGGTAAGTATAATGCTTGTATTTATTGCTAAGTAACCATGGCAGCCAAGACTGCAATAGCGTCTTGGCTGCCATGGTAACCGATCGGAGCCCCATCGATTTTAAACTGGGACTCCGATCGGTACTCTCCGCTGCCACCAATGATGGGGGGGTGATTTTAATTAGGAGGGGGGGGAGAGGGGAGGCCGCACTGGTCACAATACTTGGAATCCGCACTGGCCACCAATAAATATAGAGGGAGGGGGAGGCCGCACTGGTCATATTTAATACTGGGGAGGGAGGGAGGGGGAGGCCGCACTGGTCATATTTAATACTGGGAATCCGCACTGGCCGGCCACCAATGAATATAGAGGGAGGGGGAGGCCGCACTGGTCATATTTAATACTGGGGAGGGAGGGAGGGGGAGGCCGCACTGGTCATATTTAATACTGGGAATCCGCACTGGCCACCGATGAATGAATATAGAGGGAGGGGGGGCCGCACTGGTTACAATTAATACTGGGGAGGGAGGGGGGGCCGCACTGGCCACCAATAAGTTAAATACAGGAGGGGGGGGGTCTGCCCCCTGCTGCCTGGCAGCATCTGCCAGGCAGCAGGGGGCAGTCATGTACACAGTTCTCAGTATATTCTAACTTGAAGCGTCCCCATCACCATGGGAACGCCTCTGTGTTAGAATATACTGTCGGATTTGAGTTTCACGATCTAACTCATAACCGACAGTATATTCTAACATAGAGGCGTTCCCATGGTGATGGGGACGCTTCAAGTTAAAATATACCATCGGATTGGAGAAAACTCAGATCTGATGGTATATTAATAGGGACTCCTGACTTTACATTGAAAGTCAATGGGGGACGGATCCGTTTGAAATTGCACCATATTGTGTCAACGTCAAACTGATCCGTCCCCATTGACTTGCATTGTAAGTCTGGACGGATCCGTTTGGCTCCGCACGGCCAGGCGGACACGAAAACGCTGCAAGCTGCGTTCGGGTGTCCGCCTGCTGAGCGGAGCGGAGGCCAAACGGTGCCAGACTGATGCATTCTGAGCGGATCCGCATCCACTCAGAATGCATTGGGGCTGTACGGATCCGTTCTGGGCCGCTTGTGAGAGCCTTCAAACGGAACTCACAAGCGGAACCCCGAACGCTAGTGTGAAAGTAGCCAAATAAAGGCCCTAAAATCCAGAAGGTACTTCTCCATTTCTGAGGACTGAAACGAGAGTCGCATTATGGGCATTTATACATAATACAGAGTCAGAGTAATAAATATTAAGGTTTGTTTTGCTGTTAACCCTTGCCGTGTTACAAAAAAATATGGACTAAAAGGAAAATCGGTAAAAAAAAGAAAAGAAAAAGTATTACATTTACCCCCATGTTTCTTTAATTCACGTAGAACATCTAAAGGGTTAGCAAAGTTTGTAAATGCAGTTTTGAATGATGTGATTGATGCAGTTTCTAAAATGGGTCATTTATGAGGCTTTCTATTATATAGGCCCCTCACAGTCACTTCAAAACTGAATCCCTAACAAAAAAAGAACTTTGAAATTTTGAAAGAAAAACTATAAGCCTTCTCTCATCCTACAAAAATAAAAGGATTTAAAAAAATGATGCCTTCGTAAAGCAGATATATGATACATGATAGCTATTATGTAAATTGGGTGGTAAGAATATTTTTAAGTTTGAAAAAAGCAAGTTTTTCCAAAATGTCACCAAATTTTAGAATTTTTCATCAATAAACGCAAAACTTTGGGTAAATATGGGTAAGTTATGGGTAAGTTAAAGTGTCCCAAAGTTATTACTACATAAAGGGACACATCCTTAAAGGGGTTGTCCTGACAATTTATTTTGATGACCTGTTCTCAGGATAGGTCATCAATATCTGATCAGTGGAGGTCCGACACCAGGCCCCCCCGCTGAATAGCTGTGTAAAAGCAGTGTAATGACGAGTACTCGCTATAGTCACAGGGGACGACGTGCAGTGTAAAGACCAGGAAGCAGTGTTCACACTGAGCGTTGCCTCCTCTTCAAACAGCAGATCGGTGGGGGCGTCAGGTGTCAGACCCCCACTGATCAGACATTGATGACCTGTCCTGAGGATAGGTCATCAATATAAATACAGAACAACCCTTTTACGGTAAGACTAGGTCCTTTAAAGTGTTTTATTGTTTCTGTATTTGTACTGATCCACAGCAGTAGGGTTATATGATTTATGTCACATGATGAACGGTGGAAATTTGAAAATTTTAAATTCGTGACAAAACTCCCTTTTTCTACACCGTTCCCCAGGAATTGTTAATAAAGGTTACTCAGTCCATAATATACACCCCATAATTGTGGCTTTAAAAATACAACTCCTAAAATACAACATGGCTATGTCACTGAAAAAATAAAAAAGTTATGGCTTTTAGAACAATATCATGTAAGGCTACTTTCACACTAGCGTTTTTACTGGATCCGGTAGGGTTCAGCAAAAATGCTTCCGTTACTGATAATACAACCGTCTGCATCCGTTATGAACGGATCCAGTTGTATTATCTGTAACATTGCCAAGACGGATCCGTCATGAACTTGTCACGGCTGAGGATGGGGAAAACCCTCAGCCGTGCGATGCCAGAAGATGTTAGGCTGCTCGGCCAGGACAACAGGATTAGGGAGCAGGTCACCTCCTAACACATCCCTAACCTGACCCTAACTCCTAGCTGCATGGGCCGACCTTGAAGGTAGGAGGGCCCATGCTCAGGAACCTCGGATCCCTAACTCACTCTCCGACCGGTCCCTGAACTAGGAGTCAGGGTAAGACGGCCTGTTCCTTCTGGACACTGAGGAACAGGGGTCTCACTGGCCAAGCTGCAAGGAATGGGGGAACACATACAACATACAGATATGACAGGCGAAACTAAACAAGTTCCACACGTACCTGTCACAGCCACGCTGACTGGAACCCATGCATGCACTACTAATGTCCACAGAACAACTAGAGGACACAGCACACATATCACACAGGTAACCAGGACATCCGTAGTTGCAATAAACAGAGACAAAGGAAAACATCAACTGAACATCATAATATAAACTTCACAGATAAACCTATGACCACAAGGGTGGCCCCCACTGGCAGGTGGAATACACATTAGGCTGCTACAGCTAAGCATGGCTGAAGCAACCCACTGACACATGCCAAACACAGAGGCTTTATAGGCCTAAGAGGCCACACCCAGTGTCTCACACACACAGAAAGGGAGTTAACCCTTCCAACACCAGGGAAGGGAAAACACCACTTAAAGGGGAAGTGTCCAAAACCAAGATCACACTGTGGCTGTTGCCGCAGGCAACGACATGGATGGCAACCATGTCCTGGGAGTCAGCCCGAAGGCCGGGACACTGCCACCACATGTACACATCCAACCAAACGTTGCCACGGGCAGCCACAATGAAGGGAAGAGTCCTAGTGCACACACAACACAAAACGCAGTGCACACCAGACAAACAAACACAACACCCAACATGAAGGTTGTTAGGTGCAACCGCATGCCATGCAGCAAGCTGCCCAGCACCGCTCAGGCTGCTCTGCTGAAACCAACACCACACAACCAGTTGCCCGCGGCAACCACAAGTGAGGCCACACACTAGCGGCCCTCACTGGTGGTTGAACACCAAAACCAAACCGCAGGCAACCGCATGCGGTTTGGGAGTCACGACCAATACCGTGGCCGTGACAGAACTCCACTGAAAGTCAATGGGGGACAGGTCCATTTTCTATTGTGGCAGAGAAAATCGATCCGTCCCCATTGACTTGCATTGGGGGTCTTGCCCGTCTTGCTCCGCATCCCAGGACGGAAAGCAAACTACAACCTGTTGAGGTTTGCTCTCCGGTATGGGAACGCAACTAAACAGAACGGAATGCTATTGAGACTCAATGATGGATCTCAATACCGGAAAACTTAAATTCTAGTGTGAAAGTAGCCTAACAAAAAAAGTAAAAAAAATGCCATATGGCCAAAATAAAAACCTGCAAGTGAAATCCTGCCTCTAGTCTAAGGTAGTGTCACGGTCCCTCCAGTGACAGAGGTAAGAAGATCTGAGAGACTGGCTGCACGTTAGGTCATCTGACAGCCTCTCTGTTTTCACTTGTTGCAGTGTTGTTGTTGGTAATGACCACACCTCTTGTCTCAGGTGCAGCTTGTAGTCATTACTGCTCCTCTATTTAGTGTGGACTCACACTTCATACCAGTTGATATTCTCTGCCTGCAGTTGGAAGAGCTAGTGTGTGGTCCTCATCTGAGTTCCTGCTCATCCATTTTCTATTGAAGAGAAGTGTACTTCTCTGTATTGTGTTGTTCCAATTTGCTTGTTGCTAACTAGGCCTCAGGGAGACGCTGGTTCATTCATCTGGAAAGGAACCAGTAGTCTCAGACCCTGTCACTACTCTTAGGGCTATTCAGGGTTACTAGGGCCTAGGTTTCTGGTGTATGAATATTCCCACCTTTAGGGTCTATTTATACTGACAGGAGTCATGGCTAGGTTTAGGGTTATCATAGGTGGTCACCGTTTCCCTTTCCCTAGACTTGAGGCCTAGTTCCTGGTCATTTTCCTTCTGTTGTCATTCTGGTGTTCCTCCCCTCCCCTTACACCATGACAGCATATTTGTGCTACCACATTATTTTAGTTATTTTTATTGTACCACCATAAAAGATATCAGTGTGTTTTTTTTTTTAATTAAATTATACAGTTTTAAGTGACATTAAAGGTGGAAAAAGTTCTGAAATGATTTTTCTTGGTCTGATTTTTGTGGAGATTTTTTGTAGCCACTGTATATATGATTGTCGGATCTTCTTCTTTCTTGTAATACAGAGTGGGATCCTATCCATCCATCATGACCTACTGGTGGCCCATGTCATCTAATGATGCAATTATATATAGTCATACAGCAGCAGATGTCACCCATAAGCTTCTAGAATTTAAAGAAAAATTATACAGTACAGCCTTCAGTTTTTTTTCTGGATGCTGCTCTATAGAATAGTGTCATCTACTATTGCCTAGAGAAGACTATATCTGTCAGGAGGATGGACCATATGGAGAAGTGTGATGTATATGGGAAATGCAGGCTCTAACGTGATGTGACTGGAGAATAACATGTGGAGCTCCTACATCACATGTCATTACACTCGTGTACACACTGCACATGACCAGACTGAGGCTTTAACACGGCCTCTTCTCACCTCGTCTCTTCTTACCTGGTGATGTCAGAGGCCAGGGAGCCTCCATCATGCCCTCCTTGTACAGATCCTTGTGTCCTTCTATATACTCCCACTCCTCCATGGAGAAATAGACCGCCACATCCTGACACCTTATAGGAACCTGACAACACAATGACACCGTCATCACCCAGACCCTCCAGTGCTGTTACTGGAGAATTTCCCAGCATTCCCAATAGTGTCACCTTTCCAGTCAGCAGCTCAATCATCTTGTGGGTGAGCTCTAGGATCTCCTGCTCATGTATCAGTGGGGGACGGGTCCTACTCCACCCTCCTGACTCAAGGATGATGGGAGTCCCCCCCCCCCCGATGTCTTCTTCACTATGGTGTAATCTTGTGAATGGAGAGAGACACTTAGGGAAAGAAATTCCTTCCTGACTACAGATCTACAATCAGAATCCCTACCTGAATCATGGACCCATCTCCAGTAAACTAGTTTCTAAAAGCTGGAATATTATTACACTCCAGAACTCTTCTGGACTCTTCTAGAGAATTCCCCATGACTCCTTACTCTGGCAGAGAGCTCTATAGTCTCACTGCTCTTACAGTAAAGACTCCTCTTTTCTCTAGACGTAGTGGAAGCCTCCTTGTTATAGTCCAGTATCATCTAGATGTCAGACTAGTGGTAGAAATCCTCCCACCAGGCCACACTCCGGACATCTGCTCCTCTACTTCCTCTCCTCCTGGGTACAACGTGCCTACTTACCTTCTCATGGCTCCTACAACATGACTATTGGTCTCCATGATACACCATGGTCCATACTGGTGGCAGATCTTCAGGTTCTCCATCACTTGGAAGGTCTGGAGGCCGTTCTATCACTTCCTATGATGGATTCTCCTTCCCAGTGTCTGACTGGTGGTCATTCAGGAGAAGAGGAGAGAACTAGAGGAGCTGGAGGCTTCTAGTACTGCAGGCGCCTTTATGAGGAGAGGTGAGGCTGGAAATCCTCCAGGGACAAGAGCATTAGTGAGATCCAGAACCGCATTTACTGCTTCTGGAGAGACCCCGCTTCTCAGAGCCCCCAGAACCAGGGATAAAGAGGGATTCTGAAGAAATGACTGATACCAGAGAGAAGAAGAGGCTCCAGACACCACAGCAGTGACTACCGACCAGGACCTGCTCTGTATCTGCTGCACTGCAAGAGCTGAAGGACGTGGGTGTCACGAATGTTGCAGATAGCTGGAAGTTATGAATAAACGTCCGACTGGCTTGATCCCAAACTAAGGAGCATATAGGTGACCCCCTATAAAACCCTAAGAGCTCACCCTGACTGCTAAGCACATACAAGGGTCTCAGAGGTAGACGATTGTATGCCCACGTACCTAAGACTGTGTGACACCTGAAAACCCTATAATAGTGAGGGGACACGACCACCGGCTCCCTGCACTTCATACGGAGGGAGTCAGGGTCCCCTAGAATCAAGCCCGCATGGAAACACAATACATGAAAGGACTTATCTGAACAAGCAGCAGCAGAAGCCTCCAGCAGTGAACACTTCAATCCAGGAAGTAGTATAAACCGCAAAGTGAGGCAGTATGGGAGGAAATATAAAGGAAAGAGGATTAGTCTAAATAGGTGACACCTGGGAGAAGGAAATGAGATGAGAAAGTGAAACCAAAACAAAGAACATCATGCAAGAGGTAGAGAAGGACGTCTGTCAGACCTTCTCACAGAACTGGCGGTGACAGTACCCCTCCCTCTACGGGTGGACTCCGGACACTCAGAACCCACCTTCTCAGGAGGAGACCTATGGAAAACCTTGATGAGATGAGTGGCCTTAATGACGGCCACTGGGAACCACATCCTCTCCTCAGGACCATAACCCTCCTAATGAACAAGGTATTGGAGAGAACTGCTGATAATGTGAGAATCCACAATCCTAGAGACCTGGAATTCAAGATCACCATCAACAAAAATCGGAGGAGGAGGCAAAGAGGAGGGTACAGTGGGCTGGACATAAGGTTTTAATAGGGACCTGTGAAAAACATTATGGATCTTCCAAGTCTGAGGAAGATCAAGACGGAAGGCAAAGGGGATTGATGACGGACAAGATCTTGTAAGGCCCAATAAAATTAGGACCCAACTTCCAGGAGGGAACCTTCAGTTTGATATTTTTTGTAGACAACCACACCAGATCACCCACATTCAGATCCGGTCCAGACACACGTCTCTTATCCACCACACGCTTTTATCTCTCACTCATACTTTTCAGATTACCCTGAATCTTTTGCCAAATAAATGACAAAGACGAGGAAAATCTCTCCTCATCAGGTAAACCAGAAGACCCTTCTCCAGAGAATGTCCCAAACTGTGGATGAAACCCATATGCACCAAAAAATGGTGACTTATCAGAGGACTCCTGACGACGTTTTTTTAAAGCAAACTCAGCAAGGGACAAAAAAGAATACCAATCCTCCTGATTCTCCACCACAAAACAGCGCAGATATGTCTCCAGATTCTGATTGATGCGTTCGGTCTGACCATTCGACTGTGGGTGAAAAGCAGAAGAAAATGACAACTGAATCCCCAAGCGAGAATAGAAGGCCTTCCAGAATCTGGAAACAAATTGCGTGCCCCTATCAGAAACAATGTCTGAAGGAATGCCATGCAATTTAACAATGTGATCAACAAACGCTTGCGCCAACGTCTTAGCATTGGGTAACCCAGGAAAGGGAATGAAATGCGCCATTTTGCTAAAATGGTCCACTACCACCAGAATCACAGTCTTCCCCGAGGGACGAGGCAGGTACGTAATGAAGTCCATGGACAGATGCGTCCAAGGACGGGAAGGAATGGGAAAAGGGAGGAGAGAACCCGATGGCCGTGAATGAGGGACCTTGGCACGAGCGCAGGTCTCGCAGGCTGCCACAAAACCCTCAACCGTCTTACGAAGAGCTGGCCCAGAATCTCTGAGCAATGAGATCTACTGTGGCTCTACTCCCCGGGTGCCCAGCAAGTACCGTATCGTGGTGCTCCTTAAAAACCTTGTGTCGTAAAGCGAGAGGCACAAACAACCTCCCAGGAGGACAAAGATCAGGAGCCTCTGCCTGGGCTGCCTGAACCTCTGCCTCCAAATCAGGATAAAGAGCAGAGACGACCACCCCTTCAGCCAAAATGGGGCCATTTGGCAGGAGAGGGACCCTGAGATAAGACCGCACCCAGACACACATCAGAAGCATCCAAATCAACAATAAAAGGTAGAGAGGCATCAGGTTGTTCCAAAATAGGAGCGGAAGCAAAACTCTCTTTGATACTAGAAAAGGCCTTAAGCGCATGTACCGACCAGGAGGAAAAATCTACCCCCTTTTTAGTCATATCAGTGAGTGGCTTAACAACAGAGGAATAATTCAAAATGAACTTTCTGTAATAATTAGCAAAACCCAAAAACCGCATTAGCGCCTTCTGATTCTCAGGAAACTCCCAATCAAGCACAGCGCGGACCTTCTCAGGGTCCATGCGAAAACCAGAAGCGGAGAGAAGAAAACGAAGAAATTGAATCTCCGGAACCGCAAACACACAGTTTAGCGTACAATTTATTCTCCTGCAGAATGAGCAAGACCTGACGTAGGTGGTCCCTATGAGTTTTGAAATCAGGAGAAAAAATCAAAATGTCATCTAGATACACCAGTACAAATTTCCCCATTTAATGATAAAAAATGCTGTTCACAAAATGTTGGAAGACGGCCGGAGCATTCATCAAACCAAAGGGCATAACCAAATTCTCGAAATGACCCTCAGGAGTATTGAAGGCCATCTTCCATTCATCCCCTTCCCTGACCCTGACTAGGTTGTATGCCCCTCTTAAATCCAACTTAGAAAAAACTTTAGCCCCAACAATCTGGTTAAACAGGTCCGGGATCAGAGGAAGCGGATATGGGTCACGAATCGTGATACGGTTCAGCTCCCTGAAATCCAGACAAGGTCTTAAAGAACCATCTTTTTTCTTAACAAAAAAAACCCAGCGGCAACAGGTGACTTCGAGGGTCGGATGTGTCCCTTTCTCAGGCTCTCAGAGATATAAGCATAGCTATATACTATAAGCTATATATAAGCTATATACGCATAGCGACTCTTTCAGGTTGGGAGAGATTGTATAAATATGATTTTGGCAGCTTGGCGCCTGGGATGAGATTAATAGTGCAGTCGTACTCCCGGTGAGGGGGCAGCTCCTAGACACCACTCCCGGAAAATACATCCGAAAATTCAGAGAGAAAAGATGGTACAGTCTTGGTAGAAACCTCTGAAAGAGATGCCGTGAGGCAATTCTCTCTGCAAAAGTCACTCCAACCATTTATTTGCCTTGCTTGCCAATCAATGGTGGGGTTATGTTTAGTGAGCCAGGGTAGCCCCAACACTAGAGGAATAGGTAATCCGCTTAGGACGAAACATGACACATCCTCAACATGAGCATCACCCACAGTCAAACAGATATTGTGAACTATGCCCTTTAACGATGTTTGAGAAAGTGGAGCGGAATCGATAGTAAAAACAGGTATATCCTTTTCCAAAGTGCATACCTGGAAACCATGCGTTATAGCAAATTGATTATCAATGAGATAGACAGATAGACAGCTGCTCCACTATCTACAAAAATCTCACAAACAAGGCTGTCTAGCGCCACCCTGGCAGGTAGGAGAAAATGGGAACTACAAGCAAACGACAAACCTTCCATTTCCGCATCAACCTTGCCAATAGTAGCAAATTGAAAGTTTTTAGAGGTTTTTTTTTCTTTTTGTTTCTTTATTACCCTCAGAAAACTCCCTGAATCTCCTAGAGGGGCAAACATTAGCCAAATGATTTATACCCCCACAACAGATACAAACCCTCCTCTGAATCCTCTACTATCAGAAGCAAGCAAACCCAGCTGCATGGCCTCCTGCTCAAAGGGGATTGAGAGAGACTGAGACCCCTGCGTACTGAATGAGACAGCCCCACTGTCCTTGGGCTGAATATGACAGGAAGGAGTGGTTTCTCCTCTCTCTCTAAGATGCCTGTCAATACGAACAGCTAAAGACATGGCAGACTCCAACGAGGCAGGTCTCTCATGAAATGCAAATGCATCTTTCAATCCTTCCGAAAGACCATAGCAAAATTGACTTAGGAGTGCAGCATCGTTCCAACCAGTATCAGCTGCCCATCTCCGAAATTCAGAACAATATATCTCTGCAGACTGTTTACCCTGGCATAAAAGACACAGTTTAGATTTAGCCAGAGCAATATGATCCGGGTCATCATATATCTGCCCCAGGGCTACAAAAAATTAATCCACCGATCGGAGGGGTCGTGCCCCCACCGGCAGCGAAAAGGCCCAAGACTGAGCGTTATCCCTGAGCAGCGAGATGATGATCTCCACCCTCTGCTCCTCATCACCAGAGGAATGGGAAAGTAGGCGAAAATGGAGTTTGCAAGCCTCTCTAAAGCGAACAAAATTCTCACTACCCCAGGAGAACGTACTCGGAAGCGAGATCTTAGGCTCAGAACAAACTCCATGAACGCCAGCAGAACCGGTCACCTGAAACTGAGACACAGTTTTACGGAGATCTGCTAACTTCAGTGAAAGACCTTGCATGTAGTGATGTCCCGAACTATTCGCCGGCGAACATAGCTTGTTCGCGTTCGCCGCGGCAAGCGAACATATGCGATGTTCGGTCCGCCCCCTATGCATCATCATTGAGTAAACTTTGACCCTGTACCTTACATTCAGCAGACACATTCCAGCCAATCAGCAGCAGACCCTCCCTCCCAGACCTTCCCACCTCCTGGACAGCATCCATTTTAGATTCATTCGGAAGCTGCATTCTCAGTGAGAGGAGGGACAGTGCTGCTGCTGCTGATCTAAGAGCGTTAGCTAGGGCAGTGTTCTGTGTCCACAGACTCATCTGCTGTAAGGAGAGCGTCCTGACAGCACCCAAAAAGCCCTTTTCAGGGCTGGTACATCAGTCTGCTTTTTTTTTTTTTTTTTATATATATATACACTGCTCAAAAAAATAAAGGGAACACAAAAATAACACATCCTAGATCTGAATTAATTAAATATTCTTCTGAAATACTTTGTTCTTTACATAGTTGAATGTGCTGACAACAAAATCGCACAAAAATAAAAAAATGGAAATCAAATTTTTCAACCCATGGAGGTCTGGATTTGGAGTCACCCTCAAAGTTAAAGTGGAAAAACACACTACAGGCTGATGCAACTTTGATGTAATGTCCTTAAAACAAGTCAAAATGAGGCTCAGTAGTGTGTGTGGCCTCCACGTGCCTGTATGACCTCCCTACAACGCCTGTGCATGCTCCTGATGAGGTGGCGGACGGTCTCCTGAGGGATCTCCTCCCAGACCTGGACTAAAGCATCTGCCAACTCCTGGACAGTCTGTGGTGTAACGTGACGTTTGTGGATAGAGCGAGACATGATGTCCCAGATGTGCTCAATTAGATTCAGGTCTGGGGAACGGGCGGGCCAGTCCATAGCATCAATGCCTTCGTCTTGCAGGAACTGCTGACACACTCCAGCCACATGAGGTCTAGCATTGTCTTGCATTAGGAGGAACCCAGGGCCAACCGCACCAGCATATGGTCTCACAAGGGGTCTGAGGATCTCATCTCGGTACCTAATGGCAGTCAGGCTACCTCTGGCGAGCACATGGAGGGCTGTGCGGCCCTCCAAAGAAATGCCACCCCACACCATTACTGACCAAATGCCAAACCGGTCATGCTGGAGGATGTTGCAGGCAGCAGAACGTTCTCCACGGCGTCTCAAGACTCTGTCACGTCTGTCACATGTGCTCAGTGTGAACCTGCTTTCATCTGTGAAGAGCACAGGGCGCCAGTGGCGAATTTGCCAATATTGGTGTTCTCGGGCAAATGCCAAACGTCCTGCACGGTGTTGGGCTGTAAGCACAACCCCCACCTGTGGACGTCGGGCCCTCATATCACCCTCATGGAGTCTGTTTCTGACCGTTTGAGCAGACACATGCATATTTGTGGCCTGCTGGAGGTCATTTTGCAGGCCTCTGGCAGTGCTCCTCCTGTTCCTCCTTGCACAAAGGCGGAGGTAGCGGTCCTGCTGCTGGGTTGTTGCCCTCCTACGGCCTCCTCCACATCTCCTGATGTACTGGCCTGTCTCCTGGTAGCGCCTCCATGCTCTGGACACTATGCTGACAGACACAGCAAACCTTCTTGCCACAGCTCGCATTGATGTGCCATCCTGGATAAGCTGCACTACCTGAGACACTTGTGTGGGTTGTAGACTCCGTCTCATGCTACCACTAGAGTGAAAGCACCGCCAGCATTCAAAAGTGACCAAAACATCAGCCAGGAAGCATAGGAACTGAGAAATGGTCTGTGGTCACCACCTGCAGAACCACTCCTTTTTTGGGGGTATCTTGCTAATTGCCTATAATTTCCACCTGTTGTCTATCCCATTTGCACAACAGCATGTGAAATTGATTGTCACTCAGTGTTGCTTCCTAAGTGGACAGTTTGATTTCACACAAGTGTGATTGACTTGGAGTTACATTGTGTTGTTTAAGTGTTCCCTTTATTTTTTTGAGCAGTGTATATATTGCAGTTGCCTGGCTGCCCGTGTGTGAGAGGCTGCAGGCTCAGTCACAGACAGTACTGTGTGCACACCATTCATACAGGGTGTGACAGACAATAACTTGCATATATAAAAAAAAATATATTTAATATTTTTCTGTGATATAATCCCAGTTGCAAGCCAGTGTGTGTCTGGCCCACAGACTGTACTGTGGCCACTGCCCACCACTTATATAGGGTGGCACAGTACCTTGCACGCATAGTACCACTTATCTAAAAAAAAATGACAGGCAGAGGCAGGCCACCCCGCAGGGGCCGTTGTGGTCGTGTTGCTGTGATTTCCACTGGCCCTGGAATAATGCCCAGTGTTCAGAGGCCACGTACCCTGAACCCAAAAAATTCGGAGAAAATAGTTGACTGGCTTACACAGGACACCCAATCTTCAACAGCTTCTGCTAAGAACCTTGACGCACCATCCTCCTCCAGCTCAGCTTTGGTCACCACTCTCCCGCCCGCCGCCACCACCACCACTACCACCACAGCCGCTTCACTTGATCCCTCAGAGGAGTTATTTACACATCAGTTGGATGAAATTAGTGATGCGCAACCATTATTGCCAGAGGATGTAGATAACAGGGATATGTCTCAGTCAGGCAGCATTACACACATGGACGTACAGTGTGATGATGATGTTGTACCCGCTGCTGCTTCCTTTGCTGAGGTGTCAGATACAAGTGAAGCGGTTGATGATGACGATGTGTCCGTGGATGCCACGTGGGTGCCTGCTCGAAGAGCAGAAGAAGAGGGGGAAAGTTCAGAAGGGGAGACAGAGAAGGAGGAGACGAGTTGGAAGAAGGGGGAGATGGCAAGAAGCTAGTGGCACAGTCAGACAGCATGTATCGGCATCCGGGGTCAGCCAGACAGCACGCCAATCAACGCATGCTGTTGCCACCAACAGAATACCGTCATTGCAAAGCTCAGCAGTGTGGCATTTTTTTTTGTGTGTCTGCCTCTGATAACAGCAATGCCATTTGCAACCTGTGCCAAAAGAAACTGAGTCGTGGGAAGTCCAACACCCACCTCGGTACAACTGCTTTGCGAAGGCACATGATCTCCCATCACAAACGCCAATGGGATCAACACATGAGTACAAGTAGCACGCAAACTCAAAGCCACCATCCTCCTCCTGGTCCAGCATCTTCAGCCACGTCAACCACTGCTGTCCTCCTTTACCCCCTCTCAACCACCCGCCACTCGCCTCTCACCTTCAGCAGTTCTATCTCATCTGCTCACAGTGAGGTGTCTGTAAAGGAAATGTTTGAGCGTAAGAAGCCAATGTCACAGAGTCACCCCCTTGCCCGGCGTCTGAGAGCTGGCTTGACGGAACTCTTAGCCCACCAGCTTTTACCATACCAGCTGGTGGAGTCTGAGGCCTTCAAAAAATTTGTCGCTATTGGGACACCACAGTGGAAGGTACCCGGACAAATTTTTTTTTCAAAAAAGGCAATCCCAAACCTCTACTCAGTGATTGAAAAGGAAGTCATGGCATCTCTGGCATACAGTGTTGGGGCAAGGGTCCATCTGACCACTGATACCTGGTCTTCAAAGCACGGTCAGGGCAGGTATATCACCTACACTGCGCATTGGGTCAACCTGCTGACGGCTGCCAAGCATGGAATGCGTGGCTCTGCATCGGAGTTGGTGACACCGCCACGACTTGCAGGCAGGCCTACTGCCACCTCCTCTACTCCTCCTACTCCATCCTTTTCCATAACTTCCTCGGCTGAGTCCTCTTCTGCAGCGGCGTCTGGCTGCGCATCAACTGAATCCCCCCAGCTCGCCACGGGCTATTCCAAATCCCGGATACGACAGTGTCACGCTGTCTTGGGGTTGACTTGCCTGAAAGCAGAGAGCCACACCGGACCAGCACTCCTGTCCGCCCTGAACGCACAGGTGGATCAGTGGCTGACCCCGCACCAACTGGAGATCGGCAAAGTGGTGTGTGACAATGGAAGCAATTTGTTGGCGGCATTGAATTTGGGCAAGTTGTCACATGTGCCGTGCATGGCACGTGTTGAATCTGATCATACAACGCTTTGTGTCTAAGTACCCAGGCTTACAGGACGTCCTCAAGCAGGCCAGGAAGGTGTGTGGCCATTTCAGGCGTTCTTACACGGCCATGGCGCACTTTTCAGACATTCAGTGGCGAAACAACATGCCAGTGAGGCGCTTGATTTGCGACAGCCCGACACGTTGGAATTCAACACTCCTAATGTTCGACCGTCTGCTCCAACAAGAAAAAGCCGTCAATGAGTATTTATATGACCAAGGTGCTAGGACAGCCTCTGCGGAGCTGGGATTTTTTTGCCACGTTACTGGACGCTCATGCGCAATGCCTTTAGGCTCATGCGTCCTTTTGAGGAGGTGACAAACCTAGTCAGTCGCACCGAAGGCACCATCAGCGACCTCATCCCATTTGTTTTCTTCCTGGAGCGTGCCCTGCGAAGAGTGCTGGATCAGGCATTAGATGAGCGTGAAGAGGAAGAGTTGTGGTCACCATCACCACCAGAAACAGCCTTGTCATCATCGCTTGCCGGACCTGCGGCAACGCTGCAAAAGGAGTATGAGGAAGAGGAGTCAGAGGAGGAATGTGGCTTTGAGGAGGACGAAGACCAACTACAGCAGGCATCCCAGGGTGCTCGTTGTTGTCACCTATCTGGCACCCGTGGTGTTGTATGTGGCTGGGGGGAAAAACAGACCGTCAATGACATCAGTGAGGAGGAGGAACGGGAAATGAGTAGCTCGGCATCCAACCTTGTGCAAATGGGGTCTTTCATGCTGTCATGTCTGTTGAGAGACCCTCGTATAAAAAGGATGAAGGAGAACGACCTGTACTGGGCGGCCACGCTACTAGACCCCCGGTATAAGCAGAGAGTGGCGGAAATGTTACCAAATTACCGAAAGTCAGAAAGGATGCAGCAGTCCAAAACCAAACTAATAAATATGCTTTACACAGCTTATAAGGGGGATGTCACAGCACAACAGGAATCTAACTGGGGAAGAGGAGAAAGTAATCCTCCTCCTACCACGACCACGGCGGCAAGGACAGGACGCTTTACAGATGTGTTGTTGATGGAGGACATGCAGAGCTTTTTCAGTCCTACACATCGCCACAGCCCTTCGGGATCCAGCCTTAGAGAACAACTCGACCGACAGGTAGCAGACTACGTCGCCTTAACTGCAGATATCGACACTCTGAGGAGCGATGAATCCCTTGACTACTGGGTGTGCAGGCTTGACCTGTGGCCTGAGCTATCCCAGTTTGCGATAGAACTTCTGGCCTGCCCCGCTTCAAGTGTCCTGTCAGAAAGGACCTTCAGTGCAGCAGAATTGTCACTGACAAAAGAAGTCGCCCCGGTCAAAAAAGTGTTGATTACCTCACCTTCATTAAGATGAATGAGGCATGGATCCCGAAGGGACTGACAGTGGGGGATACGTTTGACTAACAAAAGGCCTGATGACATGCCTTGGCCTCAAAATGGTCCCCACGCTGCTGTATTTAATGTCTGCATACCGGATGACTTTCGTGAATTCTCCAACACCAACTAGGGTTCAAGCCGCAATATTTTAGTCACCTTTCTGCCTGGAAAACATCAATTTTTCCGGCTGCAACAATACCTAATTTTTCAGGCATGTGTACATGCCTAATTTTTCTGGCCTCTAGTGCTGCACTGTGGCTGCAAAAACAAAACAACAAAAAAAGGCACATACAAGTGTCAATTCCCCTTCGTGATCGTTACCTTGTTGTGGTGAAGCGGCTTGCGTATCACAATGAAGCGATCAGAACCTCTATGAGTGTGTTGGCAATGTTGCCACACCCCAGATGATAAGGCCGTTGCTTCATTATGATCAGACCAAAAGCGATCGGCTGGATAATTTTTCATAGAAAAAAACATTAATTTTCTTTTTTTTAAAGTTGTATGGGTTTTTAATACATAAAATAAAAAAATCATAATAAAGTCTCTTAATAGTTTATTAGAAATAATGCAGACAATTAAAAAAATCCCCATCAATTCCAATACAAAGCAAGTACAGAGATCAGAACAAAATTATTTCCTGTCGGGGGGTAATAATTAAATTAAGAATTATTAATTATCGTCATAAAAATAATTAACCATAAAAAAATAAAATTTATAAAAATTGTCATAAATTCTTAAAATCATGACCTGGTGAATTGTAGACAACCTAATTGATACAATTCACATCTGAGTCCGACTATTTCCTCAGATAAATAAGCTCTTTTTGACGTGAGATGACGTTAATGATAAAATGTAGTTTGGCATTATACAATAATACACAGGTATTATAAAAATATGTAGATTTATTGGTTACAAGATTATAAACATATATAAGTAAATAAACACAATGATACATGCAAATTAATATATATAGCGTTAATATAAAGCATTACAAGCTTAACAATACATGTGAGTGGAAAAACCTTGTCACATTATAATCAAGCTATTATTAGGTTAGGATATCAAAGTAGGAACATAAGTTAATACATTACTTCTGTTCAGAGAAAACCTCATGATATCAGGACGGGCATGTCTAATCCTAGACATCATTATAGAATGCTAAATACATTCTGCCCCCCATAACCAACTACACATCAAATGACTTCAAGATGGGCAAATCCATCCAAGAATATAACTTTGGTAAGAATATTAAGACAAATAACAGGGATCTAGGATCTTAAAATGGGAAGGACTTGACGTCTTTCCGGTGGGAATCCATCACTTAGCTTGGCGAAGAATGTTCTATCAATATCAATATATATATATATATATAAAAGCAATCATTTAATGCTTTGCTAGATTATGAGTCTAGATTCTTCTGCAGGTAGAATGAAGCCTCACAATATCCTAAGACTACATCTCAATATGGAGATGATCAATTTATTTAATTATTTATTTATTCGCCAATCTAGATGGTATAATTTCACCCACACTATCAAATTAGTCTTAATAAAATGAAATATCATTTTCTGTGTCTCTTACCAAGTCCTAGTAGGAATCTCACTTCTGCTCCTAGGAAAGCTGGGTGGTCCATCATAGCGCATCTCATTATGGCTTCCATCTTGATAGACCTCAACTTCTCCTCTCCTCCCTCTCTCTTTCTCTTGATCGCTCCCTTTCTCTTGATCCCCTTCTGCTACTCCGCACACGAATAATTATTCCCCCCCTTATCTAAGAATCATCCCCTTTAGATTATGGATTCCCAATCAGGTAGGGTGGGTGTATTCGCATGCTAATAACCTCATGACGTTATCTCACCTTCTAATATGGAATGGAATAAATAATGAAATAATATAATGTTGCCCATCTGCCTCCAGATGGCACTGCGGTACTGTAGGTGAATATAACAACTTTTTAAGCATTAAAATTAAATATCTAATAATACTTTCACAGGACCTCAATGACCTTTCTACCATAAATCACTGAGGAAGGTCTTTTCCTTACACTTTTAATTACCTATATCCCGGATTTGTTGGAGTTGACTGTCTTCTCCTATCTTTCTGAAATATGGGTTGACTTGATGAAAATTTTATGTAGCGGCTTTGATGCTGGGCATCGGAACTTGTAGATTTCACTTATGTACTCCCATGAATAACTATTGTTTTGAAATCCAATTAACTTAAACTTACTTGTTTCTGTAGTTGTTTCTTCTAAATGGTAAATACATGGTATAACATATATATAAATCGATACATTGTTACACATAGATAACACATTATGTGAATTATTGATTAACATATGTTGTAAACTAAATATACCATGCAGAGATATATATATAATTATGAATATATAAATTGAAGCTCATACAGCAGGTGTGCGATAAAGACAGTAACCTTGTTCCCTCCATGTTTTAGGGAGTTGACTTACTTCTTACAGATGGTCTCATATCTTTAGCACTAACTTTCAAATACAATGTCCATTTATGTTCCCAATTATAATTTTTTTAAATATAAACTGACCTTGCCATGAACTCATCTTGGCTTTTTCAGCCACATAACAAAACTTTGGTTCAGGCTGAATCTTATTCTTAAAGGCAATGAGATGAGCATTCATTTTGATTATAATGTCATTAGATAATATTGTATACGTATGAAAATGCCCAACAAATCCCCCCTTTTCAGCGTATTCAATTTCGTTATTAGAAGGTTGAATAGGCTGAAATGCAATAAAGGGCTAAATGCTCCAAATCATAATGAATTGGGGAACGCAAGTTTTACCTTGGAATAAATGTATCACAACTTTGTGTGTACTTTTACGACACAAATCTAACGCATAAACTTTATGATTAGTTTAACTACAAGTGTGTTACGTTCCTTGTATTAGTGATAAACGCGTTGGTTCATAGAACGCATACTATACAATTGTTTCGGTCTTTTCCTTTATGACCACTGTAGAGAGAAAAATGTTTCGGTAATTTTCTGGACTCTCTGGAAACGTGTCTCTAGTTAAGATCTTTCTTTGGTCCTCGAAGTAATAGCTTCCTGGCTTGTCAGCAACTTGGCAACTCGATTTAGCGAGCGGTGCTTGGCATCATATCTTCATATCTGCGATCTCTAATACTTTGTCATGTTGCACTGGTGTGATGTACTTTTGCAGCGGCTGTCGAATCTCCTGGGGCTCTGCCCACTTGTCCCTCCTGGATACATCTTGGATACATCTGGGTTGGCTCCGACTGGACGTCTCTTGCGTCACGGATAACCTTGACCTCAGGTTCTCTTGGTTCCGGATACAAAGACTTTTAGGATTCCTCCATCTGTCCTTCCATCTACACGTGATCCCATCTTGGGTCATCATCTAAGCTTAAGAAAACAACAGACAGTATGAGAAACAACGCAGCATAAACTTTATCAAACATATACCTGCCTATTTTAGGCCTTTGACTTATGCCATACTTTAGCCAGCAGCAAGTTGAGGACTTTTATGTTTTTTTTTTCCAAAGAAAAACAAACTACAGGGTACCATGAATAGATATAACTATTCTTCCTCTGCTAGGCTAATATAGCCTTAGGTGTTGTGCCTATTTAGGATAATAACCCAATCAATACTTTGAGACTACCTCAAAACAGAGTAATATATATGCGTCCATGTATCTATATGGAATACAGTGACAACAAGTTAGTCACAATTGATAGACAAACAATATGGTTAGTATAACTGTTCAGTCTCTTTTCAGTCATACGATACCACCACCAATCATATGAAATTTATGATGTGTCTCCATCTTCAAATTTTGGATTTTTCAATCTTAGTTCAGCTCTTGGCGTTTTTAGCCCTGAAATAAAAACTCTACACAAACATTATGTTAATGATCCTGTGGAAAAAATTGATTAGTAATCAATATCATTAATCATTTATTGACTTGTTATAATTATTAATTTAATGAAGCAGTTTGCTTCGTTTACTGGACATTTATATCTCAGCAAAGTATTAAATAACTTTTCTTTTACTCTTTATTCACTTTATGAGATAAAGAATTTACATTCAATGAAGTTGGGAGAATCTTACTCTTCCTTTCCATTAGGCTGACTTAAGAAATCAGCTCGCAGCGCAGCTCTGCGACCTCTGACCTTTTCACTGACATATATCTTGCTTAAGGAATGCGCTCCTCACCCCTCCCTTAGGAGACTTTTTAAGGCAATTAGGGTTAGTTAACAGAGCTATTTGAATACAGTTTTGCGCTTTTCACTACTAAACAAATTAGCAGGTTCTAGGTACTCTGCTTAAAAAATAATATATTCACAAACAAATAAAACGAAAAAATCAGAAAAGATTAATCAGAGTGATATAAAAACAATTCCCCCCTTAGGGGATTATCATATCTGCAACAATTGCAGATTGTACATTAGGATCCTATAAGAAAGCATGGTTACATTATCATACATAGCAATTAACCTGTTTAAAACTGTTCTCTTATAGATTCTATTTATCAATAATATTGGGTCAGACTTTATGTATAAAGTTCCTCTATTATCCTGTAACGCCCTGAGCTACTAAACTCAACCTCCCTGTATCTGGGGGTAAATCTCCAACTATGGGAGTTAACTGGCCAGGAATTAATAGGAAGGTTCCTGAGTCAAACAAAGGACTAGAACCGGACCCTGTACCGCCTAGGCTAATGAGACCTACATCTGTTCCCTATCTTGGGACAATTTACTATTAATTTCTGGCGATACAAAAACATCAATTGTGTTTAGCATAGACAAACAACTCCTGAGTTGATTTACATGTCATGCACTGGTTGCATTCGTGTAATAACACTTTACTGCAACAACTCATCTGCGGTTCTGGTATGGGCTTAACCCCTTCAGTACCAGGACAGTAATTTGAATATGTATACACCACGCCCTTCTAAGGGTTGTAAACGTGATCTGGCTGTAGCATTCTAATGCCAGCAACAATATACATGACACTTTATCATTAATATGTCATCTCATCAATCACATCTCGGTGGAACCTCCATTTTATGTCGGGGGGTAATAATTCAATTAAGAATTATTAATTATGGTCATAAAAATAATTAACCATAAAAAAAAATTTTTTTATAAAAATTGTCATAAATTCTTAAAATCATGACCTGGTGAATTGTAGACAACCTAATTGATACAATTCACATCTGAGTCCGACTATTTCCTCAGATAAATAAGCTCTTTTTGACGTGAGATGACGTTAATGATAAAATGTAGTTTGGCATTATACAATAATACACAGGTATTATAAAAATATGTAGATTTATTGGTTACAAGATTATAAACATATATAAGTAAATAAACACAATGATATATGCAAATTAATATATATAGCGTTAATATAAAGCATTACAAGCTTAACAATACATGTGAGTGGAAAAACCTTGTCACATTATAATCAAGCTATTATTAGGTTAGGATATCAAAGTAGGAACATAAGTTTATACATTACTTCTGTTCAGAGAAAACCTCATGATATCAGGATGGGCATGTCTAATCCTAGACATCATTATAGAATGCTAAATACATTCTGCCCCCCCTAACCAACTACACATCACATGGCTTCAAGATGGGCAAATCCATCCAAGAATATAACTTAGAAGAGACTATTAAGACAAATAACAGGGATCTAGGATCTTAAAATGGGAAGGACTTGACGTCTTTCCGGTGGGAATCCATCACTTAGCTTGGCGAAGAATGTTCTATCAATATCAATATATATATATAAAAGCAATCATTTAATGCTTTGCTAGATTATGAGTCTAGATTCTTCTGCAGGTAGAATGAAGCCTCACAATATCCTAAGACTACATCTCAATATGGAGATGATCAATTTAATTATTTATTTATTCGGCAATCTAGATGGTATAATTTCACCCACACTATCAAATTAGTCTTAATAAAATGAAATATCATTTTCTGTGTCTCTTACCAAGTCCTAGCAGGAATCTC
Organism: Bufo bufo; assembly: GCF_905171765.1. Taxonomy (NCBI): domain Eukaryota; kingdom Metazoa; phylum Chordata; class Amphibia; order Anura; family Bufonidae; genus Bufo; species Bufo bufo. The sequence goes on along the minus strand of NC_053392.1, from coordinate 12,465,481 downwards.
ACTTCTGCTCCTAGGAAAGCTGGGTGGTCCATCATAGCGCATCTCATTATGGCTTCCATCTTGATAGACCTCAACTTCTCCTCTCCTCCCTCTCTCTTTCTCTTGATCGCTCCCTTTCTCTTGATCCCCTTCTGCTACTCCGCACACGAATAATTATTCCCCCCCTTATCTAAGAATCATCCCCTTTAGATTATGGATTCCCAATCAGGTAGGGTGGGTGTATTCGCATGCTAATAACCTCATGACGTTATCTCACCTCCTAATATGGAATGGAATAAATAATGAAATAATATAATGTTGCCCATCTGCCTCCAGATGGCACTGTGGTACTGTAGGTGAATATAACAACTTTTTAAGCATTAAAATTAAATATCTAATAATACTTTCACAGGACCTCAATGACCTTTCTACCATAAATCACTGAGGAAGGTCTTTTCCTTACACTTTTAATTACCTATATCCCGGATTTGTTGGAGTTGACTGTCTTCTCCTATCTTTCTGAAATATGGGTTGACTTGATGAAAATTTTATGTAGCGGCTTTGATGCTGGGCATCGGAACTTGTAGATTTCACTTATGTACTCCCATGAATAACTATTGTTTTGAAATCCAATTAACTTAAACTTACTTGTTTCTGTAGTTGTTTCTTCTAAATGGTAAATACATGGTATAACATATATATAAATCGATACATTGTTACACATAGATAACACATTATGTGAATTATTGATTAACATATGTTGTAAACTAAATATACCATGCAGAGATATATATATAATTATGAATATATAAATTGAAGCTCATACAGCAGGTGTGCGATAAAGACATGAATCCTTATCAAGTAACCTTGTTCCCTCCATGTTTTAGGGAGTTGACTTACTTCTTACAGATGGTCTCATATCTTTAGCACTAACTTTCAAATACAATGTCCATTTATGTTCCCAATTATTATTTTTTTTAAATATAAACTGAACTTGCCATGAACTCATCTTGGCTTTTTCAGCCACATAACAAAACTTTGGTTCAGGCTGAATCTTATTCTTAAAGGCAATGAGATGAGCATTCATTTTGATTATAATGTCATTAGATAATATTGTATACGTATGAAAATGCCCAACATTCCGGATGTCGTAATGGTTCGTTAATTCGACAATGGTTAATCAATTCGACACACGTCCCCGGATAGGGGACGTAACAGGGATTAAACTGATAGGAATAGTACTAGTTAAGACACCACTCATATAGGGTGTCACAGCACATTGCTCCGTGCACGCGCAGTGCCCCAAGTTGAGAGTAAGAGGACCGACCAAGCTGCTTTTTCCATCTCCTGGTTCCTAAAATCAATTCACTGTGAAGGCAGTCGAAGGTACCCGGCCTAAATTTTTTTTCACAAAAGGCAATCCCTGATATGGGACGTAACAGGGATTAAACTGATGAGAAGAGAACTACAGAAAATACCACTCATATCGGGTGTGACAGTAAATTGCACGGCGCAGATGCAGTGACCGTGGATTCAAACAAAGGGGAGGGAGCCAGTGTTTTTTTAACCATCTCCCCGTTCGAAAAATCAATTCAATTCACCTTTCGGGGACCCTTGGTGTTGTACATGGCTGGGTGGAGGAAGAAGCCTTCAATGACATCAACGGGACATGGCTAGCTTGGTATCCAACCTTGTGCAAATGGGGAGTTTGCGGTTGGGCAAATAGACTGTTTGCGGTGCATTAAAAGGGGAGTTTGGTCTGTCAATGTCTGTGAAGTGGGCGTAACCCTTACACTACCTGATCGATACAACATCATACCTGATCGTATACACACACTGGATGTTTTAAACCACGTTGTTCAAAAAAAAATTGGATTGTTAGGTGATTTATGCCCTTTATGGATTAAAACCCAACTCTGCGTCAACTATGTAATTTTCCATGTGAGTTTTGCCATAGATCCCCCTCCGGCATGCCACAGTCCAGGTGTTAGTCCCCTTGAAACAACTTTTCCATCACTACTGTGGCTAGAAAGAGTCCCTGTGGGTTTTAAAATTCGCCTGCCTATTGAAGTCAATGGCGGTTCGCCCGGTTCGCCCGTTAGCGAACATTTGCAAAAATTCGCACTCGCCGTTCGCAAACGGAAAATTTTATGTTCGCAACATCTCTACTTTCATGTGGTCAATCAGGGCTGAAACCGGATCCATGCTTAAGACGGTAATGGCGGTTTATAATGTCACGGATGATGTTGCAGATAGCTGGAAGTTATGAATAAACGTCCGACTGGCTTGATCCCAAACTAAGGAGCATATAGGTGACCCCTATAAAGCCCTAAGAGCTCACCCTGACTGCTAAGCTAAGACGATTGTATGCCCACGTACCTAAGACTGTGTGACACCTGAAAATCCTATAATAGTGAGGGGACACGGCCACCGGCTCCCTGCACTTCATACGGGGGGAGTCAGGGTCACCTAGAATCAAGCGCACAAGGAAACAATACATGAAAGGACTTATCTGAACAAGCAGCAGAAGCCTCCAGCAGTGAACACTTCAATCCAGGAAGTAGTATAAACCGCAAAGTGAGGCAGTATGGGAGGGAATATAAAGGAAAGAGGATTAGTCTAAATAGGTGACACCTGGGAGAAGGAAATGAGATGAGAAAGTGAAACAAAAACAAAGAACATCATGCAAGAGGTAGAGAAGGACGTCTGTCAGACCTTCTCACAAACTGGCGGTGACAGTGGGATGATGTCACCGTCATGTGATTAGTGCAGGGGCAGAGCCCAGTAGTGACACTCCGGTCTCTTCCTCAGGCTTAATCTGAACTGTGACTGTGGTATTAAGCCTGAGGAGACCTGAATCTGAGGAGGAGACCTGAGTGTCTGGGAAGCTCGTTATGTACCATCATGGCCTCTATTTCTGTGGCCATTAAAAGCTATCAGACCTGCAAGACTCTGATTTAATTTCTCTTACTGAGATATTACCACACGAGACTTTTGTCTTTTCTAGAATGTATGGGCTCCTGAGAGAATGCAGCTCCACACCCAAATCATCCTCAGTTCTCATATCCACAAACAGAAGAGACAGCACAGAATACCGAGAGGAAAGTCTCACAGCCTGAAAGGAAAGACTTTCTTAGTCTCATAGTCGCGTGACCTAACCCTTTGAGGAGAGCGTACAGTCCAGACATTACTGTGTAAATTCTGGCTGAGCAGAGAGTCGTCTCTTGTGGCTCCTAAATGGATCTCTATTTATTACTATCATAGTTGCCAACAGTCCTTGATTTGCAGGTACTGTCCCTAATTCTCATGGCCTGGGGAAAGCAATGCTCTGCAAGGCATTAGGGACTCTTAGTGCCATGGCGTGCAATGCTCTGCAGGAACTGCATAACTCCGCACATCCCAGATCCAGCAGAACAATATCCGTGTACTGTGCATTAAAAGGGTATTCCCATCACAAATAAAAGGGGCATATGGCTAGAATATGCCCCCATTGTCTGCTAGGTGCAGGTCCCAACTCTGGGACCCACACTTACAATGAGAACGGAGTGGGGAAATGAACAGAGGGCGCACTGCGCATGTGCCACCCTCTATTCATTTCTATGGCGCCGTCGAAAATAGCCAAGCACTGGCTCGGCTATTTCCGTCTCCCCCCCCATAGAAATGAATGGGAGCAGGGGCCACGCGAGCGTGGTGCACTCCCATTCACTAGTATGGGGAGGGCGCTTAATGGTGGCCGGACCCCAGGAAATATCGCTGTGATGGGAATACCCCTTTAAGGAGGCATAACTACTGTGTGGAGGCACTGAAGGAGCATTCTACTTTGTGGGGACACTAAGGCGACTGGGCAGGATTGGGTGTGTATATGCACTGGGCCGTGTTAGGGATGTGGCTTGATGTAAAAAAAAAACGTTAAAAAAATAATTTGATTTGCGCACCATGCGCGCTGCTGCTATTCTGGGTGCCTTAACATCACCATGGCTAGGCGATCATCACACATGGCCTCAACACATTACAAGCAGGTGATCATCACACATGGCTTCAAAAAGTCTACTGACCATGTGATCATCACACATGGCCTCGACTCATCCCCCTAGCAAGGTGATCATCACACATGGCTTCAAGATCAGATCATGACACTTCCAGTGCTCAATAACCCACCAAAAATATAAAATGACTAGACATTAAGCCTGTTACAATAACGGGTGCTAGAAAATTAGTGCATAAACATTAGTAGGAACAGTCTACAGTTGCAAGAAAAAGTATGTGAACCCTTTGGAATGATATGGATTTCTGCACAAATTGGTCATAAAATGTGATCTGATCTTCATCTAAGTCACAACAATAGACAATCACAGTCTGCTTAAACTAATAACACACAAAGAATGAAATGTTACCATGTTTTTATTGAACACACCATGTAAACATTCACAGAGCAGGTGGAAAAAGTATGTGAACCCCTAGACTAATGACATCTCCAAGAGCTAATTAGAGTGAGGTGTCAGCCAACTGGAGTCCAATCAATGAGATGAGATTGGAGGTGTTGGTTACAGCTGTCCTGCCCTATAAAAAACACACACCAGTTCTGGGTTTGCTTTTCACAAGAAGCATTGCCTGATGTGAATGATGCCTCGCACAAAAGAGCTCTCAGAAGACCTACGATTAAGAATTGTTGACTTGCATAAAGCTGGAAAGGGTTATAAAAGTATCTCCAAAAGCCTTGCTGTTCATCAGTCCACGGTAAGACAAATTGTCTATAAATGGAGAAAGTTCAGCACTGCTGCTACTCTCCCTAGGAGTGGCCGTCCTGTAAAGATGACTGCAAGAGCACAGCGCAGACTGCTCAATGAGGTGAAGAAGAATCCTAGAGTGTCAGCTAAAGACTTACAAAAGTCTCTGGCATATGCTAACATCCCTGTTAACGAATCTACGATACGTAAAACACTAAACAAGAATGGATTACATGGGAGGATACCACAGAAGAAGCCACTGCTGTCCAAAAAAAACATTGCTGCACGTTTACAGTTTGCACAAGAGCACCTGGATGTTCATACATATGAGGCAATATTAGATTATCCAGCTCACCTTTGCACGCATGTGAAATTGCATTATCCCATGGGGGTCAGTGCACGGACTGGTAAGATGAGATCCCAGGCATATCCAAGACAATAAACACGTCCAGCACTTTTCAGTTAGAAGATTTTTCTTTAGTTCATTTATTGAATACGGTACAAAAAATGTGTTTGTGCAGCAAGAAAATCCCAACCTCCTGACGTGGGTCTGCAGAGGATCGTCTACGCGTTTCGAGCACACCTGCTCTTAATCATGACTCCATGTTGGACACTGACTCGCTCAGTTTTTAATGTTCCCAGAGTTCGGACTCCACCCTCAAAGGAGGAGAGAGAACTCAGGTGTAGAATAATTAGGTAGTACTACTGGGCTCAGCCAGGGACCAGCATAAAGTAATACTTCCTGATATTACTTTTAAACCTTTGCCCCTCTAATTTAAAACTATGTCCTCTTGTAGCAGTTTTTCTTCTTTTAAATATTCTCTCCTCTTTTACCTTGTTGATTCCCTTTATGTATTTAGCAGTTTCTATCATATCCCCTCTGTCTCGTCTTTCTTCCAAGCTATACATGTTAAGGTCCTTTAATCTTTCCTGGTAAGGTTTATCCTGCAATCCATGTACTAGTTTAGTAGCTCTTCTCTGAACTCTCTCCAAAGTATCAATATCCTTCTGGAGATATGGTCTCCAGTACTGAGCACAATACTCCAAATGAGGTCTCACCAGTGCTCTGTAGAGCGGCATGAGCACCTCCCTCTGTCTACTAGTAATGCCTCTCCCTATACACCCAAGCATTCTGCTAGCATTTCCTGCTGCTCTATGACATTGTCTGCCTACCTTTTAAGTCTTCTGAAATAATGACCCCTAAATCCCTTTCCTCAGATACTGAGGTTAGGACTGTATCACTGATTGTATATTCTGCTCTTGGGGTTTTACGTCCCAGGTGCATTATCTTGCACTTATTAACATTAAATTTTAGTTGCCATATTTTTGACCATTCCTCTAGTTTTCCTAAGTCCTTTTCCATTTGGTGTATCCCTCCAGGAACATCAACCCTGTTACAAATCTTTGTGTCATCAGCAAAAAGACATACCTTACCATCGAGGCCTTCTGCAATTTCGCTGATAAAGATATTAAACAATATGGGTCAATATGGTTCAATGAATAGTGCGCCACCCAAGTGACAAATACATGTATAAATATATACAATAAACTAACAAATGTCTTATTGGTTACATCTTTGACATGTATAAAAACATTCCAGTAATAAAAGAAAAAACCACAATGTGTGACCACACAATTGTTTCCATGCTAAACACAGCCTAAAGCACTAACTTCAGGAGAGCGTGGAGAGGCCTGCATAGAGAAGGAAAAAAACCAAAATAAAACCACTGCTTTATATTTTCAATTGACATGAGTCCCGCTAATAAAAATACATGAGCTCTTTTTTGTAATTCATTCCTTTTGGGAAACGTGTTTTTAGGCAAAAGGTCCAATACGCCTCTCTTTGTCGGACTTTGCGTTTCAAATCTCCCCCTCTAGGTGGGATTTTCACCCTTTCAATGTCAAAAGCTTGAAACATACTGACATTCCTATTGTGCTTTTCTATGAAATGTTTTTGCAACTGTATATTAAATGGCAAGGGGATGGCTGGCAATGACTGCTGGTAGTGACTGGTGTTGCGGAGACTGCTGGCACTGACTGGTGTTGCTGAGACTGCTGGCAGCGACTGGTGTTGCTGAGACTGCTGGCAGCGACTGGTGGCTGAGACTGCTGGCACTGCAACTGGTGGCTGAGACTGCTGGCAGCGACTGGTGGCTGAGACTGGTGTTGCTGAGACTGCTGGCAGTGACTGGTGTTGCTGAGACTGCTGGCAGTGACTGGTGTTGCTGAGACTGCTGGCAGTGACTGGTGTTGCTGAGACTGCTGGCAGTGACTGGTGTTGCTGAGACTGCTGGCAGCGACTGGTGTTGCTGAGACTGCTGGCAGCGACTGGTGGCTGAGACTGCTGGCAGCAACTGCTGGCACTGTGACTGGTGGCTGAGACTGCTGGCAGTGACTGGTGGATGAGACTGCTGCCAGGGACTGGTGGCTGAGACTGCTGCCAGGGACTGGTGGCTGAGACTGCTGGCAGGGACTGGTGGCTGAGACTGCTGGCAGCGACTGGTGTTGCTGAGACTGCTGGCACTGACTGGTGTTGCTGAGACTGCTGGCACTGACTGGTGTTGCTGAGACTGCTGGCAGTAACTGGTGTTGCTGAGACTGCTGGCAGTGGCTGAGACTGCTGGTAGGGACTGGTGGCTGAGACTGCTGGCAGTGACTGGTGGCTGAGACTGCTGGCAGTGACTGGTGGCTGAGACTGCTGGCAGTGACTGGTGGCTGAGACTGCTGGCACTGTGACTGGTGGCTGAGACTGCTGGCACTGTGACTGGTGGCTGAGACTGCAGGCACTGTGACTGGTGGCTGAGACTGGTGTTGCTGAGACTGCTGGCAGAGACTGGTGTTGCTGAGACTGCTGGCAGCGACTGGTGTTGCTGAGACTGCTGGCAGCGACTGGTGTTGCTGAGACTGCTGGCAGCGACTGGTGTTGCTGAGACTGCTGGCAGGACTGGTGTTGCTGAGACTGCTGGCAGCGACTGGTGGCTGAGACTGCTGGCAGCGACTGGTGTTGCTGAGACTGCTGGCAGTGACTGGTGTTGCTGAGACTGCTGGCAGCGACTGGTGGCTGAGACTGCTGGCAGCGACTGGTGGCTGAGACTACTGGTAGTGACTGGTGTTGCTGAGACTGCTGGTAGTGACTGGTGTTGCTGAGACTGCTGGTAGTGACTGGTGTTGCTGAGACTGCTGGCAGTGACTGGTGGCTGAGACTGCTGGTAGTGACTGGTGGCTGAGACTGCTGGCAGTGACTGGTGGCTGGGACTGCTGGCACTGACTGGTGGCGGAGACTGCTGGTAGGGACTGGTGGCTGAGACTGCTGGCACTGTGACTGGTGGCTGAGACTGCTGTTTGCGGCTGAGAGTGCTGAGACTGCTGGCAGTGACTGGTGGCTGAGACTGCTGGTAGTGACTGGTGGCTGGGACTGCTGGCAGTGACTGGTGGCTGAGACTGCTGGCACTGACTGGTGGCTGAGACTGCTGGCACTGTGACTGGTGGCTGAGACTGCTGTCTGTGGCTGAGAGTGCTGGGACTGTGCGGCTCTGTGATGCACAGACAGTAATGACGCCACTCCAATGTGGAGAAGCAGCGGCACCTGCAATAGGGGGTCACATGAGCGGAGCGTGTGCAGACATTGTAACCAAGCAGCCGCTTTAATCCAACAGTATGCACTGCAAGGATCCGTTCCCAGGGACGCCAGCACAAATCACATGATTGCGATCATGTGACCTGACGTCATACCCGGAAGTGGTGCTTAAATAGCACAGCCGGGAAGCACTGCCTGCTGCCGCGGCTTCATCTATACAGCGGTCATGCCGGGAAGCCCAGAGCCTGCACCACCAGCCTCCTCTCAGTGACACCACCACCCTCCAGAGCTACCCACCGCATCCGGGCATCTCATTGGATACGCAAGTCCTCCTACTCTCTATAAATTCTATTTTACCTGTCATCAGCTACACTGTCTAACCTTACTTGGTGTTTCACATATACTGACATCAATTACCTCTCATGTGAACACCACTATAAACATTATTACCTAATATATTTAAACTAGACATACAGGTTGTGCTATTTTTCCCAACCGGCAGTTAGATAGATGGACGGCAATCTAAAAGGTGCTGTCATCAGTATCGCCGTAATGTGTGGCATGTAATAAAGTCCCTATTTTTATAATCCTGGTGTATTTAATTGCATAGGAATATCTTTTACTTCTAGGTGAGTCCAGAATCAGTGATCACTTTTTCAGATGAGTGAAATATACCGTGGTCACGCATATATTCTTTTGTATCTTTACTTGTTAGTTCTATTGTCTATGGTGTAGGACACTCCGCTGTTTTTTGGTTTTTGTCCCCTGAGGAGCCTAATGCAAACAAGGCGAAACGCGTAGGGACGCCGTACTTACATTTTAGTACATAATTTATGCTTTTTCTCTGTGCACTATTGCTTCTGGGGTGGTCTATACTCCACCACACAGTGGGTGTTCTTTATACACTGGTTGTTGTTTTTGGATAATATATAGACTAGTCTAGGTCTCCACATTAGGAATAGCATCATCTGTCACCCGTATTAGGGTCCTCCAGGGAACTATAGGAGGTACGAGACACGGGATCGCCCCTATCGGGGCGGCTATTCCGTTTTTAGGTAGGGCCACCACAATAGGGGGAGCAGTAGGGATATTGCCCCTTTAGACCATTCATCTTATCTGGTTGCCCTTCTACAACTAAGGAGACAGTGACATACAGTCTTTTTGATTTATTTTTTCCGTTATTGTTGATTTCTGTACTTAAGGGTCCAATATTTTAATGATTATGATTTAAAAGCTACGTCTTAGAATTAATGGTAATTCTGTGAAATCTGTTTACAAATTTACCTAATTCTACTATATTCCATTGAACAGGGTTATGTTCACTCTGAGTTTTTTGGTTACAATGTGAGATACATTTTGATTTCTAAAAATTACATGTCCAGTTGCTCTGATTTATTACTACTGATATATCATGACCTAGATGAATGAAGACCTCCACAGACCGCCTAGGAAGATATGAGATGTATAACTGGCTGTGCATGATCTCTATAGGAGAGTAGGCAATAAAAGCTCCATTGGAAGAGACCAATAGACAGTAAGGCCTCATTCAGACTTTTGTATTTCGGTCGGTATCTTGTATCAGTATCTGTAAGCCGTAACAGGGAACGGAATAAAACAGAGAAAAGTTTAATGGAAAGTCTTCCAGGGTCGGGAGCTACTCCTAGTTTTATCCTACAAATACTGGTGTAAGATACTGACCAGAATACACAAGTGTGAATGAGGCAAAGAGAAGGAAATGGAAGGAAATATAAGATCTGGGTTTTTAACAAATTATTGTCAACTCAATTTGTTATTTTTCACCATCACTTTTATCTTGATATATTGTATTAATGAAGATCAAATACCCATTCCATATGTCCACATAGGTTACATAAAAGTCTACAGGAGGTGTCCTTCTCACTGTGTCCCTCTGGATTCTCCTGCAGTGCTGGTGGAGGTATGAATATGTTAAGAAGCAAGGTCCATGGGGACAATTCATCTTCACAGCTCTGACAGTAAACAACGCTCTTCTTCTTTTTCCTCATATCCACAATACTTTTCCTCCATGGATCCTGGTCACTGTTGACCTCAGGAAATATAATTTGGCTCTTTGGCAGACCCAGGGTAATTCCACAGAAAAATATACTCTCATATAGGCTGTTTAATGCATGAATACACTTTCCACATTCCAAACAACAATTTAATTTCTTCTATGTGTGAATTCTCTAATGAGTTTAAAATTCTGTTTTTGTTTTTCACATGAAGAAAATCAAAATGGCTTCTCTCCTGTGTGAATTTTCTCATGTGTAGTGAGACTTGACTTTTTTGTAAAATAGTCACCACATTTGTAGCATATAAATGTTTTTTTTTCTTCTGTGTGAATTCTCTGATGCAACTTGAGGTGCCAATTAGTAAAAAAACATTTCCCGCATTCTGAACATGGATACGGCTTCTCTCCTGTGTGACGTCTCTCATGTTTAACAAGATCTGATTTATTTGTAAAACATTTCCCACATTCTGAACATGAATATGGCTTCTCTCTTGTGTGAATCCTCTCATGTTTAACAAGATCTGATTTATTTGTAAAACATTTCCCACATTCTGAACATAAATATGGCTTCTCTACTGTGTGAATTCTCTCATGTATAACAAGATTTATTTTTCTTGAAAAACATTTCCCACATTCTGAACATGAATATGGTTTCTCTCCTGTATGATGTCGCTGATGTTGGACAAGACCTGTTTTATCTGTAAAACATTTCTCACATTCAGAACATGAATATGGCTTCTCTCCTGTGTGAATTCTCTCATGTATAACAAGATTTATTTTTCTTCTAAAACATTTTCCACATTCTGAACATGAATATGGTTTCTCTCCTGTGTGATGTCGCTGATGTTTGACAAGACCTGATTCATCTGTAAAACATTTCTTACATTCTAAACATGAATACGGCTTCTCTCTTGTGTGAATTCTTCTGTGGGTTAAAAGACGTGAGCGTTGTGTAAACAGTTTTCCACATTCCCCACACTGAAATTTTTTACCCCCCTTTTGCCCGGTAATTGTAGTAATAATCTGTGATTGGTCTGGAGAAGATCCCTCACAATTAGGAGGATTATATGATGGATCTGTACTTTGAAGTCCTGGTTGTACATTATGGGTAATGAAGTTCTCTCCTGAAGAGCACTGCGTGATATCTTCATCTTTTACTTTATAATCTGGTGATAACATGACATTTTCATCATAGTTCTTACAGAGATGTTCTGTTAGGATAAAAAAAAAAGATTTTGTGTTAAGAGGTTAGAAAAATTAAGTATCATACATTTTTTTTAACTGTTTTTGGAATCAGATTTATGGATTTAAGGTTTGGTAAAGAAAGGGAGTTTAATCTATCAGGTCCAGGTTCAATCCATCAGCATATGTACATTTACATTTACCTAATGCTTTATTTTTTAGTCTCTACAGTTGAGAGACACATTAGAATTCCAGACTGAAAAGCTTGCAAAGAGGATGGGTTTGACCTGCGGCTGTCGGGAAAAAGTTTATATGACAAGCAGAGTATGTCACAATAGGAACACATGCAAGGTGACAAGCCACAAGGGGGCGTTCTAGCATTTACTGCGCTTGCTACTTTGCAGGATAATCTGCTTCCACACTCGCCTTATGCATTAGGCTACCAAGGAGTTAAGCGACCTCCAAACACGTCCTTACATTCGCGTACAAAGCTGTTGCCACTACCAGTTAGCACACCCAATGTCACACCCTGGTTAGATACACAGCATTCACAGGAACAAACTTCAACAATACGTCCAGCAAACCTCTAGCACACTGACCTTTGAGAGTAACACAACAAAGAGGTACTTAGAGGGTGCGGATATTTACAGCATCAAGCAACGACTTACATCATTTAACATTTAATATACAAAAAGGTATAATACTACCAGGTTACAAAACAATGACAAAAAAACACACACACATATGCAAACAGTTCAGCAATAAAAGGGATAAAATTATAAAATGCATAGGCAGGATCAATGATGGGAGAGCAGCTGATCAGACCTACAACTAGATGTATCTAGAGGATCTGACCCTGTGTGGTTTGCTGTATGAATTTTTTTAAAGTGTCTTAGCCGTCTTCCCCTCCCCCTAGTCATGCGACAGGAAGCAGGCTAATGACATGCAAAAAGTGGCAAATCGTATAGCATACTCCTAATCTGAGCCAAAATTCTTGTAGGTATCCCTGAGATGGATAATATAACTGGCAAGTTTTACAGGATATTTTTACCGACCCAGGCATACCAAACATAAATATGAAATAGTATTCATTTCCACCTCAGATTCTGAGTGGGAAGGAGGTGGAGCATGTGAGCACATATACGTAGCAACGTGCGTTGCCCCCTCCCAGGCTGGCGACCCGACACTAGCGAGAAACTGGAGTCCCAAGTTCGAGAGCTCCGTCTGGTTGCTGACTCCCCCGCCATGTGAGATGAACTGCCTCCCCTATCTACGGAGTCAGGGCGGATGATGAAGCAGCAACAAGAAGACATGGTGATACCTGTGCTCCTCGAGTGACGAACGTGTCCCGGCAACTCTAAGGTGAAGGAGGAGGTGGGTGATAATCGGGCTCTTCCAGCAGTGCAGAGTCCCGGCCCGACTCCATTAGATTTGCAATTAGGTTGATTCAAGTTTTTTTGGGGAGTATAAAGATATGGTGGCTCACTCTGACGATAGCTGTGGACTGTGCTACTTCATTATCAAGGAGGAAAAAGGGTGATAATGAAGTCTGAATTGGACACGTATTTGACTACCCACTCTACACCAGATTCAATATTTTATATAGGCTTCACAAATGTTTTTAATATTTTATAATAAATAAAGTTTTTAAAGTATTAGTTGTTGTATATAAAATACATTTTATATTTATACTTATATTCATACCACTTAATATGTATTATCCTAAATATATAAGATGACTATACAAGTTAAACTGGGTTTTATAGTTGTTGTTTTTGAAACATGACGTCTACTCATCGAAATGTGACAGTACAATATTTTGAAATATAAAACATGTAACTTATGTACTTTCTACCCATAGCAGTGCAGAACTTTAACCCCTTAAGGACACAGCCTTATTACACCTTAGGACCAGGCCATTTTTTGCAAATCTGACCAGTGTCACTTTAAGTGCTGATAACTTTAAAACGCTTTGACTTATCCAGGCCGTTCTGAGATTGTTTTTTCGTCACATATTGTACTTCATGACACTGGTAAAATGAAGTCAAAAAAAGTATTTTTTTTTGCACCAAAATTTACCAAATTTAACAAAAATTTGGAAAAATTTGCAAATTTCAAAGTTTCAGTTTCTCTACTTCTGTAATACATAGTAATACCCCTAAAAATTGTGATGACTTTACATTTCCAATATGTCTACTTCATGTTTGAATTATTTTGGGAATAATATTTTATTTTTTGGGGATGTTACAAGGCTTAGAAGTTTAGAAGCAAATCTTGGAAATTTTTCAGAAATTTACAAAAACCCATTTTTTAGGGACCACTACAGCTCTGAAGTCACTTTGCGAGGCTTACATAATAGAAACCACCCAGAAATGACCCCATTCTATAAACTACACCCCTCAAGGTATTCAAAACTGATTTTACAAACTTCGTTAACCCTTTAGGTGTTGCACAAGAGTTATTGGCAAATCGGGATGAAATTTGAGAATTTCATTTTTTTGCCTAATTTTCCATTTTAACCCATTTTTTCCACTAACAAAGCAAGGGTTAACAGCCAAACAAGACTGTATCTTTATTGCCCTGACCCTGCCGTTTACAGAAACACCCCATATATGGCCGTAAACTACTGTACGGCCACACAGCGGGGCGTAGGGTGAAAGGTGCGCCATATGGTTTTTGGAAGGCAGGGTTTGCTGGACTGGTTTTTTGACACCATGTCCCATTTGAAGCCCCCCTGATGCAACCCTAGAGTAGAAACTCCATAAGAGTGACCCCATCTAAGAAACTACACCCGTCAAGGTATTCAAAACTGATTTTACAAAGTTTGTTAACCCTTTAGATGTTGCACAATATTTAATGGAAAATAGAGATACAATTTCAAAATTTCACTTTTTTGGCAGATTTTCCATTTTAATATTTTTTTTCCAGTTACAAAGCAAGGGTTAACAGCCAAACAAAACTCATTATATATGGCCCTGATTCTGTAGTTTACAGAAACACCCCATATGTGGTCGTAAACTGCTGTACGGGCACACGACAGGGCGCAGAAGGAAAGGAATGCCATACGGTTTTTGGAAGGCAGATTTTGCTGGACTGTTTTTTTTTACACCATGTCCCATTTGAAGCCCCCCTGATGCGCCCCTAGAGTAGAAACTCCATAAAAGTGACCCCATTTTAGAAACTACGGGATAGGGTGGCAGTATTGTTGGTACTAGTTTAGGGTACATATGATTTTTGGTTGCTCTATATTACACTTTTTGTGCGGCAAGGTAACAAGAAATAGCTTTTTTGGCCCAGTTTTTTTTTTGTTATTTACAACATTCATCTGACAGGTTAGATTATGTGGTAATTTTATAGAGCAGGTTGTCACGGACGCGGCGATACCTAATATGTATACAATTTTTTTTATTTATGTAAGTTTTACACAATGAATTAATTTTTAAAACAAAAAAAAGTTTGTGTCTCCATAGTCTAAGAGCCATAGTTTTTTCAGTTTTGGGGCGATTATCTTGGGTAGGGTATGATTTTTGCGTGATGAGATGACTGTTTGATTTTTACAATTTTGGCGTACATACAACTTTTTTGATCACTTTTATTACCTTTTTTGGGAAGTAAGGTGGGCAAAATTTCAATTTCATCATAGTTTTTTATTTTTATGGCGTTCACCGTTTGGGTAAAGTAACCGTTTTATAGATCAGGTCGTTACGGACGCGGCGATACCAAACATGTGTAGGGAATTTAATTTTTTTCATTTTTAATCAGTGATAAATGTGTTTTTTGATTTTTACTTTATTTTGACTTTTTTTCACTTTCTTTTTGACTCAGACCTACTTGGTTCTTGAAGATCCAGTGGGTCTGATGTCTGTATAATACAGTACAGAACAATACATATTGTACTGTACTGTATTTTACACTTTGTCTGAACAGATCTATGCCTTTTAGCACAGATCTGTTCAGCACCATGGACAGCAGGACGCCTGAGAAGGCGTCCTGTTGCCATGGGAACCTTCCCGTCTGCTCAGTAGTGGTCAGAACTGCGCAGACGGGGAAGGGTAAGGACGGGGCTTTGGGGGGCTGCCTGGGAGCTCTCTCCCTCTCCATTCGGGGGGCTGCAAAGGCACAGCAGCCCCCTGATGGGAGAGGGAGCTCCCTGCGCTGTTAACCTTTTCCATACAGCGGTCCGTACGGACCGCTGTATGGAAAGGGTTAAACGGCTGACATCGCACCACAGATGTCAGCCGTTTATACCAGGGTGCCAGCAATGTGCTGGCACCCTGGTATACCAACTAGATGCCAACGATTATTCAAGGGGAGGCGGGCGGGGAATTGCGATCCCGCCTGCCGCACCACCCGCCTCCTGCACCGCCCGCAACCCTCCCCCTGCACCTACCACCGGGAAAAAATCACTCAGGCGTGCAGGGGGGGGGGAGGGATACAGATATATTTTAGGAATACTAAAGTTTCTGATCCCCGCGGTCAGGGGATCAGAAACTGCAGAAATTGCAGCAAACCGCAGGTCTGAATTGACCTGCGGTTTGCCGCGATCGCCGACATGGGGGGTCACGGGGCCCCCCCACGCATTTAGCCTAGGTGCCTGCTCAATGATTTAAGCAGGCACCGGGTACCGATCCCTGCCAGCCGCACGGCAGTGATCGAAAATACACAGGGTGTACATGTACGCCCTATGTCCTTAAGGGGTTAAAATGCATTTTTTGGAAAAAAACGCACCCATGGGAGAAAAAACGCATCACTATCGCATATGACAAATTTTGGCAGATTAACGATAAAATTGAACATTATATGTCGAAATGAAAATAATCATAGGAATATTGATACAGATCGCTATTCAATTATATATTTTTTATGTTTTTTTTATTTTTCTTCTATATGTCTTAAATTTTCGAATATTCCATGCCTGATTTTACCTTTCACTTGAATCCACTTCGCAATTTATGTTCTACTGAATTTCAATGAATGCTGGGTATAAAAAGGGATAGATTTCTTTGGCGGGTCACCACTGAGGAAGGGGCATGGAAAAGACCCCGAAACGCGTCTGATTATTTGAAGACCCGCACATCAGCTGATGGACAAACATCTATCCATATACTTTGGAATTGGACCCTCATTTATGTGGAACTCTCGATTATAGAAGTTCGACTTTTACCTGGTATAGAAGCAACGCCTCGATTTAATTATTCGGTCCCGTAATCGTGAGATTCTATTCGAATGCTTCCCACGGTTGGAGACAGTTCGTAAGGTAACTGGAGATCGTGAACACAAGGGACCGTAAAATCATCTGAGCCATTCCAGCTGACAATCTGTAACCAGGTACTGCCACATTCGACATTATTAGCCACGTGGGACGTCACTGTGTGTGCGCAAGTGATACGGCAATCGAACTATTCCACATTAGGAGGTGTAATCACAGCACCTCAGTTAGTGAATGACTGTCGATAATTTACATACAATCGAACTGAGAACAATATATGTGTCTTGAATTCAGATAGCTATTTTCGAATATTCATTGGCTATTTTCGAACATTCATCGTCTATTCTAATCGGCGAAAGTTTCATCGAATTGATCACTACCCACATACCGATACTACATAATCGAATGGGTAACAATTCATGTCATAAAGACAAAATCACCATTTTTATTCACCACTGATGGTGACTTATTATCATATATTTGAATGGTGATTTTACAACCTCAGCCATCATTTTTAGTTTTACATATTCTAGTAGTTGTTACATATAGGTAAATTTTAACTATTATTGTTTTTTAACTATCATATGTTTTAGTTGTCATATCTGCATTTGTGTAATAATAATTTGTACGTCTCTCTGTGTGGTCCAGGTGGTGAGTGCTCAGCCTTTATAGCTATTTGTGTCAAGTTTTTTTTTTGACTTGCGGCAATATTCATATCGTATATAACGTTTCGGCACGCAGGCCTTCTTCAGATACTATGCCGCGGCATAGTATTTGAAGAAGGCCTGCATGCCAAAACGTTATATAGGATATGTATATTGCCGCAAGTCCAAAAAAAAAACTTGAATTAACCTAATTGCAAACCTAATAAGCTGTAGTTGTATTCTTCATTGAAAACGGGGTTGGAACCCTACTTACAGCTCCTAAAAGAGTGTGACGAAGATTTATCTGTTGCAATTTAAAAGATATCCTGTTTATAGAATGGTGCTTATTGATTACCTCCTTCTTTACTTTGTAAGAGGTCAGTGAAGGGGTTGTGGGAAGAAAAAAACGAAGACAAGCGTGTGGGCCTGGGTAGATTAAAAAAAAAGAGTAATGGCCAAACACACAGGAGGAAAAAGGAGGGAAAATTCCTCAATTTCCCCAGGAACTAAAAAGACGGACCGCTCGCAACAGTAGGTGATAACGTGCATGAACAAACAAAAAGATAAGGACGGATTGCCTCTCCAGAAAGTAGAACAAATCAATTTTAATGCTAGTGAGGATGGAAAAGGAGAGGATTCCCTGACAGAAGAGAGAGGTTCCAGAGAAAAAGAAAATGTAACGGGGGGGGGGCTTGTGGACTTCAGGACGAGCAATCGCCCAGTCTGCAGGATATCTTCCTAGAAATAAAAAAATGGAACTCTGCAATAATGGACCTCTCTCTCCAGGTAGGGAATGTAAAGGTAAATATAGGTCTGTTGCGGGCGGATCTGCATAAATATAAACACAGATTGGAAGAGGTAGAAAAAAGGATATTCGAGGTGGAAGATCAACTCCGGGCAACCATTTCAGATAGGGGGAAAATATTACAAGAAAATAAAGAGATTAATAAATTACTTGATATGGAAAATAGATGGAGAAGAGCTGATATTAGATGTATTGGTTTCCCGGAAGGGGTGGAAGGTCAATGTTATGGAGGTAGAGAACCGCACACCGTTGTTGCAGGTGCCAGCAAGGACTTGTAAGTCGTGACCAAATATTAGAAAATTGCGGCACGCAGCTTCTTTTGTCTGCAGTTTATGACAGTTATTAGTGTTACATCACATGGGATTTATGATCCAGTTACATTTCAAAAGATTTAAAGTAGTCACAATCACTAGATTTGGTGACCGGACGTTTCGACCTATCAAGGCCTTCCTCAGCAGTCTATTATCTTGGTATGACTTCTTATGTTGAATGGCGCCATTCAACATAAGAAGTCACACCAAGCTAATAGACCGCCGAGGAAGGTCTTGATAGGCCGAAACATCCGGTCGCCAAATCTAGTGAATGTGACTACTTTTAATCTTCTGGGGTGGAAGGTCAAGACGCCACCCTCTTTGTGCAGAATTGGTTGTTAGAAACGTTTGGTCAAGATGTTACAAGAATAGGGGATTTTGTAGAACGGTCCCACAGATCTCCCCTTAAAATACCCCTCCCGGGTGCGAAACATGTCAATCATGGTCAAATTATTATCATCCAGGGATAGGGATGAGATACTTCTCAAAGCAAGGAAAAAAGGTGGTTTGGATTACAAGGGAGCACCCGTGTTATAATTTCTAGATTATGTGAAAGCAACTCAGCAAGAAAGAAGCCGATTTATTGAGATAAAAAAAGAATTACGTATACAAGGGGTTAAGGACTCTATGCAATTACCCACCAACTATGGGTTGAATGGGGGGGACCTGGGTTTTCAACAATCCAGAAGATGTAAAGGAATGGATGGGGATAAACGTTAAATGAAATATATATGTGTTGGGTCAAGCGCTTGGGAGGGGGTTAATGCAAGGTAAAGAGACCCAGAGGCAAGTCTAGCTTACTGGTTCATTCGGAAGGGGTTGCGGTGGGAGGATTGTGGGGTGGCGGTTGAGGGATGGGGTGGTGGATTCCTCCTTTCTTTTTTCTCTTTTTTTGTGTCCTTCTCTGCTCTTTCCCCTTCCCACCTCCTGTATCTCTCACATTCCCTGTCTAAGTTTTACTGGAATAATTAGTATAACAAATGCGTATAGTATCATGGAATATTAGAGGCCTGAGTACAGGTGCAAAAAAAAATAGCAGTTTTTAATGCAATTGTCAAATCTCTCCCAGCAATAGTATGTCTCCAGGAGACTCACCTAACCAAAGAAAATTGTACATTATTGGAGAAACCATGGGTTCAGTTTGCATATCACTCACTGTTTTGTACCGACTCCAGAGGGGTAAGTATCTTGATTCATAGGGATATTAAAATAAAAATAGACATCGCAGTGGATAGAGTGGGAAGATCTGTTCTAATCGATTGTATAATTAAAAATAAACCCTGGATAATCGCAAAAAAACTATGGCTCAGAATATGGAGACTCTAAAACATCATTTTTTTTGTTTAAAAAAGCTGTTATTGTGTAAAACTTACATAAATAAAAAAAAGTATACATATTCGGTGTCGCCGCGTTCATATCGACCGGCTGTATAAAAATATCACATGACCTAACCCCTGAGATGAACACTGTAAAAAATAAAAACTGTGCTAAATAAACCATTTTTTGTCACCTTACATCACAAAAAGTGTAATAGCAAGCGATCAAAATATGATATGCACCCCAAAATAGTGCCAATCAAACCGTTATCTCATCCCGCAAAAATCATACCCTACCTAAGATAATCGCCCAAAAACTGAAAAAATTATGGCTCTTAGACTATAGAAACACTAAAACATGTTTTTTCTCTTCAAAAATGAAATCATTGTGTAAAACTTACATAAATAAAAAGAAAAGTATACATATTAGGTATCGCAGCGTCTGTGACAACCTGGTCTATAAAAATATCACATGATCTAACCTGTCTGACAAATGTTGTAAATAACAAAAAATAAAAACGCTGCCAACACAGCTATTTCTTGTTACCTTGCCTCACAAAAAGTGTAATACAGAGCAACCAAAAATCATATGTACCCTAAACTAGTACCAGCAATACTGCCACCCTATCCCGTAGTTTCTAAAATGGGGTCACTTTTTGGGAGTTTCTACTCTAGGGGGGCTTCAAATGGGACAAGGTGTAAAAAAAAACAGTCCAGCAAAACCTGCCTTCCAAAAACCGTATGGCATTCCTTTCCTTCTGCGCCCTGCCGTGTGCCCATACAGCAGTTTACGACCACATATGGGGTGTTTCTGTAAACTACAGAATCAGGGCCAAAAATATTGAGTTTGGTATGGCTGTTAACCCTTGCTTTGTAACTGGAAAAAATTATTAAAATAGAAAATCAGCAAAAAATGTGAAATTTTGAAATTGTATCTCTATTTTCCATTAATTCTTGTGGAACACCTAAAGGGTTAACGACGTTTGTAAAGTTGAAAGAGAGTGAGTGGGAGATGGTATATTATTTTGATATGATTCCATTTGTATTAAGAGGTAAGGGAAGGAAAAAGGAAGGTGGAACTTGGGGGGAATTCTGAAAAAGGAAAAGTTGTAAAATGTCATCAGTTGTATGCATAAGTAACTATATGTATATACCACAATGCCATTATTTGCTAATTTTTAATGTATAATTATATTTTAATGAATAAAAAAATATTTATAAAAAAAATAATAATAATTTCCACCAATATGTAATACCGTAGGTTTCCTAAGGTCAAAAATCCTGGCGCTTGAGACCAAAGAAGCTCCCAGTTCTCTGATCACAAGACCATAAGTTATTCATAATAAAACATGAATTATGACAGGACGGCTTTTGAAGTATATCTTCTGGTCTATTGGTATTAGGGGTGGGCGATATGGCCTAAAATCTATATCGCAATATAATTTTAAGCATGTGCGATATGCGATATATATTGCGATATATTGTTTTCTATATTGGTGGGGTTAAACATATTATTTTTTTTTTTACTTTTTATTTAATAACCATTAGCCCTCTTTAAGGGCTAGAACCCTTGTCATATTCACCCTAATAGAGCTCTATTAGGGTGAATAGGACTTTACACTCTCCCTGCTGCCCTGTGCTTTGTGCACACAACAGCAGGGAGCTGACCATGGCAGCCAGCCTCTGATGTGCCCCCCCAGCCTCTGATGTGCCCCCCCCAGCCTCTGATGTGCCCCCCCAGCCTATGATGTGCCCCCCAGCCTCTGATGTGCCCCCCAGCCTCTGATGTGCCCCCCAGCCTCTGATGTGCCCCCCCGCCTCTGATGTGCCCCCCCAGCCTCTGATGTGCCCCCCAGCCTCTGATGTGCCCCCCCAGCCTCTGATGTGCCCCCCCAGCCTCTGATGCGCCCCCCCAGCCTCTGATGCGCCCCCCCAGCCTCCCCCCCCCCCATCATTGGTGGCAGTGGGCAGTTCCGATCGGAGTCCCAGCAGTGTAATGCTGGGGCTCTGATCGGTTACCATGGCAGCCAGGACGGTCGCTACTGAAGTCCTGGCTGCGATGGTATGTTAGTGAGCAGCATTATACTCAAGTGCGCCGTGGCCGCCGGACGCTCCTTCTCATAGGTCTGTGCGGTGCATTGCTAATGCTATAAGCATTAGCAATCCGCCGCACAGACAGAAGAAGGAGCGCCCGGCGGCCACGGCGCATGTGAGTATAATGCTGCTCACTAACATACCATCGCAGCCAGGACTTCAGTAGCGTGACTCCTGGCTGCCATGGTAACCGATTGGAGCCCCAGCATTACACTGCTGCAGGGGCGTACATAGAAATCACTGGGCCCCATAGCAAGAATCTAACTTGGGCCCCCTAACCCCGCCCACTGTCCTGGCTCCTCCCCCTGCCACACCCCCATTTGCCAATAAAGAAATGTATACTTGACCTACTGAAACCGTTAGGGATAAATCTTTTTTTATTTTATTTTTTATTAACTCTCATACACCGCTGATATGACAGTGCTGTATGGATTTCACTGGGGCTGTAGTGAGTGATGTACAGCACACATCACTGCTCCTGCCTGTCTGCTTTGGTAAAGCCGGGCACAGATGGGCGATGTGGACTTTAGCAGAGTGGGCACAGGACAGTGGATACAGGGCGCGATATGTATGCGAGCACAACTGAACGAGTGTCTGTGTCCACGGTGCTAAAGCCTGACACAGCCCATCCCCCACATCTTAACCCCTTTGCTACCAGCGCCATTTTTTCATCACTTCTCTAAAAAAGGCGCACACATTCCAAAATGGTATCAATAAAAACTACAGTTCATACCACAAAAAATGAGCACCCACACAGATCAGTAGATATAACTATAAAAAAAAGTTATGGGGGTCAGAATATGAGAACGTGAAAAAGTAAATAATATTTTTTTTTTCAAAGTTTTAATTTCTTTTTATACTATTTACACATAAAAAACTATACATATGTGGTATCATTGTAATCGTACTGACTCAGAGAATGAAGGGCACAGGTCAGTTTTGCCGCAAAGAGAACACCGTAGGAACAAAACCTATAAAACGGTGGAGAAATCGTTTTTTTTTCCCCACCCCATTTGGAATTTTTTTTGCCCGATTACAACTACATTGTATGCCATATTAAAGTACAACTTCTCCCGCAAAAATTAAGCCCTCATATATCTATGTGAATGGAAAAATAAAAAAATTATGGCTGAAGGAAGATAGGGAAGAAAAATGAAAATGAAAAAATGAAAAAAAAAAAACAACAACTCCAGTATCCTAAGGGTTAAAGGGGCTTTCTAACCCCTATTATGCCCCCCCAAAAAGCCCAGGCACCGCATACAGATAATGCTTATGCCCAGTGGGGGGGGGGGGGGGCAGCCAATAGCAGGCCATGTCGGAAATGAGCCTCCCTAGCGTCACCCGCGATGCTAGGGAGGCTCGTTACCATCGTGGCCTGCTATTGGCTGCCCCCCCCCCCATGTCGCTGGATGTTTTCATCTGCGTGACGGGAGGGAGGAAGTGGCGGTTGTGTGGGCATCAGGAGCAATGTGGGTGCCTGAGAATGAGGTAAGTAAGGTGCTTTGGCATTTTTGGGGGCATTATAGGGGTTAGATAGCACAGTGTGAACATAGCCACTAATCATATTCCCCCCTACCCCCGCAAGGTGACTGATGTGCTGGGGAGGGGGGACCCTGTAGGCTCATAGAGGACTCGGGAGGATAGGGGGAGGATTAGAAGGAAACCATACTGTCCTCCTGAGTCCTCTATGATTTTTCAGGGCCCTCCACCCAAAACAAAAACAAAAACAAACACTGCTTGCTGCTGCCCTCCCCCCATCAAGAATACCCTTCCAACCATACATGAACTTTAACTTTTTATTAAGTCTGACTGCTGTCTTCTTACTGTGGCAGGCACACTATGGAGCGGTCCTTCAGTCTGTGTCTGCACTCACTGGCTGATGGGCAGATGGCAGGCAGCGCGTAAGCGCAGAGCGGAGGACAATTACGAGCGCACTCTGTTTGTGATTGTTGAGCCTGCTCCTGCTGCGATACACTGGCCAATTAGCAGCAGGATCTTTGCGCTGCTAAATGCTGATTGGCCAGTGTGAAATGCAGCAGACGCCGGGAGCTGTAGCCTGTAGAAAGGTCAGCTAGGGAGCGGGCGCATGAACCAAGGGGGGGGGGGGGGGGGGGGAATAACACAAGTGGGCGGGCCACGGCAGCCTGAGCGCCTCAATTAACTATGAATAAAAACTTGTGCAGAGTAGACTTAGGGGGCGGGGCCTTCCATGCGCTCCGGGCCCCCCTGTGCTGCGGGCCCCATAGCAACGGCGTGGTCTGCCTATATTGGCAGTACACCACTGCACTGCTGGGACCCCGATCGGACCCTGTGGGATATGGCCGGCACATTCATTGGTGGTGCAGTGGCCACAGTCCCTCCCCTCCTCCTCCTACTCTGTCCTCATTGGTGTTCAGCGGCAGCCGCGCACAGTGGGAGGGAGGGACTCTCTCCTTCTCCCTCCACTGTGCCGGCCGGCTCATCAGGAGAAATTGGTGCGTGCAGAGAGCGCGATCATATCGCAGTCCGGCGATATGGCGAAAATCCATATCGTGGCCCAAATTTATATCGCATATCGCCTATATCACCTATACCGCCCACCCCTAATTGGTATCTACAGCACTATTCCAAGCTTTGGATGAGCTGGAGACTGTGGCATGCATTCATTCCATTAACATCTCTGTGTTACCCAGAAACCAGCACACTTTGGCCTTTTGTCTCACAATGACTTTATTTGCCCCCTCATTCTACAACATCCTGTTCCTAATAAGTTCCCATTTGTCCAGATTTTTGGCATCATAACTCATAACAAGTATATAAAAAGTTCTAGATTATTAATCTCTTTACACTATACACTCACCTAAAGAATTATTAGGAACATCTGTTCTATTTCTCATTAATGCGATTATCTAGTCAACCAATCACATGGCAGTTGCTTCAATGCATGTAGGGTTGAGGTCCTGGTCAAGACAATCTCCTGAACTCCAAACTGAATGTCAGAATGGGAAAGAAAGGTGGG
The DNA here is from genome assembly GCF_905171765.1 of Bufo bufo. Lineage (NCBI taxonomy): Eukaryota > Metazoa > Chordata > Amphibia > Anura > Bufonidae > Bufo > Bufo bufo. The sequence continues at coordinate 12,440,610 of NC_053392.1, read as the reverse complement.
CTACAACAGCAGAAGACCCCACCGTGTACCACTCATCTCCACTACAAATAGGAAAAAGAGGCTACAATTTGCACGAGCTCACCAAAATTGGACTGTTGAAGACTGTAAAAATGTTGCCTGGTCTGATGAGTCTCGATTTCTGTTGAGACATTCAAATGGTAGAGTCCGAATTTGGCGTAAACAGAATGAGAACATGTATCCATCATGCCTTGTTACCATTGTGCAGGCTGGTGGTGGTGGTGTAATGGTGTGGGGGATGTTTTCTGGGCACACTTTAGGCCCCTTAGTGCCAATTGGCCATTGTTTAAATGCCATGGGCTACCTGAGCATTGTTTCTGACCATGTCCATCCCTTCATGACCACCATGTACCCATCCTCTGATGGCTACTTCCAGCAGGATAATGCACCATGTCACAAAGCTCGAATCATTTCAAAATGGTTTATTGAACATGACAATGAGTTCACTGTACTAAAATGGCCCCACAGTCACCAGATCTCAACCCAATAGAGCATCTTTGGGATGTGGTGGAACGGGAGCTTCGTGCCCTGGATGTGCATCCCTCAAATCTCCATCAACTGCAAGATGCTGTCCTATCAATATGGGCCAACATTTCTAAAGAATGCTATCAGCACCTTGTTGAATCAATGCCACGTAGAATTAAGGCAGTTCTGAAGGCAAAAGGGGGTCCAACACCGTATTAGTATGGTGTTCCTAATAATTCTTTAGGTGAGTGTATGATGGATATGTCTGTCATACACACGTGAATTATGTATGGAGCGGACTTATGAGCTAGGTCCACTCAATACGCAGTCGGTGGTGGCGGACACGTGGCTACAGTGACTGGGATTGGAGCTCACTCAAATTAACCCCTCAGATGCCATGGTCAATAGTAACTACAGCTAAGGTTGAGCAAAGTGAGCTTCGGATCATAGATCCAAAGTCACTTCAGTCAAAACTTTGTTTGAATGCTGTATGAAGATTCGTCTCTGTATAGCAATCAAATGTATGGGCTCCGGCGAGGGAAACTTGTTATTACCGAAGTCTCTTGGATTTCACCTCGCCAGAGCCCATACATTTTCATGCTGTACGGAGACGGATCTCTGTACAGCATTAAAACAAAGTTTTGAACTAAATCGACTTTGGATCTTAGATCCGAACTACAGCATATGAGAGATTAGATCCAGGGAGGAGGCTCTCCCTGTCCTCCAATCTGAACCTCTGAAGTGAAACCACTGCATTCTGATCAGATGTTATTACATATAAAAATATATTAAAAATAGAAATTCATATAAAAATATAAACTTTATTTAAAAATTAAATTCATATAACAATAGCATTGTCAAGTCCCAAAAATGCCCAAACGTAAAATATACTTATTAATGGGGGGGAAATCACAATAGCTGAACTGCTGTTTTTTTGTTTGCTTCACCTCCCCCAAAAAATAGAAAAAAGGTGATCAGAATCATATACACTCCAAAATGGTATCAATAAAAAAAATACAAACTAAATTGCGCCCCCTTCGGTTCGGTGATGTCCTCACTACCACAGGACTGAAACACTTAAACCAATTGATGGAGCCCTCTCAAATACGTCCCCGGCATAACTTTGAGTATGTACAACTCCAACATTTTTACTCCTCTATACGTACCACCCACACCTTACGCAGGAGCCTTACAGTGTTTGAACAGATGTGTCTAGCCCCTTGCTCTCCAGACTTCTGACTAGCTCCCCTCCTTCTGCCACGCCTGGAATCGTGATCTAGAGAATGGCCTTACTTTATCTCAATGGAAGCAGGCTTTTCTTCTCTCTCATAAAGCAGTAATTTCCACCAAGGCGCAGGAGACGAATTATAAAGTTCTCTCCAGGTGGTACAGAGTGCCGTCTGTGCTTCACAAATGGTTTCCATCTGTTTCAGATCGCTGTTTGAGGTGCTATACTGATGAAGGCACCTTGTTACACATTTGGTGGCATTGTGCCGTCCTGCGACCTTACTGGAACTTTGCACATCGTATTGTGCGGGCAGTGATGGGAATACCCATTCGCTCCTGAAGCGCTTTTGTTGTTTATCTTTGATTTGACTATCCCTGCTTTTAAGGTTTCGCTCCTTAAGTATATGTTACAGGCTGCAAAAACGGTCATCCCTCGCCATTGGAAATCACCTGCGCCTCCCTCCCCGGAGGAAGGAATGGTTTGAAGAAATTGCCCTACATCAGCGGATGGAGGATCTCATCTGCGTCTCCCCTCAGGACACCTCTCGATTCGTTCAAACCTGGGGCCCTTGGGAAACTTTCCGGGGGTCAGATGAGTTTCGTAATGCCCGTTTTTAACCCCGTACTCCCCCACTCTCCGCTTCCCCTGTACCTTCCTTTTCTGTCTTTGGTCTATTGTTAAGTGTCCCCCTTTCCTGTTATGTATATGTCTTACCAGGCTTAGATTCCTATAGCCTTCTCTGTCCCATTTGAGCAATATGCTTCTCTTACTCATATATTGCCACATGTTCTTAATGCCCTTTCATATGAGAAATTGTACCTTGCTGCCTCCTTTGTCTGGAGATTGTTCTATAATGTACACGGCATTGTATGACACTGTAATTTGTTACCTTTATGTATTACATTTACATTTACTTATTTGAAAAACTCAATAAATCCTTGAATGAGAAAAAAAATACAGATCAGCCCGTAAAAAAACGAGCATTCACACAGCTCCATGGATATAAAAACATTATGGGGGTCAGAAAATGATAATTACACTTACCGGTAACTGGATTTTCCAGAACCCATGACAGCACCATAGAACCCATGACAGCAACCATAAGCACCAGGGAGGGAATTAGAGGGGTGCTGTCATGGGTTCTGGAAAATCCAATTACCAGCAAGTGTAATTATAATTTTTCCCTTCACCCATGACAGTACCATAGAGAGATCGGCTACCAGAGATGAAAAACACTCCTCGGGAGGGACGTGCTTGAAAAGTAATCTTAAGCTATGAAGACTCCAAAGCTAACAAGAGGTCCAACTAAAAAAGTGGGAACAACAAACATCCTAACCTAGGAATTTCAACATTATATCTTAAACCTAGGATAATCTGTTAAAAGAAATCTTATACGGGTTTCTCATCAAGTGTTAACATAAATCATAACAGATTTAACAACACATCTTAGAGAAGTACTTACACTCACCTAAAGAATTATTAGGAACACCTGTTCTATTTCTCATTAATGCAATTATCTAGTCAACCAATCACATGGCAGTTGCTTCAATGCATTTAGGGGGGTGGTCCTGGTCAAGACAATCTCCTGAACTCCAAACTGAATGTCAGAATGGGAAAGAAAGGTGATTTAAGCAATTTTGAGCGTGGCATGGTTGTTGGTGCCAGACGGGCCGGTCTGACTATTTAACAATCTGCTCAGTTACTGGGATTTTCACGCACAACCATTTCTAGGGTTTACAAAGAATGGTGTGAAAAAGGAAAAACATGCGGCAGTCCTGTGGGCGAAAATGCCTCGTTGATGCTAGAGGTCAGAAGAGAATGGGCCGACTGATTCAAGCTGATAGAAGAGCAACGTTGACTGAAATAACCACTCGTTACAACCGAGGTATGCAGCAAAGCATTTGTGAAACCACAACACGCAGAACCTTGAGGCGGATGGGCTACAACTGCAGAAGACCCCACCGGGTACCACTCATCTCCACTACAAATAGAAAAAAGAGGCTACAATTTGCACGAGCTCACCAAAATTGGACTGTTGAAGACTGGAAAAATGTTGCCTGGTCTGATGAGTCTCGATTTCTGTTGAGACATTCAAATGGTAGAGTCCGAATTTGGCGTAAACAGAATGAGAACATGTATCCATCATGCCTTGTTACCACTGTGCAGGCTGGTGGTGGTGGTGGTGTAGGGGATGTTTTCTGGGCACACTTTAAGCCCCTTAGTGCCAATTGGCCATTGTTTAAATTCCACGGGCTACCTGAGCATTGTTTCTGACCATGTCCATCCCTTCATGACCACCATGTACCCATCCTCTGATGGCTACTTCCAGCAGGATAATGCACCATGTCACAAAGCTCGAATCATTTCAAATTGGTTTCTTGAACATGACAATGAGTTCACTGTACTAAAATGGCCCCCACAGTCACCAGATCTCAACCCAATAGAGCATCTTTGGTATGTGGTGGAACGGGAGCTTCGTGCCCTGGATGTGCATCCCTCAAATCTCCATCAACTGCAAGATGCTATCCTATCAATATGGGCCAACATTTCAAAAGAATGCTATCAGCACCTTGTTGAATCAATGCCATGTAGAATTAAGGCAGTTCTGAAGGCAAAAGGGGGTCCAACACCGTATTAGTATGGTGTTCCTAATAATTCTTTAGGTGAGTGTATATTGATGTAGAACGATCAAGCTGAAGATGATTGCTGAACACAGATTCCTTTGGTGCAGATTATATTCCGCGACAGATGTTACTTCCCTAGAAAAGGCCCTTCTAAGGAACGCCACCTCCACTGTTGAATCTTCAGGGAGCGTGCAGCAGGGAACTCACCCGGCACTCTCCCGACCCAGTGATCCAAGATCCACTGGAGAACCAGAAAAACTTTGGATGCCAAAATCTCAAAATTTTCTTGCAATCTGGCATCCACGATCGAACCCTACCATGGCATCAATCCCTTATCTGGAGGAGCTCACGGATCTGCTGCAAGAGGTCCAAAGACCCCCTGGATCGTACAGACCTCCTAGGGTCCCCACCGCCGGAAACTACCGCACGAAGGACCCCAGCAGACAACCGCCGACCCTCCAGGGACTCCCTAGGAAGTTCTAGATCGGCGGCGAGTATTTATAGGGTTTTGTTGGTGAGCCATACTTCCTGTAGGCCTTCCAGACTAAATGGACCAGCCCATCTTCTTATTCCCAACCAGGAGCCATATAGGGCTTTGTTGGTACGCCATATGTCCTGTAGGCCATCCAAACAACATGGTCCAGCCCATATCTTCACTCCCAACTAGAAGACTTATAGGGCCTTGTTGGTATACTATGCTTATTGAGAGATCATTAAACTACAAACTGTCAACCAGTTCATCATGCAGGCGTAGCCATCAAGGCAGACCGCCACCAAGACATGGTTGCATCTCAGGCACAGCGGGTCGCATAAACACCCGCTCAGAGCGGGGTACGGTCATCCAGATACTGTCACAACTACCGACAGTTATCAAGACATGGTGGCACGAGCCTTCACCCACACAGACATGGCGACCAAAGCCGAAAACCATCCAGACAGAGCCGCAGAAACCACTAACCATGCAAGCACGACCCATGCACAAGGCTGGAGGAGCAGTCATCCCAGGCAAGCATAACATAGAAGCAATTAGATCTATAGGAACATGAGGCAATGAAAAAAGCCACCCTGCCACAGAGACTGACTTTTTTTTTATTACCACAGGCTCAAGGCAGCGAACCAGAATATCCCAGACAGCCATGATTTTTTAAGCATGGACTCAAAGGGGTAACTAGCCAGCCAGGCATATCCTCAAGGGCAGTCAGCCAGCCTGCTAAACAAACAGGCAACGACTCACAGGCAGCCAGCCGACCAGGCAAAGACTCACAGGCAGCCAGCCGGCCAGGGATAGACTCACAGGCAGCCAGCCGGCCAGGGATAGACTCACAGGCAGCCAGCCGGCCAGGGATAGACTCACAGGCAGCCAGCCGGCCAGGGATAGACTCACAGGCAGCCAGCCGGCCAGGGATAGACTCACAGGCAGCCAGCCGGCCAGGGATAGACTCACAGGCAGCCAGCCGGCCAGGGATAGACTCACAGGCAGCCAGCCGGCCAGGGATAGACTCACAGGCAGCCAGCCGGCCAGGGATAGACTCACAGGCAGCCAGCCGGCCAGGGATAGACTCACAGGCAGCCAGCCGGCCAGGGATAGACTCACAGGCAGCCAGCCGGCCAGGGATAGACTCACAGGCAGCCAGCCGGCCAGGGATAGACTCACAGGCAGCCAGCCGGCCAGGGATAGACTCACAGGCAGCCAGCCGGCCAGGGATAGACTCACAGGCAGCCAGCCGGCCAGGGATAGACTCACAGGCAGCCAGCCGGCCAGGGATAGACTCACAGGCAGCCAGCCGGCCAGGGATAGACTCACAGGCAGCCAGCCGGCCAGGGATAGACTCACAGGCAGCCAGCCGGCCAGGGATAGACTCACAGGCAGCCAGCCGACCAGGCAAAGACTCAAAGGCAGTCAGCCAGACAGGCATAGACCCCAAGGCTGTCAGCTGACTCAGCATGGATGCACAAGTGTTCCACCAACCAGGCATAGATGCACAGGCGCTAAGCAGACCAGGCTTTCAACGAAGCAGGTACAGATGCAAGACATTCAGCTAAGCAAGCATAGATACACAGATGGACCGCCCACCAGGCGTTCAACAATGCCGGCATAAATGCAAAAAAGTTCAGCCACACAGGAATACAGCCAAGCATACACAGGGCATCAGAATTTAATGAAACCAACATAAGATCAAAGGCATTCAGCCCGAAGCTAACCAGGCAACCAACCAGGCCCAAAGCTATCAGGCCTCAAAAACCAAGAGGCAGACAGCCAGGCCCTGAAGCCAAGAGGCCCCTAAAGCCATGACGCAGACAACCAGGCTCTGAGGCCTGACAAATATTCAAACATATCAATCATGCTAAAGGTACCAGACAGATTTATACCAACCACACAACACAAATATTCGCTGTATAAGTTTAAAAGGTGTGTCTTGTTTCACAGCCCTGGAGGCTGCATGCTCCAGGCCCCTCTGTCCGGAGGACAGGAAACCACACCGAGGGAGGAAGTGGGTGTTCCCTTTTTGATTGCTCTGGGGCTTCCTGTCCAGTTGTGGGGCGGATCCATCTCTCTATGGTGCTGTCATGGGTGAAGGGAAGAATGGTGATGCAAACGATACATTCATTTTATTTTCAAACTTTAGTTAAAGTATTAAAACACAAGAAAAATTATTAAAATTTAGAATCTCTGGAATGATAAATGAAGGGAATCGGTCAGTTTTGCTGAATAGGAAACAATGTAATAACGAAATACATAAAATTTTATTTTTTGTCCCTCATGCGGCTATGTGAACAGAAAAATAAAATGTCATGGCTCTGGAAAGGCAGCGAGGAAAAACGAAAAAAAAAAAACACAGCTTCGTGGTGTTTCCTAAAGCGGCAGGAAATTACCAGCACTGTTTCAGGTATGACTACACTGTCTATAGTTACAGATACTCAGGACTATGTGCTGGGACTGATACGGTATGGGAAGGAACCCATCTTAACCTGCTAACCAGGAACCCAGCTTGGGTCAAAGCCGCCGACCATCTAATTGTGCTACCAAAAGATTACTGACCAGATATCATAAGATTCAGGACCCCTGGATTAAATTGGCACTAGAAAGGTCAATGATTATGCTTGAGTTTTTGAGCCAAATCCTGAAGTGGATCCAGCAGGAAGGAGAAGTAGACGTAGTTCCTTTATTTTTCCTATACCTTTGCAGCCAGCAACTATAGACCAACAGCAGAACATCGATAGCAGTCAAAATCATGAAAACTACTGAAAAACAGGATAATGGACCACCTAAAACCAACATTTCTCATCTGTATCATTGGGGGACACAGGCTTGATCTTGGGTATAGCTATTACCACTAGGAGGCGACACTAAGCAAAGAAAGTGTTAGCTGCTCCTCCCAGCTATATCCCTCCTGCAGACCCTGAGCTAATCAGTTTTAGCTTAGTGTCCGTAGGAAGCAGACCTCTGCTGAATTTTTGTCATGGAAGGTGTACAGGAAACTAGAAGACACAAAATGAAGATCCGACTGACTGGATCCAAAACTAAGGAACAAAAGGGAGAGCCCTGCATCAGACCTGGCTCTCTCCCTGACTGCTCAGCCTATGCGAAAATCCCAATGGTAGATGATCGCATATCCTCGTACCTCGACTGTATAACACCTGAACACCCTATAATAGTGAGGGGACACGACCACCGGCTCCCTACACTTGATACGGAGGGAGTCAGGGTCACCTGGGATCCAGCAAACAGAAAAACACTAATTAATGAACAAAACTTATCTGTAGAAGACTCAGAAGTAGGATCAGCATGCACACACTCCAGGAAGGAATATAAACCGCAAAGAGATGCAGTATGGGACGGGATTTAAAGGGATGCAATCAGTGCAACTACATGACAGCTGAGAAAGGCTAACTGTCACGAGGGTGTCAAGAACCACGCCTGACTCCGTTATACCTGGGGTCAGGAAGTCGCAGCGGTTGGCTGCGCGCTCTATGTAGTAAGATAGGGCTGTTTCCTTATGGTAGCTTTCTGGGTTTGCTTTGCAACCCTTTTTGGCTCACTCAGGGATCCGTAGCTCCTTCTCCTCAGCTGTTCCTTGTCCAGCACTCCCAACCTCCTTATATTCCCCTCTCACACTTCTCTGGTTGCCAGATATAGAGCTTCCTGCCTGGACTTCTATACTGACCCACTGGAGCTGTGTTGCTGCGTTCTCTGGTTGTTGGTCCAGAACGTTTCCCTCCGGATCCCTGTTGGACCTTTGTGGACTGCTGTGGTCGCCCACCTGGGTTTATGTGTTTGTCTGTACAGGGAGTGCAGAATTATTAGGCAAATTAGTATTTTGACCACATCATCCTCTTTATGCATGTTGTCTTACTCCAAGCTGTATAGGCTCGAAAGCCTACTACCAATTAAGCATATTAGGTGATGTGCATCTCTGTAATGAGAAGGGGTGTGGTCTAATGACATCAACACCCTATATCAGGTGTGCATAATTATTAGGCAACTTCCTTTCCTTTGGCAAAATGGGTCAAAAGAAGGACTTGACAGGCTCAGAAAAGTCAAAAATAGTGAGATATCTTGCAGAGGGATGCAGCACTCTTAAAATTGCAAAGCTTCTGAATCGTGATCATCGAACAATCAAGCGTTCCATTCAAAATAGTCAACAGGGTCGCAAGAAGCGTGTGGAAAAACCAAGGCGCAAAATAACTGCCCATGAACTGAGAAAAGTCAAGCGTGCAGCTGCCAAGATGCCACTTGCCACCAGTTTGGCCATATTTCAGAGCTGCAACATCACTGGAGTGCCCAAAAGCACAAGGTGTGCAATACTCAGAGACATGGCCAAGGTAAGAAAGGCTGAAAGACGACCACCACTAAACAAGACACACAAGCTGAAACGTCAAGACTGGGCCAAGAAATATCTCAAGACTGATTTTTCTAAGGTTTTATGGACTGATGAAATGAGAGTGAGTCTTGATGGGCCAGATGGATGGGCCCGTGGCTGGATTGGTAAAGGGCAGAGAGCTCCAGTCCGACTCAGACGCCAGCAAGGTGGAGGTGGAGTACTGGTTTGGGCTGGTATCATCAAAGATGAGCTTGTGGGGCCTTTTCGGGTTGAGGATGGAGTCAAGCTCAACTCCCAGTCCTACTGCCAGTTTCTGGAAGACACCTTCTTCAAGCAGTGGTACAGGAAGAAGTCTGCATCCTTCAAGAAAAACATGATTTTCATGCAGGACAATGCTCCATCACACGCGTCCAAGTACTCCACAGCGTGGCTGGCAAGAAAGGGTATAAAAGAAGAAAATCTAATGACATGGCCTCCTTGTTCACCTGATCTGAACCCCATTGAGAACCTGTGGTCCATCATCAAATGTGAGATTTAGAAGGAGGGAAAACAGTACACCTCTCTGAACAGTGTCTGGGAGGCTGTGGTTGCTGCTGCACGCAATGTTGATGGTGAACAGATCAAAACACTGACAGAATCCATGGATGGCAGGCTTTTGAGTGTCCTTGCAAAGAAAGGTGGCTATATTGGTCACTGATTTGTTTTTGTTTTGTTTTTGAATGTCAGAAATGTATATTTGTGAATGTTGAGATGTTATATTGGTTTCACTGGTAAAAATAAATAATTGAAATGGGTATATATTTGTTTTTTGTTAAGTTGCCTAATAATTATGCACAGTAATAGTCACCTGCACACACAGATATCCCCCTAAAATAGCTAAAACTAAAAACAAACTAAAAACTACTTCCAAAAATATTCAGCTTTGATATTAATGAGTTTTTTGGGTTCATTGAGAACATGGTTGTCGTTCAATAATAAAATTAATCCTCAAAAATACAACTTGCCTAATAATTCTGCACTCCCTGTATTGTCTGTCATCTCCCTGGTGTTTTTCCTCTTAGTATCAGTGGTGCGGACTAGCGATCCCACCGGCCCATTCACTATCTAGGGCTCATTTTAGGGAAAGCCAGGGTTTAGGCACGTGATCGCCGCACGGGTGAGGAACCCGTCTAGGGACGTCAGGTGCCAGCCGCAAGGTGAGTCAGGGGTCACCACCTTTCCCTCTCCCTTGGGCAGGGCTTTCCCTTTTCCCTCCCTGTGCGTGACGCCGGTCATTACACTAACGAGATGAGAAAATGAAAGCAAAACAAAAGGAACCTCAAGGAGGAGGTTCTGAAAGACGTCTGTCAGAGCTTCTCAGATGTCTGGTGGTGACAATTTTTTCTTAGTCACATCTGCAGTTCTTTGGCCCTTGGTATCCAGACACCATTCTTTTTCAGCGGAATTTGCTTTCCTTTCTGTGGTTCGGACTTTTCTGCAAGGGGTGGCGCAAGCTGCGCCTCCTTAACGTCTTCCGTTAAATCCTTGGGACCTTAATCTGGTGCTCAGCCCCGGGGACTGCTCTGTAACGTCCCAAGGTCAAGCCTGTGTCCCCCAATAATACAAATGAGAAAACTAGATTTTTGTACTTACCGTAAAATCTGTTTCTCTTCCTCTCATTGGGGGACACAGCTCCAACCCTGTACAGGGAGTGCAGAATTATTAGGCAAGTTGTATTTTTGAGGATTAATTTTATTATTGAACAACAACCATGTTCTCAATGAACCCAAAAAACTCATTAATATCAAAGCTGAATATTTTTGGAAGTAGTTTTTAGTTTGTTTTTAGTTTTAGCTATTTTAGGGGGATATCTGTGTGTGCAGGTGACTATTACTGTGCATAATTATTAGGCAACTTAACAAAAAACAAATATATACCCATTTCAATTATTTATTTTTACCAGTGAAACCAATATAACATCTCAACATTCACAAATATACATTTCTGACATTCAAAAACAAAACAAAAACAAATCAGTGACCAATATAGCCACCTTTATTTGCAAGGACACTCAAAAGCCTGCCATCCATGGATTCTGTCAGTGTTTTGATCTGTTCACCATCAACATTGCGTGCAGCAGCAACCACAGCCTCCCAGACACTGTTCAGAGAGGTGTACTGTTTTCCCTCCTTCTAAATCTCACATTTGATGATGGACCACAGGTTCTCAATGGGGTTCAGATCAGGTGAACAAGGAGGCCATGTCATTAGATTTTCTTCTTTTATACCCTTTCTTGCCAGGCACGCTGTGGAGTACTTGAACGCGTGTGATGGAGCATTGTCCTGCATGAAAATCATGTTTTTCTTGAAGGATGCAGACTTCTTCCTGTACCACTGCTTGAAGAAGGTGTCTTCCAGAAACTGGCAGTAGGACTGGGAGTTGAGCTTGACTCCATCCTCAACCCGAAAAGGCCCCACAAGCTCATCTTTGATGATACCAGCCCAAACCAGTACTCCACCTCCACCTTGCTGGCGTCGGACTGGAGCTCTCTGCCCTTTACCAATCCAGCCACGGGCCCATCCATCTGGCCCATCAAGACTCACTCTCATTTCATCAGTCCATAAAACCTTAGAAAAATCAGTCTTGAGATATTTCTTGGCCCAGTCTTGACGTTTCAGCTTGTGTGTCTTGTTCAGTGGTGGTCGTCTTTCAGCCTTTCTTACCTTGGCCATGTCTCTGAGTATTGCACACCTTGTGCTTTTGGGCACTCCAGTGATGTTGCAGCTCTGAAATATAGCCAAACTGGTGGCAAGTGGCATCTTGGCAGCTGCACGCTTGACTTTTCTCAGTTCATGGGCAGTTATTTTGCGCCTTGGTTTTTCCACACGCTTCTTGCGACCCTGTTGACTATTTTGAATGAAACGCTTGATTGTTCGATGATCACGCTTCAGAAGCTTTGCAATTTTAAGAGTGCTGCATCCCTCTGCAAGATATCTCACTATTTTTGACTTTTCTGAGCCTGTCAAGTCCTTCTTTTGACCCATTTTGCCAAAGGAAAGGAAGTTGCCTAATAATTATGCACACCTAATATAGGGTGTTGATGTCATTAGACCACACCCCTTCTCATTACAGAGATGCACATCACCTAATATGCTTAATTGGTAGTAGGCTTTCGAGCCTATACAGCTTGGAGTAAGACAACATGCATAAAGAGGATGATGTGGTCAAAATACTAATTTGCCTAATAATTCTGCACGCAGTGTATATACATTACTGGTTCTCCTAGATAAGGTATGCTCAACCTGCGGCCCTCCAGCTGTTGCAAAACTACAACTCCCAGCATGTCTGAACAGCCTACAGCTATCAGTCTACAGCAGGGCATTGTGGGAGTTGTAGTTTTACAACAGCTGGAGAGCCGCAGGTTGAGCGTGCCTGTCCTAGATGAGTCAGTCTGGTTCTTGAGGTTGACCGATCTCCGGTTTTCTTTCTTTTTATTGTTTTCTGTTGGCTTCTCCTGGCTGCTCCTACTGCTTTTGTACAAACTTATTAGCTCAGGTTCTGCAGGAGGGATATAGCTGGGAGGAGGAGCTAACACTTTCTTTGCTTAGTGTTGCCTCCTAGTGGCAATAGCTATAGCCAAGGTCAAGATTGTGTCCCCAATGAACGAAAGAGAAACATATTTTACGGTAAGTACAAAAAAAATCTAGTTTTTGGGCCCGGAACAGCATGGCGTTAAGTCAAGGCAAAGCAGATGATGTCAAATATCTCATTGCCTATGACACAAAGTTGTCGGATGAAGCTGGTGCCATAGATATCGCAGATCTGGATGTCAGCACAGGCTTTTTTTACACTTCTACATAAAGAGCTGATTGACAAGTTTGGCCTAATCCCGGGATAGTTCAGTGGATTTGGTGAAGGACAGATATCAGAACGAGAGAGACTAGTGACAAGTGGTGACCACAAGGGTCTGTTCTGTGTTTGGAAGTGATATACAGCAGGAGATGGTTTGGTAGTTAAGGAATGACTATAGGTAGGGTGTGTGAGTAGGTCATGACTGTAGGTAGGTCATTCATGATTCCATACCTGTGGTCACATGGACTGGAATGTCCTCCTCCACCTCACTCTTACACGGGGGATCGCCCATCATCTGCTCTTCTTCATCCTCCACTTTAATATCAGTCACATCTTCCCCCTGATTTGTCATCTGTAACAATTCAGTACAATACAGCAGACAGGTGGGAAATCTAACAGATCCACATAAGAGACCCCCACAATCTATGACCCCTCTATGACTGCAGGACCCCTCTATACAGATGTGTATAGGGCTCAGCTCCATCTACCTGATGGTTCTCTGGGAGCTTCTCCTCTGGACAGTCCTGGGAATACAGAGGACGGGGACATCTCTCGGGGGGATTTCCTTCTATGAGTCCATCTGTAGAAAACACACAGGGGCAGGAGAGATTATTACATGTGATGATGAGATGATGGGAGTAGTATCTATATGACCCAGAAAACAGACATGAAAGTCACAACCCAGCCTTCTTACACTGATGAACGCCCCATAAATCAATCATCTCCTCTTCTTCTTCATCTTTAACTTCAACTTTAATATCCATCAGATTTTCATCCTGAAGAAGAGAAAAAAATTTTTAAATGATCTTTGGTTCAATCCCTTTCTGGTCAGATTCTGGGGAGACTTCTGCTCCATCTACCTGATGGTTCTCTGGGAGCTTCTCCTCTGGACAGTCCTGGGAATACAGAGGACGGGGACATCTCTCGGGGGGATTTCTCCTCCTGGATCCATCTGTGGAGACACAAGCACACAGTGACTGAATACATGGCCTCCTGTAGATCTGTCTATAGATCAGACTCTTCTCTCAGCTCCTTCACTTCTAGGTTTAGTGACCAGGGTCTAAATAACAATGTTCCGCTCCTCACCAACCTTCTGATAAACCCCACAGATGATGAGAACAGGGGTCCTGTGTCCTCACATGGATGGAGCGGTGGCTGTAGATGTCTGCTGCTCCCCTCACTGCCAGTGGAAATGCTGGAGATATCTGAGAGGACGTCTGCTCCATCCACTCCATTCACAAGGAGGACACGGGACCCTCGTTCTCATGATCAGTGGGGTCTCAGTGGTCACATATTTATCCCGTCCTGTGAATAGGCATGTCACCATATTCTGACTCCTGTAAATTGAGAGCTCATTCTCTGTGGGGCGAGCTGGAGATTTTATTGGCACTATTTTGGGGTACATATAACTTTTTTGATCATATATTTTGGGGGAAGAATAGGATTTTTTCACAACATGATTTTAATATTTCATATTTTTGAACATGACCAGACAAATAATTATATTTTTACGTGATAAATAGGGGGAAAAATGTGGAATTTGTTATATTTTGCTTCATTAATATTTGGAAAAACGCTATTTATTTTCGTTCCCTATGGGTCTTGAATCTGCAATCATACTGACTCCAGAGGCAGGTATAACAGAAGAACCAAGATGGCGGGCCTTCATTATGTCTCAGGATGCCATTACCACCGACCAGCGCCCGAAAATTGTGTTGCAGAGAAGGGAACGATCAGTGGACAAAGGAAGCCCCCATGTCTGCCCAGCTGCAGTGGATGTTATTGACCACAACATCTTTTGTTGGGTGTCATCTCTGTATCACAACTCCTGACTCTAGTGTTGATGGAGTATGCTCGGCACATGGCGATATTCGACCGAGTACCGCATGTGCTCGAGCGCAATGCTCCTCCCCGCACGTTTCGCGGCTGCTAAGCAACCAATAAACGTGCAGGTAAGTACTACCCTCACTGTAATGCCAGTAGCCATATTGGTTACTGGCATTACAGTGATTGGCTGGCCGGAACGCATCATCGGGTGCTATATAGCACCCAATGACGCGGGTTCGGCTCATTGCGAGTCAGGGAGAGCTGTGCTGAGGAAGCGACAGATAGTGTAGGGAGTGATATAGGAATATTTTTAGTAGAAAAACTTTTTAGATACCCAAAAGTCCTTTTAAGGACTATTGTTGTGTGTGGCCACAGCAATATATATTTTAGCGCATCCTGCACTAAATAGCATGCAACAGTTAGGCCCCTGCAGACAGTGACATTAGCTGCGCCACATCTCCTGTGTAAAGTGTGCGCATCCCAAAAATATCTGCGACATCCAGTGTACTTTGTCAATAGACGGTGTCCGCTGCGGACAGTGACATTACCAGGGCCACATCTCCAGTGTAACGTGTGCGCTTCTAAAATGTATCTGTGACATACAGTGTACTTTTCCGTAAACGCTGCGGACAGTGACAAATGATATCTCCTGTGTGACGTTTCCACATCCCAAATACCTTTTTTTACTTTTTTGCGCACACACTTACAAATCCTACGCTACTGTACGTGTGACATACTTTCAATCATATATAACATTTAATATAAAGAAGGTGAGCAGTAAGGGACGGGGAAGTGGCCGTGATGCTGATGGTGCACGCAGAGGCCGTGGCCCTGGGCGCGGTGAAACTGTACCTGCTGCCAGAGCATAAGAAAAACACTCATCCTAGATACTTAGCTTCATGTCCCAGTTTGCAGGGCGGAGCAGGACACCACTCTCGAAGTCAGACCAGAGTGGTGGTCGGTTGGATTGCAGCAGATAATGCTTCCAGTCGGTTAAGCACCCCCCTGTCTTCCACCAAGTCCAGTCTCAGTAGCCAAGAGTCTGCTCAACCCAATCCTCACCCTGATCCTCCTTCCTCACATCATGGAGAGTCTGGGGAAACAAGTGACCCCCAAACTCGTATATTCCGAGGAGCTCTTTTCAGCGCCATTCCTTGATTTAGCCCTCTCGCCGAGCACGCTTGAAGGAGGGACATGATATCTTGTGCCCTGATTCTCTTGAGCATCCACAATCACAAGAAGATGACGGTGGGGAACGGCAATTACTGTTTAAGGAGGTGGATGATGATGAGACACAGTTGCAAATAAGCCAACAGCAATTACTGTCTCAAGAGGTTGATGAAGAGGATGAGACACAGTTGTCAATCACTAAAGGTTGTGGTAAGGTCAAAAAGTCAGGAGGATGACTAGAGTGAGGAAGTGGAAGAGGAGGTGGTGGATGATGAAGTCACTGACCCAACCTGGGAAGGTGGAAAGCCGAGCGAGGACAGCAGTACAGAGGGGGAAGGATCTGCAGCTGGAAGAGGCAGTGGGGTGGCAAAAGGGAAAAGGCGGGCCACACAAAACAGGCCTGCAACTGTTTCACGGAGCACACCCTTGCAGAAATCTCCATTGCCAAGGGGTAGGTGTTCTGCAGTATGACGCTTTTTTGAGGAAAGCGCGGATGACAAAAGAATTGTAATTTGCAACCTGTGCCATACCAAAATGAGCCGGGGCGTGAACACTAGCAACCTCACCACCACCAACATGATCCACCACATGGCATCAAAGCACCCTAACAAGTGGGATGAACACCTGGGTCCACAATCAGTGTGTGCGGGTCACGCCACTGCCTCCTCTTCCCCTTTGTTATGTGCTGGCCAATCCCCTGTCGAAGACACGGGCCTGGAAGCCTCCCACCCTTCACCTGGACCTTCACAAGCACCGTCAGCCATCACATCCACTTCCGTGTCCAAGCGCAGCGTCCAAATGTCCTTACCCCAGGCCTTTGAACGCAAGCGCAAATACCCAGCCACCCACCCACAGGCCGTAGCACTAAATGTGCACCTTTCAAAATTACTGGCCCTGGAAATGTTGCCATTTAGGCTTGTGAACACTGAGGCCTTCCGCAGCCTGATGTCGGCGGCCGTCCCGCGTTACGCAGTCCCCAGCCGCCACTATTTTTTGAAGGTGTGCCGTGCCCGCCTTACACCAACATGTGTCCCGTAACATCACACGTGCCCTGACCAACGCAGTTACTGGGAAGGTCCACTTAACCACAGACACATGGACAAGTGCATTTGGCCAGGGACGCTACATTTCCCTGACGGCACATTGGGTGAACGTTGTGGAGGCCAGGAGTGAGTCGTACCCTGGAATGGCACAGGTGCTACTGACGCCAAGGATTGCGGGCCCTACGTCGATCAGAGTCTCCACCAGCACCTACGTTAGTGGCTCCAACCCCCACTTCTCCTCCTCCACTTCCACTTCTGAATTATCCGCGTGCAGCACCAGTCCATAGCTGGAAGCAGTGTTGCACTGCAGAGCTGTGGCAGGGGAGAAGAGACCAGACTGAGCTGTGGCTCTCGCCACTCAACCTAGAACCAGGCATGGTTGTGTGTGATAATGGCCGTAACTTGGTGGCGGCTTTGGAGCTCAGCAAGCTCACACACATACCATGCCCAGCCCACGTCTTAAACTTAGTGGTTCAGCGGTTTCTCAAAGCCTACCCCAATTTGCCTGAGCTACTGGTGAAGGTGCATTTCCGCAAGTCATCGACAGCTTCAGCCGGTCTGTCAATGCTGCAGCAGCGCTGGAAATTGCCAGATCACCGGCTGTTGTGCGACGTAAGCATGCGCTGGAACTCCACGTTCCACATGTTGGCCAGGCTTTGTGAGCAGCAGAGGGCAGTAGTGGAATACCAGCTGCAACATGGTTGTCGCCAGTCCAGTCAGCTTCCGCTCTTCACAAGAGAGGAGTGGGCATGGATGTCTGACCTCTGTGAGGTTTTAAGAAACTTTGAGGAATCAACACAGATGGTGAGCGGCGATAACGCTATTATCAGCATAACCATCCCACTTCTGTGTCTACTCAAACGCTCGCTGCTCACAATTAAGGACGACGCTTTGCATGTGGAAGAGGTGGAAATGGGGAAGACATTACACAGGGTGATAGCCAGACCACCCTCAGTTCGTCTTCTCAGAGCGAATTGGACGATGAAGAGGAGGAGGAGGAGCAGGAGATGGTTGCCTCTGCTACAGAGGGTAGTACCCATGGAAGTTTAATTCCATCTGTTCAGCGTGGGTGGGTAGAAGAGGAGGAAGAGGATGAGGAGATTGAGAGTCATCCTCCTGATGTCGACATCGACGTCTTGCTTGTTGGTACCCTGGCATACATGGCTGACTTCATGTTAGGCTGCCTTTCCAGGGACCCGCGCTTTATACGCATTTTAGAAAACACGGATTACTGGGTGTTCACCCTTCTCGACCCCCGCTACAAAGAGAATTTCTCATCTCTCATTCCTGTGGTGGAGAGGACGAGCAAAATGGTGCAATACCAGAAGGTCCTTCTGGAAAAATTGCTCCAAAAATTTCCAGCTGACAACGCTGGCTGCAGAGTCCGTACTTCCTTGGGCAATCGAGGAGGGGAGACGAGGGGAACACACAGCAGTTCCAACAGAGGAGGGAAACACTTTTCAAAGCCTAGGACAGTTTCATGACACCCCACCAGCACCCTCAACATGATGCACATCCTGGTGTTACAAGGAGGGAAAAGTTTTGGAAGATGGTGAAGGAGTACGTAGCAGACCGTGTCAGCGTCCTCAGTGATCCCTCAGTGCCTTACAACTACTGGGTGTCCAAGCTGGACACGTGGCACGAACTGGCGCTCTACGCCTTGGAGGTGCTGGCCTGCCCTGCCGCCAGCGTTTTGTCTGATCGGGTATTTACTGCTGCTGGTGGCATAATAACTGATAAGCACATACACCTGTCAACTGAAAATGCTGACAGGTTGACTCTTATCAAAATGAACAAGGCCTGGATTGCCCCCGACTTCTCGACTCCACCAGAGGAAAGCAGCTGAACATAAAGGCAATTTACAAGTGTTGTTTAAAATGTACTGAATACACTGTATTCCCTGCACCCCTTCCACCACAAACAGTGGCGGATTATAATAGGGTAGTTCGGGTCGGTAGCCCCGGGCCCGGCATCCCTGGGGGGCCCAACGCCGACCCCAACGCCCACATACTGCGACGGGGCATGTGAGCGAATAGTTCCCTGCCCCGCCGCCGATCACCGCCACAGGCCTGAGGCCTATGCGGTAGTGAAATCCTGGCGCAGACGTGTGCGTGGTGACATCATCGCGCGTCTGTGCCGGGAGGGACGCAGGACAATGAAGAATGTGCGCCTGCCTCACCATGCCGGACACAGATTGGTTGATATGGGCACCTAAGCCAGTTGTACTTTACACCAGTTTGATAAATGACCCCAATTATGAGAAATCTAACGTGTCTGTGTAACAAACTCTGTAGACGACGAGATGCGGCTGAAAGAATTAGTCATGGCGGTCTGGGTCAAACGGAGGAGAAGAGGAAAGAGAAGGTCTACATGACAGGAGATGTCCCTGGATGTAACAGGCATGTGGTGCTGTATTCTCCTATATGTAGAGCGGGCTCACCGCTGTGACCTGCGTCTCATCTTCTCCTCCAAGATTATCATAATCATATGTATTTTCAATTTGGCAACTAAAATTTTAATTTGTCACCTGCAGTCCTATGTAACAGCCCAGATAGCAGTGATAACTTTCTGTGTGCAGATAATGTAGTAGATGTTTCCTGCAGTCCTATGTAACAGCCCAGATAACACAATAGTTCACTGTGTAATGTGAGGCGTTACATAGGACTGCAGGTAACATCTATGACATCTGTACTCAGAGAGTTATGAGATGGTGGGGGTCCGACTCCTGGCACCCCGGCCAATCAGCTGTTTGAGGAAACCGCGATGTCCCAGTGAGCGCCGCAGCCTCTATGCTCAGCGCTGTCCATGTGATAGCCCTGCGCTCGGTAGATCAGACCCAATCACTCAGATGGGACAGAGCTGCACCGAGACCACGTGAACGATGAATGTGATGTCCTATGGCCGAGGAAGCCTCTTCATACAGGGAAAAAAAAACTAAAATGGAGGGAGGGTGGCTGGGACTGAATTGGTTAGACAGCACTTAATGCGCCCCTGACCACAAACAAGGGTATATGGTTGAATCCTCCTTTTCTCATCCATCATATGAACATGCTTCTTCGTCACATATAATGCCCGCACCTACAATCTTTTACAGGGTCAGGTCACCAGCAGACCATCAATCATAATTTCTCAAGGCTGTGTATGATGCCCTCCTTTATGTGTAATAAAGGGTGTATTGGAGTGCCGCCGGTTCCTTGTAATTTTTGGCAGCCCTTTCACTTAGTGCATAGTCTTTATGAATGTAGGAGTCCCACTACCTGAACAATTGTACCACAATGTGAATGAGGCCTCCTTTATGTGATATACAGGTTGTATCGGAGTGCTTCTTCCTTGTAATTTTTGGCAGCACTCGTACTTTATATACAAGCAAATATACAGGAAAGAATGTTTCCTAACAATTTTTTCTCTAAAAATCAATTTTATCTTCGGTTTTGTGCGTATTATTGTCAGTCTGTAAAAGTGACGTACTACTCGGACAACATGGTTCCCAGCAGCGACCTGGAGTCCAAGATGCATCCAGACATCGTCCTCATGGTGTTCCTGAACCATTTCGGTGGTGTTCCATCAATTTCTGACGTTTTCCTATGAACCAGACGCCCTCCGCTCTTCAGAGCAGGGGCTGCCTGGTTTAATGCTCGGGTGCTCGATCAACACTACTCCTGACCAGTGACGTTCATGTACCTCATTGGTCATTAATGGGTTAAGTCCCCGTTATCCACAGATGACTCCCATCCTCCGGCTTCTTACAGGAGAGGTCGGATCATTTATAACCAGAGCACACTGTGCTCCGCTGCTGATAACAGAGAGGAATAACCCTGGCCGGTCTGATGGCGTCCACCGCTGTATCCATCCTCTGCTGCAGGAACATCCACATTCACATATATGGGACGGATTTCAGGAGCGGAAACCTCTACAACAAACCTGCCGTGTGTGAACACACCCTAATGCAGCAGTACAGTAAA
Organism: Bufo bufo; assembly: GCF_905171765.1. NCBI lineage: Eukaryota > Metazoa > Chordata > Amphibia > Anura > Bufonidae > Bufo > Bufo bufo. The sequence continues at coordinate 12,419,619 of NC_053392.1, read as the reverse complement.
GCGAGGAACGTGTGTGTGGAGCTCAGGCATCGGCCGCTGATCAGGGACGTCTGTCACCCCCTCAGGCTGCCCGATTCATCTGCACCCCCCATGTCACCCCACTCCTATGTATCCTGGAGCAGATCCTCAGAGTAAGAGAAAACGGAGCCCATGACATATTGTGGAGCCTCCGCAGCTAGAACACTCCGGGCCGTACATCTACTGCTAGAAGACACATGTCCGCTCTGACAGGACCACAGACTGGAGGAGGAAAGAGAAGAGCCCGGTGATCCCACCTTCTCCTCCGGTCACATATAGCACCATGTGTCTTCTCTGCTTGTGGAGTGACTAGAGGATCCCAGACATGAAGGGAGGAGAACTACTGGAATAAGGATGTGTTCACACCACGTCTGAGCCTTCCATCAGAGGTAGATATCAGGAGGGTTTCCTAACGTAGATCTCTGATAGAAGGAGGTGACGTCTCCCCTGTACAGTCCTATCATTCTATATAGTCACACAGGGGCAGACGTCACCCATAAGCCCCATGTATACGGCACGGCGCAGGTTCTCCTGCAGGATCCTCTGTATAGAATAGTGTCATCTACTGTACCGGCCGATGGAGGCCAAGAGGACACTATATCTGTCAGGAGGATGGAGCCTATGGAGAAGTGTGATGTATACGGGAAATGTAGGCTCTAACGTGATGTGACGGGAGAATAACATGTGGAGCTCCTACATTACATGTCATTACACACGTGTACACACTGCACATGACCGGACTGAGGCTCTAACACGGCCTCTTCTCACCTCGTCTCTTCTTACCTGGTGATGTCAGAGGCCGGGGATCCTCCATCATGGCCTCCTTGTACAGATCCTGGTGTCCTTCTACATACTCCCACTCCTCCATGGAGAAATAGACCGCCACATCCTGACACCTTACAGGAACCTAACAACACAATGACACCGTCATCACCCAGACCCCTCCAGTGCTGTTACTGGAGAATTTCCCAGCATTCCCAGCAGTGTCACCTCTCCAGTCAGCAGCTCCATCATCTTGTGGGTGAGCTCTAGGATCTTCTGCTCATGTATCAGGGGAGGAGGCTCAGTGATGGGGGTCCTGCTCCACCCTCCAGACTCATGGATGATGGGAGTCCCCCCCGATGTCTTCTTCACTATGGTGTAATCCTGTGGATGGAGAGAGACACTTAGGGAAAGACATTCCTTCCTGACTCCAGATCTACACTCAGAATCCCTCCCTGGATCATGGCCCCATCTCCAGTAATCTAGTCACTAGAAGCTGGAATATTATTACCCTCCAGACCTCCAGGCCCCTTCTGGACTCTTCTAGAGAATCCCCCATGACCCCTTCCTCTGGCAGAGAGCTCCATAGTCTCACTGCTCTTACAGTAAAGACTCCTCTTCTATGTTGGTGGAGAAACCTTCTTTCCTCTAGATGTAGTGGATGCCTCCTTGTTATAGTCCAGTATCATCTAGATGTCAGACTAGTGGTAGAAATCCTCCCTCCAGGCCACACTCCGGCCATCTCCTCCTCTGCTTCCTCTCCTCCTGGGTACAACATGCCTACTTACCTTCTCATGGCTCCTACAACATGACTATTGGTCTCCATGATCCATCACTGACCATACTGGTGGCTGATCTTCAGGTTCTCCATCACTTGGAAGGTCGGGAGGCCGTTCTCCAGGACCCTGGACTCTTCCTATCACTTCCTATGATGGATTCTCCTTCCCGATGTCTGACTTGTTACAGATTACAATAAAGAGGAGAGAAATCTAGAAAGGTTTACCTCTCCGCTCAGCAGGGAGATGATCTCCAAGGTGAAGTCTAATAGTCTTCTGCTGATCTCCTTCCTGTCCATCCTTGGTGGTCATTCAGGAAAAGAGGAGAGACCTGGAGGAGCTGGAGGCTTCTAGTACTGCAGGCGCCTTTATGAGGAGAGGAGAGGCTGGAAATCCTCCAGGGACAAGAGCATTAGTGAGATCCAGAACCGCACTTACTGCTCCTGGAGAGACCCCGCTTCTCAGAGCCCCCAGCACCGGGGATAAAGGGGGATTCTGGAGAAATGGCTGATACCAGAGAGAAGAAGAGGCTCCAGACACCACAGCAGTGACTACCGACCAGGACCTGCTCTGCATCTGCTGCACTGCAAGAGCTGAAGGACCTGGGATGACGTCACTGACATGTGATCAGTGCAGGGGGCGGAGCTCAGTGGTGGAGAGAAGGACCTGGGATGATGTCACTGTCATGTGATCAGTGCAGGGGGCGGAGCTCAGCAGTGGAGAGAAGTGGTAGAGAAGGACCTGGGATGATGTCACCGTCATGTGATCAGGAGGGGGTGGGGCTTATCTGTGAATAGAAGTGGTGGTGAAAGACCTGTGATGACGTCACCATCATGTGACCACATTCCTGTGGGGGGGGGGGGAGTTCTGGAGTAGAACTGTGTGATATTTCACAAGACCAGATGAAGGTGTAATGCTCTGCAGGGACCGGGGTCCTATGTGCACGGGAAAGCAATGGTTTTAGGGATTTTAGGCTCTTGGCGTCTTACTTCCTAGTAGAAAGGCCACGTTCCCTCCTCGCACATCACGTTACGTCCTACAGGTCCCTGTCCTGGAAACCACAGAGGAAAGACTGCAGAGTCCGCCTTTTTACACCTTCATGTTTCCTGTCCTGGACGGTAGAGCAGAACGTAAGATGTCTCCTCTAAGTGTGATTTCTCACTGTTTGGTCGCCTCACCAAAAATGGGACCAATTAAAGGAACAGTTTGCCTTAAAAAAAAAAACAAGCCCTCGCGCAGCTCTTGTGACAGTAAAAACAAAACGTATGGCTTTATGTGGCGACATAAAAAATCGTTTGGCTTCTGTTCTATCGTTACCTTAGCTGGCAGCGGTTTACGGTTTTATACATATAGAATTTTTAAAAACTAAAAAAAAATAATGTTCTACATCTCTATATATTAGTATAAATAGAATTCTAACAGACCGTTTACTGCAGATTTTATTTTATCATCTTCAAGTGAATGAGATGAAGCCCCAGAAGACGCACCCATTTGGACACCAAATTGCGGTCTGCAACGCACGGGCACCGACTGTGGGGCAGCCGCGTGCAGATCGCAGACTCATTTACTTGAATGGGGTCCGCGATCCGTCCATTCCGCAAAACGATAGAACACACTCCGTAGTGCTTCCGTGGAGTTCCGTTCCCCACCGGATTTGCGGAATGCACGCGGCCGGTGCCCGTGTATTGCGGACCTGCAGTATGCGGGCCACAATACGGCCGTGTGCAAGAGGCCTAATTGTAAATTTGCAGACGTCTACACTCTGCTGCTGTTGATGAATCCCTAGTGAGCTTCAAAGGGAGGCTTCATTTTCGACAGTACCTGCCTAACAAATGCGCAAGGTACGGAAAAAAAATGTATAAATTGTCCGAAAGTGAATCCAGATACACACACCGCTTCAAGAATGTCCCCCACCCTTGGCATAAGTGGAAAAATTGTGTGGGATTTGGTTTAGCCACTGTTGGATCAAGGCCAGCATCTGGACCATGACAGCTTTTACTCCGGTATACCGCGTTCTAAGTGCCTTGCTGGCAGAAGAGGCCTCCTAAGATCTCTGCTTTAGGTGGGCGAGAGCAGAGCCCTTGGTAATGAAAATACCTTGATCGTCAAATGTAAAGATAAAAGAGATGCGCTAATCCTGACCCCCATACATTGTGACAGAAGCACCCCTGTCCCTGTTAGAGGTACTAGCACCGAAACCCATAAAGCGGTGTGCATTCAAGATTATAATACATTTATGGAAGGCGGGGGTTGATCTGTCCTGCTTTGCATCAAATTCTTTAAAAGTTCTGAGGGGGTCAAAATGATCAATACACTCCTAGATAAATTATTTGAGGGGTGTAATATCCAATATGGGGTCACATCTTGGGGATTTCCACTGTACTGGTACCTCAGGGGCTCTGCAAACACAATGTGGCGCCTGAAAAACATTCTAGCAAAATCTGTGCTTAAAAGCCAAATGGCGCTCCTTCCCTTCTGAGCTCTGCTATGGGCCCAGGCAACAGATGATAGCCACATATGGGGTATTTCTGTACCTGGGAGAACCTGCAATTTATGGGGGGGGGGGGGGTCTTCGATAACACAAGCTAGGTACAACATATTGGGCACTGAAGTAGTATAATTGTGAAAAATGTGCAATTTACATGCATCAAATTCTGGAAAATTCTTGTGCGGTAAAAATGATTGCTACACCCCTAGATAAATTATTTGAGGGGTGTAGTTTCTAGAATGGCGTCACATCTAGGGACTTTGCACTGTACAGGTACCTCAGGGGCTCTGCAAACACAACATGGCACCTGAGAAATATTCCAGGAAAATCTGTGCTGAAAAACCAACTGGTGCTCTTTTTCTTCCATGTGCCCATACAGCAGTTTACGACCACATATGGCGTATTGCAGTATTCAGGAGAAATTGCGTAATAGCTTAGCTTGCGGAATGCTTTTCCTTGCTATTACTCCTTTTATAAACAAAAAATGTGAGGCTAAAGCGACGTTTTCACTTCCAAGTGCTTATAACTTGTAGGAAACAGCTGTGGGGTCCAAATGCTCACTACATCCCTAGATATATTCCTTGAGAGGTGTAGTTTCCAAAATATGGACACTTCTTGGGGGTTTACACTGTACTAATACCACAGGAGCTCTGCAAATGATACATGGTGCCAAAAACACTCCCAGCAAAATTGGTACTCAAAAATCTAAATGTTGCTCCTTCCCTTCTGAGCCCTGTAGTATGCCGAGGCAGCAGCTAATAGCTACATATAGGGTATTGCTGAACCTGGGAGAACCTGCATAACACTTTATGGGGTTAGTGTCTTCGATAACACAAGCTAGGTACAACGCACTGGCCACTGAAAAGGCATAATTGCAAAAAATGTGCAAATATTTCATGCTTTGCATCAAATTCAAGTCAAAATGATCAATACAACCCTAGACAAGTGCCTAGAGGGGTTTAGTTTCTGAAATGGGGTCACTTATTGGGTGTTTCAACTGTGACATGACTGATAAACATCCATAAAATCAAAGCCCTAAAATCCAGAATGTACTCCTCCATTTCTGACGACTGAGTCGAGTCTCGCACTAAGGGCATTTATACATAATACAGAGTCAGGGTAATAAATATTAAGGTTTGTTTTGCTGTTAACCCTTGCCGTGTTACAAAAAAATATGGACTAAAAAAGAAAATCTGTAAAAAAAAAAAAAAAAGTTTTACATTTCCCCCATGTTTTTTGAATTCACGTAGAACACCTAAACGGTTAGCAAAGTTTGTAAATGCAGTTTTTAATAATGTGATTAATGTAGTTTCTAAACTGGGTCATTTATGAGGCTTTCTATTACACTATATAGGCCCCTCACAGTCACTTCAAAACTTAATCCCTAACAAAAAAGAACTTAGCAAATTTTCACATTTTCAAGAAAATTTCAAAGAAAAACTATAAGCCTCCTACCATCGTATAACAATAAAAGGATGTAAAAAAGTAGGCCTTCGTAAAGCAGATATATGATACATGATAGCTATTAAGTAAATTGGGTGGTAAGAAAATTTTAAAGTTAGAAAATTGCAAGTTTTTCCAAAATGTCGCCAAATTTTAGAATTTTTCATAAATAAACGCAAAATTTTTTGACCAAAATTTATCACCAACATGAAATACAATATGTCACTTGGGTAAGTTAAAGTGTCCCAAAGTTATTACTACATAAAGGGACACATTCTTAAAGGGGTTGTCCTGCCAATTTATATTGATGACCTGTCCTCAGGATAGGTCATCAATATCTGATCGGTGGAGGTCCGACACCTGGCCCCCCGCTGAACAGCTGTTTGATGAGAAGGTGGTATTCCATTTGAGTGCTGCTTCCTGGTTATTACTCTGAACGTCTTCTCGGAAAAGCAGTGTAATGACGAGTACTCGCTCCAGTCACTTGAATGGAGCGAGTACTTGTAATTACACTACGCCACCGCTACACAGAGGACAAAGTGCAGTGTAATGACAAGTACTCGCTCCAGTCACAGGGAACTCTATTGAAAGTCAATAGGGGATGGATCCGTTTTCTATTGTGGCAGATTGTGGCAGAGAAAACGGATCCGTCCCCATTGAATTGCTATGGGGGTCATGCCATGACGGAAAGCAAACGACAACATGTTGCGGTTTGCTCTCCGGTATGGGAACGCAACTAAATGGAACGGAATGCTATTGAGCCCCTATGACGGATCTCAATACCGGAAAACTAAAATGCTAGTGTGAAAGTAGCCTAACAAAAAAAGTAAAAAATACAAAATCAAACCTGCAGAGTAAGGTGAAATCCCTCCTCTAGTCTAAAGTAGTGTCACAGTCCCTCCAAGGACAGAGGTAAGAAGATCTTAGAGACTAGCTGCACGTTAGGTCATCTGACAGCCTCTCTGTTTTCACTTGTTGCAGTGTTGTTGTTGGTAATGACCACACCTCTTGTCTCAGGTGCAGCTTGTGGTCATTACTGCTCCTCTATTTAGTCTGGACTCACATTTCATACCACGCGGTTGATATTCTCTGCCTGGAGTTGGAAGACCTGGTGTGTGGTCCTTATCTGAGTTCCTGCATCTCTATTGAAGATAAGTGTACTTCTCTTGGTATTTTGTTGCTCCCATATGCTTGTTGTTTACTAGGCCTCAGGGTGATGCTGGTTTGTTCATCCGGGAAAGAACCAGTAGTCTCAGACCCTGACACTAATCCTAGGGCTTTTCATGGTTATTAGGGCCTAGGTTTACGGTGTATGAATATTCCCAACGTCAGGGTCTATTCATACTAACAGGAGTCAGGGCTAGGTTTAGGGTTTCCTTAGGTGGTCACCATTTCCCTTTCCCTTGCCTTGAGGCCTAGTTCCTGGTCATTTTCCTTTTGTTGTCATGCTGGTGTTCCTCCCCTCCCACTGCCATTTTGTTTGTGTCAGTGCAGCGATGGATACGATTTTTGCACTGGTCGGACAACAGCAGGGACTGTCTTTGGAGGTAGCTGACCTCCGCACGACCCTCTCACAGATACTGAGATCACATGCAGCTGGTACTGGCAGCGGGAACCAGGCCTGCCTTGAACCTAACCTAACCTTCCGGGGCAAGTGACAACTTTATTCGGTTCAGGGAGTCGTGCTAATTATATTTTAGACTACGCCCTAACCCTTCTACCGATGAGAGTCAAAGAGTGGGTATAATCATTTCGTTACTTAAAGGTGACGCTCAATCTTGGGCTTTTTCGTTGCCGACCGGATCACAGTCCCTCCGGTCGGTAGAATAATTTTTCAGAGCTCTAGGTCTTATCTACGATGACCCAGATCGTATCTCCCTGGCCGAGACTAATATGCGTGGCTTACGGCAGGGAGAGCGTTCTGCGGAGACCTATTGCTCTGAATTTAGGAGATGGGCTAAGGATACGGAGTGGAATGATCCAGCTCTCCGTAGTCAATTCTGTCAAGGGTTATCCGAGAGCCTGAAGGACGCGTTGGCATTTCACGATTATCCTGAGTCACTGGAAGCGGCCATGTCCCTTGCTGTACGTATTGATATACACCTAAGGGAGAGACCGAAAGTTCCTCACTCTTAGGACGTACTATCATATAAGGTGGCGGCCTCCTCCAACACTGGGTAGAGAGACACTTGAGTCCATGTCTGATGACGAACCAATGCAGCTGGGAGGAGCTACTTCTGGACCTGGTGATAAGAACTTTAGGCTTAAGAAGAGACTCTGCTTTTTCTGTGGAAAAAGGGGACATTTTGTTAACGTATGTCCTTATGTTAAGCGTCAAGGTGAAAAATAAAAAAATGTTTAATCCTCATCTCACTCTTGGTGGTGTGGGTGGGGAATCTTAGAATTAACTTTTGTCTTTAGCAGGTAGTACCCGATTTTTCCTGTCTGCCAAGGTGGCGCTAGATTCCAAAACTGTGGGAAGTGTTTATTGACAGTGGGGCAGGGGTTAACCTAGTTGATGGTCAGTTTGTCCGTATGCATGGGTTGACAACAAGTGCATTAGACAAAAATATTTTGGTGTTTGCAATTGATTCCGCTCCACTCACAAAGAAATGTTTGTCACAAATGGTGCAGGACATTTAAAAGTGGGTGATTTTCATCAAGAATCCATTTCGTGTTTTGTGCTGGAGGGTCTGCCTACTCCCTTGGTGCTAGGGTTACCATGGTTAAGCAAACATAATCCTACCATTGATTGGCAAGCGAGACTGTCTTAGCACATCGCTTTCTGTTGTAACCACTAAAGTTGTACCTTCGTTTATTTCTGATTTTTCTGATGTATTCTCTGAAAGTAGAAACCAGGAGTTACCTCCACATTGGGAGTATGATTGCCCCGTCAACCTTGTTCCTGGAACTAGGTTGCCCAAGTCTCGGTTGTATAGTCTTTGTGAATCCGAAAGAGCAGCCATGCAAGAATATATCACCGAGGATTTTGCTGAAGGTCATATTAGACCGTCCAAATCCCCAGTGGCCGCAGGGCTCTTCTTTGTTAAGAGAAAGCACAGAACTGTTAGGCCATGTTTGGACTTCCGTGAGCTTAATCACATTACTGTCTGTGATCCTTATCACCTTCCTTTGATCCCAGATTTGTTCAATCAGATTGTCGGTGCCAAGGTGTTCTCTAAATTGGAATTGAGAGGGCATATAATCTAGTAAGGATCAAGGAGTGGGACGAATGGAAGACGGCCTTTATTACCCCTGAAGGTCATTTTGAGAATATGGTTACGCCTTTTGGGTTAACTAATGCCCCTGCCATTTTTAAACATTTCATCAATGACATCTTTCATCATCTGGTGGGCAGGTTTGTGGTGGTGTATCTGGATGATATTCAAATTTATTCTCCTGACATGGAGACGCATCAGGATCACGTGAGACAAGTGTTACAGATCCTAAGAGAGAATAAATTGTATGCTAAGTTGTAAAAGTGTGTATTTGCAGTTCAGGAAGTGCAATTCCTGGGTTACTTACTCTCATCTTCAGGTTTTTGTATGGATCCAGAGAAGGTCCGTGCTGTGTTGGACTGGGATTGACCCGAAAATCTGAAAGCGCTTATGCGGTTTTTGGGGTTTACCAACTACTACTGTAAATTCAATTTGAACTACTCGACTGTGGTTAAACCTTTAACCGATATGACTAGGAAAGATTTGAATGTCTCAGTCTGGTCTAATGAGGCATTACAAGCCTTTTCAGTGGTGAAGGAATGTTTTGCTTCTGCTCCTATACTAGTGCTACTGGATGTGTCTCTAAGAAGCTCTCAACTGCTGAAAAAAATCATGACGTAGGTAATAGAGAGTAGCTGGCCATTAAGTTGGGTTTTGAGGAATGGTGTCATTGGCTGGAAGGAGGATTCATCCTATTACGGTAATTACCGATCACAAAAATCTGGCTTGCCTGGAGTCAGCTAAGGCTTTATTCACACGTCCGTGGAACACGGTCCCTGAGATACCGGACTAGCATCCTGCTTAGTGCAGGAGCGCACAACTTCATTGATTGCTATGACGCCGTGCACTTTGTGCCGCCGCAGTACAGTAATATACTCGTATTACTGTACTGCGGCGGTTGCACAAAGCGCACAGCATCATAGCAACCGTTCTTTTTTACCAGATTTAATTTCGTTGTCACCTATCGCCCTGGGGTTAAGAATGTCAAGGCAGACGCTTTTTTGCGTAGCTTTCCTGGGGGGAAGAGTGGGGTGATTCGGAAGATCTGGGTCCGATGTTGGCTAAAGGGGTGGTAATATCCGCCCTTTATACCGACCTTGAGGCAGAGGTGTGGAAGGCCCAGGGAGATACACTGGAGTCCTGTCCTCCGAGAAAGTTGTTTGTTCCTTCCAAATTACGACACAAGGTGTTCGAGGAACATCACTGTACAGTTCTCCCAGGACACCCTGGGAGCTGATCCACGGTCGATCTCATTTCTTGTAGATTCTGGTGGCCGGAATTGCGTAAATGTGTTGAGGGCTATGTGTCAGCTTGTGGTACTTGTGCATGTGCTAAGGTGACACATACTCGGCTTTCCGAAACTTTACTTCCGTTATCCATCCCGTCCCGACCTTGGACTCATTTGTCCATGGACTTTATCCCAGATTTGCCAAATTCCTCAGGAAAAACTGTAATTCTGGTGGTTGTTGATCGCTTCAGCAAGATGTTGCACTTTATAGCATTATCAGGTCTACCTAATGCTAAAATTCTCGCACAAGTGTTTGTCGATAACATTGTGAAGCTACATGGTATTCTGATGTGGTGTCTGATAGGGGGACTGAGTTTATTTCCAGATTCTGGAAGGTGTTCTGTACTCGCCTAGGGGTACAATTGTCCTTCTCTTCGGCCATTTATCCTTAGTCGAATGGACAGACTGAACACACTAACCAGAATTTGGAGACTTATTTGAGATGTTTTGTCTCAGAGAATCAGGAGGAGTGGTCTTCATTTTTGTCTTTGTCCGAGTTTGTCATAAATAATCGTAGGCAGGAGTCCACTGATAAGTCGCCTTTTTTGGGGCATATGGGTTCCATCCGCAGTTTGGCACATTTTCTGCTACTGAGACTTCTGGTATACCTGAGGAGGAAAGATTTTCCTCTTCTTTGTCATCTATTAGGCAGAAAATTTAAAATAATTTTAAAAAAGGAGCAACAAGTATAAACGTATGACTGACAAGAGACGTATAAGTGGGCCAGACCTGAAAGTGGGTGATTCTGTGTGGCTGTCCACAAGAAACATTGAGTTGAAAGTACCTTCTTGGAAGTCGGGTTTATTGGTCCATATAAGATCTCTTCCATTATTAACCCAGTAGCCTTTCGTCTTGACCTTCCGCAGGCTTTAAAAATTCATAATGTTTTCCACAAATCATTACTGAAGAGATATGTCGAACCTGCTGAACCGTCCTCTTTCCCTCCTGCTCCTGTCATAGTGGACGGTAATCTTGAATTTCAGATCACCAGGATAGTGGATTCACAAATTCTCCGTAGATCCCTTCAGTATCTCATTCACTGGAAGGGTTACGGTCAAGAGGAGAGAATGTGGGTTCCAGTGGCCGAGGTTAATGCTAGTCGCCTTGTGAAAGACTTTCACATGGCTCATCCGGATAAGGCCAGTCCTGGTTGTCCATAGGTCACCCGTAGAAGGGGGTACTGTCACTGTCCCTCCTATGACAGAGGTTAGAAGACCTGAGAGACTGGCTGCAAGTTAGGTTATCTGACAGTCTCTGTTTTCACTTGTTGCAGTGTTGTTGGTAATGACCACACCTTTTGTCTCAGGTGCAGCTTGTGGTCATTACTGCTCCTCTATTTAGTCTGGAAAAAGGTCAAAAATGATTCTACTTGGTCTGATTTTTGTGGAGACTTTTTGTAGCCACTGTATATATGAGTGTCAGATTTTCTTCTTTCTTATAATACAGAGTGGGATCCTATCCATCCATCATGACCTACTGGTAGGCCATGTCATCTAATGATGCAATTATATAGTCATACAGGGGCAGATGTCACCCATAAGCTCCTAGACTTTAAAGAAAAATGATTCAGTACAGCCTACAGTTTTATTCTGGATGCTGCTCTATAGAATAGTGTCATCTACTATTCAGCCCGATGGAGGCCTAGAGAAGACTATATTTGTCAGCTAATTTGGCGAGATAAACGGGAAACAAGGCATTGTGGTTTTGCGCCAAAAGGTATCACAGTGTGTACAAGCTAGTACACAGCCCTTATACAGCATTCTATATTTGTCAGCGGGATGGAGCCCATGGAGAAGTGTGATGTATATGAGAAATGTAGGCTCTAACGTGATGTGAACGGGAATAACGCGAATATTTATAATATATATATATGATATATATTCGCATTTTTGAATATTCTAGATTTTTCATCTGAACCCATGATCCCTCACTGCTTCTTGCTTGTGGGCCAATGAGAAGCTTGCAATGTCTTTGTTTGAGCTTAGCAACATCCCTACCCCTTACTATATAGGAACCTCCCCAGCAGCCATTTTCTACAGTTTTTTTAAGTTCTGAGAGAGACAGCAGTGTCATTGCTGTGCTTTGTGCTTTCCACACTACATAAGATAGATAGTTAGCTTATATATATATAATACAGATAGTTAGTGGGAGATAGTCAGTGTAGGTTATATCCTGATATAGCGTAGCTGATTCCAGTGCAGGGTGTTAGGTAGTGTGATAGGTTCTGCTGCCCATAGGTACATGCTACAGACATAGTGCTGTGATGTCACAACAATACATAGTGCACCAATCAGTAATAGGTAGTCAGACCTGATAAAATGTGAAGTTTCACGTATTGCGCCAAAATATTTGCATCATTGGTGCCAATTAACGCAATCGCGAATATATTGGAGCACTCTATCTGCATATAAAGCCATTTTTAGTGTTCTGCCGTGCCAACCATTTTCTCCGGTCTCAGGAAACTTCTAGCAGCTTGGAAAATGTAGCAAAAGTGACCCACGCGCATTACGCGAATATTACATTCTCGAATTCGTGAATATATGATGAATATTTTACAAAATATTCGTGAACTATTGTGAATTCGAATATTGCCCCTGCCGCTTATCACTAATGGTGAGAGGTTTTGGGGCCAATGCAAGTAGGAGAGGGATCAGAGGACAGGACATCCATCTTGTTCTCTCTTGTAAATTAAAAAAGTCAGATTCCTGGAGTTCTCACTCAACCTTTATCAGTCATTATAGGTTGAGTTCCAGGTTTTAGAAAGCGCAGCCTTTGGATGGTCTAGGCTCGGTTCACAGTGACGTTCGAAAGATTCGGCATACTGTTCCCTGCCAGAAGATCCTCCCAGATCTCCTGAAAACGAGTGTGAAACTAGCCTTATTTTGAACTCTGTGCATCAAGAGAGCCCTTCCTATAGGTGGGATTACTTCTTGCTAATTCCCCATATTGTGTTGGTGGTTACAATGTAAGATACATTTTGATTTCTAATGTTAACCTATTTTTACTTAGTCCTAACAACAACATAAACTTCCCTCCCTATATTATATTTCTTTTTCTCTTGCACATGAAGTGGCCGGCTTTAAAAGGGGGGTTAATTAGTTAGACTTCATTAAAAATTCTGCCTCTCCTATCAGTTCACAGGCGGTAAAATACCCCATTTTGTGCAGCTGTTAGGACTAAGGGAAACAGATTAACATTAGAATTCAGAATTTCCTTGTAAAACATGAACATGAGTACGGCCTCTCTCCTGTGTGAATTCTCTCATGTGTAACAAGATCAGATTTTTTTGATAAACATTTTCCCACATTCTGCATAAGAGTATTGCTTTTCTTTAGTATGGATTTTCTCATGTGTAACAAGATGTGATCTACACGTAAAACATTTCCCACATTCTGAACATAAAAATGGCTTCTCTCCTGTGTGACTTCGCTGATGAACCTTGAGGTTGCCTTTAGTAATAAAACTTTTCCCGCATACTGAGCATGGAAATGGTTTTTCTCCTGTGTGAATTCTCTGATGTTTAACAAGACTTAATATTTGTGTAAAACATTTACCACATTCTGAACATATAAATGGTTTCTCTCCTGTGTGAATTCTCTGATGCACCTTGAGGCTCTCTTTAGTAATGAAACCTTTCCCACATTCAGAACATGGATACGGCTTCTCTCCTGTGTGACTTCTCTCATGCTTAGCAAGCTGTGATTTATATATAAAACATTTTCCACATTCTGCACATGAATATGGCTTCTCTCCTGTGTGAATTCTTCTGTGTGTATATAAATTAGAGTTTTGTGTAAACTGTTTTCCACATTCCCCGCACTGAAACCTTTTACCCCCTTTCTGCCCGGTACTTGGGGTAACAGTCTGTGATTGGTCAGGAGAAGGTCCCTCATGATCATAGGGAATATATGATAGATCTGTACTGTGAAGTCCTGGATGTACATTATGGAGAATAAGGTTTTCCTCTGAAGAGTGCTGCAGGATATATTCATCTTCTTTATGATCTTGTGATAACATGAAGGTTCCTTCAGAGTTCTTCCCTGTTAGGAACACAAAGTGGATACATTTATAACCTCATTTTAACCCGAAAAGCCACTTTAAATCTTGGATCCAAACTCAGCTTCGGTTCTGACTGCTACCTCACAACTGAAGCCGAGCTTAGCTCCAAGTTTTAAAAATCAACTTCTGAAGTTATTCAACGAAGTCTCGCGCGACTTCGCAAACAACTGACTTAGGCTCATCGGGGCCCGTACATTTTAATATTGTATGGAGACGGATCTCCGTGCAGTATTAATCCGAAGTTTTTAATGAAGTGATTTAACATCCAAAGCTCGCTTCTCTCATCACTAATATTCACACATACACAGAGAGAGCGGGAAGGAATTTATAAAAAATTGGGAGGGGCTGGTTATAGATATGTATATATTTAAATGGTCACTTAGATGGTTGTTTAACACAACTTTACATAAAAAATAGTAAAAATATAGGAAAGTTTGTAATATCTACAGTATTATCAGAGAAAACACCTAGTTCTCCAGTTATCAAGTCTTTTTTTTCTATACCCCCTTTTTTACACTACCTTTCTCTTGAATTCTGTGAGAAATGTATCTTCTTAAGGGCTTGTTCACACGACCGTTGCCCCTCCACTGCCGTATTGCGGCCCGCAATACACGGGGCACCGGCTGTGTGCATTAAATCCGGAGATGCGGAGCGGAACCCTACGGAAGCACTATGGAGTGCTTTCGTGGGTTCCGTTCCGTGCCTCCGCACCGCAAAAAGATAGAACTTGCTCTATCTTTTTGCGTAACGGACGGATCGCGGACCCCATGGGTCGCGATCTGCATGCGGCAGCCCCACGGCCAGTGTCCGTGTATTGTGGACCGCAATTTGCGGTCCACAGCACGGGCACGGAGTGGCAACGGTCATGTGAACAATCCCTAAAGGGCAACTATCAGCAGATTCGTACCTATGACACTGGCTGACCTGTTGCATGTGCGCTTGGCAGCTGAAGGTATCTATGTTGGTCCCATGTTCATATTATTTCATACCTGTGGTCACATGGACTGGAATGTCCTCCTCCACCTCACTCTTACACGGGGGATCGCCCATCATCCGCTCTTCTTCATCCTCCACTTTAATATCAGTCACATCTTCCCCCTGATTTGTCATCTGTAACAATTCAGTACAATACAGCAGACAGGTGGGAAATCTAACAGGTCCACATAAGAGACCCCCACAATCTAGGACCCCTCTATGACTGCAGGACCCCCCTATATAGAGGTGTATAGGGCTCAGCTCCATATACCTGATGGTTCTCTGGGAGCTTCTCCTCTGGACAGTCCTGGGAATACAGAGTATGGGGACATCTCTCGGGGGGATTTCTCCTCCTTGATCCATCTGTAGGAAACAGACAGTGATAGGATAGATTGATTACATGAGATGATGGCAGTAGTATCCAGCTGACCCTCAAAACATACATGACAGACCCCCATCCTTACACTGCCGATCACCCAATAAATCCGTCTCCTCTTCTTCTTCATCTACAACCTCAACCTTAATATCCTTCAGATTTTCACCCTAAACAAAAAACATAAAATTATCTTTGGTTCAATCCCTTTCTGGTCAGATTCTGTGAGACATCAGCTCCATCTACCTGATGGTTCTCTGGGAGCTTCTCCTCTGGACAGTCCTGGGAATACAGAGGATGGGGACATCTTTTGGGGGGATTTCTCCTCCTTGATCCATCTGTAGGAAACAGAGAGTGATAGGAAAGATTGTTTACATGAGACATGAAATAGTGACTAAATACAGCCTCAATACCCTGCATGCCCCCTCCAGCAGTTGTGGGACCACCTCGATGGTTGTGTTCACTCTATGGATCCTCCCCCATGCCCCCTCCAGCAGCTTTTGGGTGCACTACAGTCAGCATGGCTCCAGATGCCTGTGACAACTTACCAGGATCTTATGGAGTTACTCCGGCCCCGTCTAGCTGCTGTCTGTGCTGTCTTATTTCATGTAATATGGAGTGAGAATTTATCTGGGCATCACGACCTACTGGAGCGATGTGTCATCTAATGATGTATATATATACACATGTCACAGCTGAGTATGGGGGAAATCCTCAGCCGTGCGATGCCAGAAGATGTTTGGTCGCTGCTCGACCAGGACAAGAATCAGGGAGCAGGTCACCTCCTATCGCATCCCTAATCTGACCCTGACTCCTAGCTGTATGAGCCGACCCTGATGGTAGGAGGGCTCATACTCCGGTACCTTGGAGTCCCTACTAGCCCTCAGGGTGGCCCTGAACTAGGAGCAGGGTAAGACGACCTGTTCCTCCAGGACACGGAGGAACAGGAGTCTCACTGGCCAAGCTGCAAGGAAGGGGAAACACATACAGACATATGGATATGGCAGGTGAACAACAGTAGTTCCAAACCTACCTGCCACAGCCTTGCTGACTGGAACCCATGCACCAGTATTGCTGTCCACACAAACACCATGGAGACAGCACACCACAAAACACACAGGTAACTAGGACATCCATAGCTGTAATAAACACGGAAAGGATAACACATCAACTTGACATCATACATAGGTTTTATGACCACAAGGGTGGCCCTCACTGGAAGATGGTATATAACCAGGAGGATGACTTCAGCTAACCATGGCTGAAGTACCCCTCAGAGTCTGGCATCCAGCAGGAGCTAAATAGCCCCAAGTGGCCACACTCACACCCAGACCCACCCAGTGTTCACACACAAAGAAGGGAGTTAACCCTTCCTACACCAGGCAAGGGAAGACTGCCACTTAAAGGGGAAGTGTCCAAACAAACATCACACTGCAGCTGTTACCGCAGGCAACGACATGCGTGGCAACTATGTCCTGGGAAACAGCCAGAAGGCTGAGACACTGCCACCACATGTACAACACCACACGGCGCCACGGGCAGCCACCAGTGAAGGGAAAATTTCACAGTGCACACCAGACAGGAAAAGTGCACAGAAACACACACACCTCGTGCACACCAGACATAGAAAAGGCACCTGTACAAAGACAGGTTGCCAGGTGTAACCGCATGCACTTGACAGCAAGCTGCCTAGCAACAGCTCAGGCTGCTATACTGCCAAGTACAAACATGTTGCCAGCGGCAACCACATGTGAGGCAACATACCAGCAGCCCTCACCATGTGGTTGACAACAGACCAAACCGCAGGCAACTGCATGCGGATCCAGGAGTCGCGACCATGACCATGGTCGTGACAATACACTGAACAAAAATATAAACACAACACTTTTGGTTTTGCTCCCATTTTGCATGAGCTGAACTCAAAGATCTGAAACATTTTCTACATGAACAAAAGACCCATTACTCTCAAATATTGTTCACAAATCTGTCTAAATCTGTATTATTGAGCACTTCTCCTTTGCCGAGATAATCCATCCCACCTCACAGGTGTGGCATATCAAGGTGCTGATTAGATAAAAGAGGGAGGGGGTTGTCCTTAAGTGGGTGAGACGGTGCAAGTCGCACCTCTCCCCAAGGTACTGCTAGAAAGCGTAATAAGGAAATCAAAGGGGCAGTAACAATTAAAACGAGGTGTTTATTAGTATAACTAAAACATATATGTATTATCCCCTTACAAACAAACAATAGACAGACAGACACAGTCGGGACCTGTGTACTAGAGATCCGCAATTGCGGGTCGCGGCACACTGAGTCCCTAGGGCAGACCCTAAATAAGAGCTGTGTGGACCCCAAGGGTCAAAAGGAGCCACAAACAATACTGAGAACCGTCCCGGCGTGGGCGTCCTGACTCCCCGGTGGGAACAGGATGCCCAGTCAGGGTAAATAAGGATAGATCTTACCGGTGTGAGGTCAGACCGAACAAGTGTCCTACGGACACAGATGACACCCGGACAAAGGATCTTTTCCCAGTAAGTTGAATAAGGTGTTCAGATTGCGGGGGAGGGAATCTTCATGGAGATGGTCAATCTTGGTTGGGGTCCGCAGGGAGAGTGAACTGTCCCTGTTGTACCCTGCTTGACCTGCTATGTCCCTGATACCCTAACACGGGATCCGTGCCCCGCAAGGGGTGGTCCCGTCCGGAACCTGACCCTGGTATAAGGTCCCTGAGAGACCCTGCCAGGGTGGTGTGTGGAACACCTAATCTAGTGAGACTAGAATCAAGGATGGTAACGTGGATAAGGAGGGGTATGTTCCTATGTCCCTACGCGTTTCTTCAAATAGAACATACACGGACAATATCTGGCACTACAAACAACCCCTAGAATCGTCAGGGGACGGGGGTGAGTGCTAATAGCTGCCTCCTAGAACGCTCAGTGTCAATGATGTACTACTGGGCCTAGGTGGACAAGGGCAGTCTGGAAGAACTTAGTCTATTTGCACTAAGAAAGATCTCATAGCCACATAAGAACTGTGCTTATGCTAGGCAGGTGAGAGGGAGGTGTTGGCTAACCTGTAACTAGAGTGCGTATGGCAAAGTCCAGGTACATCTGAAACACACAGAAAAAAAGGGAATACAAAAAGCCCTATGAACAGCTGTAAAGTAGTATGCATATCTGATAGAAAACATAATGCAGGCAAGCACAATGACCCCCTAACGCCGATGTGTGAATAGACACTATCTAGGCATATAGTTAAGGACTCAGACATAAGCTAATAAACTACTTACAGTGGGCCTGGGTGCGTGTGGCATCCGTCGGGCCGGACCGGCGTCAATTGGTTTATATGAGGCCGGGTGTATGGCGTCTGGCAGCGCTGAAGTACGCGCCGCTTCTGTATTTGAATAGTAAGGGGGCGGGGTCAGGCTGTGTATGCGTGCGCCCATCTCCTGATGCCAGGCGCAGCCTGATGACAGAGCACGTCACCATCACGTGACCGCCTGTGCACAGCCCGACGGCGCGGTCCACAGCGTGCATCACAGGGGTCCGCGTCATCGATCGGGAGCGCTAGAATCGTGTGCCCAGTGTCAGTATCTGTTCCCCCATCGCATCTCCTATAGGTCAGAGACGGTGGATGGGCGGGACAAGCAGATGTCGATTCGGGCAGACGTATCAGCGCTTCCAACAAGCTAAGTGGGTGGAGCTGAGCGCTTCTATTGCGCTCGGCTTCAACAAACCACTCGCATATAAATAATCTGTGGGGGGTCATTGTTCCAGACCCTCCACTATGGACAACAAAGTGGATATTTAAAGGCAGGTGTGACACCAGAAACTAAAGATAAAGACTTATTCAATAAACAGTGTTTGGGCAGGCTAGCATGCAAGACTGCATGTTGCAATCGACTGCATGCTAGGTCACATACAATAGGGAGGGGTAGGAGGGTAACCACAGGTGAATTTATCAGAGAAAGCACCCAAACTGTAGTTGTTCATTAAGTCCTGAGGGGTTGGTGGTTTTCAATTTAAAAATCCACCAGCATTCGCGTTGGAGTATACGTTTATCCCAGTCTCCTCCACGCTGGGGTTTATGGACCAGTTCGATGCCCATGAAAGTCACTGCTGAGGTGCGCCCCCCATGATCAATCTGGACGTGCCTTGCTACTGCAGTGTCTCTCTCGTTCCGTATATCCCCAAGATGCTCGCTCATCCTCTTGCGTAATTCCCTACGGGTCTTACCCACATACCGCATGCCGCACTCACAGGTGATCAAGTAAATAACACCTGCGGTGCGGCAGTTAATAAAGTCGCGTATGTGATAAGGGTGACCCGCAGGGTCCAACGCAAAGGATTTGCCCTGGGTAAGCTGGCCACAAAAGCTGCAGTGTCCACACCTGTAGCAACCCTTGACCGGATTGTCAAGCCATGTGCGTGGTTTCTCTGGTGGACTATAGTGACTATTTACCAGCTTATCCCTCAAGTTTGTACCTCGCCTAAAGGTCACCGAGGGTTGGGGACTAAGAACGGCAGTGAGGTCGGGGTCCATGAGTAGGGTTCCCCAGTTCCGGCTTATGATTTCTCTTACCCTGGTAGATGCCGAGTCAAAGGTACCTATGACACGTATTAATCTCTGCGGGTCGCTGACAAGGTTCTTAATAGGGTGTAGGAGGGAAGTGCGTGTTTCAGCGTACGCCCTTTGATAGGCCTCCTTAAGTGACCTCTCCGGATAGCCACGTTCACGAAAGCGCCTCCTCAGGTCGTCGGCTTGACGCTTGAACTCCTTAATGTCGGAGCAGTTGCGTCTAAGCCTAAGGTATTGTCCGACCGGTATGCCCCGTTTGAGTGGGGTTGGGTGGCAGCTCTCCCACCTTAGGAGAGAGTTCGTGGACGTAGATTTACGGTAGACAGTGGTCTGTAATCCACCGCAAGCGCCCCTAGATATTGAAATATCCAGGAACGGGAGCTGGTCCTTCACTATAACAGAGGTGAACCTAAGGTTCAGGTTGTTATCATTGAGATCCTCAACGAACTCCGTAAATGCGTCCCCTGGCCCGCTCCACAGAACGAAAATATCGTCTATGTAGCGGGACCAGAGGACAACATATTCCAAATACCTTCTAGGTGTATCACCAAAGACTGTTGTCTCCTCCCACCAGCCCAGGAGCAGGTTCGCATAGGACGGCGCACACGAACTGCCCATCGCGGTGCCCCTGAGCTGGTGGAAGACGCGACCATCAAAGAGGAAGAAATTACTGTGAAGAACATAATGCAAGAGATGTAGGACCAATTGATTATGTGCAGTAAATTGTTGACCCCTGGCTCTTAAGAAATGTGCGGCTGCGTCTAACCCCTTGTCATGCGGTATTGACGAGTATAAAGCCTCGACATCGATTGAAGCTAGAAGCCAATGTGACTCAATCTCTATATTCTCAAGTTTAGTGAGGAGGTCTCTGGTGTCTTTTACATATGAAGGCAGTGATTGCACAAAAGGGCATAGGATACGGTCTATATAGATCCCTATATTTTGGGAAAGATTCCCCACCCCTGAGACGATAGGACGCCCCTTCATAGGCGTTGTCTCTTTGTGGACCTTTGGCAAGCAATAAAATGTCGCCATGACTGGGTGGGCGGGATACAGAAACCCGAATTCATCGGCACTGATTAATTTGTCCGATTTAGCTTTAGTTAGGATGTCTAGAAGTTCCTTCTGAAATTTGCAGGTGGGATTGGTAGACAGGATTTCGTATCCCAAGGGATCTTGGAGAATTGTATGGCACATGTTCCTATAGTCTGAGGTGTTCATGACAACTACGTTACCCCCTTTATCTGAGGGCTTGATCACTATTTGTCTGTCTTTCTCCAGGACCTGTAATGCGTCCCTCTCTGCCTTGCTGCAGTTGGACCTCAAAGAAGTGGAGTCCAAGGTGGACAGTTCGGATAGGGTGTGTTTGAGAAAAACATCAATGCACGAGATTTCTCCAATGGGCGGCATCTTAGTACTTTTGTTTTTAAGGGCTGTGAAAGGGCCTCTCCCCTCAGGGTTATCAGGTATACTATCCAGATTGTATAGAAAACGAACGTCGCCAAGGATCTCCACCGGTATCCCCAGCTCGCGACTTTCTTTTTTGTCCTTAAGCTGGAAATGTTTATGCCACTTAAGCTTACGGGCAAACAGGTGGAGATCCTTGGTCCAACGAAAAAGGTCGAATCTAGTAGTGGGCACAAAAGATAAGCCACGTCTCAAGACCCTGACCTCTGTTGGGGTCAGGGAACGAGACGATAGGTTGATTACCAACCTATCATCGGTTAACACTGTTGTGTTGCCGGTGGTTGGTTGCTGCGATTCCGCAGTTGGTAATGCATCCCCTGATCTAAAAAAGACGAGGACGAGGAAGAGGATGGTTGTGGGGCGGGGGGAGTGCATTGTGGTGGGTTGCTATATTGATTCCCGTTATAGCGACCTCCACGGCGTTTTCCTTTATACCCACTACGGCCCCGGCCCCTGGACTTAGGGTGTCTCTCTCTCTCGTTATCCGAGATGTCAGTCTCGGTGGAGGATTGATCTGTTCTTTGGGGGTTATCAGGGTTTGTCAAGAATAGGTATGCTTTGTTTTCTTTAAAGTCCTGTGAGTCTCGCGTGAACTGCCTGTGTTTGCGTTCTTTAAGGTGATATTGGTAACGCTCAATGGTGTTGATTAGATAGCATGAATATTGCACAGGTGTGCCTTAGACTGCCCACAATAAAAGGCCACTCTGAAATATGCAGTTTGATTACACAGCACAATGCCAAATATGTCGCAATGTTTGAGGGAGCGTGCAATTGGCATGCTGACTGCAGCAATGTCTACCAGAGCTGTTGCCCGTGCAATGAATGTTCATTTCTCTACCATAAGCCGTCTCCAAAAACGTTTCAGAGAATTTGGCAATACATCCAACTGGCCTCACAACCGCACGTGTAACCACACCAGCCCAGGACCTCCACATCCAGCATGTTCACCTCCATGATCGTCTGAGCCCAGCCACCCGGACAGCTGTAGCAACAATCGGTTTGCATAACCAAAGAATTTCTGCAAAAACTTTCAGAAACCGTCTCAGGGAAGCTCATCTGCATGCTCGTCGTCCTCATCGGGGTCTGGACCTGACTGCAGTTCGTCGAGTGGGAAAATGCTAACATTCGATGGCTTCTGGCGCGTTGGAGAGGCGTTCTGTTCACGGATGAGTCCTGGTTTTCACTGTTCAGGGCAGATGGCAGACATTGTGTGTGGCTTCGTGTGGGTGAGCGGTTTGCTGTGTTGTAGATCGAGTGGCCCATGGTGGCGGTGGGGTTATGGTATGGGCAGGCGTATGTTATGGACAACAAACACAGGGGCATTTTATTGGTGGCATTTTGAACGCACAGAGACACCGTGAGGAGATCCTGAGGCCCATTGTTGTGCCGTTCATCCACGACCATCACCTCATGTTGCAGCATGATAATGCATGGCCCCATATTGCAAGGATCTGTACACAATTCCTGGAAGCTGAAAACATCCCAGTTCTTGCATGGCCAGCATACTCACCGGACATGTCACCCATTGAGCATATTTGGGATTCTCTGGATCGGCGTATAAGACAACGTGTTCCAGTCCCTGCCAATATTCTGCAACTTCGCACCGCTATTGAAGAGGAGTGGACCAACATTCCACAGGCTGCAATCTACAACCTGATCAACTCAATGAGACAGAGATGTGTTGCACTGCGTGAGGCAAATAGTGCCCCCCCCCCCCAGTAAAGCAAAACTGTGAACATTTCAGAGTGGTCTTTTATTGTGGGCAGTCTAAGGCATACCTATGCAATAATTATGCTGTCTAATCAGCACCTTGATATGCCACACCTGTGAGGTGGGATGGATTGTCTCGGCAAATGAGAAGTGCTCACTGACACAGATTTAGACAGATTTGTGAACAATATTTTAGAGTAATAGGTCTTTTGTGTATGTAGAAAATGTTTCAGATCTTTGAGTTCAGCTCATGCAAAATGGGAGCAAAACTGAAAGTGTTGCATTTATATTTTTCTTCAGTGTATGATATATATATATATATATAGTCATACAGGGGCATACATTACCCATAAGCTTCCAAAATGTATAAAAAATGTATATACAGTGTAGTTTACAGTTTTTTTCTGGATCCCCCGATGGATGCCAAGAGGACCCTATATCTGTCAGGAGGATGGATCCTATGGAGAAGTGTGATGTATATGGGAAATGCAGGCTCTAACGTGATGTGACCGGAGAATAACATGTGGAGCTCCTACATTACATGTCATTACCACGTGTACACACTGCACATGACCAGACTGAGGCTCTAACACGGCCTCTTCTCACCTCGTCTCCTCTTACCTGGTGATGTCAGAGGCCGGGGAGCCTCCATCATGGCCTCCTTGTACCGATCCTTGTGTCCTTCTACATACTCCCACTCCTCCATGGAGAAATAGACCGCCACATCCTGACACCTTACAGGAACCTGACAACACAATGACACCGTCATCACCCAGACACCCCCAGTGCTATTACTGGAGAATTTCCCAGCAGTGTCACCTCTCCAGTCAGCAGCTCAATCATCTTGTGGGTGAGTTCTAGGATCTTCTGCTCATGTATCAGGGGAGGAGGCTCTGTGATGGGGGTCCTGCTCCACCCTCCTGACTCATGGATGATGGGAGTCCCTCCCGATGTCTTCTTTACTATGGTGTAATCCTGTGGATGGAGAGAGACACTTAGGGAAAGAAATTCCTTCCTGACTCCAGATCTACACTCAGAATCCCTCCCTGGATCATGGCCCCATCTCCAGTAATCTAGTCACTAGAAGCTGGAATAATATTACCATCCAGGCCTCTTTTGGACTCTTCTAGAAAATTCACCATGACTCCTTCACCTGGCAGAGAGCTCCATAGTCTCAGTGCTCTAACAGCTGATCTTCAGGTTCCCCGTCACTTGAAAGGTCTGGAGGCCGTTCTCCAGGACCCTGGACTCTTCCTATCACTTCCTATGATGGATTCTCCTTCCCGATGTCTGACTTGTTACAGAATACAATAAAGAGGAGAGAAATCTAGAAAAGTTTACCTCTCCGCTCAGCAGGGAGATGATCTCCAAGGTGAGGTCTAATATTCTTCTGCTGATCTCCTTCCTGTCCATCCTTGGTGGTCATTCAGGAGAATAGGAGAGAACTGGAGGAGCTGGAGGCTTCTAGTACTGCAGGCGCCTTTATGAGGAGAGGAGAGGCTGGAAATCCTCCAGGGACAAGAGCATTAGTGAGATCCAGAACCGCACTTACCACTCCTGGAGAGACCCCGCTTCTCAGAGCCCCCAGCATCGGGGATAAAGGGGGATTCTGAAGAAATGGCTGAAAACAATAGCAGTGACTACCAGGACCTGCTCTGTATCTGCTACACTGCAAGAGTTCAAGGACCTGTGATGATGTCACTGTCATGTGATCAGTACAGGAAGAGGCGGAGCTCAGCAGTAGAAATAAGTGATAGTGAAGAACCTGTGATGACATCATCATCATGTGATCAGTTCAGAGGGGTGGAGATAATCAGTAGAGAAGTAGCCGTGAAGGGACCTATGATGATGTCACGACCAAATTTCTGTGAGGGAGCGCCAGTTCTGGAGTTTGGTAGAACAGTGTGAAATTTCAGCAGGAGGAGATAGGGAGTAATGTTCTGCAGGGACTGCCGAAGTAATGGTCTCCTCTTCACTGATTGTGGGCTCTTGGAGTATTTCATCCTCATAGAAAAACAGCACACATCTTCATACATTGTGTTGTCCTTCTGGAAATCTCGAGCACCCCTCCTCACACACATTTCATGTCACAAACTACACATCTATGTCCATCAAACCACTAAGGAAAAGCGGGAGCGTATACATTTTTATACTTTCAGGCCTCCTTGATGATCGACCAGGAAAATTAATTTACCCGTAAGAGCAGATTATTATATTTTTGATCACCTTAGTTCCGAAATAAGTTAAATGGGTTATCGGCCTGTTACAGACTGGTGATCTCTCCTGTTTCAAAAGGCAGTGACACTCTCAGTAGGACCATGTCCTTCTCCCTGCATCCCATAGGCCAGAGATGTTACAATTATAGGTCATATGGATTGAAAGTCGTGTAGGATGATTGTGCAATCTGTCTGTTGGTAGGCTACAGTCTCTGAGGACATCAGGGATTATGTGGCCTCCTTTGTCACCTCAGAACAAGACTCCTAAACAAAAACCTGCAGGACTCTTCCTTCCTATACCAGAAGAATCATAGTGCCAATACATTGCTAAGTACGTCATCAACTACAGGCAGCAGACACTTAGTAGAAAACCCCTGAGAACACTGCGTTTCCAGATGTCACTCTTCTGGAGTCTTCTAAGTCTTGGAAACCCATCTAGATCAGCACAAGCAATACTGAGAAGCATCGTGAACTTTTCCCTCTGATACTGGGAAATATTGTGATCTTTTTTTCCACCTGTCCTGTCCATTAGAGATGTCGCGAACATAAAATTTTCCGTTCGCGAACGGCGAACGCGAATTTACGCAAATGTTCGCGAACCGGGCGAACCACCATAGACTTCAATAGACAGGCGAATTTTAAAACCCACAGGGACTCTTTCTGGCCACAATAGTGATGGAAAAGTTGTTTCAAGGGGACTAACACCTGGACTGTGGCATGCCGGAGGGGGATCCATGGCAAAACTCCCATGGAAAATTACGTAGTTGACGCAGAGTGTGGTAAGTTGAATTCGCAATGCGATTAATATAACCTGTATCAATCGCATTGCGATTACAACTTAGTCAAATTTGTGACACTGCAGCTTCAGAATGAATCTAAGATGGATGCTGTCCTTGCTTTTTGATAGGAGGTGGGAGGGTCTGGGAGGGAGGGTATGCTGCTGATTGGCTGGAATGTTAGGTACAGGGTCAAATTTTCGCCACAATGATGTATAGGGGATATGTTCGCCCGCCGCGGCGAACGCGAATAAGCTATGTTCACCGGGAACTGTTCGCTGGCGAATAGTTCGGGACATCTCTACTGTCCATGAGTCTTCATGGTGGAAATCACCCTACATGATGCCAGGATGTGTAGAACACGTACATATGCGTATATCGTAAATTATGTCCTACATGAATTACCTTAGACTAGAAGCGGGATTTAACTTTACTGCAGGTTTTGATTTTGGCCATATAGCTTTTTTTTTTAAAACTTTTTTTTGTTAGGCTACTTTCACACTAGCGTTTTAGTTTTCCGGTATTGAGATCCGTCATAGGGGCTCAATACCGGAAAAAAAAGCTTCAGTTTTGTCCCCATTTATTGTCAATGAGGACAAAACTGAACTGAACAGAACGGAGTGCTCCAAAATCCCTTCTGTTCCATTTAGTTGCGTTCCCAGACCGGAGAGCAAACCGCAACATGTTGTAGTTTGCTTTCCGTCCTGGGATGCAGAGCAAGACGGATATTTCTCTGCCACAATAGAAAACGGATCCGCTTCCCATTGACTTTCAGTGGAGTTCATGACGGATCCGTCTTGGCAATGTTACAGATAATACAACTGGATCCGTTCATAACGGACGCAGACGGTTGTATTATCAGTAACGGAAGCGTTTTTGCTGAACCCTACCGGATCCAGTAAAAACGCTAGTGTGAAAGTAGCCTTACATGATATTGTTCTAAAAGCCATAACTTTTTTATTTTTCCAGTGACATAGCCATGTTGTATTTTAGGAGTTGTATTTTTTAAAGCCACAATTATGGGGTGTATATAACGGACTGAGTAACTTTTATTTTTAAACTTTCTGGGGAACGGTGTAGAAAAAGGGAGTTTTGTCACAAATTTAACATTTTCAAATTTCCACCGTTCATCATGTGACATAAATGATATGACCTTTCTGCTGTGGATCAGTACAAATACAGAAACAATAAAACACTTTAGAGGACGTAGCCGATTCTTACCGTAAAAGGTTTGTTCAGTGATTTATATTGATGACCTATCCTCAGGACAGGTCATCAATGTCTGATCGGTGGGGGTCTGACACCTGACACCCCCGCCGATCAGCTGTTTAAAGAGGAGGCGACATTCCGTGTGATTACTGCTTCCTGGTCATTACACTGCATGTCGTCCCCTGTGACTGGAGCGAGTACTCGTCATTACACTGCACTTTGTCCTCTGTGGAGCGGCGGCGTAGTGTAATTACAAATACTCACTCCATTCAAGTGACTGGAGTGAGTACTCGTCATTACACTGCTTTTCCGAGAAGAGGTGTAGAGTAATAACCAGGAAGCAGCGCTCAAATGGAATACCACCTTCTCATCAAACAGCTGTTCAGCCAGGTGTCGGACCTCCATCGATTAGATATTGATGACCTATCCTGAGGACAGGTCAACAATATAAATTGGCAAGGCAACCCCTTTAAGGACGTGTCCCTTTATGTGGTAATAATTTTGGGACACTTTAACTTATGTGTCTATGTGTAATATGTTGCTATTAGCTGCTGCCTGGGCATACTACAGGGCTCAGAAGGGAAGGAGCACCATTTGGATTTTTGAGCATCAATTTTGCTGGGAGTGTTTTTGGCACCATGTAACATTTGCAGAGCCCCTGTGGTATTAGTACAGTGTGCAGTGTCCCACTATGTCTTACATGTGGGCACTTTAAACTTTTGCTAAATGTCATATTAGTGTATTGTGATATCAAGCTGTAATTCCTACTATCAGGCTGTTTAGTTGTCATCTAATCGCCCCTAAATGGTGATGGCATCACTTATATAAATAGTGGGGTGTACTAATAAAAGGGAGTTGAGAGGAGAAGGAGATTAGAGTTGGAGTGTGGATGATAAGAGAGGAACTTAATGGAGGAGCAGAACAGGTCTAGTCCACCATGTAGCTGCTATTTTAGCCCCTTGGTTCTGGCCAGGCTAAAGGAGCCTATAGAACAGTATTACAGCAGCACAGCACAGACCAGGGAGTCTACGTCTGGATATAGAAAAAGTCTAGTGGAGGTTAGAGCTAGATTAGCCATGGACTTCACAAGCACCAGTGACCAGGAGGACCCTAAAAGTACCTGGACATGCCTCTATGGACATAGTGGACCGTAATTCTTCAGTGAGCATCCATTCCAAAGAATGGAGCAGAAGACTGATGCCTGCCATTAGGAGCCGCCCTGTGGATTGCTACTGACCAGTAAGAGATATTATATCCATTACCTAAGTGCTAGAGAATGGACAAAGTATAAACAGATACAGAAAGAAGGAAACTCCTCAAATTACAATTACCAAGCCTGTTATAAGGAATACAGCTGAACCAATTTTTGGATTATTGCTTTGCTATCTACATGAACTGTACTGACTACCTGAAGACAAGTGATTTAGTAAAAGTTCTGTTGTTTAGTACAATGGACTCTTCATCCTTTCTACCAACTTCAGTTGCACCTAACGGTGCTGGCATCACAAACAACCGGGATCCCAGCCTCCAAAGCACCCTAAACACCTATACCATCAAGGGCACCACAACCACCATCTGGCTGGTGGTCCCTGTACTAGAGAGTGCCCCGGAGGATTTACTGCTGTCTTCCCCTTCACTGCACACCGACCCAGGGAGGCTCTGCTAACCATGAGTACCAAACAACTACTACCCCCATCAGCAAACTGTAATCTCACGTGTTGCCCCTGCGGTCCATTCATTCCATAGCGCTGTACATATGATAAGCAGTGCACATACATAATACAGACAAGTGCACTAAGCATAAACAAGACGAGTTACAGACTGGTACAGAAGGAGAGAGGGCCCTGCCCGCGAGGCTTACAATCTACATGGTATCGGAGAAGGACACAGTAGGTGCGGGTGAAGCTGGTCATGGCGGTATAGAGGCAGCAGGGTCACTGGTTGTAGGCTTGTCTGAAGAGGTGGGTTTTCAGGTTTCTTTTGAAGGATTCCACTGTAGGTGAGAGTCTGATATGTTGGGGTAGCGAGTTCCAGAATATGGGGGATGCACGGGAGAAATCTTGGAGGCGATTGTGGGAAGAGGTGATAAGAGGAGAGGAGAGAAGGAGGTCTTGTGAGGATCGGAGAGTGCGTGTGGGGGTGTATCGGGAAAGTAGCTCAGAGATGTAGGGAGGCCTTGTATGTATTTGTTAGTACTTTGAAGTGAATTCGCTGGGCTATGGGGAGCCAGTGAAGGGATTGGCAGAGGGGAGAGGCAGAGGAGTAACAGGGTGAGAGGTGGATTAGTCAGGCAGCAGAGTTGAGGATAGATTGGAGGGGTGCGAGAGTGCTAGATGGAAGGCCACAGAGGAGAGTGTTGCAGTAGTCTAGGCGGGAGATGATGAGGGCATGTACAAGCATTTTCACAGATTCAAAGTTAAGGAAAGCCTGAATGCGGGAGATGTTTTTGAGTTGGAGGCGGCAGGTGGTGGAAAGGGCTTGGATGTGTGGTCGGAAGGAGAGGGCAGAATCCAAGGTCACTCCAAGACAGCGGACTTGGTTGACCGGGGAGAGTGTGCAGCCATTGATCGTGATAGATAGGTCTGTTGGGGGGTTGAGCAAGATGGGGGAAAGATGATGAATTCTGTATTATCCATGTTAAGTTTTAGAAAGCGGAAGGCGAAGAAGAACGATATAGAAGATAGACATTGTGGGATTCTTGATAGTAAGGTGGTGATGTCTGGACCAGAGAGGTAGATTTGTTTGTCGTCAGCGTAGGAGTGATATTGAAAGCCATGGGACTCTATGAGCTGTCCCAGGCCAAAAGTGTAGATAGAGAAGAGCAGGGGTCCTAGGACAGAGCCTTGCTGGACACCAACAGAGAGGGAATGAGACTAGGAAGTAAGATGCCAAGAGCCTAAAATCTCCTAAGACCATTGCTTTCCCGTGCACACAGAACCCCGGTCCCTGCAGAGCATTACACCTTCTTCTCATCTTGTGAAATATCACACAGTTCTACTCCAGAACTGCCCCTCCCTCACAGGAATGTGATCACATGGGCGTGATGTCATCACAGGTCTTTCACCACCACTTCTCTACTGCTGAGCTCTGCCTCCTGCACTGATCACATGACGGTGACATCACCACATCACTGCTGCTGAGCTCCGCCCTGCACATCACATGACAGTGATGTCATCCCAGGTCCTTCAGCTCTTGCAGTGCAGCAGATGCAGAGCAGGTCCTGGTCGGTAGTCACTGCTGTGGTGTCTGGAGCCTCTTCTTCTCTCTGGTATCAGCCATTTCTCCAGAATCCCCCTTTATCCCCGGTGCTGGGGGCTCTGAGAAGCGGGGTCTCTCCAGCAGCAGTAAGTGCGGTTCTGGATCTCACTAATGCTCTTGTCCCTGGAGGATTTCCAGCCTCTCCTCTCCTCATAAAGGCGCCTGCAGTACTAGAAGCCTCCAGCTCCTCCAGGTCTCTCCTCTTCTCCTGAATCACCACCAAGGATGGACAAGAAGGAGATCAGCAGAAGAATATTAGACCTCACCTTGGAGATCATCTCCCTGCTGAGTGGAGAGGTAAACTTTTCTAGATTTCTCTCCTCTTTATTGTATTCTGTAACAAGTCAGACATCGGGAAGGAGAATCCATCATAGGAAGTGATAGGAAGAGTCCAGGGTCCTGGAGAACGGCCTCCAGACCTTCCAAGTGATGGAGAACCTGAAGATCAGCCACCAGTATGGTCAGTGATGTATCATGGAGACCAATAGTCATGTTGTAGGAGCCATGAGAAGGTAAGTAGGCACGTTGTACCCAGGAGGAGAGGAAGCAGAGGAGGAGATGGCCGGAGTGTGGCCTGGAGGGAGGATTTCTACCACTAGTCTGACATCTAGATGATACTGGACTATAACAAGGAGGCATCCACTACGTCTAGAGGAAAGAAGGTTTCTCCACCAACATAGAAGAGGAGTCTTTACTGTAAGAGCAGTGAGACTATGGAGCTCTCTGCCAGAGGAAGGAGTCATGGGGGATTCTCTAGAAGAGTCCAGAAGGGGCCTGGAGGTCTGGAGGGTAATAATATTCCAGCTTCTAGTGACTAGATTACTGGAGATGGAGCCATGATCCAGGGAGGGATTCTGAGTGTAGATCTGGAGTCAGGAAGGAATTTCTTTCTCTAAGTGTCTCTCTCCATCCACAGGATTACAACATAGTGAAGAAGACATCGGGGGGGACTCCCATCATCCATGAGTCAGGAGGTTGGAGCAGGACCCCCATCACTGAGCCTTTCCCCCTGATACATGAGCAGAAGATCCTAGAACTCACCCACAAGATGATTGAGCTGCTGACTGGAGAGGTGACACTGCTGGGAATGCTAGGAAATTCTCCAGTAACAGCACTGGAGGGGTCTGGGTGATGACGGTGTCATTGTGTTGTCAGGTTCCTGTAAGGTGTCAGGATGTGGCGGTCTATTTCTCCATGGAGGAGTGGGAGTATGTAGAAGGACACAAGGAACTGTACAAGGACTCCATGATGGAGGATCCCCGGTCTCTGACATCACCAGGTAAGAAGAGACGAGGTGAGAAGAGGCCGTGTTAGAGCCTCAGTCCGGTCATGTGCAGTGTGTACACGTGTGTAATGACATGTAATGTAGGAGCTCCACATGTTATTCTCCGGTCACATCACGTTAGAGCCTACATTTCCCATATACATCACACTTCTCCATAGGCTCCATCCCCCTGACAGATATAGTGTCCTCTTGGCCTCCATCGGCCGGTACAGTAGATGACACTATTCTATACAGAGGGTCCTGCAGGAAAACCTGCGCCATGCCGTATACATAGGGCTTATGGGTGACGTCTGCCCATGTGTGACTATATAGAATGATAGGACTGTACAGGGGAGACGTCACCTCCTTCTATCAGAGATCTACATTAGGAAACCCTCCTGATATCTACCTCTGATGGAAGGCTCAGACGTGGTGTGAACACATCCTTATTCCATAGTCACTTTCCAGTAGTTCTCCTCCCTTCATGTCTGGGATCCTCTAGTCACTCCACAAGCAGAGAAGACACAAGGTGCTGTGTGTGACCGGAGAAGAAGGTGGGATCACCGGGCTCTTCTCTCTCCTCCTCCAGTCTGTGGTCCTGTCAGAGCGGACATGTGTCTTCTAGCAGTAGATGTACGGCCCGGAGTGTTCTAGCTGCGGAGGCTCCACAATATGTCATGGGCTCCGCTTTCTCTTACTGTGAGGATCTGCTCCAGGATACATAGGAGTGGGGTGACATGGGGGGTGCAGATGAATCGGGCAGCCTGAGGGGGTGATAGACGTCCCTGATCAGCGGCCGATGCCTGAGCTCCACACACACGTCCCTCGCTTTACTGTACTGCTGCATTAGGGTGTGTTCACACATGGCAGGTTTGTTGTAGAGGTTTCCGCTCCTGAAATCCGTCCCATATATGTGAATGTGGATGTTCCTGCAGCAGGGGATGGATACAGCGGTGGAGGCCATCAGACCGGCCGGGGTTATTCCTCTCTGTTATCAGCAGCGGAGCACAGTGTGCTCTGGTTATAAATGATCCGACCTCTCCTGTAAGAAGCCGGGGGATGGGAGTCATCTGTGGATAACGGGGACTTAACCCATTAATGACCAATGAGCTACATGAACGTCACTGGTCAGGAGGGAATGTGAGGAGCGGGGTCAGGAGTTGTGATACAGAGATGACACCCAACAAAAGATGTTGTGGTCAATAACATCCACTGCAGCTGGGCAGACATGGGGGCTTCCTTTATCCTCTGATGACCCCTTTCCCTACAACACAATTTTCGGGCGCTGGTCGGTGGTAATGGCATCCTGAGACATAATGAAGGCCCGCCATCTTGGTTCTTCTGTTATACCTGCCTCTGGAGTCAGTATGATTGCAGATTCAAGACCCATAGGGAACTAAAAGAAATAAAGTTTTTCCAAATATTAATGAAGCAAAATACATATAACAAATTCCAATCCCCCCCCATTTATCATGGAAAAATAAACATTATTTGTATTCTCATGTTCAAAAATATGAAATATTAAAATCATGCTGTGAAAAAATCCTATTCTTCCCTAAAAATATATGATCAAAAAAGTTATATGTACCCCAAAATAGTACCAATAAAATCTCCAGCTCGCCCCACAGAAAATGAGCTCTCAATTTACAGGAGTGAGAATATGGTGACATGCCTATTCATAGGACGGGATAAATATGTGACCACTGAGACCCCACTGATCATGAGAACGAGGGTCCCGTGTCCTCCTTGTGAATGGAGTGGATGGAGCAGACGTCCTCTCAGATATCTCCAGCATTTCCACTGGCAGTGAGGGGAGCAGCAGACATCTACAGCCACCGCTCCATCCATGTGAGGACCCAGGACCCCTGTTCTCATCATCTGTAAGGGTCCTAGAGGTGGATTTTTCTATGTGGGGTGACTGGATTTGTTCTGGTTTAGCAGAAGGTTGGTGAGGAGCAGAACATTGTTATTTAGGCCCCGATCACTAAACCTAGAAGTGAAGGAGCTGAGAGAAGAGTCTGATCTATAGACAGATCTACAGGAGGCCATGTATTCAGTCACTGTGTGCTTGTGTCTCCACAGATGGATCCAGGAGAAGAAATCCCCCCGAGAGATGTCCCCGTCCTCTGTATTCCCAGGACTGTCCAGAGGAAAAGCTCCCAGAGAACCATCAGGTAGATGGAGCAGAAGTCTCCCAAGAATTTGATTTTTAAAGGGAACCTGTCATCACCTTCATGCTGACCGTACTCAGGGCAATATAAAGTAGTGACAGAAATGCCGATGTCAGCGGTGTGTCACTCATGAGCTAAAAGTAAGTGGTTGCTGAGAACCAGCATCATAATCGTTGCATAATCTCCTAGATAGAAGACTGTCAGTCATCAGCAGGTGGGCAGGAGAGCAGCAATTCATGAATAACCAGGACTCTTCTCAGGAGGCCGGGACTCTTTTCCAGGCCCAGTCTGCAATGATTGTGATATTGTTCTCAGCAACCACTTACTTTTGAATTTTAAATGACAGACGCTGAAATCAACTCACCTGTCTCTACTTTATGCTGCCATTAGTATGGGCAGCATAAAGGTGATGACAAGTTCCCTTTAAAGTGATTGAACCAAAGATCATTTTAATATTTTTTTTTTCTTCAGGATGAAAACCTGATTGATATTAAGGTTGAAGTTAAAGATGAAGAAGAAGAGGAGATGGATTTATGGGGCGTTCATCAGTGTAAGAAGGCTGGGTGGTGGCTTTCATGTCTGTTTTCTGGGTCATCTAGATACTACTCCCATCATCTCATCGTCACATGTAATAATCTCTCCTGTCCCTGTGTGTTTCTTACAGATGGACTCATAGAAAGAAATCCCCCCGAGAGATGTCCCCGTCCTCTGTATTCCCAGGACTGTCCAGAGGAGAAGCTCCCAGAGAACCATCAGGTAGATGGAGCTGAGCCCTATACACATCTATATAGGGGGGTCCTGCAGTCATAGAGGGGTCATAGATTGTGGGGGTCTCTTATGTGGATCTGTTAGATTTCCCACCTGTCTGCTGTATTGTGCTGAATTGTTACAGATGACAAATCAGGGGGAAGATGTGACTGATATTAAAGTGGAGGATGAAGAAGAGCGGATGATGGGCGATCCCCCGTGTAAGAGTGAGGTGGAGGAGGACATTCCAGTCCATGTGACCACAGGTATGGAATCATGAATGGAGGAAGGGAATTGGGAGGTTTCTTCAGGTGAGGCTCCACCTTGTTTCTCTATCAGCTTCCTGAGTATACAGCAGGGCTCAAAGAGGAAGGAGTGTCTCAAAATCAAGGGGTGTATGAGAAATAGTATAATACTCCTTCACACAAGGTCCAGGTGTGTTGGGGCCGGTGTCGCACTGGTAGATGGTGTCTCTTCTTATCACTCAGCACCTTTTTTGAGTCTTTTCCTTCCTCCCTGGTACAATGTGTGTGTCCTCACTTGCAAACGTACTGGGACCCCCCCCAGTCTGTCAGATTTTTTTTCCCTTACTGTGCCACATACCTCTGTACTTCTAGAAGCGAGGCACTTGTTTATTAGAACACTGGTATAGTAACTATCCAGGTAGAGGTGGTAGCCCTGGTACAGATGGATGTATCAAGCACCAGACATGTCTACCCTACCTACAGTCATACCCTACCTACAGTCATGCCCTACCTACAGTCATGCCCTACCTACAGTCATGCCCTACCTACAGTCATGCCCTACCTACAGTCATGCCCTACCTACAGTCATGCCCTACCTACAGTCATGCCCTACCTACAGTCATGCCCTACCTACAGTCATGCCCTACCTACAGTCATGCCCTACCTACAGTCATACCTAACCTACAGTCATGCCCTACCTACAGTCATACCTAACCTACAGACATACCCTACCTACAGACATACCCTACCTACTGACACACCGGACCTACAGACACCCTCTCTACCAAACCGTCTCCTGCTGTATATCACTTCCAAACACAGAACAGACCCTTGTGGTCACCACTTGTCACTAGTCTCTCTCGTTCTGATATCTGTCCTTCACCAAATCCACTGAACTATCCCGGGATTAAGCCAAACTTATCAATCAGCTCTTTATGTAGAAGTGTATAAAAGTCTGTGCTGACATCCAGATCTGCGATATCTTCGGCACCAGCTTCATCCGACACCTTTGTGTCATAGGCAATGAGATCAATGAGATGTTTGACATCATCTGCTTTGCCCTGACTAACGCCATGCTGTTCTGGGTCCAGTATATTGGTTTTAGGTGGTTTATTATCCAGTTTTTCAGTAGTTTTCATGATTTTGACTGCTATCGATGTTCTGCGGTTGGTCTATAGTTGCTGGCTGCAAAGGTATAAGAAAAATAAAGGAACTACGTCTACTTCTCCTTCCTGCTGGATCCACTTCAGGATTTTGCTTAAAAACTCAAGCATATTCATTGACCTTTCAAGTGACAATTTAATCCAGGGGTCCTGAATCTTATGATATCTGGTCTAGGGTTGTTTCGATACCAAAATTTTTATTCGGTTTCAATACCATAAGAAAGTATTGCGATATTCGATACCATTAAAAAAAAAATCAAACGCCCAAAAAAGCTGCGTGCATTCTGCATTTTATGGAACGTCCGGCTCATAATCAAACCGTCCGATCCTATTTTTTTGGGGACAAGGTGACTAAAAAAATGGCGAATCTCGCGGTTTTTCTTTTTTCTTTTACGGCGTTCACTGCATAGGAGATTTTTTAAGATATTTTAATAATTTGGGATTTTCAGACATGGCGATATGTAATTTTTTATTTATTTATTGTTTATATAGTTTATACGTAAAATTGGGAAAAGGGATGATTTATACTGAATATTTTGGTGTGTTTTATTATTTTTTTTACTTTTTTTAAACTTTTTATTTGATAACTATCCCCCTAGAACTTGGGATCTTTTAATCCCTTGTCCTATTCACCCTGATCGAGCTCTTTCAGGGTGAATAGGACCTCACACTCTCCCTGCTGCCCTGGGCATAGTGCACACAGTAGCAGGGAGATCACCATGGCAGCCAGGGCTTCAGTAGCGCCCTGGCTGCCATGGTAACCGATCAGAGTCCCAGGATTACACTGCTGGGGCTCCGATTAGAAGCTGCCACTGCCACCAATCAGGAGGAGGGGAGGGGACCCTGTGGGGGGCATGCCACCAATGATTTTAATACTGGGAAGGAGGAGGGCGCACTGCGCTACCAATGTTTTTAATACTGGGGGGCGCACTGCGGCACCAATGATAATTAACGTTTAATACAAATAAAGTTGGCAGCAGAAACACATTGCCGGCACCCGACCTCTGACAGGGAGTTGCGATCAGTGGAAATTAACCCCTCAAGTGCAGCGGATCGCAGCGCCCTGTCAGAGGTCGGGTGCCGGCAATGTGTTTCTGCCACCTGTATTTGTAATGTATTAAACGTCAGTTATCATTGGTGGTGCAGTGGCCACAGCCCGTCCTCTTCTTCTCCTCTTCATTCCCATTGGTGGCAGCGGCAGCAGCGGCACAGGGGGGAGGGAGAGACTGCTTCCTTCTCCCCTGTGCTGCTGAGGGAACATGGCCTCGCTGAGAGCAGCGTGATCCAAGTTCTCTGATACTGGACTGTGCAGTAATCTTTTGGTAACACAATTAGATGGTCGGCGGCTTTGACCCAAGCTGCCCTTTTCTGGGGTCATGGGGTCCTGGTTAACAGGTTGAGATGGGTTCCTTCCCATACCGTAACTATAGACAGTGTAGTCATACCTGAAACAGTGCTCATAATTTCCCGCCTCTGTATTTTGTTATTGATACCATTTTGTGTATGATTCTGATCACCTTTTTCTATTTTTTGGGGAGGTGAATCAAGCAAAAAAACAGCAGATCAGCTATTGTGATTTTTTCCCCCCATTAATAAGTATATTTAACGTTTGGGCATTTTTGGGACTTGACAATGCCAATGATCCTTATTTTTTTAATTGTTTATATTTGGGGAAAGGAGTTAGAATTTGTATATGAATTTTATTTTTATAGGAATAAAAAAAATATATATATATATTTTTATATGTAATAGCATCTGATCAGAATGCAGTGGTTTCACTTCAGAGGTTCAGATTGGAGGACAGGGAGAGCCTCCTCCCTGGATCTAATCTCTCATATGCTGTAGTTCGGATCTAAGATCCAAAGTCGAGTAGTTCAAAACTTTGTTTTAAGGGTTACAGAGATCCGTCTCCGTACAGCATGAAAATGTATGGGCTCTGGCGAGGTGAAATCCGAGAGACTTCGGTAATAACCAGTTTCCCTCGCCGGAGCCCATACATTTGATTGCTATACAGAGACGAATCTCCATACAGCATTCAAACTAAGTTTTGACCGAAGTGACTTTGGATCTATGATGCGAAGCTCACTTTGCTCAACCCTAGCTGTAGTTACTATTGATCATGGCATCTGAGGGGTTAATTGACCTGGATTTGAGTTGGCTCCAATCCCAGTCACTGTAGCCACGTGTCCGCCACCACCCACTGTGTATTGAGTGGACCTAGCTCATGAGTCCGCTCCATACATGATTCACATGTGTATGACAGACATATCCATCATATAGTGTAAAGAGATTAATAATAATCTAGAACTCTTTATATACTTGTTATGAGTTATGATGCCAAAAATCTGGACAAATGAGAACTTATTAGGATGTTGTAGACGGAGGGGGCAAATAAAGTCATTGTAAGACAAAAGGCCACAGTGTGCTGGTTTCTAGGTAACACAGAGCTGTTAATGGAATGAATGCATGCCACAGTCTCCAGCCCATCCAAAGCTTGGAATAGGGCTGTAGATACCAATAGACCAGAAGATATACTTCAAAAGCCGTCCTGTCATAATTCATGTTTTATTATGAATAACTTATGGTCTTGTGATCAGGGAACTGGAGGCTTCTTTGGTCTCAAGCGCTAGGATTTTCGACCTTAGGAAACCTACGGAATTACATATTGGTGGAAATGAATACTATTTCATATTTATGTTTGGTATGCCTGGGTCGGTAAAAATATCCTGTAAAACTTGCCGGTTATATTATCCATCTCAGGGATAAGTCGTTGCTTGATGCTGTAAATATCCGCACCCTCTAAGTACATCTTTGTTGTGTTACTCTCAAAGGCCAGTGGGCTAGAGGTTTGCCGGACGTATCGTTGAAGTTTGTGAATGCTGCGTATCTGTAACCGGGGTGTGACATCGGTTGTACTAATGGGTGGTGGCAACAGCTTTGTACGTGGATGTGAGGACGTGTTTGGAGGTCGCTAAACTCCTTGGTAGCCTAATGCGTAAGGCGAGTGTGGAAGCAGATTGTCCTGCAAAGTAACGAGCGCAGTGAATGCTAGAACTCCCCCTTGTGGCTTGTCACCTTGCATGTGTTCCTATTGTGACATACTCTGCTTGTCATGTAAACTTTTTCCCGACAGCCGCAGGTCAGACCCATCCTCTTTGCAAGCTTTTCAGTCTGGAATTCTAATGTGTCTCTCAACTGTAGAGACTAAAAAAGAAAGCATTAGGTAAATGTAAATGTACATATGCTGATGGATTGAACTCCCTGATAGATTGAACTTGGACCTGATAGATTGAACTCCGTTTCTTTACCAAACCTTAAATCCATAAATCTGATTCCTAAAACAGGTCAAAAAATGTATAATACCTAATTTTCATAACCTCTTAACACCAAATCTTTTTTTTTAATCTCTGTAAGAACTCTGATGAAAATGTCATGTTATCACCAGATTATAAAGTAAAAGGTGAAGATATCGGGCAGCGCTCTTCAGGAGAGAACTTCATTACCCATAATGTACATCCAGGACTTCAATGTAGAGATCCATCATATAATCATCCTAATCATGAGGAACCTTCTGCAGATCAATCACAGATTGTTACCAAAAGTACCGGGCAGAAAGAGGGTCTAGGATTTCAGTGCGAGAAATGTGGAAAACAGTTTACACAACACTCTAATTTATATACACACCGAAGACTTCACACAGGGGAGAAGCCGTATTCATGTTCAGAATGTGGAAAATGTTTTATATATAAATCACTGCTTGCTAAGCATGAGAGAATTCACACAGGAGAGAAGCCGTATTCATGTTCAGAATGTGGGAAAGGTTTTCTTTATAAAGAGAGCCTCAAGGTGCATCAGAGAAGTCACACAGGAGAAAAAACATTTATATGCACCAAATGTGGTGACTGTTTTACAAAAAAGTCAGGTCTTGTTACACATGAGAAAATTCACACAGGAGAGAAGCCATTTTGATTTTCTTAATGTGAAAAAGAGAATCTGAATTATAGACACTAAATTCTTGTTTGGAATGTGGGAAGTGTTTCCAGGCATTAAACAGCCTATATGAGAGTATATTTTTTTGTGGAATTACCCTGGGTCTGCCAAAGAGCCAAATTATATTTCCCTGTGGTCAACAGTGACCAGGATCCATGGAGGAAAAGTATTGTGGATATGAGGCAAAAGAAGAAGAAGAGCGTTGTTTACTGTCAGAGCAGTGAAGATGATTGTCCCCATGGACCTTGCTTCTTACCGTATTCATACCTCCGCCAGCACTGCAGGAGAATCCAGAGGGACACAGTGAGAAACGGAAGGACACCTCCTGTAGTCTTTTATGTAACCTTTGTGGACATATGGAATGGGTGTTTGCTCTTCATTAATACAATATATCAAGATAAAGGTGATGGGGGAAAAAATAACAATTTGAGTTGACAATAATTTGTTAAAAAACCCAGATCTTCCATTTCCTTCTCTTTGCCTCATTCACACTTGTGTATTCTGGTCAGTATCTTACACCAGTATTTGTAGGATAAAACTAGGAGTAAATTTTGATTGGACCGGCACTCGAACATATGGGTTCACGCAAAGGACCAATATGGAATAAAATAGTGCAATTTATTAGAACATAAAAACATGCATACACGTATTAGTGGGATAGGTTAAGCGGTAGATGGACTATCACATATAACAAGTCCGCAATAATGCAGGTATAGCAGCTGAGTTGGATCGAAACAGCTGAATGGAAATAAAAGTGGATAAAGTCCCGTTCTTATGCTGGTAATTCCTGTTAGACAAAATCCATGGCAAACAGTCTCGTATCATAATTTGTTGAGTACTCACTAATGCGCAGCACTGTGGCGTCCCACATGTCAAAGCGCTTACCTCGGTGTCGATTCAATCAGATGCAAACGGCAGAGTATGATTGCTTGCTGATGTCATCAATCGGAACTCCGTTAGATCGCTTCTATTCTCGCGAGATGAGCTGTTACCTTTTCTTTCATATAATACAGACTCTTAATCGCGGCATGAAGATCGCAGTGAAGCTTCGATCTTTTTATCAATAGGATCGGAGTTTGACATGTGGGACGCCACAGAGCTTGCGCATTACAAAATAGTGAGAACTCAGCAAATTATGATACGAGACTGTTTGCCATGGATTTTGTCTAACAGGAATTACCAGCATAAGAACGGGACTTTATCCACAATTATTTCCATTCAGCTGTTTCGATCCAACTCAGCTGCTATACCTGCATTATTGCGGACTTGTTATATGTGATAGTCCATCTACCGCTTAACCTATCCCATTAATACGTGTATGCATGTTTTTATGTTCTAATAAATAGCACTATTTTATTCCATATTGGTCCTTTGCGTGAACCCATATGTTCGAGTGCCGTTCCAATCAAATTTAACTTTTATCATTTTTTTTGAAAGGGTGATTCATTTTGGACATTGGCACCTATCCCTCCTATTACCATAAAACTAGGAGTAGCTCCCGAACATGGAGGACGTTCCATTATACTTTTCTCTGTTTTATTCCGTTCCCTGTTACGGCTTACAGATACTGATACAAGATAACGACCGAAATACAAAATAGTGAATGATAATGTCTTTTTGCTGATGACACAAAGATTTGTAACAGGGTTGATGTTCCTGGAGGGATACACCAAATGGAAAAGGATTTAGGAAAACTAGAGGAATGGTCAAAAATCTGGCAACTAAAATTTAATGTTGATAAGTGCAAGATAATGCACCTGGGGCGTAAAAACCCAAGAGCAGAATATAAAATCAGTGATACAGTCCTAACCTCCGTATCTGAGGAAAGGGATTTAGGGGTCATTATTTCAGAAGACTTAAAGGTAGGCAGACCATGTCATAGAGCAGCAGGAGATGCTAGCAGAATGCTTGGGTGTATAGGGAGAGGCATTACTAGTAGACAGAGGGAGGCGCTCATGCCGCTCTACAGAGCACTAGTGAGACCTCATTTGGAGTATTGTGCTCAGTACTGGAGACCATATCTCCAGAAGGATACTGATACTTTGGAGAGAGTTCAGAGAAGAGCTACTAAACTAGTACATGGATTGCAGGATAAAACTTACCAGGAAGGATTAAAGGACCTTAACATGTATAGCTTGGAAGAAAGACGAGACAGAGGGGATATGATAGAAACTTTTAAATGCATAAAGGGAATCAACAAGATAAAAGAGGAAAGAATATTTAAAATAATAAAAAACTGCTACAAGAGGACAAAGTTTTAAATTAGAGGGGCAAAGGTTTAAAAGTAATATCAGGAAGTATTACTTTACTGAGAGAGTAGTGGATGCATGGAATAGCCTTCCTGCAGAAGTGGTAGCTGCAAATACAGTGAAGGGGTTTAAGCATGCATGGGATAGGCATAAGGCCATCCTTCATATAAGATAGGGCCAGGGACTATTCATAGGATTCAGTATATTGGGCAGACTAGATGGGCCAAATGGTTCTTATCTGCCGACACATTCTATGTTTCTCTGAGATCATGCACAGCCAGTTATACATCTCATATCTTCCTTGGAGGTCTGTGGGGGTCTTCATTCATCTAGGTCAGACTCATGATATATCCGTAGTACTAAATCAGAGCAACTGGACATGTATTTTTTAGAAATCAAAATGTATCTTACATTGTAACCAACAACACAATATGGGGAATTAGTAAGAAGTAATCCCACCCATAGGAAGGGCTCTCTTGATGTACAGAGTTCAAAATAAGGCTAGTTTCACACTAGTTTTCAGGAGATCTGGGAGGCTCTTCTGGCAGGGAACAGTATGCCGGATCTTTCGAACAACACTGTGAACTTAGCCTAAACCATCCAAAGGCTGCGCTTTCTAAAACCTGGAACTCAACCTATAATGACTGATAAAGATTGAGTGAGAACTCCAGGAATCTGACTTTTCTCTTCCCAAGAAGTAGACACTGCCTGAGTTGAATGAGCCCGGACTTAAGATGACAGGTCCTATTTTAGCTGCTCCTTTCTGGAATGTCTTTATCAAAGATCAAATATTTAGAAAAGGCTCCACCAGCAGACTACTGGAGCTCAGCCTTTCAGTTACCAGCTGAAAAAAAGGAATAAATCAATAATAATATAGGCTGGCTCACGGTATTTTTGCATAAAATTTCTTGATACACTAGATCAAAACAAACTGACTTGGTGTCAGTATCAGCATACATAAACAAATGTGTAAATAGGTATATAAGTGCGGAGCTCACGCACAAACCTAAATAACCGGAGTACTCCTAGGAATAAGACCTAATGGCTAGAGTTAGGCTGCAAGGGGTATTCTATTGAACCGCTCAAATGTCCATGATTTCAGATGCCGATTTGCCGAATAGTTGGAACCGAAGGTTCAAAGTTGTCCTTGTTGTAATTTCCCACAAGGGGGACTCTGTGTTTAAATGTCGTCTGACAAATAGAAACCACACTTTCTCCGATCTGCAGGGCTCCACTTACTTGTTACTTGCGGAGCAAACCATCAGACCCGCTCGCTCAGCGTCCCACGTGTCCAGCCAGGTAGTCGATCGCTGGTTTGTGACGCAGGAGTCTGAACCGTCAGACCAACGGAAGCTGGTACAGCTGAGCTGAGCCGGTAATTGCCTGAACCTGTCAGACCAGGGAGAGTGAACAGGGTTTACCTTGTGTTTGCGGCAATGTCAGATATAGCAACACAGTTTCAGTCCACTTAATAGATCCTTGGTAGATGAAATCTTTGCAGCGGTATAGGACGTCTTCTATTGCTTTGAAAAAGGATTGAAGAAACAATATATAGTTGAAGAAAAATCCTCTTGCGTTTTTATGAAAAACCGCACCGGTAGCCTGGTCTTAATACACACTAAGAGAAAGTGTGGTTTCTATTTGTCAGACGACATTTAAACACAGAGTCCCCCTTGTGGGAAATTACAACAAGGACAACTTTGAACTTTCGGTTCCAACTATTCGGCAAATCGGCATCTGAAATCATGGACATTTGAGCGGTTCAATAGAATACCCCTTGCAGCCTAACTCTAGCCATTAGGTCTTATTCCTAGGAGTACTCCGGTTACTTAGGTTTGTGCGTGAGCTCCGCACTTATATACCTATTTACACATTTGTTTATGTATGTATGCTGATACTGACACCAAGTCAGTTTGTTTTGATCTAGTGTATCAATAAATTTTATGCAAAAATACTGTG
The DNA here is from genome assembly GCF_905171765.1 of Bufo bufo. Classification (NCBI taxonomy): domain Eukaryota; kingdom Metazoa; phylum Chordata; class Amphibia; order Anura; family Bufonidae; genus Bufo; species Bufo bufo. The sequence continues at coordinate 12,375,220 of NC_053392.1, read as the reverse complement.
AGCCAGTCTTTATCAAAGAGTCTGAAGGTAAAGATCTGCCTAAAAATCAGATATAACTTCTGTTTAACCCTTTAACATAGAGGTACTAAGACCTTTTGTCCAGACTAGAGTTGCACCGTGTATCGAACTATTGATACCCAATCGATACTTTTAGACCCGGATCGATTCAATACCGGGTTTTACTATTTTCTATTCAGTTACAGAACATGGCACTCGCCGCTCCCAGCGCACGCCATGTTCTCCTCAGCAGCAGAGTGGAGAAGGAGTCTCTCCCTCCCCAATGTGCCGCAGCCACCAATAAGAGCATAGTACTGGGGAGGAGGAGGGACTGTGGTCGCTGCGTCACCAATGAGAGCATGCTACTGAGGAGGAGGAGGAGGGGCTGTGGCCGCTGACACCAATGAGAGCATAGTACTGAGGAGGGGAGGGGCTGTGGCCGCTGCGTCACTAATGAGAGCATGCTACTGAGGAGGAGGAGGAGGGGCTGTGGCCGCTGACACCAATGAGAGCATAGTACTGAGGAGGAGGAGGGGCTGTGGTCGCTGCGTCACCAATGAGAGCATGCTACTGAGGAGGAGGAGGAGGGGCTGTGGCCGCTGACACCAATGAGAGCATAGTACTGAGGAGGGGAGGGGCTGTGGCCGCTGCGTCACTAATGAGAGCATGCTACCGAGGAGGAGGAGGAGGGGCTGTGGCCGCTGCCTCTCCAATGAGAGCATAGTACTGAGGAGGAGGAGGGGCTGTGGCCGCTGCCACCAATGAGAGCATAGTACTGAGGAGGGGGAGGGGCTGTGGCCGCTGTGTCACCAATGAGAGCATAGTACTGAGGAGGAGGAGGGGCTGTGGTCGCTGCGTCACCAATGAGAGCATGCTACTGAGGAGGAGGAGGAGGGGCTGTGGCCGCTGACACCAATGAGAGCATAGTACTGAGGAGGGGAGGGGCTGTGGCCGCTGCGTCACTAATGAGAGCATGCTACCGAGGAGGAGGAGGAGGGGCTGTGGCCGCTGCCTCTCCAATGAGAGCATAGTACTGAGGAGGAGGAGGGGCTGTGGCCGCTGCCACCAATGAGAGCATAGTACTGAGGAGGGGGAGGGGCTGTGGCCGCTGTGTCACCAATGAGAGCATAGTACTGAGGAGGGGGAGGGGCTGTGGCCGCTGCGTCACTAATGAAGGTAATTAACCTGTTAATACAAATGTAGGATGCGGGTGCCAGCCGTGTCACATACCCAGCACCCGCCCTCTATGACAGGGCACTGCAATCCGCCGAGCTGCGGCAATCAACTCCTCAGGTGCCACACCTGTGGGGTTAATTGACGGAGATCGCAGCACCTGGCCATAGAGGCCTCCTGCATTTGTATTAACAGGTTAATTATTTTCATTGGTGGCGCAGTCCCCCCCCCCCCCAAGTATTATAAATTATAATCAGAATCAAAATGTACAGCACAGCACCTGATAAACAATGAAGGAGACTCCGGTCGAGGGATCACCATGGCCCCTTCCATCAAATGATAGGTGGAGATACTGGGGGTCATACCCTTCCAATCACATGCTGATTGCCTATCCTAAAAGTAGATAATCAACACGAAACTCCCAGAAAACATCTTCATCATCTTGTGCCCCACGAGTCTCTTCTCTGTATATGTACATCGGTTTTTGGGGCTAATCTGTGTGAAAACATAAAGTCATGTCATGGAAAATATCCACGGCCATACACACTAGGGGGTACAATTAGAATGATTTTTTTTTTTCCATTCTTGATTTTAATCTATTTTTTTTTCTGATCTCCATGGGTCCTTAGAGGGTCATTGGAGCTGCAGGGCACATGCTCGACCTTCTACTCCATTCGGGCAGGGGAACAGGACTCCCATTATCTGGATGGGTGGGGATTTTGAGCCATTTATTGGGCGGCATAACTACCTTTATTCTACGGGTCAGGCCGATTACTGCAATGCCAAATACTGATAGTTTTATTGTTTACTAGTTTTGCCAAAGGACGGAAAATTATGAGAGCGAGATACAGTACAGACCAAAAGTTTGGACACACCTTCTCATTCAAAGAGTTTTCTTTATTTTCATGACTATGAAGGCATCAAAACTATGAATTAACACATGTGGAATTATATACATAACAAACAAGTGTGAAACAACTGAAAATATGTCATACTCTAGGTTCTTCAAAGTAGCCACCTTTTGCTTTGATTACTGCTTTGCACACTCTTGGCATTCTCTTGATGAGCTTCAAGAGGTAGTCACCTGAAATGGTTTTCACTTCACAGGTGTGCCCTGTCAGGTTTAATAAGTGGGATTTCTTGCCTTATAAATGGGGTTGGATCCATCAGTTGCGTTGAGGAGAAGTCAGGTGGATACACAGCTGATAGTCCTACTGAATTTGTATTATGGCAAGAAAAAAGCAGCTAAGTAAAGAAAAACGAGTGGCCATCATTACTTTAAGAAATTAAGGTCAGTCAATCAGCCGAAAAATTGGGAAAACTTTGAAAGTGAGGGCTATTTGACCATGAAGGAGAGTGATGGGTGCTACGCCAGATGACCTGGCCTCCACAGTCACCGGACCTGAACCCAATTGAGATGGTTTGGGGTGAGCTGGACCGCAGAGTGAAGGCAAAAGGGCCAACAAGTGCTAAGCATCTCTGGGAACTCCTTCAAGACTGTTGGAAGACCATTTCAGGGGACTACCTCTTGAAGCTCATCAAGAGAATGCCAAGAGTGTGCAAAGCAGTAATCAAAGCAAAAGGTGGCTACTTTGAAGAACCTAGAATATGACATATTTTCAGTTGTTTCAAACTTGTTTGTTATGTACATAATTCCACATGTGTTAATTCATAGTTTTGATGCCTTCATAGTCAGGAAAATAAAGAAAACTCTTTGAATGAGAAGGTGTGTCCAAACTTTTGGTCTGTACTGTACGTGTCCGTCCATGAAGGAGCTCTGAAGAGTCCCATGCCGTGCACTTAAAGCTGATGAAGAGAATTACCAATCTGGGGCTAATGAAGGTCCGCCATGATTAACAGAACAGCTTAGTCAGTTTCCCTTATTGTAAATTGGCATTCAGCCAGTGGTTACAGAAAAGATGCTCCACCTTAGAAACAACTAAAGCTAAAGCAGGGAAACCTCTTATCTTCTTTGATCCAAAACCAAAAAAAGCACAAATAGAATAAAAAATATTAGATTGGACAATGGGGTGGTTACTGTTTGCCCGGAGGAGATAGAGCGGGAGTTTGTTAAATATTATACAACCTTATACACAAATAATAAAAATCAGCAGGATGGAGACGCTGAAATTTTCTTGGAGAACATTAACCTCCCTAAATTAACAGAGGAGGAATGCAAAGCACTAAATCGAGCCATAGATTTAAAGGATGTATTTGAGGCTGTCAGTGCTATTTGGGGAAACTCTTCTCCAGGGACTGACGGAGTCCCGTTTGAGATTTATCGGCAGTATGGAGTTATAATTTTGCCAATGCTGTTACAGGTCTTGAATAAATCCTATCAGACTGGTGAACTCCCTCCATCTTTATCTGAAGCTGTTATCACACTTATTCTGAAAAAGGGTAAGGATGAAAGAGAGATCGGAGCTTATCGCCCGATATCTCTGTTAAATACAGATTATAAAATCTGCGCAAAAATATTTGCTAATAGATTAAAGGGAGTTATTGTTAGGTTAATTCACCCAGATCAAACTGGGTTTATACCCAAGAGACTAGTACAATCTAGTATACGCAGAGCCTTTCTAAATATGCAGGCCGGGGAGAGGGGGGGGGGGTTCCCGCTCCATCCTGTCACTAGACGCAGAGAAAACAAGACAGGGATGTCCTCTTTCCCCTTTGCTGTTCGCATTATTTATAGAACCGCTGGCAGCTAAAATTAGATCAGATGAAAGAATTAAAAGCTTTGGCACGAAGGGGGCATCTGACAAAATAAGTATGTATGCAGATGACATCTTAATTTTTTGGGAGAATCCAACACTACAGTTGCCTTACCTTATATTTTGGCAGCATGTCCAGTTTGGATAGAGGATTATTTCTTTAAGCATCTGGAACAGCTGATGAAACGACTTAATCTGGGGAAGAAAAAGGGTGAAACTAAAACAGAAATATCTTTGGTTAGCGGAAGAGGATGGAGGACTATCGGTTCCCTTCTTTCAGGGATACTATTTGGCCAGTGGTTAAAATCTGGAGAAAATACTATAAATCAATATCTGGAAAATGGTTTTATTGGCCCAAAATATAATATATTTTGTATATTAGAGACGGGATTTATCAAAAAGAAAGGTAAAAAGTGTCCAATATGTCGAATGGTCGATTGGGCCTAGGAAAAAATTAAAAGAATACTAGGAGTTTTGTACACCTCACACTTTTCACCTTTGTGGTGTAATAGTAATATTAGAGAATTCCAGCTAATCGTGGAATTTACGTTTTGGGAAAATTATGGTAATATTTATGTATCACAGCTAGTTATGAATGGGGAAATAAGAGCACTAAAAGAGTTATGTCCCGGAATAGAGCTGGACTCAGTGAGTTGGTTTCGGTATCGCCAACTAAAACACGCATTTAAAGCTACACAAAACAAGGAATATTTTATTACAGCAAAATATGAGTTTATAGAATTTTGTTATCAATATACGACAACTAGGGTGACTATTTCACAGGTTTACAGAATAATAAGGGAGGGGTTGGGAAAAATAATAATAAAGTTCAAAAGCGGGGAAAAATGGTTGAAGGATATAGAATTAAACACATTAGAATGGGGGAATATATATAAAAATATAAAAAGAGCAACGATTTCTAGCAACTTTAGGATTATTTATTTTAATAATATTATTCATAGAATATACACTCACCTAGAGAATTATTAGGAACACCATACTAATACGGTGTTGGACCCCCTTTTGTCTTCAGAACTGCCTTAATTCTACGTGGCATTGATTCCACAAGGTGCTGATAGCATTCTTTAGAAATGTTGGCCCATATTGATAGGACAGCATCTTGCAGTTGATGGAGATTTGAGGGATGCACATCCAGAGCACGAAGCTCCCGTTCCATCACATCCCAAAGATGCTCTATTGGGTTGAGATCTGGTGACTGTGGGGGCCATTTTAGTACAGTGAACTCATTGTCATGTTCAAGAAACCAATTTGAAATGATTCGAGCTTTGTGACATGGTCCATTATCCTGCTGGAAGTAGCCATCAGAGGATGGATACATGTTCTCATTCTGTTTACGCCAAATTCGGACTCTACCATTTGAATGTCTCAACAGAAATCGAGACTCATCAGACCAGGCAACATTTTTCCAGTCTTCAACAATCCAATTTTGGTGAGCTTGTGCAAATTGTAGCCTCTTTTTCCTATTTGTAGTGGAGATGAGTGGTCCCCGGTGGGGTCTTCTGCTGTTGTAGCCCATCCGCCTCAAGGTTGTGCGTGTTGTGGCTTCACAAATGCTTTGCTGCATACCTCGGTTGTAACGAGTGGTTATTTCAGCCAACGTTGCTCTTCTATCAGCTTGAATCAGTCGGCTCATTCTCCTCTGACCTCTAGCATCCATAAGGCATTTTTGCCCACAGGACGGCCGCATACTGGATGTTTTTCCCTTTTCACACCATTCCTTGTAAACCCTAGAAATGGTTGTGCGTGAAAATCCCAGTAACTGAGCAGATTGTGAAATACTCAGACCGGCCCGTCTGGCACCAACAACCATGCCACGCTCAAAATTGCTTAAATCACCTTTCTTTCCCATTCTGACATTCAGTTTGGAGTTCAGGAGATTGTTTTGACCAGGAGCACCCCCCTAAATGCATTGAAGCAACTGCCATGTGATTGGTTGACTAGATAATTGCATTAATGAGAAATAGAACAGGTGTTCCTAATAATTCTTTAGGTGAGTGTATATGACCCCATTACTGTTAAGTAGGATTTATAAGGAACGAAAATCTAATTGTTGGAAATGTAAAAAAGAGGCCGCCGACTATATACATATGATATGGAGTTGTCCAGATGTGCAATCTTACTGGAGAGAGCTCTTTCGGGCCTTTAAGCGTAGAGTCCTTGGTATCCCTTCCACTGGAACTGGATGTGGCTGTGTTGGGCTGCATTCCGCCATCAGTTAGGGGCAAAAAAGAAAAAAAAAAGGTCTGGATAAGAGGCCTTATGTCTGTGAGAGTTATTATCGCCGCAAGAGAGTGGGGTTCTGATAGAGCACCCAATATTACGGAGTGGAAAGATTTACTAGTAAAGATTGAGAGGTTTGAGGAATATGCAATAAGTAGTAATAATGACAACTAGCTGCTATGAAGCAGTGCCTTCGTCTGGATGGGGGTAGAGAGAGAGATAAAGACAACGTATACCCCTTTGGGAGGTTACCTACGGTCCCTACCGAGACAACAAGCATGGGGAGGGGGCTGGGGGGGTCGGTGGTCCGTTTAAGGTGTTGGGTAAGCTAAGTTAGACAGACAATGACATAGTCTGAGTTAAATTTACTGTGGAGTTCGATGGGGAGCCGTGGAACTTCCAAGATAGAACAGATCACGTAATAATTGTAGTATTGTTTCTGTCTGACTTAACACAGCCTGGTAATGATTGTAGCCAGCTTGTTACTGTGTACGGCTCGACGCCTTTCTATGGGGATAAAGGACTACCCCACTTCATCAGGAGCACTACAGACACTATTGGATAAAGACACCTGCCTAACACTTTAATCTAAGTATTGGCGTGTAAACATACTGTATGTATCAATCTACTGCTCTGGTGTGAGCATCGGCGCTGTGATGGCTACTACTTGTTATATTGAACGTTTTAGCAGATTTTGCATTCTCGAACTCAGATTTTGTATTGTCAAACTTAATTTTAATTTTGTATTATGAAAGGAATAAAAATAAAACAAATATTATAAAAAAAAAAAAAAAAAGCTAAAGGAACCTACAGGCTCATATCTCTGCCGAACTTATCAATGGCAGGAAGATGGTTGGGTGTCATTCTAGAGCTGGTGGTTATGGACCAGGCAGGTTTTAGAACCCGAGGGTCAATAGGTCAGAACATAGATAGGCTTTTCCCACCCATTTAGAGATTGATACCAGAAGCTGGAGACAGAGCAGTTATACATTAGACACATCAGGAGCTTCCACTTCTGTAGACTGGGATTTCCTTCATGCTATTCCTAAGGCCCCTTTCACACGAGCAAGTTTTCCGTGAACGCATTGCACCCGCACTCAATCCGGACCCTTTCATTTCAATGGGTCTGTGTACATGAGCGTAGTTTTTCACGCATCATTTCTGCTTTGCGTGAAAGTCGCATCATGTTCTATATTCAGCGTTTTTCACGCAACGCTACCCCCATAGTAAGTTTTTAACGCAAATAACTTAGCAACAGTGAAGGTATTTTAGACAGGAAGTTGAGTTTCTCAGCGTCTGGCTCCAGGCAGCACATGAGGCAGGATTTGTGTTGTAGTGTGAAGTTTCCAGCCCTTGCGGACCTTTTCCAGCATTCCGAAGACACCAAGAGCAATGGATGTGGAGAGGCTCATTGTCCTCATGCAGGAGAGCCCCTGCATTTTGGATACCAGGTCGCGGGACTACCACGACCGGTATAAAAATGATGCGGCCTGGGTGGAGATAACCCAGGAGCTGTTTGCCACCATCTGGGAGAAAACCAAAGGGCAGTCGCCAGAATTTGGGTAAGTAGCCAATGTATACATGTGTGACCCTTGCTGTCCTCCCTAGCATAGGCCATGTCATAGGTAATCCTCCCTAGTATAGCACATGTGATACGTTATCCTCCCTAGTATAGCACATGTGATACGTTCTCCTCCCTAGTATAGGCCATGTCATAGGTAATCCTCCCTAGTATAGCACATGTGATACGTTATCCTCCCTAGTATAGCACATGTGATACGTTCTCCTCCCTAGTATAGGCCATGTCATAGGTAATCCTCCCTAGTATAGCACATGTGATACGTTATCCTCCCTAGTATAGCACATGTGATACGTTATCCTCCCTAGTATAGCACATGTGATACGTTATGCTCTCTAGTATAGCACGTGTGATACGTTATCCTACCCAGCATAGCACATGTCATATGTTATCCTACCTAGTATAGCTTATGTGATATGTTATCCTCCCTAGTACAGCACATGTGCTACGTTATCCTACCTAGTATAGCACGTGTAATACGTTATCCTGCCTAGTACAGCACATATGATACGTTATTCTACCTAGTATAGCACATGTAATACGTTATCCTAACTAGTATAGCACGTGTAATACGTTATCCTGCCTAGTACAGCACATATGATACGTTATTCTACCTAGTATAGCACATGTGATACGCTATCCTCCCTAGTATAGCACATGTGATACGCTATCCTCCCTAGTATAGCACGTGTAATACGTTATCCTCCCTAGTATAGCACATGTGATACGTTATCCTCCCTAGTATAGCACATGTGATACGCTATCCTCCCTAGTATAGCAAATGTGATACGCTATCCTCCCTAGTATAGCACAATGGATACGTTATCCTCCCTAATATAGCACGTGTAATACGTTATCCTAACTAGTATAGCACGTGTAATACGTTATCCTGCCTAGTACAGCACATATGATACGTTATTCTACCTAGTATAGCACATGTGATACGCTATCCTCCCTAGTATAGCACATGTGATACGCTATCCTCCCTAGTATAGCACGTGTAATACGTTATCCTCCCTAGTATAGCACATGTGATACGTTATCCTCCCTAGTATAGCACATGTGATACGCTATCCTCCCTAGTATAGCAAATGTGATACGCTATCCTCCCTAGTATAGCACAATGGATACGTTATCCTCCCTAATATAGCACGTGTAATACGTTATCCTCCCTAGTATAGCACGTGTAATACGTTATCCTCCCTAGTATAGCACATGTCATATGTTATCCTACCTAGTATAGCTCATGTGATATGTTATCCTCCCTAGTACAGCACATGTGATACGTTATCCTCCCTAGTATAGCACGTCATACGTTATCCTACCTAGTATAGCACGTGTAATACGTTATCCTGCCTAGTACAGCACATGTGATATGTTATCCTCTCTAGTATAGCACATGTCATAGGTTATAATCCCTAGTATAGCACATTTGATACATTATCCTCTCTAGTATAGCACATGTGATACATTATCCTCTCTAGTATAGCACATGGGATACATTATCCTCTCTAGTATAGCACATGGGATACATTATCCTCTCTAGTATAGCACATGGGATACATTATCCTCTCTAGTATAGCACATGTAATACGTTATCCTACCTAGTATAGCACGTGTAATACGTTATCCTCTCTAGTATAGCACATGTAATACGTTATCCTACTTAGCATAGCACATGTCATAGGTTATCCTGCCTAGTATAGCACATATGATACGTTATCCTACCTAGTATAGCACGTGCGATACGTTATCCTACTTAGCATAGCACATGTCATAGGTTATCCTGTCTAGTATAGCACATGTGATACGTTATTCTCTGTAGGATTGTTTATTTTTGGCTACATCTTTCTTTCTTGTGTTTTTTTTTTACAAGTTGATGAGGTCAAAAATCGTTGGCGGAGCTGCAGGGACCAGTTCCGCAAAGAGACGCAACACCAGGGGCGTAATGGTTCCGGGCTCCCAAAGAAAAGGCCGTATATGTTTAAGGAACAACTGATGTTCCTGCGTGAGGTCATGGAGCTGCGTCCGTAAGTTAATTCTATACACTGACCACTACATGTTTATCGATACACACTGTATATAGACTATGTAGGTAATGTGATTGGCAACAATTGGTAAATTAGAAATGTCATAGTTGCCGATAGCAACCATTCAGTTTCCTCCTTTCATTAACAAAAGTAGGAAGCCAACATGACAAGTGGATTAGGATTTGTTGCTATGGCCAGCTATGACACTATAAATGACCCCATATGTAATATGTTGGTTAGTTCATGTAGTACTATGTGCTAAATATATTTTGCTGATGATAGTAATATGTGACGTGAATATTTATAATACAAAATAGTCTTTATATAGTAATGTACTATGTTTTTTATTTTTTTTGAAGACAAGAGGACAACCTAGTGGAGGAAGTGAATGAGTCGGCTCCGCAGCAGTCAAATGCTTGCGAGGAGGACACTCCCTCTGGCCCAGCTCAGACCGACAGTGCCCCAGGACCCAGCACGGCAGCATCCAGTCTTCCTGCTGCTTCCGTAAGGGATTCCCCTCCCCCTTTGGCTCTACCCAGCCGGGCCAGAAGACAGGCCATGCCTCCTACCGAATCTCTCATAAAAACCCAGGTTCTGGAGTATTTATCTAGAGCCTGGCAGAAGGATCATTTAGACCTCTTTGCCCGTAGTCTGGCCCATTATTTGCGCCGGCTGCCTCCAGAACGATTACTGAGAACCAAATCGGCTCTTGGAATCGTTCTGGATGCAGCCAATCTCCCCAGCGACCCAACGGGGGTGTTTGTGGCCCTGGAAAATTGGCGCCTCCATGGGCACATGTTTGGCCCCTGGCAATGCCAATTTCCCAGGGTTCACAGGGTCCCCCACAGTTCTCTCCTCCAAGGGATGATTACGGGCCACCTATTCAGCCATATGGACCACAATATCTCTGAGAATCTTCATATGGGCAGCCTGTCCCCTCCTTCTTACAAGCTGGCCTATCGCAGTACTCGGGGGGCCCCCCTTCCCAACCATCCTACCATGGCCCGCAGTTTCAAGGTCCCTTCTCGCCATCTGGGCGTTTCTTTTATTTGTGAGTTTTATTTTTGATGCTCAATTTTACAAAAAAAAGTCGAGTTGACTATTTTGTCTGTTAATAAACAGAGTTTTATTCTCATGATTTTTATTGTTAGTTCTCTTTATTATACTCAGTGCATAATTATATTTATGTAGCACCAACACTTTTACACACTTGTACAACACTTGTACACTTTTACTTTACAGTTGCAAAAAAAAGTATGTGAAGCCTTTGGAATGATATGGATTTCTGAACAAATGTGTAAGTCACAACAATAGACAATCACAGTCTGCTTAACCTAATAACACACAAAGAATTAAATGTTACCATGTTTTTATTGAACACACCATGTAAACATTCACAGTGCAGGTGGAAAAAGTATGTGAACCCTTGGATTTAATAACTGGTTGAACCTCCTTTGGCAGCAATAACTTCCACCAAACGTTTCCTGTAGTTGCAGATCAGACGTGCACAACGGTCAGGAGTAATTATTGACCATTCCTCTTTACAGAACTGTTTCAGTTCAGCAATATTCTTGGGATGTCTGGTGTGAATCACTTTCTTGAGGTCATGCCACAGCATCTCAATCGGGTTGAGGTCAGGACTCTGACTGGGCCACTCCAGAAGACGTATTTTCTTCTGTTTAAGCCATTCTGTTGTTGGACAGATGGCCTTAAGTTTTCCTGCAAAATGTCTTGATAAACTTGGGAATTCATTTTTCCTTCGATGATAGCAATCCGTCCAGGCCCTGACGCAGGAAAGCAGTCCCAAACCATGATGCCCCCACCACCATACTTCACAGTTGGGATGAGGTTTTGATGTTGGTGTGCTGTGCCTCTTTTTCTCCACACATAGTGTTGTGTGTTTCTTCCAAACAACTCAACTTTGGTTTCATCTGTCCACAGAATATTTTGCCAGTACTGCTGTGGAACATCCAGGTGCTCTTGTGCAAACTGTAAACGTGCAGCAATGTTTTTTTGGACAGCAGTGGCTTCCTCTGTGGTATCCTCCCATGAAATCCATTCTTGTTTAGTGTTTTACGTATCGTAGATTCGATAACAGGGATGTTAGCATATGCCAGAGACTTTTGTAAGTCTTTAGCTGGCACTCTAGGATTCTTCTTCACCTCATTGAGCAGTCTGCGCTGTGCTCTTGCAGTCATCTTTACAGGACGTCCACTCCTAGGGAGAGTAGCAGCAGTGCTGAACTTTCTCCATTTATAGACAATTTGTCTTACCGTGGACTGATGAACAGCAAGGCTTTTGGAGATACTTTTATAACCCTTTCCAGCTTTATGCAAGTCAACAATTCCTAATCGTAGGTCTTCTGAGAGCTCTTTTGTGTGAGGCATCATTCACATCAGGCAATGCTTCTTGTGAAAAGCAAACCCAGAACTGGTGTGTGTGTTTTTTTTATAGGGCAGGGCAACTGTAACCAACACCTCCAATCTCATCTCATTGATTGGACTCCAGTTGGCTGACACCTCACTCCAATTAGCTCTTGGAGATGTCATTAGTCTAGGGGTTCACATACTTTTTCCACCTGCACTGTGAATGTTTACATGGTGTGTTCAATAAAAGCATGGTAACATTTAATTCTTTGTGTGTTATTAGTTTAAACAGACTGTGATTGTCTATTGTTGTGACTTAGATGAAGATCAGATCACATTTTATGACCAATTTGTGCAGAAATCCATATAATTCCAGAGGGTTCACATACTTTTTCTTGCAACTGTACATTAATATCACCCAAATACACTTACTATATAAACTTGTTTTCTCTATCACTTACACACGCTAATATTAATGTGGTTATAACCAATATCTAAAAATTTTGAAACTTTATTCTACATATTATTTTTTATTATATATACTTAACGTGTTATAAAAAATATAATATCCTTTAAGCACACGATAGTAAACACAATATATGTGACATAGTTTTTATTACATCAGAATGAGGCCAACTACAACTTTATTAATGATGATGGAAAAACATGCATACATTTTGGGCGAAATTTTACCCTTTCTATGAATGAGGTATTAGTACATATTTCACATACCATGTTCGAAACAATATATGTAAGCAAAACATGTAAGCTCGCAACTCAAGTCAAGGGTCCTCATTATCTTGCAAGTCCCTAACTAAAAAATACAAAAACTAACTGAAATATAACCATCCAGGTAAAAAAAAATATAACTGGCAAACACAAACTTCCATGAGTCGAGTACTGCTGCTGAAAATGGAATGAACCGGTAGGGGACAAAAAATATTCCGAAAATAAGTCCCGCACTCTCAGTCCAGCCGATCCAGATTTCCAAGTTGGAGAGTGTCTCTTCCTGATGGCGAACTATAGACTTGGGCGTCTTCATCAGGTGTTGACTCATAGGTACGTATGTAGATGTGCAGCTTTGATGACCACATTGACATTTTCGGGGGCCAGCTGTATGTCCGAAAGAAAAACCCACCATTTACTGGAAAAATACCAAAGGCACTCCACAAACCATCTGGCCCTACTTAACCGATAATTAAAAGTGTGCCTCTTTTCATCCAAACCTCGCCTAGAAAAGGGACGCATGAGGTGGGTAAAAAGGACAAAACCCTCGTCCCCTACAACCACATTATGCGCTGGTGGACCAGAGGACCCAGGAAGGTTTGCTGGCTGTGGTACGTCCAGTTGGTTGGACTGAAGCCACCAACCCATTCTGGAAGCCCTGAAGATGCAAGCATCTGCAGTACTTCCATAGGACCCAATATCTACAATTATAAACCTGTAGTTTGTGTGAGCCAAGGCCAACAAAACTACAGAGAAAAACTGTTTATAATTATAGAATTGGGACCCTGAGTTTGGTGGCTTCTTAACCCGTATGTGCTTCCCATCAAGGGCACCTATACAATTTGGGAATAAGCCCTGGGCGATATACACTGCTCAAAAAAATAAAGAGAACACAAAAATAACACATCCTAGATCTGAATTAATTAAATATTCTTCTGAAATACTTTGTTCTTTACATAGTTGAATGTGCTGACAACAAAATCACACAAAAATAAAAAAATGGAAATCAAATTTTTCAACCCATGGAGGTCTGGATTTGGAGTCACACTCAAAATTAAAGTGGAAAAACACACTACAGGCTGATCCTACTTTGATGTAATGTCCTTAAAACAAGTCAAAATGAGGCTCAGTAGTGTGTGTGGTCTCCACGTGCCTGTATGACCTCCCTACAACGCCTGTGCATGCTCCTGATGAGGTGTCGGACGGTCTCCTGAGGGATCTCCTTCCAGACCTGGACTAAAGCATCTGCCAACTCCTGGACAGTCTGTGGTGCAACGTGACGTTGGTGGATAGAGCGAGACATGATGTCCCAGATGTGCTCAATTGGATTTAGGTCTGGGGAACGGGCGGGCCAGTCCATAGCATCAATGCCTTCGTCTTGCAGGAACTGCTGACACACTCCAGCCACATGAGGTCTAGCATTGTCTTGCATTAGGAGGAACCCAGGGCCAACCGCACCAGCATATGGTCTCACAAGGGGTCTGAGGATCTCATCTCGGTACCTAATGGCAGTCAGGCTACCTCTGGCGAGCACATGGAGGGCTGTGCGGCCCTCCAAAGAAATGCCACCCCACACCATTACTGACCCAATGCCAAACCGGTCATGCTGGAGGATGTTGCAGGCAGCAGAACGTTCTCCACGGCGTCTCCAGACTCTGTCACGTCTGTCACATGTGCTCAGTGTGAACCTGCTTTCATCTGTGAAGAGCACAGGGCGCCAGTGGCGAATTTGCCAATCTTGGTGTTCACTGGCAAATGCCAAACGTCCTGCACGGTGTTGGGCTGTAAGCACAACCCCCACCTGTGGATGTCGGGCCCTCATATCACCCTCATGGAGTCTGTTTCTGACCGTTTTAGCAGACACATGCACATTTGTGGCCTGCTGGAGGTCATTTTGCAGGGCTCTGGCAGTGCTCCTCCTGTTCCTCCTTGCACAAAAGCGGAGGTAGCGGTCCTGCTGCTGGGTTGTTGCCCTCCTATGGCCTCCTCCACGTCTCCTGATGTACTGGCCTGTCTCCTGGTAGTGCCTCCATGCTCTGGACACTACGCTGACAGACACAGCAAACCTTCTTGCCACAGCTCGCATTGATGTGCCATCCTGGATAAGATGCACTACCTGAGCCACTTGTGTGGGTTGTAGACTCCGTCTCATGCTACCACTAGAGTGAAACCACCGCCAGCATTCAAAAGTGACCAAAACATCAGCCAGGAAGCATAGGAACTGAGAAGTGGTCTGTGTCACCACCCGCAGAACCACTCCTTTATTGGGGGTGTCTTGCTTATTGCCTATATTTTCCACCTGTTGTCTATCCCATTTGCACAACAGCATGTGACATTGATTGTCACTCAGTGTTGCTTCCTAAGTGGACAGTTTGATTTCACAGAAGTGTGATTGACTTGGAGTTACATTGTGTTGTTTAAGTGTTCCCTTTATTTTTTTGAGCAGTGTATTAAGCCACTGCTGCCTGGTTGGATGTGGCAGCACCGAAGCTTTCAGTCTCAACCAAATGGTGGCACATGTAGCCCATACCACGCCAGGAATTGTGGAGATCTCCATTCTAAACTCAAAATGTAAGGACGAAAAAGCCAGATATCTGAAATGAAAAAAAAAAAATATAACATTAATACACAAAATATCACATGTTTTAAAATCTACAACATTACTTTACATTATTTAATGGCAAGTGTCTGGCAAGTTGAAATAAAATTAGGCCATACTTCAAGATTGGGACTCAATACTTTATATTGATATATACTTTAAAGTAAGGTAAACCGTTTAGCTACATCAACTTCCAGACCATTAGCATATACACACAGGTGACGGATCCTCATCATTAGTGGCAGAATTAGAAAAATTAACCCCCGCGGAACTTGAATCTGGTGTGACTAATAAATGACTTGGTAGTACACCAAGTGACTTTATACAAAGTGGCCGGGCCAAAAGCACACACAGTTTCTTATTGTAAATTTACAATATATAATACATGTGTAATAGAAAAGAAGTTCAGAAGACACAGACCATAGACCAAACTGCTATGTATTGGCAAACAGTGGGTCATTCATGTAGGAGTCTGATAATATAGTCTTACCTGAACGTAATAATGAGACGTTCTTCAGGTGACACACTCCGCCGCATGTTGGTGTCCTGGAAAGTCAAGGCAGGCCGCAACTCCCCCAACAGCCGATCAAAGGTAGCCACCGACTATATGGTGCACATGGAGCTGTCCAAACAATTGGAGCTGTCCAAAAAACCAAGGCATGCTGAGGGTATTTATATGTGTTTGCAGTAACAGATGAATCTAGAGGATGGATCAGTTTATTTTCACGCGCATTAAAAACGTATGCAATTCGCATCTCATTCCGCGCGGGAATAACGCAACACAATCGCATACAAAACAGATGCAAGGTTTTGGTTTGGGGGTTTTGTTTATTTTATATAATTCCCGGACGGCTAGTGTCATAGCTAATTGGGGAAAATCTCACGTTTTTAATTTACAAGGGAGAACAAGATGGATGTCCTGTCCTCTGATGCCTCTCCTACTTGCATTGGCCCCAGAACCCCTCACCATAGCAAATAGGAAAGGTCAAACAATTAGGGGGTTTACTACGAGTATAGCAAAAAAACGAACGCCCTGCGTCTGAACAGCAGCGACGGAGGGTTGGCGAGCAATAATTATTTTTAGTTTTAACCTTTGGCCATTGAACAAAAACTTGAACCCGCACTGCTGTCATAAAATGGCACAAAACAACAAGCCTTCATACGTCTATGAGGATAGAAAAACAAAAAAGTTATGGCTTTTGAAATGTGGAGATGAAATAATGAAAGAGAAAAATAAAAATCACAGCGTTCAGAGGGGAAGGGGTTGTGAAACTGCAGATCCATACTCCAAAACCCTCCTGCAGACTGTCCGGGGACAGAGTAAACTAAAAACCAAACAAGTGGAATAGTATATCAAAAATATAATTTATTATAAAATAAAAAAGATGGAGAACAACAGGATGGTATACAGTACACGGAGAAGCACAAGGCCAGTCACACCAAAAACACTACCAATGAAACTACGCAATGTAAGGCACAGATAGGTACGACCAAAAAGTGGAGCTAAGGCTCTGGGATAACCAAAAAGATATAGCATATAATGGTTGCCCCAATTAGGGTATAGTACATAAGGTACCACAGACCGAATATGGTAAACCAAGAGCCGTAGCTAACATGCACAGAAATATATAGGCGCCACAGCCGGCCAGTAATAATGACACAATTAATATAAATCGCTGGCTAGAATCAATGCTGACTTGCGCCTAAGTACAGAGGGCCCAATGTGGATACATACGGGGGTACCCTGTACAGAGTGTGGAACCGTGCTAGTAACGGGACGTACCTGAAGACATGGTGGTGGGATGAATGACAGGCCCTGAGCGCGAGACCGGGGACAGAACCTGGAAGAGGCTGGGCCGATAACCAGGGGGAATTTGGAAAGGACAAAGCAGAGAAGGTTGGTGGGTTATTGTGCACTGGAAGTGTCATGATTAGTGTTGAGCGAGCACGCTCGGCCGAATACCTGTTCGGCTCGAGCATCGCTATGCTCGGCTCATGGTGGTACTCGGCCGAGTACCGCATGTGCTTGAGCGCCATGCTCAAGTCTCCTTCCCGCACGTTTCACGGCTGCTAAGCAGCCAATAAACGTGCAGGTAAGGACTGCCCTCACTGTAATGCCAGTAGCCATGTTGGCTAGTGGCTACTAGTGTTGATCACGAATATTCGAATTTCGAATTTTTATCGCGAATATAGGTACTTCGAAAATTTGCGAATATTTCGAATATAGTTATATATATTCGTAATTTCGAATATTCGAATTTATTTTCCGATTTTTTATTTTTATTTTATTTTTTATTTTTTTATCAGTACACATGATCCCTCACTGCTTCTAGCTTGTGGGCCAATAAGAAGGCTGCAATATACTTGACTTTAGGAGTAGTAGTGTTTGCGAATTTTGCTCTATATTCGTTTTTTTGAATATTTGCTATATTGCTATATATTCTTGTTTTAGAATATTACGAATATTCGTAAAAAGTTATAGCAATATAGCAAATATTCGAAAAAAATAGAATATAGAGCAATTTAGCTAATATAGTGCTATAATCTTCTTTGTCTAATAGTTGAAAAATTCGCAAAAAAATTTGAATCCGAAAATTCGAATTACGAAAATTCGCATATCACACAATCATTACCTTCCCGATTTTTTCAGAGTAAAAAAATCGTGAATTTTCGAATTTTCGACGAATATTCTACAAAATATTCGCGAAATATCGCGAATTCGAATATGACCCCTGCCGCTCATCACTATTGGCTACTGGCATTACAGTGATTGGCTGGCCAGAAAGCATCATCGGGTGCTATATAGCACCCGATGACGCGTGTTCGGCTCATTCTAAGTCAGGGAGAGCTGAGCATAGGAAGGGAAAGACAGTGTAGGGAGTAAAATTGAATTTAATTTTTCTACAAAAACGTTTCAGAGACCCAAAAGTCCTTGTAAGGACTATTGTGTGTGACAGCAGCAATATATGTTTGTAGCGCAACCTGCACTAAATTGCTCAGTGTCAGGGAGAGCTGTGCATAGGAAGAACAGACAGTGTAGGGAGTGTAATAG
This sequence comes from Bufo bufo, assembly GCF_905171765.1. Taxonomy (NCBI): domain Eukaryota; kingdom Metazoa; phylum Chordata; class Amphibia; order Anura; family Bufonidae; genus Bufo; species Bufo bufo. The sequence continues at coordinate 12,356,743 of NC_053392.1, read as the reverse complement.
GGAGATTTTTATACAAAAAACTTTTCAGAGACCCAAAAGTCCTTTTAAGGACTATTGGGTGTAACAGCAGCAATATATATTTTTAGCGCATCCTGCGCAAAATACCGTGTAATAGGCCGCTGCGGACAGTTAAATTATTTGCGCCACATCTCATGTGTAAATTGTGCGCATCCCTAAGATATCAGTGACTTCCAGTGTACTTTTTACGTAGACTGTGTCCGCTGTGGACAGTTAAATTATCCGCGCCACATCTCCTGTTTAAAGTGTGCGCATCCCTAAAATATCAGTGACATCCAGTGCAGTTTTTCCGTAGTCACTGCGAACTGTGACATTACCTGTGGTACCTGTCCTGTAAATCGTTTCCTCATCACAAATACCTTTGTAAATTTTTTTGTACATACACTTCCAAATCCTGCGCTACTGTACGTGTAACAGACTTTCAAGCATATATCACATTTAAAATGAAGAAGGTCAGCATTAAGGGACAGGGAAGTGGCCGTGCTGCTGATGGTGCACGCAGAGGCCGTGGCCCCGGGCGCGGTGAAACTGTGCCTGCTGCCAGAACACAAGAAAAACAATCATCCAAGATACCTAGCTTCATGTCCCAGTTTGCAGGGCGGCGCAGGACACCACTCTTGAAGTCAGACCAGTGTGACCAGGTGGTCGGTTGGATTGCAGCATATAGTGCTTCCAGTCGGATAAGCACCACCCTGTCTTCCACCAAGTCTAGTCTCAGTAGCCAGGAGTCTGATCCACACAATCCTCACCCTGATCCTCCTTCCTCCCACCATTTACAGTCTGGCCAAACAAGTGATCCCACACTTGGACATTCCAAGGACCTCTTTTCATCACCATAACTTGATTTGGCCCTCTCGCCAAGCACGCTTGAAGAGGGACATTAGATCTTGTGCCCTGATTCCCAACCTTTTGAACATCCACAGTCACAAGAACATGACGGTGAGGAACGGCAATCAGTGTTTAATGAGGTGGATGATGATGACACACAGTTGCCAATGAGTCAACCGCAATTACTGTCTCAAGATGTTGATGAAGAGGATGAGACACAGTTGTTAATCACTGAGGTTGTGGTTAGGTCAACAAATCAGGAGGATGATCAAAGTGAGGAAGTGGAAGAGGAGGTGGTGGACGATGAGGTCACTGACCCAACCTGGGAAGGTGGAAAGCCGAGCGAGGACAACAGTACAGAGGGGGAGGGATCTGCTGCACCGCAACAGGCTGGAAGGGGCAGTGGGGTGGCAAAAGGGAGAAGGCGAGCCACACCACACAGGCCCACAACTGTTCCACGGATCAACCCCTTGTGGAAATCTCCCTTGCCAAGGGGTAGATTTTCCACAGTATAGTGCTTTTTTGAGGAAAGTGCGTACGACAAAAGAATAGTAGTTTGCAACCTGTGCCATACGAAAATGAGCCGGGGCGTGAACACTAGCAACCTCACCACCACCAGCATGATCCTCCACATGGCATCCAACCACAGTAATAAGTGGGATGAACGCCTGGGTCCACAATCTGTGTCTGCGGGTCACACCACTGCCTCTTCTTTCCCTGTGTTATGTGCTGGCCCATCCCCTGTTGAAGGCGCAGGCCCGGATGCATCCCGCCCTGCACCTGGACCTTCGCAAGCACCATCAGCGACCACATCCACTTCCGTGTCCCAGCACAGTTTACAAATATCCTTACCCCAGGCATTTGAACGCAATCGCAAATACCCAGCCACCCGCCCACAGGACATAGCACTAAATGCACAAATTTCCAAATTACTGGCCCTGGAAATGTTGCCATTTAGGCTTGTGGACACTGAGACATTCCACAGCCTGATGTTGGTGGCCGTCCCTCGTTACTCAGTCCCCAGCCGCCACTATTTTTCACGGTGTGTCATGCCCGCCTTACACCAACATGTGCCCTGACCAATACAGTTACTATTGAAGGTCCACTTAACCACGGACACATGGACAAGTGCATTTGGCCAGGGATGCTACATTTCCCTGACTGCACACTGTGTGAACATTGTGGAGGCCGGGAGAAATTCGTACCCTGGGATGCACAGGTGCTACCGACGCCAAGGATTGTGGGCCCTACGTCGATCAGGGTTTCCGCCAGCACCTACATTATTGGCTCCAACCCCCAATTCTCCTCTGCCGTCTCCTCCACTTTCACCTTTGAATTATCCGCGTGCAGCACCAGTCAGTAATCAGTTGGTAGCTGGAAACAGTGTAGCACTGCAGTGGGGAAGTGGCAACAGTCCAAGCTGAAGCTGATATGCTAAGGGGACAAACAGCACACCACACCGCCGCAGAGCTGTGGCAGGGGATAGACCAGACTGAGCTGTGGCTTTCGCCACTTAACCTAGAACCAGGCATGGTTGTGTCTGATAATGGCCGTAACTTGGCGGCTTTGGAGCTCGGCAAGCTCAGACACATCCCATGCCTAGCCCACGTGTTCAACCTTGTGGTTCAGCGGTTTCTCAAAACTTACCCCAATTTGCCTGAGCTACTGGTGAAGGTGGCCGCGTGTGTGCACATTTCCGCAAGTTACCGTCAGCTTCAGCCGGTCTGTCAACGCTGCAGCATCGCTTACAATTGCCAGCTCACTGAATGTTGTGTGATGTGAGCACGCGCTGGAACTCGACGTTCCACATGTTGGCCAGGCTTTGTGAGCAGCATAGAAACATAGAAACATAGAATGTGTCGGCAGATAAGAACCATTTGGCCCATCTAGTCTGCCCAATATACTGAATACTATGGATAGCCCCCGGCCCTTATCTTATATGAAGGATGGCCTTATGCCTATCCCATGCATGCTTAAACTCCTTCACTGTATTTGCAGCTACCACTTCAGCAGAGGGCAGTAGTGGAATACTAGCTGCAACATAGTCGTCACCTTTCCAGTCATCTTCCGCTATTCACAAGTGAGGAGTGGGCATGGATGTTTGACCTCTGTGTGGTTTTAAGAAACTTTCAGGAATCAAAACAGATAGTGAGCGGCGATAATGCTATTATCAGCGTAACCATCCCACTTCTGTGTCTACTCAAGCGCTCGCTGCTCATAATTAAGGACAATGTTTTGCATGTGGAAGAGGTGGAAATGGGCGAAGACATTACACAGGGTGATAGCCAGACCACCCTCAGCTCGTCTTCTCAGCGCGAATTGGACGATGAAGAGGAGGAGGAGCAGGAGACGGTTGCCTCGACTACAGAGGGTAGTACCCATGGAAGTTTAATTCCATCTGTTCAGCGTGGGTGGGCAGAAGAGGAGGAAGAGGGTGAGGAGATTGGGAGTGATCCTCCTGATGACGACAGCAAAGTCTTGCCTGTTGGTACTCTAGCACACATGGCTGACTTCATGTTAGGCTGCTTTTCCCACGACCCGCGCGTTATACACATTTTAGACAACACGGATTACTGGTTGTTCACCCTTCTCGACCCCAGCTACAAAGACATGTTCTCATCTCTCATTCCTCTGGTGGAGAGGACGAGCAAAACGGTGCAATACCAGAAGATCCTTGTTGAAAAGTTGCTCCAAAAATTTCCATCTGACAACGCTGGCGGCAGAGTCCGTACTTCCTTGGCCAACCGAGGAGGGGAGACAAGGAGAATACACAGCAGTTCCAACAGAGGCAGGGCAACACTCTCCAAAGTCAGTTTCATGACACCCCGCCAGCACCCTCACCCTGATGCGCGGCCTAGTGTCACAAGGAGGGAAAAATTTTGGAAGATGGTGGAGTACGTAGCAGACCGTGTCAGCGTCCTCAATGATCCCTCAGTGCCTTACAACTACTGGGTGTCCAAGCTGGGCAAGTGGCACGAACTTGTGCTCTATGGCTTGGAGGTGCTGGCCTGCCCTGCCGCCAGCGTTTTCCCTGAGCGGGTATTTAGTGCTGCTGGTGGCATTATAACAGATAAGCGTATCCGCCTGTCAACTGAAAATGCTGACAGGTTGACTCATATAAAAATTAACAAGGCCTGGATTGACCATGACTTCTCGACTCCACCTGAGGAAAGCTGATAAACATACTGTAAAGGCACTTTACATGTGTTGTTTATAATGAACTGAATACACTGTATTCCCATGCACCCCTTCCACCACAAAAAAGGGTTATATGGTTGAATCTTCCTTTCCTCTTCCTCCTCCACCTCCTCCTCTTCCATCATATCAACATGCTTATTTTATTGGTCACATATAATGCCCTCGCATATATACCTTTTGCATATAATGTTTTACAGGGTCAGCTCACATGCAGGCCCTCGCATATAATTTTTATAGGTTCAGCTCAGCTGCAGGCCCTCGCATATATTTTTTAGAGGGTCAGCTCAGCTGTAGGTCCTTGCATATAATTTTTTAGAGGGTCAGCTCACCAGCAGGCCCTCACCTACAATCTTTTACAAGGTCAGCTCACCAGCAGGCCCGCCCCTCAAATCTTTTACAGGGTCAGCTCACCAGCAGGCCCGCCCCTCAAATCTTTTACAGGGTCAGCTCACCAGCAGGCCCGCCCCTCAAATCTTTTACAGGGTCAGCTCACCAGCAGGCCCGCACCTAAAATCTTTTACAGGGTCAGCTCACCAGCAGGCCCTTGCATATATTTTTTTACAGGGTCAGCTCACCTGCAGGCCCGCACCTAAAATCTTTTACAGGGTCAGCTCATCTGCAGGCTCGCACCTACAAGCTTTTACCGGGTCAGCTCACCAGCAGGCCCGCACCTAAAATATTTTACAGGGTCAGCTCACCAGCAGGCCCTTGCATAAAATCTTTTACAGGGTCAGCTCACCAGCAGGCCCTCACCTAATTATACCTAATAGGTAATTTGCACGCATGCTGCCTTGCTTGGATGTGGTAGCCGTAGCTGTTTCTCAGGCTCCCTCTCTGGAATCGAACCATGATTCCCCCGTTACCCATGGTCTACATGGTTTGGGCTGAAAATAACATTGAAAGTTGACAGGGCAGACATCCGAATCGATTGTCGCCGTCACAGGGACGTGCGATCGTCCCCAGGTTATCTAGAGTCACCAAAGTGGCAGCAGGCCCTCGCCCATAATGTTTTAGATGGTCAGATCAGCAGGCCCTTGCTCCAAATGTTTTTGATCCTAGAGCTCACCCACAAGATGATGGAGCTGCTGACTGGAGAGGTGACACTGCTGGGAATGCTGGGAAAATCTCCAGTAACAGCACTGGAGGGGTCTGGGTGATGACGGTGTCATTGTGTTGTCAGGTTCCTGTAAGGTGTCAGGATGTGGCGGTCTATTTCTCCTTGGAGGAGTGGAAGTATATAGAAGGAAACAAGGATCTGTACAAGGAGGCCATGATGGAGGCTCCTCGGCCTCTGACATCACAAGGTAAGAAGAGACGAGGTATAAGGAGGCCGTGTTAAAGGGATTCTGTCAACTCCTTTTACGATTTTAAGCTGGCACCATCGCTATGTTGACTAAAGTAGCTTATTTCCAGGACTCTTCTTTTTACTTTATTTCGTTTAGTAGTTTTGATGTAAAAGCGATTTTTATGTTATGCTAATTAGGGTCCAAGGTGCCCAGAGGGGCGTTTTTCCTCACTCTCCGGAGCCCAGTGACGCTCCCCTGCAGTGCCCAAGACGGCCTCCTAATAATCAAAACACCTCCCACAGCCCGGCAAACGCTTCCGCCCCTCCCCACGTCATAGTCTACCTTATAGATATGCCCCGTCCTCCTTCCTGTCTGCGGCCAGAAAACTCGCGCAGGCGCAGTACCGCCTGCGGCCTGCGCGATCATCAACCTCCTGAGGGCAACAGCCTCAAAAGTCTCACTGGGCATGCGCCGAGCCCAGTGATGTGACCTGAGCGCTGTTGCCCTCAGGACGTTGATGATCGCGCAGGCCGCAGGCGGTACTGCGCCTGCGCGAGTTTTCTGGCCGCAGACAGGAAGGAGGACGTGTAATGACATGTGATGTAGGAGCTCCACATGTTATTCTCCGGTCACATCACGTTAGAGCCTACATTTCCCATATACATCACACTTCTCCTTAGGCTCCATCCTCCTGACAGATATAGTGTCCTCTTGGCCTCCATCAGGCTGAATAGTAGATGACACTATTCTATAGAGCAGCATCCAGAGAAATACTGTAGGCTGTACGGTATCATTTTTCTTTAAATTCTAGGAGCTTATGGGTGACATCTGCCCCTGTATGACTATATATAATTGCATCATTAGATGACATGGCCTACCAGTAGGTCATGATGGATGGATAAGATCCCACTCTGTATTACAAGAAAGAAGAAGATCCAACACTCATATATACAGTTGCAAGAAAAAGTATGTGAACCCTTTGGAATGATATGGATTTCTGCACAAATTGGTCATAAAATGTGATCCGATCTTCATCTAAGTCACAACAATAGACAATCACAGTCTGCTTAAACTAATAACACACAAATAATTAAATGTTACCATGTTTTTATTGAACACACCATCTAAACATTCACAGTGCAGGTGGAAAAGGTATGTGAACCCCTAGACTAATGACATCTCCAAGAGCTAGTTGGAGTGAGGTGTCAGCCAACTGGAGTCCAATCAATGAGATGAGATTGGAGGTGTTTGGTTACAGCTGCCCTGCTCTATAAAAATCATACACCAGTTCTGGGTTTGATTTTCACAAGAAGCATTGCCTGATGTGAATGATGCCTCGCACAAAAGAGCTCTCAGAAGACCTACGATTAAGAATTGTTGACTTGCATAAAGCTGGAAAGGGTTATAAAAGTATCTCCAAAAGCCTTGCTGTTCATCAGTCCACGGAAAGACAAATTGTCTATAAATGGAGAAAGTTCAGCACTGCTGCTACTCTCCCTAGGAGAGGCCGTACTGTAAAGATGACTGCAAGAGCACAGCGCAGACTGCTCAATGAGGTGAAGAAGAATCCTAGAGTGTCAGCTAAAGACTTACAAAAGTCTGTGGCATATGCTAACATCCCTGTTAGCGAATCTACGATATGTTAAACACTTAACAAGAATGGATTTCATGGGAGGATACCACAGAGGAAGCCACTGCTGTCCAAAAAAAACATTGCTGCTCGTTTACAGTTTGCACCTGGATGTTCCACAGCAGTACTGGCAAAATATTCTGTGGATAGATGAAACCAAAGTTGAGTTGTTTGGAAGAAACACACAACACTATGTGTGGAGAAAAAGAGGCACAGCACGCCAACCTCATCCCAACTGTGAAGTATGGTGGTGGGGGCATCATGGTTTGGGGCTGCTTTGCTGCGTCAGGGCCTGGACGAATTGCTATCATCGAAGGAAAAATGAATTCCCAAGTTTATCAAGACATTTTGCAGGAGAACTTAAGGCCATCTGTCCACCAGCTGAAGCTCAAAAGAAGATGGGTGTTGCAACAGGACAACGACCCAAAGCATAGAAGTAAATCAACAACAGAATGGCTTAAACAGAAGAAAATACGCCTTCTGGAGTAGCCCAGTCAGAGTCCTGACCTCAACCCGGTTGAGATGCTGTGGCATGACCTCAAGAAAGCCATTCACACCAGACATCCCAAGAATATTGCTGAACTGAAACAGTTCTGTAAAGAGGAATGGTGAAGAATTACTCCTGACCGTTGTGCACGTCTGATCTGCAACTACAGGAAACGTTTGGTGGAAGTTATTGCTGCCAAAGGAGGTTCAACCAGTTATTAAATCCAAGGGTTCACATACTTTTTACACCTGCACTGTGAATGTTTACATGGTGTGTTCAATAAAAACATGATAACATTTAACTCTTTGTGTGTTATTAGTTTAAGCAGACTGTGATTGTCTATTGTTGTGACTTAGATGAAGATCAGATCACATTTTATGACCAATTTTTGCAGAAATCCATATCATTCCAAAGGGTTCACATACTTTTTCTTTCAACTGTACAGTGGCTTCAAAAAGTCTCCACAAAAATCAGACCAAGAAGTATCATTTCAGAACTTTTTCCACCTTCAAAGAGGGCCTTTCACCTGGATATCTATAATCTAATAATTATACTACCAAGTCGCCTCATTAGCATATGAGGTGCCAAAAGATACGGGGACCACAGCAGACGAATGGGGGGTACTTTAGAAAAAAAATTGCCAAGACATCACTGGGGGATGCACTATAAGGTAGTATAATAATTAGATTATAGATATCCAGGTGAAAGGTCCTCTTTAATGTCACCTAAAACTGCATAATTCAATAATAAAAAAACACACTGAAATCTTTTAGGGTGGAACAATAAAAATAACTAAAATAATGTGGTAGCACAAATATACACACCCTTAAACTAATTTGTTTAAGTACCCTTTAAATTTATGACAGCATTCAGCGTTTTTGGGTAAGAGTCTATCAGCATGGCACATCTGGACTTGGCAATCCTTGCCCACTCAATCGGAGTGGGCACCACTCTTCAGGACAACCTACAGATTTTCAATTGGATTTAGATCTGGGATCTGGACCATTCTAAACCTTTGATCTTTTGGTGAAGCCATTCTTTTGTTGATGTGTAGGTGCAGTGGCTGGGTTTGGGGTTGCCCCAACGCTACGCTGGGAACCCCGGACACGGTCGTGGTGTCACCACGTGTTGCTGCTCTTCGAAAGGGATGGTAAGGCGTGGTGCACCCCATTGGGAAATAAATCCAGAGAGTCAGGGTCTGCAGTAAACCAGGGGGCTTCTTTTCTGGAGGAATTCAGGTTAAAAACAATACAGGTGTCACGGCCTATGGTGTGTGCTGTGACACTGTTGCTACACTTGCGGTTGCCCGCGGCAAGGTGTTGCTGTGTGTGCATGCGGTTGCAGTGTCTCGGCCTTCTGGGTGATTGCCGTGACATGGTTGCCACGCATGTTGTTGCCTGCAGCAACGTGTAGCTTTCTATGCTTGTGTGTGCACTTCCCCTTTAAGTGGCTTCCTTCCCTTGTCTGGTGTTGGAAGGGTTAACTCCCTTCCTAGTGTTTTGTGAACACTGGGTTTATGTGTGCGTGGGTGCGGCTGCTTGAGCTATTTAGCCTCTGCTGGATGGCTGAAGCTGGGGGGTTCTCCAGCCATGGTGTATGCTGGAGTTATCCTCCTGGTCTGCATATTCCATCTGTCCAGTGAGGGCCACCCTTGTGGTCATAGATGTTAGATGTTCTGATGGTGTCTCACGTTTATTGCAGCTATGGGTATCCTGGGTTCCTGTGTGGTTTGTGCTGTGTCCTTTTAATGTTGGTGTGGACACCAGCACTTGTGCACGGGTTCCAGTCAGTGTGTCTGTGGCAGGTAAGTGTGTTACTGGTTTCACTTACCTGCCATCTCTCTATAGCTGTATGTGTTCCCCTCTCCTTGCAGCCTGGCCTCAGATAGAGACTCCTGGTCCTCCATGACTGGGATGAACAGGTTGTCTCTCCCCTGCTCTTAAGTGAGGGATTACCAGGGTGACTTAGGGTTTCTAGGAATCCAGAGTATGAGTCGTCCTACCATCGGGGCCCGCTCATACAGTGAGGAGTCAGGGAGATGATTAGGGACGCGGTAGGAGGTGACCTGCTCCCTTATTACTCCTTTTGGCCAGGCTGATCCCCTTTACCCTTTGATACCGCATGGTGGGGGATTTCCCCCACTCCCCGCCGTGACAACAGGAGAGGCATAGGGCTGGCTTCTCCAGTCTCCTCCCTGGCAGAAGGGTTTGATGCCTGAGCTAGCTGTCCCTCTTTCTCTTCAGAAGGCTGGTACCCTGGTCCAAGGCTGGTGATCCAGGGTCTGTGGCAGCGTATCCACGTCTCAGCATCTTCTTCTGGTCACTCAGTAGTCTGGCAGAGTCTCCCCTCCAAGCACTGGTCCCTAACTGCAGAACACTAGGGGCTCTGACTGCTCTCCTTATTTACAGTTTTTGCTAGACTAGAACCTTCTAGTGGAAGGGGTGGAGTGGAGATACACTGTTTCAGCTCCCGTCTGGTATAGACTTACATTACAGCTTCAACAATACTCAATGGCAATGACACAGCAGGTTTTCCAGACAAAAACAAGTTTCCAGACATAACAACAGAGCTAAACCAGACATTCAAAAGGTCAGTCTGTCTGCTTTTTGGTGGTAAACAAGTCTGGGGTTTTCCCTCCAAAACATGGTCTTCTTTAAACCCTATGGCAGCTTTTGAAAGTTACTAGCTTCTCAATCAAAGCCCTAACAGTCTCTCAGTATTCATTAACCCTTTCCACAGAGCCATGTAAATACTGTGATAAGGAACAGGATATATATCACAACATACATATAAAATGCAGTTACACAGTATTAAACAGTGCAAGCTAACCCTTTTAGGTGAAATAAAGTAAGAAGTTTTAACTTTGCATAGGGGAAAATGGCAAATGTCCAATAATTTTCAAAGTACTCCCTGCTCCAGGGCACTACATAGGTTTGGGTCATTGTTATGCTCTTCAACTTCAGCTTTTTAGCAGAGGCCTGGAGGTTTTGAGCCAAAATTGACTGATATTTGGAACTGTCCATAATTCCCTCTACCTTAACTAAAGCCCCCAGTTCCAACTGCAGAAAAACAGCCCCAAAGCATATTGCCACCTTCACCATCTTCACTGTGGTTATTTTTGGTGATGCGCATTGTTGGCTTTGCATCAAGCATAACTTTTGGTATTATGGCCAAAAAGTTCATACTTGGTCTCATTAGACCAAAACACATTTCCCACATGCTTTTAGCAGCTTTGATGTAGGTTTGTTAAAAAAAAAAATGCCGGGCTTAGATGTTTTAATTCGTAAGAAAAGGCTTCCATCTTGCCACCCTACTCCACAGTCCAGTCATGAAGAATACAGGAGATTGTTGCCCCATGCAGTACAGAACCAGTACTTGCCAGAAATTCATGCAGCTCCTTTAATGTTGCACTAGACTTAAAAAGACTTGTTCTCATATTCATTGCATAGAGACACCCCCAAATTAGATGTTAGATATAATTATCTTTTTAAAACACAACCTTTCAGAAATCAGCGTATCCCAGTGTGAAGAGTGGAAGAAGAGGGTTGCATTTACAATCCAACACAATGGGCAGCACATTGAACACATTTTATAAGTGGTCAGAAACTTGTAAATCACTCATGAAAGAATAAAGTTACGTTAAAACCAAGCACACCATTGTTTTTCTTGTGAAATTCCCAATAAGTTTGATGTGTCACATGACCCTCTTCCTATTGAAAAAACAAAAGTTGGATTCAAAATGTCCGACTTCAAAATGGCCGCCATGGTCACCACCCATCTTGAAAAGTTTCCCCCCTCACATATACTAATGTGCCACAAACAGGAAGTTAATATCACCAACCATTCCCATTTTATTAAGGTGTATCCATATAAATGGCCCACCCTGTAGAGAAGTACTGAGCAGTAATGATGTGAATAAAGCACATGGAGTAAGATATAACACAGCCTATTAGCTGTAATGATATCTTCCCATAGTCTACACATGGATACAGCAGATTCTGCTTCCTAAATATTCCTCACTTAGAATCCACAGACTAATATACAACTGAAATGCTGAGTGAGGGCCCTAAATGCAAAAGCTTACAATCTATGAGGAGATAAGGTGACACAAAAGGTAAAATTGCTTGTTTTCTATAGTAGTCTATAACTTGACCTCTTAGTTAGCAGACAGTCTGTTGTGGCTGTAACAAGATGGATTTTTGACAGAATTCAGAGAGAAAGTTAGTTTAAAAATAGGGGAAGAGGAAGACAAGAGCTGATAACTGGAGAACGAGGCATTGTCCCTGACAATATATATTACAAACTTTCTTCTATTTTTGCCTGTACTATTCATTAATGCAAAGTTGTGTGACACGACAGTGACCATTTATATACTGAAGAAAAAAAACTTGGAAATTATGAAAATAACTTTTGTCCATTCCTAAAAATTATACTTTTTTTTTTATAAAATAAAAATGTGTGTATTGTACAGTACAGACCAAAAGTTTGGACACACCTTCTCATACAAAGAGTTTTCTTAATTTTCATGACTATGAAAATTGTAGATTCACACTGAAGGCATCAAAACTATGAATTAACACATGTGGAATTATATACATAACAAACAAGTGTGAAACAACTGAAAATATGTCATATTCTAGGTTCTTCAAAGTAGCCACCTTTTGCTTTGATTACTGCTTTGCACACTCTTGGCATTCTCTTGATGAGCTTCAAGAGGTAGTCCCCTGAAATGGTTTTAACTTCACAGGTGTGCCCTGTCAGGTTTAATAAGTGGGATTTCTTGCCTTATAAATGGGGTTGGGACCATCAGTTGCGTTGAGGAGAAGTTAGGTGGATACACAGCTGATAGTCCTACTGAATAGACTGTTAGAATTTGTATTATGGCAAGAAAAAAGCAGCTAAGTAAAGAAAAACGAGTGGCCATCATTACTTTAAGAAATGAAGGTCAGTCAGTCAGCCGAAAAATTGGGAAAACTTTGAAAGTAAGGGCTATTTGACCATGAAGGAGAGTGATTGGGTGCTGCGCCAGATGACCTGGCCTCCACAGTCACCGGACCTGAACCCAATCGAGATGGTTTGGGGTGAGCTGAACCGCAGAGTGAAGGCAAAAGGGCCAACAAGTGCTAAGCATCTCTGGGAACTCCTTTAAGACTGTTGGAAGACCATTTCAGGTGACTACCTCTTGAAGCTCATCAAGAGAATGCCAAGAGTGTGCAAAGCAGTAATCAAAGCAAAAGGTGGCTACTTTGAAGAACCTAGAATATGACATATTTTCAGTTGTTTCGCACTTGTTTGTTATGTATATAATTCCACATGTGTTAATTCATAGTTTTGATGCCTTCATAGTCATGAAAATAAAGAAAACTCTTTGAATGAGAAGGTGTGTCCAAACTTTTGGTCTGTACTGTATGTTACATACACAAAAGACTGATGTGCATGAATATAATCACATAGTTACTTTACACATCTAGGCAAAGTGTGTGTGTATATCTATAAGCAATCCCTCCAACTTTTAATAAACTCATTCCTATTCTGCGTGTGTATAGACAGATATTATTATAATTAGTGTCAAGCAAAGCATTCGAAGGGGGAATCGGTGCAAAGTTTAGGAAAACTTTGATTCGCAATGGATCCCAATTTCCTTGCGCTTCATGGTAACAAATCTGTTTTTCCTAAAATGGCGGCTGCACGTGTTACAAAGTAAGAAAGTAAGAAGCCTGGGAACACGAGATTACCCATAATGCTGTGCAGCCAGCCAACCCACAGATAGCCTTTCCCTGTGATGTCACAGCCATATAAAACCTTCATCCTGTGAAGTCTCTGCCCTTGTCCTGTGAGCTGAGCTTAGGAGAGACGTGGCAAGCTCATGCGCTAGGGACAGTGTTGCTGAAAACGATTAATAGAAGAATATTGGAGAGTCAGAGTGCAGGGAGACTTCAGGGAGAGTGCAGGGAGATTTATGCTAAGATTTATTTATTCCTACATCAGCCGTCAATGTAATTCAATACCAATAAGATGGAATCCTTTATTATTCCGGTGCCAGAATGCCAATCTATACCATCCAGTCTGCACCTCTCATGGGGGCCAAAAAGGGAAAAGCAGTCGGCACTCCTCTGGCAGAGTCGTGGTGCACGCGTCCAGGGTATGAAAAGCCCACTTACAATATGGAACAGAAGACCGGCACTTCACAGGTGGAATCTTCAAACTTTTATTTCAGCATAGGAGGAAATAGCGCAGAAGCGACACGTGTTTCGGCTCAGGTGTGAGCCTTTGTCAAGCATAATGAACTATTGCATGAAACACATTTAAATAGGCCGCCTACATGGGCGTCGAACGTGATGAAGTCACATCACCATGGGAACGGAGATACAAAACATAAGGTGCAACAATTCTCTACATTGTTGCAACAAGGTACTATGCTGTATGTGATACAATTACATCTTTAAGAGTATTACAGAAGAGAGAAATCAATAGTAGACATGGGATACAATAAATCTAGAAATTACAATAAACATATTCAATGTAATGATAATAATAATCATCTATTTGAGAACTAAATAACCCACTGGCTGTCTCAAAATATCAACATATTAAATCTTGCTGCTCTTTTTTCTTTTTTCAGATGCTTCATTATTTTCATTTTCTCTGTGACTGAATGAATAAAGAATATATATATAGTACATTAAAAATGTAATTACAGTAGAATTTCCTATTGGATCTTACAGGAATGCACTCAAATCATATTCTCGATTTAAACCTTTCGGTTCAATGGTCTGCAGGGTGTGAATCCAAAAACTTTCACGTTTTTTCAGTAATAGCAACCTGTTGCCACCTCTGCGCGGTGGCAGTACCTGCTCAATTATTTGAAACCTTAAGGCCTCTTTCACACTACAGTATGTCCATTTCAGTGTTTTGCGTTCCGTTTTTCACGGATCCGTTGTCCCGTTTTTGGGTTCCGTTGTGTCTCCGTTTCTGTTCCGTTTTTCCGTTCCGTTTTTCCGTATGCCATATACAGTATACAGTAATTACATAGAGAAAATTGGGCGGGGCATAACATTTTCAATAGATGGTTCAGCAAAAAACGGAACGGAAACGGAAGACATACGGATGCATTTCTGTATGTGTTCAGTTTTTTTTGCGGACCCATTGACTTGCATTGAGCCACGGACCGTGATTTGCGGACAAACATAGGACATGTTCTATCTTTTCACGGCACGGAAAAACGGAAATACGGAAACGGAATGCATACGGAACACATTCCGTTTTTTTGCGGACCCATTGAAATGAATGGTTCCGTATACGGACCGTATACGGACCGCAAAAAACGGACCGCAAAACGGAAAAAAAAAACGGTAGTGTGAAAGAGGCCTAATTGTGAGACATTGTGAGCACACCTGTCAAAATGAAGGGGAACAGGCAATAGCAAATTTTTCTTACGTATGGTGGATTTGTGATTACTGAACCTGTCCTTCATTCGGACAGATGTCTCACCAATGTACAATAAGCCACAAGGGCATTTTAGCAGATATACAACAAAATTGCTATTGCAAGTGAAGAAACCTTTTACTGGAAATTTCTTACCAGTGTGCGGATGAAAAAAGGATTCGCCCTTAATTACCGCAGAACAGTGAACACACTGTAGACAAGGGAAAGTGCCTCTTTTTGGTGTGGAAAGAAAAAGTTGACAGGGCATGCTAGTAGTACCACCTATGTCCGCTTTTGTGGTACTACTAGCATGCCCCGTCAACTTTTTCTTTCCACACCAAAAAGAGGCACTTTCCCTTGTCTACAGTGTGTTCACTGTTCTGCGGTAATTAAGGGCGAATCCTTTTTTCATCCGCACACTGGTAAGAAATTTCCAGTAAAAGGTTTCTTCACTTGCAATAGCAATTTTGTTGTATATCTGCTAAAATGCCCTTGTGGCTTTTTTGTACATTGGTGAGACATCTGTCAGAATGAAGGACAGGTTCAGTAATCACAAATCCACCATACGTAAGAAAAATTTGCTATTGCCTGTTCCCCTTCATTTTGACAGGTGTGCTCACAATGTCTCACAATTAAGGTTTCAAATAATTGAGCAGGTGCTGCCACCGCGCAGAGGTGGCAACAGGTTGCTATTACTGAAAAAACGTGAAAGTTTTTGGATTCACACCCTGCAGACCATTGAACCGAAAGGTTTAAATCGAGAATATGATTTGAGTGCATTCCTGTAAGATCCAATAGGAAATTCTACTGTAATTACATTTTTAATGTACTATATATATATTCTTTATTCATTCAGTCACAGAGAAAATGAAAATAATGAAGCATCTGAAAAAAGAAAAAAGAGCAGCAAGATTTAATATGTTGATATTTTGAGACAGCCAGTGGGTTATTTAGTTCTCAAATAGATGATTATTATTATCATTACATTGAATATGTTTATTGTAATTTCTAGATTTATTGTATCCCATGTCTACTATTGATTTCTCTCTTCTGTAATACTCTTAACGATGTAATTGTATCACATACAGCATAGTACCTTGTTGCAACAATGTAGAGAATTGTTGCACCTTATGATTTGTATCTCCGTTCCCATGGTGATGTGACTTCATCACGTTCGACGCCCATGTAGGCGGCCTATTTAAATGTCTTTCATGCCAATAGTTCATTATGCTTGACAAAGGCTCACACCTGAGCCGAAACACGTGTCGCATCTGTGCTATTTCCTCCTATGCTGAAATAAAAGTTTGAAGATTCCACCTGTGAAGTGCCGGTCTTCTGTTCCGTCTCATGGGGGCCAGGTTTTAATGATGACTATCCTCATCTTTTTCTGGCTTTACTTCTTTCAAATCATCCTTCTTGGTCTTTATGTTCTAGAAAAGTCAGCAAAATGGAGAGAGAGGAGGAGCTGGATATTCCTGATGACTTATTCTCATCGATATTAGATGATGTGGAAAAGGAGGAAAAGCAGATGGCAGAAGAAGGGCTCCCACGTGTAGGGCAGGAGAGCGCTGGGGTTGGAGAAGTGGGTATGCCAGAGCTGATTAATATGTGTTCACTGTCAAATAACCTGCAAAAAAAAATGCAGCCAAGAACAGCAATAATCTGCATATTGTGGCCCCATCTAACAAGCCAAACCCCAGACCAGCAACAGCCCCTGTGTAAAGGTGCATTATAGGTGCCGCACGGCCATTAACAATGAAGAAGGACTGTACAGTGCGGTCTTAATTATTAAATGAAAATCAGCTGTGGGCTAATTGGCCGCGTGGTTCTTCACCTCAGCATGGCTACAACCCACCCGCAGCACAGCGGCTCTGTATGGCCGTACCCTAAGGCAGAGGGGCCTGGGTATACCTGATTTATAGTGATTCAAGGCAAATTAATTTGGAACTAATCTAATTTCTTGCTTAACTTCAGCGAATTATCTCTGATTATAATACATATAAACTTTACACACTGTAGAAAGGTACAAGGGGTCGTAATTGATGGTAGGTATGTGTCACCGAGGTTCCTGGCCTCGGTGAAGTAAGAGCCGGTATTTTCATGTGTCAGCGGTAGCTAATGCGTATTGACACTTTGCTATTTAATATGGCTGTAAATAGCTGATCCGGGACGGCTCTTACTGGGAGTAGTCAAAGTGCTGGGTGGGTGACTACTCCCCACGTTCAAGGCCGGGTCTTGGCAGGCTTATAAAAAAACAGCCAGCACTGTCAGGTGGTGTGGATTACCTCCCTCTGACATTGGAGCTCTGGAGATCTCTGTGCTGAGGTCTGAAGACCGTGTGTCAGGCGAGCAGGCCACCTTAAAGCCTGCAAGTGGACTTAATGAGGCTGAGCATTCAGCCAGGTGTGAACTGACACCCAGGATACCAGGTGAACTTTATTTTGTTTTTCTGTGTGTGAACAAGCACCAAGCCTGAAAAGTGACTGTTGTGTTATGTTATAAGTGTGAGTGAACACTGAAGTGTGATTTACAACCTGGTCCTTTTGCCTCTATACTGCATCCGCTAACCTGCCTACCAGAGCGAATCCCCACAACACATACACACATATACAGAAGTATACAGTTACAAGCATACACACATACATACCTGGACAATAGGTACACATGTATACTTACACACACATATATATATATATACTCACCTAAAGAATTATTAGGAACACCTGTTCTATTTCTCATTAATGCAATTATCTAGTCAACCAATCACATGGCAGTTGCTTCAATGCATTTAGGGTTGTAGTCCTGGTCAAGACAATCTCCTGAACTCCAAACTGAATATCAGAATGGGAAAGAAAGGTGATTTAGACAATTTTAAGCGTGGCATGGTTATTGGTGCCAGACGGGCTGGTCTGAGTATTTCACAATCTGCTCAGTTACTGGGATTTTCACGCACAACCATTTCTAGGGTTTACAAAGAATGGTGTGAAAAGGGAAAAACATCCAGTATGCGGCAGTCCTGTGGGCAAAAATGCCTTGTGGATGCTAGAGGTCAGAGGAGAATGGGCCGACTGATTCAAGCTGATAGAAGAGCAACGTTGACTGAAATAACCACTCGTTACAACCGAGGTATGCAGCAAAGCATTTGTGAAGCCACAACACGCACAACCTTGAGGCGGATGGGCTACAACAGCAGAAGACCCCACCGGGTACCACTCATCTCCACTACAAATAGGAAAAAGAGGCTACAATTTGCACGAGCTCACCAAAATTGGACTGTTGAAGACAAATGTTGCCTGGTCTGATGAGTCTCGATTTCTGTTGAGACATTCAAATGGTAGAGTCCGAATTTAGCATAAACCGAATGAGAACATGTATCCATCCTCTGATGGCTACTTCCAGCAGGATAATGCACCATGTCACAAAGCTCGAATCATTTCAAATTGGTTTCTTGAACATGACAATGAGTTCACTGTACTAAAATGGCCCCACAGTCACCAGATCTCAACCCAATAGAGCATCTTTGGGATGTGGTGGAACGGGAGCTTCGTGCCCTGGATGTGCATCCCTCAAATCTCCATCAACTGCAAGATGCTATCCTATCAATATGGGCCAACATTTCTAAAGAATGCTATCAGCACCTTGTGGAATCAATGCCACGTAGAATTAAGGCAGTTCTGAAGGCAAAAGGGGGTCCAACACCGTATTAGTATGGGGGCACTAATAATTCTTTAGGTGAGTGTATATATATATACACACATATTCATCTACATATATACACAGAGGGGGGGGGGAGTTTATTACAAGCAGGTGTTTTATGACACTTGTATAGTAGCCACTACAATTCTTCCCTATACGGCAATGACTGTTGTGGAGGGAAATATTGCGCGGGCCCAGAGACCAATGTGCTGATGTGGCCATCATGGTCTTCCCTGTGACCACTGCCGTATTATAGGGCACAGTACTGCCACCTGTTCTGTATCAGCTGCAAACCAGAGAGCTGAGTGTATGAGAGTATGACTGTGACATGGAAAGTCATTCCGCAGTACCTAGATGGTACAGAATAAATATCACATGGGGCGATGCAGGGCCAATAATCAATCATATAGACATCAGTCTCCGCTTGTTATAAGAGCTTTTTATGGCCCGTTGCAAAGTAAAAGGTGGATAAATTACTGTTAATACATTTGTTCATCGCCTATTGTTGGCAGCATATCTCTTAACATCGACAAGCAGGTGATCGGTTGTATCTTTAACCCCTTAACATATAATGCTGTACATGTACTCTATTAGCGTACAGCAGATGTATGGAGTGACCTCACAAGCTGATCTCACTCCATACATGATGTGTTCCAGCGGAATAATCCAGCAAGCACCCGATGGGGCAACAGTGATCGGCGATGATGCCATTTTCGGTCATTTAACCCCTCAGATGTCACTTTCAATAGTGACTGCAGCATCTGTGGGCTTAGACATGGAAAGAGTGTTCCATCTGTCCTCCGATCAGAGCCTCTGCGGTGGAATTGCGGGGCTCCGATTGGCTACTATGACAGCCTGAGGCCTTTTGAAAGTTCCCAGACCTGTCATTGCCAACTGCCTGAAAAGCCATATCGTAGTGCTTCCGTGGGGTTCCATGCCTCCATTCCGCACCTTCCAGCTGTGTGCATGAGGCCTAAAATTAGCACAGTCCTTAGAGTTAAAAAGGCTACCTATTATCCACACGGTTAAAGTCCTGTATATGTTTAGCTGTCTCCCTCTGCTGATACATTAGAGTCATTTGGGGTGGGATGCGGCCTACGATAAATCGGTCAGCTCTATTCCATCCTCTCTATGATTGAGGACTGGGAGTTCCTGACCTTTTCAGGGATCCTCAGGCTTGTCTGAAGGAATGGTGGTCAACGTCAGCTCCGCAAATGTGGCTTTCTGGCTCTTCACCCGCTGGGTTTTTCCTCTGGTCTCCTGGTGCACTTGGTTCTGTGGTAGTGCTACTACTATTGCCTAACCTGCATATTGTTACTGTCATGTTCTTTTATTACATGTGTAATAAAGTACTCTATTGGTCCCTGGCCTGTTTCTGCCTGTGTCCTGTTTGCAAGACATCCCGGAGATCTGCCTTGGGCCCTCGCCACATGACAGTGCGTGTGTGTCCCCGACTCTCTCTCTCTGTTGCTCCCTCCTCCCCTTCCCTCTATATAGACATTTATGGGCTGCAACTATAACCTGACTCCTCAGCAAGCTGTGAATTGAGCTTTTTTTTTTTTTTTTAAGACCCAATGTGTTGACAAACGGCACGTTCAATTGTCAGAAAAGAGTGTGGTTTTCAAATTTATGAATGTTCTCAGGTCTGGGTATATGTAATAGCAGTGATTAGTGAGTGTAAGCAGATTTCTGGACTTTATCATTCATTATAAAGTGCTATCCAAAGCTCTATACAGCTAAAATCACACATGCAGTTTTTTGGATCTGAAGTAATGAGTGGCTTCAAATAGAATAGTAAATATAAAGGATGGACTTATATTTATCCTTTCTGTGCTATCCACTTCTGGATTTTATTTTTCCTGTCTGTGTGTTTCCAGCCTAATTGGAAGATTAAAATATCTACTTTGTGGTAAATGTCTACTTTGTGGTAAAAAAAAAAAAAAAAAGGAAAATCATTAAATCCATTTTTTATCCTAACAGGGAAAAACTCTGAGGGAAACTTCATGTTATCGCTAAATCATAACAAAGAAGATGAAGATATCGGGCAGCGCTCTTCAGGAGACCTCATTACCAGTAATGTCCATCCAGGACTTCACAGTACCGATCTATCATATGATCCTCCTGATCATGAGGAACATTCTCCTGACCAATCACAGATTGCTACCACAAGTAGTGGGCAGAAAGCAGTTAAAAGGTTTCACTGTGAGGAATGTGGAAAACAATGTACACAACAAGCAGGTCTTTTTATCCACAGAAGAAGTCACATAGGAAGGGAGCTATGTTCATGTAGAGAATGTGTGGAATGTTTTATATACAAATCACAACTTCTTACGCATGAGACAGTTCACACAGGAGAGACAAATTCATGTTCAGAATATGGGAAATATTTTATACAAAAATCACATCTTGTTGAACATCAGAGAATTCACACAGGAGAGAAGCCGTATTCATGTTCTGAATGTGGGAAATGTTTTGCGCTACCATTGACTCTTATTAAACATGAGCGAATACACACAGGCGAAAAACCATTTTCATGTACTGAATGTGGGAAAAGTTTTATTACTAAAGACAACCTAAAGGTTCACCAGCGAAGTCACACAGTAGAGAAACCATTTAAATGTTCAGAATGTGGGAAATGTTTTATTACTAAAATGAGCCTCAAGGTTCATCATAGAAGTCACACAGGAGAGAAACCATTTACTTGTTCGGAATGTGGGAAGTGTTTTATTACTAGAGGGAGTCTCAAAGTTCATCTTAGAATTCACACAGGAGAGAAACCATATTCATGTTCAGAATGTGGGAAATGTTTTAGAAATAATTCAGACTTTAAAAAACATCAGCGACATCACACAGGAGAGAAACCATATTCATGTTCAGAATGCGGGAAATGTTTTATCAGAAAAACCCATCTTGTTACACATCAGAGAAGTCACACAGGAGAGAAGCCATATTCATGTTTAGAATGTGGAAAATGTTTTAAGGATCAATCAGGTCTTGTTAGTCATCAGCAATCTGACATGGGGAAAGGCTGTGTTTATGTTCTAAATGTGGAAAATGTTCTACACACCAGATAATTCACATAGGACAAAAACATTTTCATATACATATTCATATGCAGTAAAAGTTTTATGACTAAAGGCAAGCTCAGGGTTTATCAGATAAGTCACACAGGAGAAAATCCATTTATAGGTTTAAAATGTGGGAAATGTTTTACACAAAAATCAGGTCTTGTTACACATGAAAAAATTCACACAGGAGAGAAACTACTTAGATTTTTGAGAAATGTTTTACAAGAAAATCTAATTTGGAAACTCATCAGAGAATTCACACAGAGAAGAAACCATATTCTTGATTGGAATGTAAATATTATTCGAGCAAAATAAAAATTATTTTATCTAGGTATTCACATGCATTAAACTGCCAATATATAAGTTTCTTTTTTTGTGGAATTAACCTGGATCTGCCAAAATCCAAAATTATATGTACCTGAGGTCAACAATCAACAGTGACTGGGATCCATGGAGGAAAAGCATTGTAGATCTGAAGGAAGAAAAGAAGATCTCGGTTTACTGTCAGAGAAGATTGTCCCAATGGACCTTGCTTCTTCTTACTGTATTCGTACCTCCACCCACACTTCAGAATTCAGTGGGACATAGTGAGGGAGGAAGGACTCCCCACGTAGACTTTTATGTAACATATGTGGACTTATCGATATTTGATATTCATTAATACGCTATAGCAGGAGGGAATTCTCCTTCCTGATAATCGACCTATAAAAAATAGTAGGCTTTCAGAGTTGAGAACACGGAGGTGGAGGTTAGCTGCTCTCTATGTCATCTACATTCACCCTCGTAGTTGGGCTCTGCGATCTTCCTCTACTAGTATCTTAGCAATTTCTGAGGTCAGATCGCTGGTCCACATATAATACATAACAAACATAACATTCTAAATAGGATGGAACAGACATAGAAACAGACAAACATAAAGCGCCCAGGACAGAGGACGAGCCTCACAAGAACTCGGAGAGAACAGCATCTCACCTACGGAGACCTCCTTCTGCTGGACTCTATTGTCCGCACTTCCTGTAACTCCCAGGACCAATGTTTAGCCTCACAAGAGTTCAGAACAGGGTTTAAGGTACCAAATGTCTCACCTTTTAAGACAGACATAAATCTCCCCAAGCACACGGCACTCGCAAGAAGATTCTTAGTTCAGGGCACTCTTAAAGGGATTCTGTCATGAGATTTGAGCCCTATAAGCTAAACATATGGCCAGGTCCGTACTAATAACATGAATCCTAAACTGCCCTTATTAAACCTGCTTGTGGCTCCATTAGCCCAAAAAATTGTTTTTTATAAGCTGTCACTCACCTACCTAAGGTGCCCAAGGGGTTTTACGTTAACCCAGGGTGCCCGCCCGCACCCCTCGCCGTCTGGTGCCCATCGCTGCCTTCGTCACCTCAGCCCCGCCTTCGCAATCCTCCCATCCCTCTGCTAGATCCGGCGCCTACGCACTAGGCTCAGCCTGATGCGCCGCGGACTCCAGGCAGCGGCTTCGTTGAGTGAAGTGTGCATGCGCCGCCTGATGCGCACTTCGCTCAACGAAGCCGCTGCCAGGAGTCCGAGGCGCATCAGGCTGAGCCTAGTGCGTAGGCGCCGGATCTAGCAGAGGGACGGGAGGATTGCGGAGGCGGGGCTGAGGTGAGGAAGGTGGCGCTGGGCACCAGACGGCGAGGGGTGCGGGCGGGCACCCTGGGTTAACGTAAAACCCCTTAGGCACCTTAGGTAGGTGAGTGACAGCTTATAAAAACCAGTTTTTTGGGCTAATATAGCCACAAGCAGGTTTAATAAGGGCAGTTTAGGATTCATGTTATTAGTACGGACCTGGCCATATGTTTAGCTTATAGGGCTCAAATCTCATGACAGAATCCCTTTAATGCGGGGTAACCATTTAACTGTGCCTTCATATTCTGTAAAACATCCATACAATGCGGACCACATCCAGCCACTGCCCAGCGGACTACTTCTTCCTGCAGTGTCCACATACCGGCAAAATAACCTTCATCTGACTCTTCCTCCTCCGATCAGTGTACGGCTGAAAGGACAAATTAACCCCTGTAGCTGACACAGAAATAACCCTTTGTAATCGAGGGATTCTTTTATTCAAATTCAAAGTTCTTCTAACTCCCCCTGAAATAACTGAAGTCGGGGATCTAATGTATCTCTACGAACAGATGTCCTTCTATAATCCTGGTGTCCTAGATCATATGATAATACTACACACACAGCTACGGGGACAGAAATAAAGTCCTGCAGGTGGAAATTGCTAAGACGGATGTCAACTGTGCATAACTAAGCATAACGGAACCTTTAAATGCAGGATCCGTTTTTTTCTAAATTTTTCTGTTGTGACGGATCAGAAGAATGGAAAACTAAATAGTGATGAGAACCCGGTTGAACTATGTTACATGATGGTGACATCATCACTGGTCTTTCACCACCACTTATACTTTCCACTGCTGAGCTCCGCCCCTCCCGATCACATGATGGTGACATTGTCACAGGTCTTTCACCAACACTTATACTTTCCTCTGCTGAGCTCCGCCCCTCCTGATCACATGACAGTGACATCATCCCAGGTCCTTCAGCTCTTGCAGTGCAGCAGATACAGAGCAGGTCCTGGTCGGTAGTCACTGCTGTGGTGTCTGGAGCCTCTTCTTCTCTCTGGTATCAGCCATTTCTCCAGAATCCCCCTTTATCCCCGGTGCTGGGGGCTCTGAGAAGCGGGGTCTCTCCAGGAGCAGTAAGTGCGGTTCTGGATCTCACTAATGCTCTTGTCCCTGGAGGATTTCCAGCCTCTCCTCTCCTCATAAAGGCGCCTGCAGTACTAGAAGCCTCCAGCTCCTCCAGTTCTCTCCTCTTCTCCTGAATGACCACCAAGGATGGACAGAAAGGAGATCAGCAGAAGAATATTAGACCTCACCTTGGAGATCATCTCCCTGCTGAGCGGAGAGGTAAACTTTTCTAGATTTCTCTCCTCTTTATTGTATTCTGTAACAAGTCAGACATCGGGAAGGAGAATCCATCATAGGAAGTTATAGGAAGAGTCCAGGGTCCTGGAGAACGGCCTCCAGACCTTCCAAGTGATGGAGAACCTGAAGATCAGGCACCTGTATGGTCAGTGATGCATCATGGGGACCAATAGTCATGTTGTAGGAGCCATGAGAAGGTAAGTAGGCACGTTGTACACAGAAGGAGAGGATGCAGAGGAGGAGATGGCCGGAGTGTGGCCTGGAGGGAGGATTTCTACCACTAGTCTGACATCTAGATGATACTGGACTATAACAAGAAGGCCTCCACTACGTCTAGAGGAAAGAAGGTTTCTCCACCAACATAGAAGAGGAGTCTTTACTGTAAGAGCAGTGAGACTATGGAGCTCTCTGCCAGAGGAAGGAGTCATGGGGGATTCTCAAGAAGAGTTCAGAAGGAGCATGGAGGTCTGGAGGGTAATAATATTCCAGCTTCTAGTGACTAGATTACTGGAGATGGGACCATGATCCAGGGAGGGATCTGAGTGTAGATCTGGAGTCAGGAAGGAATTTGTTTCCCTAAGTGTCTCTCTCCATCCACAGGATTATATCATAGTAAAGAAGACATCAGGGAGGACTCTCATCATCCATGAGTCAGGAGGATGGAGCAGGACCCCCATCACAGAGCCTCCCCACCTGATACATGAGCAGAAGATCCTAGAACTCACCCACAAGATGATGGAGCTGCTGACTGGAGAGGTGACACTGCTGGGAATGCTGGGAAATTCTCCAGTAACAGCACTGGAGGGGTCTGGGTGATGATGGTGTCATTGTGTTGTCAGGTTCCTGTAAGGTGTCATGATGTGGCGGTCTATTTCTCCCTGGAGGAGTGGGAGTATTTAAAAGGACACAATGATCAGTACAAGGAGTCCCGGCCTCTGACATCACCAGGTAAGAGGAGATTGTCCTGATTATAAAAGTGTAAAGATCACATAGATACTACTCCAATCATCTTATCATAATGTAATCAATCTGTCCTGTCCCTGTGTGTTTCATACAGATGGACTTATAGAAGGAAATTCCCCCGAGAGATGTCCCCGTCCTCTGTATTCCCAGGACTGTCCAGAGGAGAAGGTCCCAGAGAACCATCAGGTAGATGGAGCTGAGCCCTATACACATCTATATAGGGGGGTCCGGCAGTCATAGAGGGGTCATAGATTGTGGGGGTCTCTTATGTGGATCTGTTAGATTTCCCACCTGTCTGCTGTATTGTACTGAATTGTTACAGATGACAAATCAGGGGGAAGATGTGACTGATATTAAAGTGGAGGATGAAGAAGAACGGATGATGGGCGATCCCCCGTGTAAAAGTGAGGTGGAGGAGGACATTCCAGTCCATGTGACCACAGGTATGAAATAATGAATGGAGGAAGGGAATTGGGAGGTTTCTTCAGGTGAGACTCCACCTTACAGCTGCAGTAAAGTAGCACTCTGGGCAGTGACCCCTGTGTTATGTACAGTGCAGGAGAAATCTTCTCCCAGCTCTTCTCTCCATCCTCTCATGCTCAAGGCTGGACACTTGGCTTAGCATCAGGTTTTGGAGGCACGCCGGCTGCGATGAACGGCTGCAGTGATGTTCAGGGTCTGAGGAAACTCAGTTTAACCAGCCTAAGGGGTTTTCCAGGCTCTTGATATTGATGGGTTATCCTCAGCGTATGGCATTATTATCTGATCGGTAAAGGTCTGATTGCCACTCCTTCACGGTCAGCTGTTCCTTGAAGGATCTAGCACCTTTAATTAAATAGGAAACACAGCGCTGTTCAAAGTGCAGTGGCCCTGTTGGGTTACTGCAGCTCAGCTGCCATTAAAGTTAAGGGCAGCTGTGCTGTAGTTACCTGGTACAGCCACAACCCTTATGGAGCTTTCTGTAAAGGTTCTCATTCATCTTGGTCATGGTATATCAGTAGGGATAAGTCAGAAGAACTAAACTTGTTATATTTTTTTCTTGAAGACCTTTTGCTAGTCATCTGACTTAGTCCGACTGATTTGTATGACAAAATGGCATTACATTTCAGTGACTTGTGCTTTGAGAATGTTTATAGATGTATATGAATTGTATTACTTTCATGGATTGACACTTTTTATCTATTGCTATTTTCGGAAAAATAAATAAAATAAACCTAAAATAAATTACAACAAATAAGGGGATTGTCTATTCCTTTACAAGTGATGACCTGTCCTCGGGATAGACCTTCACTATCTGATTGGTGGGGATCCAACACCTTGTCCCCTGCTGATCAGCTGTTCTGCAGTAGTTCCGGTGCAGGAAGTCAGCGCTGGAACTAAACTGCTCAGTCTGTGGACGAAGCCGGTTACTGCAGTGCTGCTTCCATTCATCTCAGTAGTAGCAGCACTACATGAACCAGCTCTGTCCAAAGCACAATGGATGGACCTAATCAGAGGTGTTGGACCCCTGACAATCAGATACTGGAGGCCCAGCCTGAGGATAGGCTATTAATTATAAAGGAGTGGACAACCCCTGTAAGGTCTAAAATAGGCAGTTCATGAAGAGTTTAGGTTATTGTATTGAAATCATCTCCACTTGATATCTAGGGACCAACTGTGCGGGCAGAGGACAGGCCTGATTGTCAGAGAAGGGTGGGATTCTCAGATTTCTGAATGTTTTCAGGTCTGGGTTTATGTAATAGAAGTGATCGGTGAGTGTAGAGCAGAGTCCAAGACTTTATCACCTATCCATTATAATTATAAGGACACGACCACAAATGATTTTCTTTTAGTTTAGTTTTTGATTCAGTATTTTGTGCCAAAGCCAAGAAAGGATTCATATAAATGGGAAATATAAAGGAAGGACTTGTACTCCTTCCTTTTGACATAAAAACGACATCAAAAACTGCACACAGCCTGATAGGAAGCTTCTAGAATTGTCTTCTTTACTGTTTGGAAAGAAAACACAAAATCTCTTTTTAATCCTAACAGAAAATCCCAGTAAGAATTCTGAGGGAAACTTCATGTTATCCCTAAATTATAAAGGAGAAGATGAAGATATTGGGCATGGCTCTTCAGGAGAAAACCTAATTACCTGTAATGTCCATCCAGGACTACACAGACCAGATCTGTCATATAATGCTCCTAATCATAAGGAACCTTCTCCTGACCAATCACAGATTGTTATCACAAGAACCGGGCCGAAAGAGGCTACAAGTTTTCAGTGTGAGAAATGTGGAAAACAGTTTATAGACATCTCAGGTCTGTATGCACACAGAAGAAGTCACACAGGAGAGAAGCCATATTCATGTTTAACATTTGGTAAATGTTTTATGTATGAATCGCAAGTCTTGAAACATGAGATATCTCACACAGTAGAGACGTCGTATTTATGTTCAGAATGTGGGAAATGTTTTACAGATGAATCAAATTTTGTTAGACATCAAAGAAGTCACACAAGAGAGAAACCATATTCATGTCCAGAATGCTGCAAATGTTTTACACAAAAGTCAAATTTTGTTACACATCAGAGAATTCACACAGGGGAGAAACCATTTTCATGTTCCGAATGTGGGAAATGTTTTAGAAATAAATCAGATCTTGCTAAACATCATAGATCTCACACAGGAGAGAAGCTATATGTATGTTCAGAGTGTGGAAAAGGTTTTACACAAAAGTCATACCTTGTTTCTCATGAGAAAATTCACACAGTGGAGAGGCCATTTTCATGTTCAGAATGTGGGAAATGTTTTATCACTAAAGAAACCCTCAAGGTTCATCAGAGAAGTCACACAGGAGAGAAACCGTATTCATGTTCAGAATGTGGAAAATGTTTTATCAGAAAAGCACATCTTGTTACACATCAAAGAATTCACACAGGAGAGAAACCTTATTCATGTACTGAATGTGGGAGACGTTTTATTACTAAAGAGAACCTCAAAGTTCATCAGAAAATTCACACAGAAGAAAAAACATTTATATGCTCCAAATGTGGTGACTGTTTTACACAAAAGTCAAGTCTTGTTACACATGAGAAAATTCACACAGGAGAAAAACTACTTTGATTTTCTTCATGTGAAAAAGAAAATCAGAATTTAAAACTCATCAGAGAATTCACACATAGAAGAAACTAAATTCTTGTTTGGAATGTGGGAAGTGTTTACATGCATTAAACAGCCTATATGAGAGTATATTTTTCTGTGGAATTACCCTGGGTCTGCCAAAGAGCCAAATTATATTTCCCTGAGGTCAACAGTGACCAGGATCCATGGAGGAAAAGTATTGTCAATATGAGGAAAAAAAAGAAGAACAGCGTTGATTACTGCCAGAGCAGTTAACAATAATTTGTAAAAAATAAAATAAAATGATCTTCTATTTCCTTCCATTTCCTTCTCTTTGCCTCATTCACACTTGTGTATTCTGGTCAGTATCTTACACCAGTATTTGTAGGATAAAACTAGGAGTAGCTCCGAACATGGAAGACTTTCCATTATACTTATCTCTGTTTTATTCCGTTTTGTGTTACGGCTTACAGATACTGATACAAGATACCGACCGAAATAAAAAGTGTGAATGAGGCCTTACTGTCTATTGGTCTCTTCCAATGGAGCTTTTATTGCCTACTCTCCCATAGAGATCATGCACAGCCAGTTATACATCTCATATCTTCCTTGGCGGTAGTAATAAATCAGAGTAACTGGACATGTATTATTTTTTCTTGAAGACTTTTCACTGGTCATCTGAATTGCTTTCTCAATTAGAATGGCTTGTACAAGAAATCTCCAGCAATATACACTGCCACTTAAAATGCTGTCCCAACACCTCTCCTGATGCAGTTGTCACGGTCTCTAACATGATAGGTGTTAGAAGATCTAAGAGAATGGCTGAATGTGATACGATCTGACAGCCTCTTTTGTTTCACTATTGTTGCTGGTAATGACCACACCTCTTGGTCCGGTCTGTCTGGTATTGGAAGTGCTGATTGTCACGGGGCGCCAAAGGCGCACTCGGTCTCCCATCAGCCGCAGACCTGCTGCTTAGCTTCGGGAGCGAGGATCTGTGTTTGGCCTCGTTTCCAGGGCGGCTTTGCTATCTGGGAGGCTCCCTGCTCCTAGGTCTGCCTTGAGCGCCGAGCTGATCACTCGGTGCTCGACTTGTCTGTCTGTCGGTCATGTGATGCTGGCCACGTCACATGACCCTCAGACCCCACTATAAATACAGGCAGCCTGCTGGCCACAGGTTGCCTGTTAATTCTAGGTTCCTGGCTATTTGTTGGACTACTGAATACTCACCTGATCCTGTTCCCTGACGATCCTTTGCCTGCTCCTCCTGTACTGTGCATTCCTCCTGGTATTGTGACCTCGGCTCCCACCTGACTACTCTTTGCGGACTCCTCTGGTACTTCTCTACTCTCCTGGTATTTGATCCCGGCTTCTCCTGACCATTCTTTGCTTAACCCTTTGTACTGCGTAGCTCTCTTGGTTCTGACCCTGTCCGTTCACATTCCGTATTTTGTCTTGTCTGTCTTCCCTGCACATATCCTAAGTAAGGGACTGTCGTCCAGTTGTCCCCTGTCATCAGGACTCATGAGGCAATTAGGCAGGGCCAGGGGTGAGGGTGGAGCGCAGTGGACACTATCCTTCCCCCTGTGTGTGTGTGTGGACGTGACCGTTACACTGATGTGAGCGCCTCTTCTGAGTTCCTGCTCGTCCATTTACTATTGAAGATAAGTGTTTCTTTCCTTTTGTATTTTGTTGTTTCCCCTTGTTTTTGGTTACTAGGCCTCAGGGAGACGCTTGTTCGTTCATCTGGGAAGGAACAGGTCATCCATAGCCTTTTACTATCCCTAGGGCTATTCAGGGTTTCCAGGGTCAGAGGTTCTGGTGTATGAGCCGCCCTACCATCAAGGTCCACTCATACAGATGAGTCAGAGCTAGCATTAGAGTTTCTATAGGTGGTGACCGTTTCCCGTTTCATAGCTTTGAAGCCTAGTTCCTTTTTTCCATTCCCTCCTGTTGTCGTGTGGTGTTCCCTCCCAAATCATTCCGTGACATTATCAACCGCCCGAACTGCCTTTTTGTTTGAGTTAGTGCGGCCATGGATCCTATCTCTGCACTGGCCGGATAGTTGCAGTGCCTGTCTTTGGAGGTAGCTGACCCTTGCACGACCGTCTCGCAAATGCAGAGACCACAGGCGGCTGGTTCTGGTAGTGAGAACCAGGGCTGCCCTGAACCTAAGGTCGCTCTCCCAGACAGATTTTCCAGGGGAAGTGACAATTTTATTCTGTTCAGGGAGTCGTGAAAATAATATTTTAAGCTACGTCCACAATCTTCTGGGGATGAGAATCAAAGAGTGGGTATAATCATTTCGTTGCTTAAAGAAGACGCATAGTCTTGGGCTTTTTCTCTGCCGACCAGATCACAGTCCCTCCAGTCGGTAGAGGAATTTTTCAGAGCTCTAAGTCTTATCTACGATGACCCGGATCGGATCTCCCTGGCCAAGACCAAGTTACGTGGCTTACGGCAGGGAGACCGTCCTGCGGAGATTTATTGCTCTGAATTTATGAGATGAGCTATGGATACGGAGTGGAATGATCTAGTTCTCCGTAGCCAATTCTGTCAGGGATTATCCGAGAGGCTAAAGGACGCTTTGGCCTTTCACAAAAATCCAGAGTCATTGGAAACGGCTATGTCCCTTGCCGTACGTATTGATAGACCCCTGAGAGAGAGATCTCAGGACGAACCATCATATAACATGGTGGCTTCCTCTGACACTTTGGGTGGAGAGACTCCTGAGTTTATGCCTAGTGATGAACCTATGCAGTTAGGGGGAGCTACCTCTGGGCCTGCTTGCAAGAGTTTTAGTCATAAGAAGGGAGTATGTTTTTCCTGCAGAAAAAGGGGACATTTTGTTAATAATTGTCCTTATGTTCAGTGTCAAGGGGAAAACAACAACAAAAAAAAAGTTTAATCCCCATCTCACTCTTAATGGTGTGGGTGGGGAGTCAGCGAACTTACTTTAGTTATTTACTGGTAGTACCCGAGTCCAAAACTGTGGGAATTGGGGTGTTTATTAACAGTGGGTCAGGGGTTAACCTAGTTGATGGTCAGTTCGTCCGTATGCATGGGTTAACAAGTGCATTAGGGAAAAATATTTCGGTGCTTGCAATTTACTCTGAACCACTTACTCAGAAATGTTTGTCACAGATGGTGCAGGACATCCGTTTAAGGCCTCTTGCACACTAACATATTTTTTTCCCATTTCCGTTCTTTGCGTTCTCTATACGGACAGTATACAGAACCATTTATTTCAATGGATCCACAAAAAAAACGGAAGGTTATGCCTTCTGTTTCCGTATTTCCGTTTTTCAGTTCCGTTCAAAGATAGAACATGTCCTATTATTGTCTACATAACTGACAAGGATAGTACTGTTCTATCAGCAAATTATGGAATGCACACAAATGTCATCAATATTTTTGCAGATCCGTTTTGCGGACCGCAAAATACTGAAAAAGCCATACGGTCGTGTGCAAGAGGCCTAAGAATGGGTGATTTTCATCAGGAATTCATTTTGTGTTTTGTGCTGGAGGGTCTGCCTGCTTCCATTGACTGGCAAGCAAGACAGATTCTCGATTGGAGTGATTATTGCATAGACAACTGTCTTAATACATCTCTTTCTGTCTTAACCACTAAAGCTGTACCCTCTTTCATTTCTGATTTTTCCGATGTATTCTCTGAGAGTGGTTGCCAGGGTTTACCCCCACATCGGGAATATGATTGTCCTATCAATCTTATTCCCAGAGCGAAGATGCCCAAATCTATATTATACAACCTTTCTGAACCTGAAAAAGCGTCCATGCATGAGTATATTGCCGAGAGTTTGGCTAAGGGACATATTAGACCTTCCAAATCCCCACTGGCAGCAGGGTTTTTCTTTGTAAAGAAGAAAGACCGAAGTCTTAGGCCATGTGTGGACTTCCGTGAGCTCAATCGGATTATGGTCGGTGATCCGTACCCCCTTCCTTTGATTCCTGACTTGTTTAATCAGATTGGTGGTGCCAAGGTGTTCTCCAAGTTGGACTAAAGGGGGGCATATAATCTGGTCAGGATCAAGGAAGGGGATGAATGGAAGACAGTGTTTAAAACCCCAGAGGGTAATTTTGAAAATCTGGTTATGCCGTTTGGGTTAACTAATGCTCTTGCAGCTATCCAGCATTTTGGTAATGATATCGTTCATCATCTGGTGGGGAGGTTTGTTGTTGCATATCTGGATGACATACTAATTTATTCTCCAGATATGGAGCTCATCAGGACAGGGCCGGTGGAAGGATTTTTGACGCCCTAGGCAAGATAAAAATTTGTTTGTTTTCCTGGCACTATAGTGCTCCTTTACCACCAGTACTGCACAGTGTCTGTTCTCTGCAGGAACAGGCTATAGACACCAGTACTACTACATTA
Organism: Bufo bufo; assembly: GCF_905171765.1. Classification (NCBI taxonomy): domain Eukaryota; kingdom Metazoa; phylum Chordata; class Amphibia; order Anura; family Bufonidae; genus Bufo; species Bufo bufo. The sequence continues at coordinate 12,323,684 of NC_053392.1, read as the reverse complement.
AACTGTACTGGTTCTGGGACTATAGTGTCCTTTTAGGCTCCATTCACACGTCCGCAATTTCGTTCTGCATTTTGCAGAACGGAATTGCGGACCCATTCATTCCTATGGGGCAGCATGATGTGCTGCCCGGACACGGAATTGCGGATCCGCACTTCCGGGTCCGCACTTCTGTTCCGCAAAAAAATAGAACATGTCCTATTCTTGTCCGCAATTGCGGACAAGAACAGGCATATTCTATTAGTGCCGGCAATGTGCGGTCCGCAAAATGCGGAACACACATTGCCGCTTTCCGTGTTTTGCGGATCCGCGGCTCCGTGTATCCGCAAAACACATTGCGGACGTGTGAATGGAGCCTTAATGTGAGGTAAATTATTTTCCAATGTAGTATTAATAACTAAACAATTACATAATAAACATATTGCATTGTCCACTTACCACCAGGACAATAAGATGATCTGGTCTCTGGCCGCAGTCTGGCTCTTGGTCTGGCTCTGGGGACTCCCTTGTCACTCTCTTCTCCCCCCTCCGTCCCTTGTCACTCTCTCCCCCCCCTCTCTTGTCACTCTCTCCCCCCCTCCCTTGTCACTCTCATTTACTCCCCCCCTCCCTTGTCACTCTCATTTACTCCCCCCCTCCCTTGTCACTCTCATTCCCCCCTCCCCTTGTCACTCTCATTCCCCCCCTCCCTTGTCACTCTCATTTACTCCCCCCCTCCCTTGTCACTCTCATTCCCCCCTCCCCTTGTCACTCTCATTCCCCCCCTCCCTTGTCACTCTCATTTACTCCCCCCCTCCCTTGTCACTCTCATTTACTCCCCCCACTCCCTTGTCACTCTCATTTACTCCCCCCTCCCTTGTCACTCTCATTTATTCCCCCCCCTCCCTTGTCACTCTCATTCGCCCCCTCCCTTCTCACTCTCATTCGCCCCCTCCCTTCTCACTCTCATTTCCCCCACTCCCTTGTCACTCTCATCATTCCCCCCCCCCCACTCCCTTCATTTTCTCCCCCCCCTTGTCACTCTCATTCCCCCCCTCCTTTGTCACTCTCATTTCCCCCCCACTCCCTTGTCACTCTCATCATTTCCCCGCCCACACTCCCTTGTCACTCTCATTCCATCCCCCCCACCTCTAATGTAGTGTGGCTGAGCTCTGTTCGGTCCGCGGTACAGGACCATTTGTTTCCTGTACCCGGCCGGACTGAAAGGAAGTGCACACTAAGTGAGCACTTCCTGTCAGTCCGGCCAGGTACAGAAAACAAATGCTCCTGTCCCGCGGACCGAACAGAGCTCAGCCACGCTACATTAGAGGCGCTTCCCTCCTGTCAGTCCCTGTCTCTGGGCAGTGCGGCAGCCGCCCGGTGCGGGGGAGGTCCCGCTGCCGCCCGCCGTACTTTAAAAAAAAAACTTGCGGTAATGCTTTTTTTTTTAAACCGCACGGGGCCGGCGCCCCCTGCTAAATTGCGCCCTAGGCGGCTGCCTAGGACGCCTTACAGGTGGTGCCGGCCCTGCATCAGGATCACGTGAGACAGGTGCTACAGAGCCTAAGAGAGAATAAATTGTATGCTAAGTTGGAGAAGTGTGTATTTGCAGTTCAGGAAGTGCAATTCCTGGTTTACCTACCCTCATCTTCAGGTTTTCATATGGATCCAGAGAGGGTCCGTGCTGTGTTGGACTGGGATCGACCCGAAAATCTGAAAGCTATTATGTGGTTTTTGGGGTTCACAACTACTACCATAAATTAATTTTGAACTACTCGACTGTGGTTAAACCTTTAACGGACATGACGTTCGGATGTCTCAGTCTGGTCTGATGCGGCATTACAAGCTTTTTCGGCGGTGAAGGAATGTTTTGCTTCTGCTTCTATACTGGTGCAACCAGATGTGTCACAGTTATTCATTGTGGAGGTTGACGCATCCGAGGTAAGGGTAGGAGCAGTCTTGTTGCAGGGCCCTTCACCTAGTAAATGACGTGTAAAAGAAGGTTGTTTACTGTATAGACAGAAAAACAGGGCGCACCATAGGGTAAAAACGTTTGGGAATTTGAAATAAACTCCAATTTAGGAGGCTCACCACGCTACTGAAGACGTGTCGGAGATAAATTCAACCCCCAATGTAAAAGGTAGGTATGCAGCCACGGATGCAGGTGTCCTTAGGTGAGCGTGCCAAGGCCCACATAGAAGATTAGTATATAGTGGAAGAAAGGAGCATCCCTCGGCGCAAGGAACCAACCAGATGCGGATGATGAATCTTCAGAAATATTTATTGCAACCACACTACGCATTTCGGGGAAAGAATCCCCTTCATCAGGTGAAGAATAATGCATAACAAATGGACAAACATACTGGATATATATACACACACAAATGGTCACATGCAAGTAAGGTCAGAGGGGAGGTGGGCGTCACCCCAAAATCTCCCCAAACTGGAGTCATAAAAACAAATATACAAACTAATAAATTGAGGCATATGCATATATTCACTGCCCCATTGGGCTTACAGGCTATTCACATAAATGTATTTTGTTCATTAACATACACAACGATCACTTTAAAATGCTTTTGGGATCAGCCCATCACTAGGGAGGAGGAACTGCGTCACCCAGGGTCACATGATCGCTGTTCCGATCATGTAACCTGTGATGCAGACTTGTTGCTAGGCGACGTGACTCTTCCAGGCCGGCGTGAAGAGAGGCTCGGCAATCGGAAGAGTCAGGCGTCACGCCGCCTCCATGGGGCAGTCTGCAGTGCTGTGAAGAGGTGCTTGAGGTGCCATTCATCACTGGGAACGATCGATCCACAGGGCAATGTTTTATTTTAATTTTAAAAAAATGGAGGAGACATATTCCCACATATATCAGAAAAACAAAAAAATAATAATAATAATGAATAATAAATGAATAAATAAATAAATTTAAAAAAAATTAAAACCAGAATAAAAAGCGAAAATAAATAAATACATATATATATATAATGTATATAATTATAAATATACATGTAATTAATTGCAAAAAAATGTACATTAAAGTTGATTTAATGGTCAGTTAAAAATGTCCCAAAAAAATAAATATATATATATATATATATGTATAAATAGTATTCTATAAAAAATATTATTATTAATAATAATAATAATAATAATAATTTCACTCTATTCTCCATAAGGAAATCGTCAATCTTTTGGCCCTAAAGATTTATTTCAAATGCCTCATTCAGACTGTTCGGATTAAGACAATTGAGTTTGAAAATCCAAAACATTTAGTGTTTGCGAAGGTTCTGAATGGCATTACGGCAGCTGTTATTTACCTGTTCGATGGGTGTGATCTTAAAGCCAAAAAAACACCCATCGTGATGCTCTGCCGCATGGCGAGATACACTATGCTGTAAAAATTTATTTTTTACATTAGATCTATGCTTATTTAACCTATTGCTGTAACGGTCGCGTACACACACACACAGGGGGGAGGGAAGTGACCACTGCGCTCCACCCTTACCCCTGGCCCTGCCTACTTGCCTCGCAAGTCCTAATGACAGGGGACAACTGGACGGCAATCCCTAACTTGGAATAAGTGCAGGGATGACAGACAGACAAACAACAGGACGTGAACGGACCGAGTCAATACCAGGAAAGCTACAAAGTACAAATGGAGCAAGCAGAGAATTGTCAGGCATCACCTGATATTCAAAGTGTCCTACCGGGGTATTGAACGCCGTCTTCCATTCGTCTCCCTCCTTGATTCGGATTAGATTGTATGCCCCTTTCAGGTCAATTTTGGAAAACCAGGTTGCCCCCAGAACCTGGTTAAATAAATCCGGAATCAATGGGAGGGAGTATCTATTCTGGACAGTGATTTTATTTAATCTCCGGTAATCGATACATGGCCTAAGACCACCATCTTTTTTCTTAACGAAGAAAAACCCCGCCCCCATAGGAGAGACAGAAGGTCTAATATGCCCTTTACCAAGGCTCTTCTTAATATAATCTTCCATGGCCTTGCGTTCGGGAATAGAAAGATTATAAATTTGTCCCTTAGGAAACTTGGCCCCCTCTACTAGCTCTATGGTACAATCATAAGGTCTATGGGGGGGTAGAACCTCCGGGGTTGGTGATGAGAATACATCAGAATATTCTCTAACAACAGAGGGTAAAGTATCAGACTTTACTGAGACCCCAGCCTGTACCACGGACAAGCACGAGTCACACTTAGGCCCCCATCTCACCAACTCCCCATTGGACCAATCTATAGTGGGGTTATGTAGTCGGAGCCAAGGCAACCCTAGTACCACCTCAGCCGGTAGGTTCTCCAGGACTAAAAGCGAACATCTCTCTGAGTGGCACACACCCACGGTTAGAGAAATCTCTGAGGTACATAAGCTCACCGTACCACCAATAAGAGGAGTAGCATCAATAGCCATGACATGAATAGGAGTTGGTAAGGCAAACATAGGAATACCCAATCTTACAGCATACTCAGAGTCAATAAAGCTAGCCGCTGAGCCAGAATCAATAAAGGCCTTACCCGGCCATTTATCTGCTCCCAGAGAAATCGTAATAGGTACCGAAAGCTTACATTTAGAAAATTCAGGGTGTACCTGGTCTTTAGGTTTCCTTGCCTTAGGAGACTTGACAGAGAGGACCTTCTTAGGACACTGGTTGATCCAATGGTCAGGATCTCCACAGTAAAAGCATTCTCCACGTCTGCGGCGAAGATTCCCTCGGGTCATGCCAACCTGCATGGGTTCCTCGGTGGAGACCTCAGCATTGTCTCTGGGATAGGCCTCTGGCTGGACCACCATCTGGGAAGAGAACTGTTGTTCATGTCGTCTCTCTCTAACCCGTCGGTCAAGTCGGACAACAAGGGTCATCATCTCCTCTAAGGTCTCTGGAAGTTGATAACTGACCAGAAGATCCTTTAATTTATCAGACAGACCTGACCTGAACTGACTCTTCATGGTGGGTTCGTTCCATCCTGAGGGGACACACCACCTTCTGAATTGTGTGCAATAATCCTCTGCGGGTTGATTGCCCTGAACCAGTGCCTTTAGAGCCGTCTTGGCTACTAGAGCCCTGTCTGGTTCATCATATAGGGTACCCAGGGCATGAAAGAACCCCTCCACAGAAGATAAACAACTGGCGCCAGCAGGTAAAGAGAACGCCCAGTCCTGGGGATCACCCTGTAATCGGGAAATGATAATGCCCACGCGTTGACTCTCGGGGCCAGAGGACACGGGGCGCAAACTGAAGTTTGCAATTCTCCTTAAAAGAGAGAAACTTCTCCCGGTCTCTAGAAAAGGGTTCTGTGAGCTTAATCTGGGGCTCAAAATGCGGACTGGAGGCCTGAGGAGTGGAAGAACCTTGCCCTAACTCAAAAGAACTGAGTTTTTCCCCTAACTCCTGCACCATCTGCGTCAGATTAGAGACATGGTCAGTCAGGGTCACCAGAGTATTCATTATACAGTGGTTATTGGGCCTGTTAATCTGTAACGGTCACGTACACACACACACAGGGGGGAGGGAAGTGACCACTGCGCTCCACCCTTACCCCTGGCCCTGCCTACTTGCCTCGCGAGTCCTAATGACAGGGGACAACTGGACGGCAATCCCTAACTTGGAATAAGCGCAGGTATGACAGACAAACAACAGGACGTGAACGGACCGAGTCAATACCAGGAAAGCTACAAAGTACAAATGGAGCAAGCAGAGAATTGTCAGGAGAAGCCGGGGTCATAAATACCAGGAGAGACGTGAAGTACCAAAGGAGTCAGCAGAAGATCGTCAGGAGGAGGCCGGGGTCAGAATACCAGGAGAGCAGCAAAGTACACAAGGAGCAGGCAGAGGATCGTCAGGAATTCAGCAGGAGGTAAGTACATCAGGAAAGACCAAATCACAGGTGGAACCTAAATTAACAGGCAACCTGTGGCCAGCAGGCTCCCTGTATTTATATAGTGGGGAGTGAGGGTCATGTGACGTGGCCAGCGTCACATGACCGACAGACCAACCAGTCGAGCACCGAGTGATCAGCTCAGCGCTCAAGGCAGACTTAGGAGCAGGGAGCCACCCAGCTAGTAAAGCCGCCCTGGGAACGAGGTAAAACAGATCCTCGTTCCCGAAGCTAAGCAGCAGGTCTGCGGCTAATGGGGGACCGAGTGTACCTTCGGAACCCCGTTACAATTGCGTAGCGTTTGGATGGCGCGACCTACATATTGTAGGCCAGCATGGGCATTCCAGCAGGTAGATAACATTCTGGGAACTGCTGCTGAGATGATTTTTTATGGGAAAAGATTTACTGCAAAAGGAAGATGTGGTACTGATGGTCATACAACACAAACACCTGGATAGATTGCATTTGTAACTCCCTATCGGTCTTTAGACTAGGTTACTCACAGTAAGTTTCACATGCTGTGGAGGTGTAGGTCTAAGTCTACTGGGGGCCAGAATATTTTTAAGGGTTTGAGCCCTCCTGAAAGTTAGTCGGGGTTGTCCTGGTAACATTTGTTTCAAATGGGGATCCCTTTTTAATATGTGCCAATGCTGGGACAATATGTTTCTAATGGCGTTATGGTTAGTGCCATATGTCGTCAAAAAGTTCATACAAAAACGTTAATTTTACTCTTAGTAAGACATATATTTTGGGAATAGGCCCCTAGCCCTTTCATATGCAGCTTCAATGATCTTCGGGGGATATCCTATCACGGATAATTTCACTTTGGCAAATAAAGTCCTTATCAAGGGAACAATTGCGTCTTACTCTTTTAAACTGGCTAAAGGGGATATTGACCTTCCATTTTTAATAGTGAGTGCTGGAATAGTCCAGATAACTATTACAATCCACCTTTTTGAAAAAGGTGCGCATGATAATAGCCTTTCCAACACCCTCTAGTTCTAGATCAAGGTATTCGATCTTGAGGGGGTTGGACGTCCCCACCAGATTTATACCCCAATCAGTAGATTTCATTTCTTAAAAAAATTAGGTGATGGAGGTATCATCACCATTCCAAATGAGAATCAAATCATCTATGAATCTACGGTAGAAGACGATGTTATCAGTCCAATACCTAGACCCATAGACGTACTGATCCTCAAACCGCCCCATAAATAAATTAGCAAAACTGGGCGCAAATTTCGTCCCCATTGCGGTTCCCTTCCTCTGTAGGTAGAGTGAACCCTCAAAGATGAATACATTATGTGTTAATATGAACCTAATGCAGTCCTGTACAAAAACTCTTTGCTCTTCAGGTAATATGGGGATCATTGTCTAAATACCATTTTATACATTCAATTCCTTTGGTGTGTGGAATATTAGAATACAGGGCTGTCACATCTAAGGTGACCCAGTTATATGTATTCCTCCACTCTATATCTTTAATGGACTGTATTAAGGCTGTGGAATCCCTTAGATATGAGGGTAGTGTGGTGACATATTTTTGTAACAAAACATCTACATATTTCGAGAGACACCTGAAATAATCGGTCGCCCCGGTGGGTTCTTCGCATCCTTATGGATCTTGGGTAAGTGATAAAACAATGCTGTTACCGGATCGGATACTAGAATGAACTCTTTCTCCTTTATGTCAAGTATATGAGATGCTGATTCAATAAGGCCCTTAAACTCTGAAGTGTGCAGCTCAGTGGGATCTCTGTCTAAGGGTAAATAGTAATCCATATCAGACAAAATGCGGAGTGCCTCCTTGGTGTAGGTCTCCCTATCCTGGATCACCACTCCCCCTCCCTTTTCCGCGCTGCGGATAACAATATCTAAATTGTTTTGAAGCTGCTTGACTGCCGCCTTCTCTTTCTTGCTAAGATTTTGACTACAGATTGGTTTTTGGTGTAATCTTCGAAAATCATCCATAACTACATTGTAAAAAGTATCAATGAAATTCCCCTTGTGTTGTATAGGGTAGTATTTTGAAGATGGTTTGAGCCCTGTATGCATATATTCATGGCTCTGAATATCTGAAGCGACTTCCGAATCCATACTAACCTTCGGTTTGGTGGATTTCTCCAAGATTCCAAAGTGTCTTTTTAGAGTTAACTTCCTAGTGAAATGATGTAAGTCTAAAAACAAATCAAAGCCCTTAATGGATGCAGAAGGACAAAAAGAAAGGCCTTTAGATAAGAGTGATGTTTCTTCAGAGGCCAAAATATGTTTAGACAGATTGAAAATTTTGATCTCCTGTGGAAAAGGGGCACTATGAGCTATATTCTCCTTTTTGCTTTTGCCCCCTCTGCATCCTCTCCTATATTTTTTCTTTTTGAGGGTCTTGGGCCCAAAGGGTGGAAGTAGTTGGTTATTGCTACTGTATTTGGGCCCTTTAGGACCGGATAAGCCGTAACAGGGTTTAGGATAGGAGGTAGAGATAAAAAAGAAGAAGAAGATGAGGAGGAAGGACCAGTGGTAGAATGAGCGGTATTATCTAAGGGATCAATGAGTCCTGGGGCGGTCAGTATTGTACTGGCCTGTATTGCTTGACCTGGGGGGCTAGTGTTGAAAGGCAGTGAACATTGAGGGGAGGAAACATCATGAATGGGGAGAAGAGAGTCCGCTTCTAAATCAGTTGGGGAAGCAGGTGATGATGGAACCGGTGGACGGTGTAAGGAGCCTGGGTAGGGAAGGGAGGCCTGAGGAAACCTAGTAAATGGCGCCCATGTGCATTCTTTTCTAAGAAACTTTCGGCTGTAGAAAGGAATTATGACGTGGGTAATAGAGAATTGCTGGCCATTAAGTTGGCTTTTGAGGAATGGCGTCATTGGTTGGAAGGAGCAATTCATCCTATTACTGTGCTTACTGATCACAAAAATCTGGCTTACCTGGAATCGGCTAAACGATTGAACCCAAGGCAGGCCAGATGGTTGTTGTTTTTTACCAGATTTAATTTCATTGTCACCTATCGCCCTGGGGTTAAGAACGTCAAGGCTGATGCTTTGTCTCGTAGCTTTCCTGGGGGGTGATTCGGAAGAGCCTGGTCCGATATTGTCTGAAGGGGTAGTAATATCCACCCTATATCCAGACCTTGAGGCAGAGGTGTTGGAGGCCCAGTGAGATGCACCAGATTCTTGTCCTCCGGGGAAGTTGTTTGTTCCTTCTGAATTACGTCACAAGGTGTTCGAGAAACATCACTGTACGGTTTTCACAGGACATCCTGTGAACAGATCTACTGTCGATCTCATCTCTCGTAGATTCTGGTGGTCGGGGTTGCGCAAGTGTGTTGAAGACTACGTGTCTGCTTGTAGTACTTCTGCACGTGCTAAGGTGACACATACTCGGCCTTCCGGATCTTTACTATAGTTGCCCATCCCGTCCCAACCTTGGACTCATTGAACCATGGATTTTATCCCAGATTTACCGAATTCTTCAGGAAAAACTGTGATTCTGGTGGTTGTTGATCGCTTTAGTAAAATGGCGCACTTTATAGCATTGCCAGGTCTACCTAATGCTAAAACTCTTGCACCAATGTTTGTCGATAACATTGTGAAATTACATGGCATTCCTTCTGATATAATCTAGTAAAAAGAGCAGGCACACCACCTTCTGGAGTGAAAATGTGACAGCAATTTATTCCAATACAATAATGTAATCAAGATAAAATGTGAGTGTATACTCAATACATAGTAAATGCATAAATCCAATACATAATCAAAATCTGAAAAACACAATAAAATCGCAATAAAATCGAATGGATCCACTGATTTGAAGGATGTAAAAATTAAAATGTCTGAATAAACAATAAAAACATCAAAGGCCCATTTCACTCATCAAAGATGGAATCCGATGTGGAAAGTCTCAGTATTAGAGACACAGCAATAACAGTGTGGAGGAAGTCTCACTAGTGGATGTGTTATATATAAATTAGCAGCTATAAATGGTGATCACCACCGAATGAATCTATACACAGCCCAATGTAGATAAGCGCACAGTGTGAATATGCGCAAGTTGTTCAGCGATTCAGGGTTGCCTCACTGAGGCTCTTACCGCTCTGTTGGTACTGGAGTGTCCATTCGGTGTATTGGCATAAATGCCCACTCATGTGGATAATCCGGCACAGTTTCCACTAAGGAGAGAGCGAAGACGATTCACCCAGGACGCTGGTTCCACGTGGTAGGAGCGCTCAGCTCCGTTGCTTGGTAGACGTGTCTCATAACTGTGGAGGTCAGATGATCCAGTCAAACAGGTCAGTTAATCAAATCAGCTGGTTAGCTGCTGTGGTCATGTGGTTCATTCCTTCGGATATGGTGTCTGTTAGAGGGACTCAGTTTGTTTCCAAATTCTGGAAGGCGTTCTGGGGGTACAATTGTCCTTCTCTTTGGCCTTTCATCCTCAGTCGAACGGACAGACTGAACGCACTAATCAGAATCTGAAGACTTACTTGAGATGTTTTGTCTCGGAGAATCAGATAGAGTGGTTTTCATTATTGTCGTTAGCCGAGTTTGCCATAAATAACCGTAGACAGGAGTCCACTGATGAGTCGTTGTTTTCTGGGTCATATGGGTTCCACCCGATATTTGGCACATTTTCTGGTACTGAGACTTCTGGTATACCTGAAGAGGAACGATTTTCATCTATTTGGCGGAAAATTCAAAATAATCAAAAAAAAATGGACAACAAGTATAAACGTATTAATACAACGTAGGAGAGGGTACTATTGCGCTGCCACTCTTCTAAAACCTAGATGTCTGGAATTGCCCTAGGGATAATCCCTGGGGCCGCTGCTGGGTTACGAATGTGAGCCATGCCTGGACTACAAACTACTGATATGAGTAAGAAACGCAGATGATGTAGGATCCCGCACTATGTCGCAGACACCTCCCCAAAATGTTAAAACTAGTAATACCTATTAGTACAGATTGGTGTGTAACACTATCAACATACAGCGATCTTACCTGGACTGTAGCGCTGCAAACTGCTTCCGATGTCTATCTCTTATCCGGTGATGTTCTTTCCTAAAAGGTATTCTGCCTTTGTCTTTAAACCTTGTAATTGTAAAAGTCCTCTGTTCTTTCGCCTCCCCTCCTCGACACACGCCGCTCCGGCCGGTAGCTAGCGTGGGAGCACGGAAGCTTGAAAAAAAACGGGTCCCAGAACAAATTCTGTGTGACATCACACCTTTAGATACGGGTACCTTAGGGGAAAAAAGACCATCCAACGCGTTTCAAAACACTTGTGTTTCTTCGTCAGGGATAAACGTATGGCTGACAAGAGACGTATGAATAGTCCGGACCTGAGAGTGGGTGATTCTGTGTGGCTGTCCACAAGAAACATTAAGTTGAAAGTACCTTCTTGGAAGTTAGGCCCAAGGTTTATTGATCCATATAAGATCACTGCCATTATTAACCCGGTAGCCTTTCGTCTTGAACTTCCTCAGGCTTTGAAGATTCATAATGTGTTCCATAAGTCATTGTTGAAGAGATGTGTCGAACCTGTTGAACCGTCCTCCTTGCCTCCCACTCCTGTCATGGTGGAAGGTAATTTAAAATTTCAGATCGCCAGGATAGTGGACTCCCGAGTTCTCCGTAGATCCCTTCAGTACCTCGTTCACTAGAAGGGTTACGGACCAGAGGCGAGGATGTGGGTTCCAGCGGCCAAAATTAATGCTAGTCAGCTGGTGAAAGCCTTTTATAGAGCTCATCCGGATAAAGTCGGTCGTGGGTGTCCGGAGGCCACCCCTAGAAAGGGGGTACTATCACGGTATCTAACATGACAGGTGTTAGAAGGTCTAAGAGATTGGCTGCGCGTGATGTGATCTGACAGCCTCTTTTGTTTCAATGTTGTTGCTGGTAATGACCACACCTCTTGTCTCAGGTGTAGCTTAGTGGTCATTCCAACACCTCTATTTAGTCTGGCTTCACCCATCATGCTATGCGGTTGATAGCTTCTGTCTGGTATTGGAAGTGCTGGTGTGAGCTCCTCTTCTGAGTTCCTGATCTTCCATTCACTATTAAATATAAGTGTTACTTTCCTTTTGTATTTTGTTGTTTCCCCTTTGTCTTTGGTTACTAGGCCTCAGGGAGACGCTTGTTCGTTCATCTGGGAAGGAACAGGTCGTCCCTAGCTCTTTCACTATCCCTAGGGTTATTCAGGGTTTCCAGGGTCAGAGGTTCCACTCATACGGATTGGAGTCAAGGCTAGTATTAAGGTTTCTATAGGTGGTAACCATTTCCCATTTCCTAGCTTTGAAGCCTAGTTCCTTTTTCCCTTCCCTCCTGTTGTCGGTGTGGTGTTCCCTCCCACATCGTTCCGTGACAGAAGTATAATTACACCTAATAACATCAGTAATGCAAATGCAATCAACACCTTACCTCCATGGCTGAACCATGAATCACTAGTGTCGGAGATTTTTCATATAAGGTATTCTAATTTAAAAAGCCAGTTTGATGACTTGTGAAACACCAGTCCAGTTGCTCTGACTTAATACTACTGACATTCCTTGATGGGATTCTCACAAAGAGAGGAAAATACAAGTAGGGCTCAGGGATCACCAAGTAAACCTGGAAATAACTTTATACACTCTGACACAAAAATAACACACCAAAAAGGAGTTGTTGGAATGAAGCTTTCTCTGTGTGAATGTAATGATGATAAATGTGAGTGATTATAATATTGGAATGGAAGTCCCATGGTCAATTGATGTCATCACTGTGAGTCACCGTGTTCCAAGCACACGCACCAGGATTTTTAGCCTTAGAAAACCTACCAAATTATATATTGGTTGGCCTGATTAATATTTCATATTTGTGCTTGGTATGCCTGGGTTGATAAAAATGTTGTGTAAACCTTGGTGGTCCCATTATCCTACTCAGGGACACCTACAAGATGTTTTGGCTCAAATTATAATTATGCCATACAACCTTTCACATTTTGCATTCAAATTGGCCAGCCCCCTGTCAATGACAAAAAGGAGGGTGAAGGAGGCTGTCTAAGTCTACTGTAAACCACACCTGGTTCAGATTCCTGGGGATACACCTAGTGTAAGTCTGGCCAACTTTCCACTGTTATCCCAGTGTAGATCCCTCACCGTTCTAACTGGTATGCCATCCATTATTTCATCCTCATTCTATTTCTGTACTGTTTGATTCTCAGTATGTCCCTTTTTGTCATCTTTTTGTAACTTTTAGCACTGTACCGTTATATTAAATCTTAAATTTAATAATCTGTTCCTTGATAGTCTAAACGTACCCACACCCTCTAAGTACCGCTCTGCTGTGTGACCATTGAAGGCCAGTGTGCTAGAGGTTTACCTATCTTATGATAGAAAGCAACATCTTCATTGGAGTGCTGCGCATCTGTAACCGGGGCGTTCCTTCAGCCTTACTGGATGGATGCGGGAAGCGTTGTGTACGGACATATTTGGGGGTCGCTTCAGTCCTCAATTGTCTAATGCTTTAGGAAAGTGTGGAAGTGGAGTTCCTCCTAACAGTCACATCCAAGGTCACGGGTGCTGTTAATGCCAGAGTGCCCCTCATGGCCTGTCATGTTGCACGTGTGCGCAGTCAGGACATGCTTATTAAGAAACATGTTTTCCCTTTAAAAAAATAGGGAATAGAAAGTGTCCTGTGGAACAATCCCTCGGTAATAAAGGGGCTATTATATACATGTGTGTTTACACTGGAAGAAAGATTCTGTAGAGTTGGGAATAACGTCTAGCAAAATGGATGTAAGTGTTGAACTTTTGGATCTCCTTGGTCTGTTCTGGTCGGAGACTTAGCAAGGGGGCAACTGTAACATTAGACTCCCTAAATATAAAGGAAAGGGTAAAGATACTAAGATCATAAAGGTCTAGCTATAAAATGACCTTGGGGTTTCCTGGGATGATAATATTCTGCTAATATTTAGCTCCTATTAAGGGTATTTTTTTTATAGTGAATTCTAGTGAGGTGTAGCGTTTTCTTCACGTAGACTTCTTTATGTATATTTTTCATCCATCAGATCTGGTGACCAGTATTTTGATGATAAAATGTTGACGTGATGTTGCATGCTTTACCCTTGCACAAAATTTTGTGACATTTTGACCTCGGCCCTTTTTGGCCCCACATTTGGTTTTGGAGTACAAAAGAGGTTATGTTTTCTGCTTACAGCACTTTTAAGGCAGGTTCATAATTTGCAACTAGAAAAACTGGAGTAGTATTTCTATACAAAGTACTCCAACCCAGACTTTAGATATTACCCTCATGATAAATTCCCCCCTTAGGGCTCATGTACACTAATGTATTTTATTTCTGTGTCCATTTAGTTTTTTTCCGGACCGTGTGCGGAACTATTCATTTCAATGGGTCCGCAAAAAAGCAGAAGTTAGTCCGTGTGCATTCCGTTTCCATATGTCCGTTCCACAACAAAATAGAACATGTCCTAGTATTGTCCACATTACTGACAAGGATAGGACTGTTCTATTAGGGGCCAGCTATTCCATTCTGCAAAATACGGAATGCACACGAACATCATCCGTATTTTTTGCGGACCCGTGTCTTACGGACCACAAAATACACATGTGCATGAGCCCTTAGACTGTACGCATTCGATAAACACTGCAGCCATGAGGTCTGGATTACTGCAGATTGGGCCATTGCTACTGACGTGTTCTGGGAGCTTGGAGTGGGTTTTATGTTGGTTCAGGGAATTGTTGCATGTCCCAGTCTGCTCCACATTCATTATTACTAGGTGACATTTTTATAAGTTTGGTGCAGGTGCAGGACTCTAATATAGAAATTTGACTCAAATACACCTACAATGATAAATGCCCCCCCCCCCCCCCCCCCGCCCCTATACAGTGGGGAAAATAAGTATTTGATACACTGGTGATTTTGCACGTTTTCCCGCCTACACAGAATGGAGAGGTCTGTAATTTTTATCGTAGGTACACTTCAACTGTGAGAGACAGAATCTAAAAACAAAATCCAGAAAATCACTTTGTGATTTTTAAATAATTAGCATTTTATTAAAGGAAATAAGTATTTGATACAATAAAGAAACAGAACTTCATATTTGGTACAGAAACAGTTACAGATGTCAGACGTTTCCTGTAGTTCTTGACCAGGTTGCACACACTGCAGCAGGGATTTTGGCCCACTCCGATCTTCTCCAGATCTTTCAGGTTTCGGGGCTGTCGCTGGGCTACATTGAGTTTCAGCTCCCTTCAAGGATTTTCGATTGGGTTCAAATCTGGAGACTGGCTAGGCCACTCCAGGACCTTGAAATGCTTCTTATGGAGCCACTCCTTAGTTGCCCTTGCTGTGTATTTCGGGTTATTGTTATGCATTAAAGACCCAGCCACGACCCATCTTCAATGCTGTTACTGAGGGCAGGAGGTTGTTGGCCAAACACTTGCGATACATGGCTCCATCCATCCTCCCCTTAATATGGTGCAGTCGTCTAGTCCCCTTTGCAGAATAGCACCCCCAAAGTATGATGTTTCCCCGCCCCCCATGCTTCATGTTTGGGACGGTATTCTTGAGGTTGTATTAATCCTTCTTCCTCCAAACTCTGTTAGTGTAGTTGATATCAAAAAGTTCTATTTTGGTCCCATCTGACCACATGACCTCCTCCCATGCCTCCTCTGGATCATCCATATGGTCATTGGTGAACTTCAAACGGGCCTGGACATGTGCTGGCGTGAGCAGGGGGACCTTGCCTGTCCTGCCGGATTTTAATCCAATGATGGCGTAGTGTGTTACTAATGGTAATCTTTGAGACTGTGGTCCCAGCTCTCTTGAGGTCATTGACCAGGTCCTCCTGTGTACTTGTGGGCTGATTCCTGACTTTTCTCAGAATCATCCTTACACCACGAGGTGAGATCTTGCATGGAGCTCCAGACCGACAAAGATTAACAGTCATCTTATGTTTCTTCCATTTTCTAATAATTGCGCCAACGGTTGTTGCCTTCTCACTAGTGATGGACAAAAATCGGCCGGGACAGTTCGCGAACGTGATCAAATGTTCGCGAACCGCAAGTTCGCAGCGGGCCCCATTCACTTTAATGGCAGGCGAACCTGAAAAACCTTTAGCTCATATTTGCAGCCAGCAAACACTTACTAGAAGTACACAAATAGTCCCACAACATGGACAGTGACATACCAGAGGGAGATCATTGGCAAAAATTCCCACAAAATATATGTATTTTAATCAGGGGCCATTTTTATGCGTCTTAAAGGGAAACTCTCAAAAATGTGCCCTGCTGGAACCTAGAAATTTTTTATTTCCTATCGATTTGATGTATACAAATGTGCAGCACTCCACGTTTTTGTATCCTGCAGAGTCTATTAAAAAAGAATGCATACGTTAACGTAATTTTTTTTTCTACCATGGAACTGTATGGTGAATGGACGCCACTGTGCGGCATCAGTCTGAGGCATCTGGTAACGCATAAATTTTTGGTATACATTAAATGGATGGCAAAAATGTGATGTGAACCCAGCCCTAGTGTCAGAATAAGCACCAGTACACAGCGGAGCAGCGTGGCGGAGAGGGGAGGCCGCCATGTACTGACAGAGCGCTACCTGGTCCTGGTGGTCAGGGGTGAGGACTGTGTTTCCCAAGGATCATTTTCTACTGGGAAATACAGTTCACAGTATAATACACTAGAATCTATATAATATAAAGATATTCGACCTACCCCCGAATAATAATACAATTAGGTGATCATTTATTATATAGAAATACGTCTATGTTAGGCGTATTTCTGACACAGATTTTGGCGCAAAGGTCCTGCATATTTTTCCCGCTCATGCCAGGTCTAAAAAAGGATGGTGTGGGCAGGGAAAGGGATACAGTTATGGCCATCCAGTTATTGGATACCACCGCCGTACATTGACCGGATAACACCTCTGCACAGTGACCGGATAACACCGCCATACCGTGACCAGATAAAAGAGTATAAGAGGGCACAGTACAGGGAATGACTAGGGGCACTGCACAGGGCGTGGTAAGAGGGCACAATTCAGGGTATAAGGGGGCACAGTACGGGGTGAGGAGCACAGTACAGGGTGGGGGGCACAGTCACATGACTCTGTGACATTAGGTCCTTATGGTGAATGCGGTTCATACGCCACCATAGTGAGAGGCAGAGGAGTGAGACAAGGGTGTAATTATGTGGCTAGAGATAAAAAATTTAACTGTCGGCCAGTACCGGCCCCAAAAATTAGGCATTTTATGCCGTTGTATTTACCTAAGACAGGAACCATGATTTGTTCTGGGTGGCGGTGGATATTTGTGGGCTGTCATGAGGAAATTCAATCAAACGTGGTCGACTCGTCACATACAGTACAGACAAAAAGTTTGGACACACCTTCTCATTCAAAGAGTTTTCTTTATTTTCATGACTATGAAAATTGTAGATTCACACTGAAGGCATCAAAACTATGAATTAACACATGTGGAATTATATACATAACAAACAGGTGTGAAACAACTGAAAATATGTCATATTCTAGGTTCTTCAAAGTAGCCACCTTTTGCTTTGATTACTGCTTTGCACACTCTTGGCATTCTCTTGATGAGCTTCAAGAGGTAGTCCCCTGAAATGGTCTTCCAACAGTCTTGAAGGAGTTCCCAGAGATGCTTAGCACTTGTTGGCCCTTTTGCCTTCACTCTGCGGTCCAGCTCAACCCAAACCATCTCGATTGGGTTCAGGTCCGGTGACTGTGGAGGCCAGGTCATCTGGCGCAGCACCCCATCACTTTCCTTCATGGTCAAATAGCCCTTACTTTTAAAGTTTTCCCAATTTTTCGGCTGACTGACTGACCTTTATTTCTTAAAGTAATGATGGCCACTCGTTTTTCTTTACTTAGCTGCTTTTTTCTTGCCATAATACAAATTCTAACAGTCTATTCAGTAGGACTATCAGCTGTGTATCCACCTGACTTCTCCTCAACGCCAATGATGGTCCCAACCCCATTTATAAGGCAAGAAATCCCACTTATTAAACCTGACAGGGCACACCTGTGAAGTGAAAACCATTTCAGGGGACTACCTCTTGAAGCTCATCAAGAGAATGCCAAGAGTGTGCAAAGCAGTAATCAAAGCAAAAGGTGGCTACTTTGAAGAACCTAGAATATGACATATTTTCAGTTGTTTCACACTTGTTTGTTATGTATATAATTCCACATGTGTTAATTCATAGTTTTGATGCCTTCAGTGTGAATCTACAATTTTCATAGTCATGAAAATAAAGAAAACTCTTTGAATGAGAAGGTGTGTCCAAACTTTTGGTCTGTACTGTATGTTGAATTCCTCCGAGATCCATGCCTCATTCATTTTTAGAAATGTGAGGTAGTCGTGAGCTAGGCGCGTGCGCTTATCGGTCACGATCCCCCCTGCTGCGCTGAACGTCCTTTCGGACAGGACACTGGACAAGGGGCAAGCCAACAGTTCCATGGCAAATTGTGCCAGCTCTGGCCACAGGTCAAGCCTGCACACCCAGTAGTCCAGGGGTTCATCGCTTCTCAGAGCGTCCACATCGGCCGTTAACCCGATGTAGTCGGACACCTGTCTGTCTAGGCGTTCCCTGAGGCTGGATCCGGAGGGTGGCTGTCGATTGGTTGGCTGCAAGAATGATCTCATATCCGACGTGACCAACACATCTTCAAACCGCCCTCTTCTTGCATGCGCGGAAGGATTGGTACCCGCAACTGTTTCTCTGTGAGTGGAAATTCCTCTGTCAGTGCCCGCAAAAGCAGAATGCAGCATTTCTCGAAGCAAGGCCAGGAAGTGCTGCATTCTGACAGCCCTTTGTGATGGTGGTAACATTTCCGCCATTTTGTGTTCGTACCGGGGGTCTAAGTACGTCGCCACGCAGTACTGGTCCTTGCCCTTTATGCTTTTTATACGGGGGTCCCTCTTCAAACACTGGAGCATGAAGGCCCCCATTTGCACTAAACTTGAAGCGGTGGAGTGGTCTGGCTCCTGTTCATCATCCAGAATAATGTCGTCCTCGTTCTCCTCCCCCCAGCCACGAACAACACCAGGGATCCCAGAATCGTTTAAAGCATGCTCATCTTGCTCCTTCTCCACCCCTGCACCATCCTCCTCTGACTCCTCTTCAGACTCCTGTTGTTGACTTGTCTCAGATGGAGTAGCCCCCCTGGGAATTTATCCAGCATTGCAACTTCCTCATCTTCCTGCTCCTGCTCCTCGACGGCTTGATCAATGACACTACGCAATGCATGCTCCAGAAAGAAGGAGTAAGGTACGATGGCACTGGCTGTGACTGACCAGTTTGGTGATCTCATCAAATGACCGCAGAAGCTCCCCAGAACCTGTCCTGCCGCAGAGTTCGTACAGTTAGTCGTTAACTGCATGTTTCTGCTGGAGCAGCCTATCGAGCATATACAAGGTGGAGTTCCATTGCGTCGGGCAGTCACAAATCAGACGTCTGACGGGCAGGTGGTGTCGCCGCTGAATGTCAGCAAGGTGAGCCATGGCCGTGTAAGATCTAAAATGGCCAGAGATTTTCCTGGCCTGCTGCAAGACATCCTGGTCCCCGGGGTATTTGGCAACGAATCATTGCACGACTAAGTTCAGGACGTGTGCCATGCACGGCACGTGTGTCATTTTGCCCTGTTTCAGAGCGCTCAGCAGATTGGCACCGTTGTCGCACACCACTTTAACAACTGTCAAATTGAGTGGGGTTAGTCACTGATCGGTCTGTGACCGCAGAGCTGAAAGCAGTGCAGGACCGGTGTGGCTCTTGGCTTCCAGGCACAACAGACGCAGCACAGCATGGCAACGTCTCACCTGGCACGTCGAATAGGTTCAGGGGAGCTTGGGAGGTGCATCAGAAGAGACGGTAGCGGCGGAAAAGGAGGAGTCAGCCGAGGAGGAGACGGAGGATGGAGAAGGGGGAGGAGAAGAAGAGGCAGGCCTGCATGCAATCCGTGGCGGTAACACCAAATCCACACGGCTGCCACGGGTTACATGATTGACGGCGCTCAGAAGGTTCACCTATTGGGCAGTAAAAGTTATGTACCTTCCCTGCCCGTGTTTGCTAGACCACGTGTCTGTGGTCAGATGTATCTTGGCACAGACACTGTGTGCCAGAGATACATTAATTTGCCGCTGAACGTGGCCATATAGCTCTGGGATGCCCTTCTGGGAGAAATATTTCCTTCCGGGGACCTTCCATTGCGGTGTTCCAATGGCCACAAATTTTCTAAAGGCCTCCGAGTCCAGCAGTTTTTATAGCAGTAGTTGGCAGGTTGGCAGTTCTGACAAGCCAGCGGTCAGCCGTTGGGCAAGAGGGTTATCCGACGTCATCATCTTTTTTCGCTCAAACATTTGGGGCAAGGAAGCCTGACTTCTGCCCGATGAACACGACGACGGCACAGTGGAAGGTGGAGTGGAAGACAACTGGGACAAGAGAGGAGAAAGAGAAGAGGCAGGACGGGGAGCGCCAGGAGAGTGGCTTTGTGGGTTCTGACGGTGTTGTTCCTACTGGGCTTGGTTATGGGAGGCCAGGTGCCTTCTTAAGGCGGTCGTCCCTAGGTGAGTGTTGGGCGACTTATGCATTGACAGCACAGCCAGCAGATGGCAACACTGTTGTCAGCAGCGGACACGTAAAAAAAAAGCCCACACTGTGGAGCCATTTGCCGGCGTCCTGGGAGTGCCAGATGTGACCGTGCATGGTGGATGGCTCGCTCCAGATACATTAGAAGTCTGCTTTTTGCCTCCTGTGCACTGTAAGTTCTGCCTGCTTCTCCTCCTTCTCCTCCCTCTCTGCTGCTCCGTCTCTCCCTCTGAACTCCCCTCCTCTTCCTCTCTTGTGGGCACCCACATGACGTCCATCGACAGGCCATCATCGGATTCGTCACCTTCACCACCACTGACATTAGAGATCTCGGAGTAGGCAGCAACAGCGGGGACCACCCTCATTGGGCTGATCTGGGTACTGTCGTCAGACTGCTGGGTGGCGGACGTTGATACCTCCTCTTCCTGATTCGATGCCAAAATGGCTGCGCATCGGTAAGGTCTTGAAATGGATGGGAAAATAATTCCACTGACTCGAGCGGAGGGGATATGGTGGTGGTGTCTTTGGGGGTGCACACAGCAGAGAGTGAGGAGGGAGCAGATAGAGAGGATGAGGAGGGTGCAGAAGCGGAAGGCTGAGTGAGCCACTCAACCAAGTCTGGTGCGTCCTTTGACATAATCGCACGCACTTTCTACAACTTCCCACTTAGGCTCCGGCCTGGTGCACCTGCCCGACCCCTACCACTCCTGAGGAATCGCCTGCCTCTTCCTCTGCCTGTCATTTTCAAAATGACCCTGTGACAAAAGTCCCTATAGAAGACCAGTATTTGTGGAAGAAGGTATATCACACCCCTGCCTCAATCAGTTTTATTGGGGGGGCAACTGGTATATCACACCAGTAGAAATTATTGGTTCCAATAGCGTTTGTTACTCTGTGTAGATGCGGTAATGCAGCAAAACCGCAGACAAATGCTGCACTACCCAAATGCACTATATAGAAAGTATATTATTGGTATATAACACCCCTGCTTCAATGAGTTTTTTTGGGGGGCAACTGGTAAATCACACCAGTAGAAATTATTTGTTCCAATAGCGTTGGGCAGTCTGTGTGGCTGCAGTATCGTAGCAGAACTGCACACAAATGCTGCACAATACAATTGCACTATAATATACTTTCTATGTTAGAAAGTATATTATAAGTATATTACACAAAAAAAATAACTGAAATAAAGTGGCCTGAATGGGAGGAAATGCGCAAAAACCAGGGGAGCAATTCCTCCGCATGTGATCCGTTGCTAACGGCAATCCCCAGCAAAAATGCATACAAAGGAGGATGTCGGCAGCGGACCACATGCACCACAATGGCATCCTACACAAGATGGGATAATGTGTGGATGCAAATATAAAAATACATAAATCACTGCGAAAGGTGCACCACAATGATATGCAACTGACAACACTGGCTAAGCCCTCAAGCTGATGTTAAGAATTGAGACTTTAGCCAATGTATTCCTATCAGGAACACATTGTAGCCCTTTTGCACCACCGTCAGGTTATCTCAACGTGGCATGGGTTCCTACCACTAGACTCCCCATGGTGTGTGAACACGGTCTGAGAGGTGCTCAGTTATTTTTTTTTATATGTTTAGAATGTGCCATTGTGTACTGCTGGTAGCATTCTGTTGCACCTGGTAGCCTGTGTCCCATGGCCTGTTATAGGTGGGACTTACAGCCTTATCATCTCTCCCACTACCTGAGTGATCTCACTATGGAGGTATGTGGGAGCTTGGCTGTAAGTTGGATCTTAGCACCTCTCAGAGCGTGTTCACACACAGTAAGGAGTCTAGTGGTATGCTGAGATACCTTGACGGTGGTGCAAGGTGGAAAAGGGCTCCGATGTGTTCCTGACTGAATACATTGTCTAAAGTCTCAGTTCTTAACATCAGCTTGAGGGATTAGCCAGTGTCGTCAGTTGCATATCATTGTAGTGCACCTTTCGCAGTGATTTAAGTATATTACACCCCTCAGTATATCACACATATAGATAGCACACCTATACCAGTCCTTATAATGTCTTTTGTGGCCCTATTAGCCAGCGTTTGGTGTCCCTAACAGCCTGTCCCTGCTCCACACAGCAACCTCTCCCTACACTGGCGAAACACTGAATGTAAAATGGCGGCCAGATCAGGTTTATTTATAAGGTAGGGGGCATGTCCATGTGCTGAAACATCTCAATTGGCTGTCCTGTACCACCTGATGGATGTGTCATGGGTCAAAGTTCTTCACAATGTAAAAGAATATGGCGGGCGAGAATATCGCCATATGTTCGCCCGTTCGGCGAACGAGCAAAGTTCGCCGCAAAACGACCGCCGGGCGAACCGCAAGGCCATCTCTACTTCTCACTAAGCTGCTTGCCGATTGTCCTATAGCCCATCCCAGCCTTGTGCAGGTCTACAATTTTGTCTCTGGTAGTAGAGTAGGAGGGCTTCTTAAAAAAAACTGATCTGCGAGAGACAGAATTCTTGCTGGTTGGTAGGTGATCAAATGCTTATTTCATGCAATAAAATGTAAATCAAAAATGTTAAAATCATACCATGTGATTTTCTTTTTTTTCTTTTTTAAATTCTGTCTCTGACAGTTGAAGTGTACCTACGATAAAAACTACAGACCTCTCCATTCTTTATAGGTGGGAAACCATGCAAAATCACCAGTGTATCAAGTCCTTATTTTCTCCACTGTATATATGAGGTGGTGCTAGTAAGCCCTTGGACTTGACCACAGAAAATTGAGATAGAACTCTGAATTTAAACAGTTATTCTCCATAGCCCCCTGAGATAACCATGCACTTCTGACTACTGTGTTACAACATCTTAAACCCGTCCAGAATTTGGTTTGGTGGCAAACCAGGCATTAATCATGGCAGTTGTGTCAGAAAGGCTCCCTTGTGGTGTTTCTTCAAATTAGAAAATAGATGATAGTCTGTTAGACAGAGGGGATAGAGGGTGCTAGATCAGGCTAAAATGGAGGATGATCCAGCACATCAAAGCCCAAGTCAGACAGTTTGTTTTGGGTGATGCATTGTTGTGCAAGAACACCACATCTTAGGTCGACATTCCGCACCTTTTTGACTTCAATGCCTCCTTCAATTTATTCAAAAGTGTTGTATAATGCACAACTGTGGTAGTAGACCAATTTGGAAGGTAGACCACAAGCAGTATGCCACCTTTATCACAAAGGATAGAAGATGCATACAGTAACCTTGGATGACCACTTCTGCACTCTGGAAAACCAATGTCTCCATAATTTTGACTACTTTTTTGACTCAGGATCATAAATAAAAATCCATGTCTCATCCATTGTCAACCGTCAAGAAAGGAAAGCATCAGCATCCTGCATAATTCCCCAGGAGGCCAGCACTCGGCACACTTTTGATCTGCTGACAAACATTTAGGGACCCACTTGGCAGACACCTTCCTCATGTCGAGATGACCGTGAATTATAGATTCAACTCTTTCTCTGGAAATATTCACAGTCATGGCTATCTTCACAGCAGAAACTTGCTGGTCTTCCAGAATCATGTCATGAATGGCTTCTATGGTTTCTGGCACTATCACCACTGGAGGTCTCCCCAAAGGGCGCTTGTCACCAGTTTTTTTACTGTGGAGGACAAAGGACACCTGTCGTCTATTGTTTGCACCATGTCACCAGAAACAGTAAGTTCATCACTGCCCTGCTCTCCATTGCTCTGAAATCTGCTGAAGACTATGCCATGTTGTCTTCAAACTTGCATAACATAAGAATTGAATATGAGATCATGCCAAAATTTATTCACAAAGTATTGAAAAGATTGAGCTTTTGAAATGATATAACCTTCACTGATGTGAAAAAAATAACACCTAAAAGCAACACATCGACAGCCTGTGATTGCAGTCATGGGGACCGTGATAGACCTCTACCTCTAACTGCTTAGATGCCACGAGTGCTATTGACTGTGGCATCTAGAAGATGAAACATCCAAGATTCGAGTTATCTTATCTTAGGGACTACTAGTCATTATTTGGACCACAGCCAGTGAACCCCAACCTGCTACCAGCCATCCAAAACCACTCCGGGTAGTATAAAACTGATGCAACCTCTAGGTATTCACCAGAGTCTACTACAAGGTGGGATGGACTTTTCTGCTAGGGACCTTGGATACGTCTGTGGTGCTGATAACAGAATACTGGTGCAGGCCCACTAGTAGTAGACCTTCCATAATGACCAGGGAGGTGCAAAGAGGAGAAAGGAATGAGAATGTTACCGTCCATTCATAGGTGAGGATAGTTTAATCAGACAGAATGAATTCCAAGAGATTAGAGACTGATGTTCACACTTTGGGGCCTCCATGTCTCAGGTTTAGCTTGAGTCCTTTATGATGCATCGGAGAGAAAGAAAGACATAGATACAATGGGGGACATTTATTAAGACCGTCTCTTCTTAAGTTGGGGCGGATCCACTGTCGCTTCTAAATGTAAGAAAACTTCCGAGCATTTAGACCATTAAAGGCGTAGAAAATGGCGAATGAGATAATCCTGCCGGCCCGTCCTCATCCACAATATTAAATCTGGCGTGAGTGCGGCGTAGTTGCCATCTGCACCTGAAATACGTCTAATTTAGGCATATTTCAACTTAGTAGATGACACCCAATGTCTCCAGGTGTCTTTCTCTGGGGAACAATGTCCTGCAGAGTAATTTATTATCAGCAGACATAATCAGACGGATTACATTCATCACATCAGTGTAATAAAACATAGAAACATAGAATGTGTCGGCAGATAAGAACCATTTGGCCCATCTAGTCTGCCCAATATACTGAATACTATGGATAGCCCCTGGCCCTATCTTATATGAAGGATGGCCTTATGCCTATCCCATGCATGCTTAAACCCCTTCACTGTATTTGCAGCTGCCACTTCTGCAGGAAGGCTATTCCATGCATCCACTACTCTCTCAGTAAAGTAATACTTCCTGATGTTACTTTTAAACCTTTGCCCCTCTAATTTAAAACTATGTCCTCTTGTAGCAGTTTTTCTTCTTTTAAATCTTCTCTCCTCTTTTACCTTGTTGATTCCCTTTATGTATTTAGCAGTTTCTCTCATATCCCCTCTGTCTCGTCTTTCTTCCAAGCTATACATGTTAAGGTCCTTTAATATTTCCTGGCAGAACCGCACATTTACCTATTACTGTGAAGACTGGACATGACGGAGATTACAGAGGGGACATATATATCCATACGGAGGGTCTCCTGGCCCCAGGACTATACCAGTATGATCTGGTCTTGTCCAGTTTGCACCATCCTATGGACACCTAACCCTGAGGTCAACAGTGACCGGGATCCATGGAGGAAAAGCATTGTAGATCCGAGGAAGAAAAGAAGATCTCAGTTTACTGTCAATGAAGATTGTCCCCATGGACCTTGCTTCTTATGTATTCATACCTCAACCCACACTCCAGAATCCAGTAGAACATAGTGAAGGAGGAAGGACTCGCCACGTAGACTTTTATGTAACATATGTGGACTTATCGATATTTTATATTCATTAATACTCTATACCAATATAAAGTTGATGGGGAAAAAATGGAGTTGACAAAATTTTGTTAAAAAATAGGATCTTCCATTTCCTTCTACGGCTCGAATATCTGGTACTGCCTCCTTGGTGAAAATAACCTGCAGCAGGCAATTAATGAAGGAGCTCATTCACACGTGTGTGTTCTGGTCAGTATCTTACCTCAGTATTCCTAAGATAAAACTAGGAGTAGCTCTAGAACATGGAAGATGTGTAATTGTAAATCTTTACATTATACGTTTCTCTGTTAAGTTCCGCTCTCATTTTTGGCTTACAAATACGGATAAAAGATACCGACCAAAATACACAAGTGTAAACGAGGCCGTACTGTCTACTGGTCTCCTATATGGGAGGTTTTATTGCTAACTGTCCCATGGAGATCATCCACAGCCAGTTAGACATCTCACTTGGTGGTCTGTGGATGTCTTTATACATCCAGGCCTTGGTATATCAGTAGTAATGTCAGAGCAAGAGGACTTATGGGAGTTAATTTACTAAGACCGCTGTGATGGAAACTCTCTTTTCTGGAATTTAGGAGAGATGTCAGATGGTCTCCAATTCTGTCAGTATGTTTCAAATTAAGTCCCTTACGATGCACTGAAGATAAAGAAAGACATAGATACAATGTTTCCAGGTGTCTTCATCTGGAGAGTAATTTATTATCAGCAGACATAATCAGGCGGATTACATTCATCACATTTACCTATTACTGTGAAGACTGGACATGACGGAGATTACACAGGGGACATATATGTCCATACGGAGGGTCACCTGCCCCCAGTACTATACCAGTATTATCTGGTCTTGTCCAGTATGAACCATCCTATAGACACAGCTTATGAACTCTAAATGACCCTACAATAAGAGAGACGAAGAAGGATGTGTGAGATGTAAGATAAATGCAGAACTCGTCTTTATTATTTCCGCCCTTTTTCTTGACAGACGACTACTTCCCACCCCTGGTGGTAGCAGGGGGACTCTCCTAACTCTTCACCCATTCATTGAGCTGTGTTCTGTATGTAAACAGCATCATACCTGGGAGTGGAACCAGTCAACAGCTTCTCGCCCTTTGTACCTGGTTTGTACTATATTACCTACTTAGCCTTTTTGCATAGTTTTATGTATATAAATATATCTCAATAAGCCACAAATTAAGACCTAAAATACAACCTGCAGTATTCCCGAAATCCAACCCCCCAATTTCTTTTATTTACTGGGACTTAAAGATAGTTGACAACCGTATTGTCCCAGTCATTATTTAACACGTTATTTAGAGGCCGAGCCCATGGTGGCAGCATGGTCAGTCGAAGCAGGCACATTATCAGTGGGTGCACAACACTTGGCCATATGGTCCAGGATCGTTTTGCAGTGACTGGCATGCATCCAAGTGTCTTTGCCTTGGAGCTTCACAAAGTTGGTGTCACAGTCTCTAACGTGACAGGTGTCAGAAGATCTAAGAGACTGGCTGCAGGTGGTGTGATCTGACAGCATCGTTCGGTTTCACTTGTTTCAGTGTTGTTGCTGGTAATGACCACAACTCTTGTCTCAGGTGTAGCTTAGTAGTCATTCCAACTCCTCTTTTTAGTTTGGCTTCACCCATCATGCTATGCGGTTGATAGCTTCAGTTTGGTATTGGAAGTGCTGGTGTGTGGTCCTCTTCTGAGTTCCTGCTCGTCCATTTACTTCAGAAGTTAAGTGTTACTTCCCTTTTATATTTTGTTCTTTCCCCTCTGTCTTTTGTTACTAGGCCTCAGGGAGACGCTGGTTGCTTCATATTGGAAGGAACAGGTTGTCTCAAGCCCTGATACTATTCCAGGGCAATTCAGGGTTTCCAGGGTCATAGGTTCCAGTGTATGAACATTCCTATTCTCAAAGTCCAATCACATGGATAGGAGTCAGGGATAGGATTAGGGTTTCCATAAGTGGTGTCGGTTTCTCTTTCCCTAGCTTTGAGGCCTAGTTCCTTTTCCCTTCCCTTCTGTTGTCGGTGTGGTGTTCCCTCCCACATCACTAACGTGACAGTTGGCTGTAGTAAGCTGTACTTGGACAGGTCTGCTATACCTTGAAAGGTGTCTGGTCTGGGCTTGCTGTAAGGTTTTAGACACCAAATAGGGCACTTGCAATATGAGAGGACTTCCAAGGACTATGTCCTCTATCTTCTGGACAAGTTCAGCTGCAGCTGCAACTGCTCGTACACAGGAAAGGGATCCCAGGATCCCGGGATCCAGAGTGGGATAGAAGGATCTCTGCTTTTTCCCATGTTCCTGTGTGAGAACCAAATGGCTTGCTCTGCTTGGTCATGACAAAATGATCTAAAATTGAGGCATGCAAAGTAAGGGACCATTGTACGGGTTTGAAGACTTTGGTAGTAGGACTTTCGCTATGACCTCAAGTGTACGAGGGCTGGAGATAGACAATGACCTAAAATGTTTTTTTCTTTCTTTCTAGTTTAACTGACCTGGTGTCATTACCCTTTATTATACATACTGAGATGTGGGTGGCCTTATTTATGGTGTTCCACACCAATGTATGGAAAGCTGTTGTCATTATATCTTTATTTTTCTAAGAGAGTCTCTTACCCTCCCCATATGTGTGTTGTGTGGATTCTGTATGTAGATTCTTCTTATATTATGACTGCTGAGAGGGAACTACTTTAGTTAAGGCCCTATTACAACAATAGATAATCGCTAACGAGTGTTTGTAGTAACTTGTTAGCGATCATCTGGCAGTGTAATACTGCCGCTAATTACCTGATGAATGAGCAAACACTCGTTCTTCGGGTAATCGGGATGCTTTAACATGTTTAAAAATGCTCATTTGCTGGTGGCAGATTGTACCGTACAATAGGCGACCTGCTGCCAGCAAACAATAAGTATAGGGATGAGCCATGGTATAGAGATCGCTCATCCCTATACTGTGGAGGAGATCAAAGCATGTAATAGCAGCGGTCTTCTCTGCTGACAAGCAGGCGATTGACAGAAGGGAACGCTTCCCTCCGGACAATGTCAGTGTAATTGGACCTTTATAAATACCTGATGTCTCTTTATAGATCTTATCGGCTATCCGATGTTATATTTCTGGGGCACAAATTCTGTTCTGCATTGAAGTGTTGGATTAGACTATAGAATATTATAGTAGTAGTATGTTATCTGTGTAATCCAACATGTATGTGACTGTTTCCTAAATATGTGCCATATTGTAAACTCTCCTTTATTATAAATCTATGAATGGGGAGAGGTGGAACATCCCTAGGAATTCTCCTTCCTGATAATTGGCCTATAAAAATAGTAGGCTTTCAGAGTTGAGATCATGGAGGTGAAGGTTAGCTGCTCTCTATGTCTTCTACCTCCACCCTCGTAGTTGGGCTCTGGGATCTTCCTCTACCAGTCTACCAGTCAATTTCTGAGGTCAGATCGCTGGTCCACATATAATACGGAACAAGCATAACATTCAATGTAGGATTGAACAGACATAGAAACAGACAAACATAAAGGGCCCAGAACAGATGATGAGCCTCACAAGAACTCGGAGAGAACGGAGTCTCACCTACGGAGACTAGTGTTGATCGAGCACCGTAGCTCGGGCCGAACACATCGGGCTGTTCTGGTGCTCGACCGAGCACCCGAGTATAATGGAAGTCAATGGAAGAACCTGAGAATTAAACCAGGTACCCCCTGCTCTGAAGAGGAGAGGGTGCCTGGTTCAAAGGAAAAGGTCAGAAATTGATGGAAACACCACCGAAATGGTTCGGGAACAGCATGGGGAGAATGTCTGTATGCATCTTGGACTCCCAGGTCGCTGCTTCTAAAAATTACAAGGAAGAGGTACTCCAATACAACCTGTATATCACTTAATGGAGGGCCTCATTCACATTGTGGTACAATTGTTCAGGTAGTGGGACTCCTACAATCATAAAGCCTATGCAGTAAGTGAAAGGGCTGCCAAAAATTACAAGGAATCGGCACTCCAAAACACCCTTTATTACACATTAAGGAGAGCATCATACACGCCCTTGAAAAATTATGATTGATGGCCTGCTGGTGACCCTCAAAAACATTTCGAGCAAGGGCCTGCTGATCTGACCATCTAAAACATTAAGGACGATGGCCTGCTGCCGCATTGGTGACTCTAGATATCCTCTGGGAGATTGCACGTCCCCGTGACGGCGACAATCAATTTGGATGTCTGCCCTATCAACTTTCGATGTTATTTTCTGCGCCTACCATGGTGATCACGGGTAACGGGGAATCAGGGTTCGATGTTGGAGAGGGAGCCTGAGAAAGGGCTACCACATCCAAGGGAGGTCAATGGCTGAAATCTGATTGACTGTTGTTGCCTTGCCCCTTATTTTTCCTAATTGTGAACCACCCAGAGAGGGTGGGTCAAGTTATTAAAGCACAAATATCCATGGAAGGCAGCAGGCGCGCAGCAATTACCCACTCCCGACTCGGGAGGTAGTGACGATAAATAACAACACAGCATTCCTAAGCAGCCCTGTTATTGGAATGAGTACACTTTTCGTTAACGAGGATGTATTGGAGGGCAAGTCTGGTGCCAGCAGCCAACTTGCTCCCGGCCTCCATAACGTTCACCCAGTGTCCCATCATGGTGAGGATTGTGTTGACCAGACTCTTGGCTACTGAGACTGGACTTGTAGGTGAGGGCCTGCTGCCACTTTGTTGACTCTAGATAACTTCTAGGCGATCGCATGTCCCCGTGACGGCGACGATCCATTTGGATGTCTGCCCTATAAACTTTGGAGCAATTTTTCAACAAGGACCTCCTGGCATAGCATTGTTTTGCTTGTCCTCTCCACCAGAGGAATGAGAGATGAGAAGTTCTCTTTGTAGCGGGGGTTCGAGAAGGGTGAACAACCAGTAATCTGTGTTGTCTAAAATGCGTATAATGCGTGGGTCGTGAGAAAGGCAGAATCACAGAAATATAGTGGCAAATATGGGGGAACTGCTCAAACCCCAAACACTGTAGCGTGTTTCTCATTGGGGGAGCAGTCCCACCGCATGTGGACTGCAGCAAACGACCATCCCCAGCAAAAAATGCGTACAATGGAGCATGCCGGCGCGGTCCACATGCACCACAAAGGCATCCTACACAAAACGGAGCATTGTGCGGATGAAAATATAACTATATAAATCACAGAAAAAATGCACCAAACGGATATGCCACTGACTATACTAGCTAGTCATACAAGCAGATATTAAAAGCTGAGACTTTTGCCAATACATTCCTGTCAGGAACACATCGGAGCCCCTCATGCACCATGTCACGGTCACTCAGCATGGCAGAGGGTCCTACCACTACGCTAACTATGGTGTGAACACGGTCTGAAGGTGATGAAATCCAGCTCACAGCCAGGCTTCCACACAATCGCATAGCAGGACAACTTATGCAACTGGCATTTAAACATTCTTTTGCACCTGGTAACCTCCATCACACGGTCTGATATGGGTGAGGCTTACAGTCTTGCTTTATTCACATTGCATTAGTTGTCCTGCTTTGCGGTTGTGTGGAAGCTTGGCTGTGAGCTGGATTTCATCACCTTCAGACCGTGTTCACACCATAGTTAGCGTAGTGGTAGGACCCTTGCCATGCTGAGAGACCGTGACGTGGTGCATGATGGGCTCCGATGTGTTCCTGACAGGAATATATTGGCAAAAGTCTCAGCTTTTAACATCTGCTTGTATGACTAGCCAGTATAGTCAGTGGCATATCCGTTTGGTGCATTTTTTCTGTGATTCGGGAGAAAGGCAGCCTAACATGTAGTCAGCCATGTAGGCCAGAGTACCAACAGGCAAGACTTCGCTATCGTCATCAGAAGGTGAGCTGACCCTGTGAAAGATTGTAGGTGAGGGCCTGCAGGTGAGCTGACCCTGTAAAACATTTTATCCGAGGGTCTGCAGTTGAGCTGACCCTGTAAAACATTATATGCGAGAGCCTGCAGTTGAGCTAACCCTGTAAAACATTATATGCGAGGGCCTGCAGTTGAGCTGACCCTGTAAAACATATATGCGAGGGCCTGCAGGTGAGCTGACCCTGTAAAAAATTATATGCGAGGGCATTATATGCGACGAATAAGCATGTTGATAAGATGGAAGAGGAGGAGGAGGATGAGAAAAGGAAGATTTAACAATATACCCTTTTTTGTGGTGGAAGAAGTGCATGGGAATACAGTGTATTGAGTACATTAAACAACACATTTAAAGTGCCTTTGTTCATCCGCTTTCCTCTGGTGGAGTCGAGAGTATAAGAGTATAAGTATAAGAATCAAACTGTCAGCATTTTCAGTTGACAGGTGGATACGCTTATCTGTTATAATGCCACCAGCAGCACTAAATACCCGCTCAGACAAAACGCTGACGGCAGGGTAGGCCAGCACCTCCAAGGCGTAGCGCGCCAGTTCGTGCCACGTGTCCAGCTTGGACACCCAGTAGTTGTAAGGCACTGAGGGATCACTGAGGACGCTGACATGGTCTGCTACGTACTCCTTCACCATCTTCCAAAACTTTTCCCTCCTTGTGACACTAGGCCGCACATCAGGGTGAGGGTGCTGGCGGGGTGTTATCAAAAAATGTCCCAGGCCTTGGGGAGTGTTACCCTGTCTCTGTTGGAACTGCTGTGTGTTCCCCTTGTCTCCCCTCCTTGGTTTCCCAAGGAAGTACGGACTCTGGCGTCAGCGTTGTCAACAAGTACCTTCTGGTATTGCACCGTTTTGCTCGTCATCTCCACCTGAGGAATAAGAGATGAGAAGTTCTCTTTGTAGCGGGGGTTGAGAAGGGTGAACACCCAGTAATCCGTGTTGTCTAAAATGCGTGTAACGCGCGGGTCGTGGGAAAGGCAGCCTAACATGAAGTCAGCCATGTGTGTCAGAATACTAGAAGGCAAGACTTCGCTGTCATCATCAGAAGGATCACTCTCAATCTCCTGACCCTCTTCCTCCTCTTCTGCCCACCCACGCTGAACAGATGGAATTAAACTTCCATGGGTACAACCGTCTCCAGCTCCTCCTCCTCTTCATCGTCCAATTCATGCTGAGAAGACTGACGGAGGGTGGTCTGGCTATTACCCTGTGTAATGTCTTCCACCTCTTCCACAAGCAAAGCATCGTCCTTAATTGTGAGCAGCGAGCGTTTGAGTAGACACAGAAGTGGGATGGTGACGCTGATAATAGCGTTATCACCGCTCACCATCTGTGTTGATTCCTCAAAGTTTCTTAAAACGTCACAGAGGTCAGAAATCCATGCCCACTCCTCGCTTCTAATTAGCGGAAGCTGACTGGAAAGGCGACGACCATGTTGCAGCTGGTATTCCACTACAGCCATCTACTGCTCACAAAGCCTGGCCAACATGTGGAACGTGGAGTTCCAGCGCGTGCTCACGTCGCACAACAGCCAGTGAGCTGGCAAGTTAAAGCACTGCTGCAGCGTTTGACAGACCAGCTGAAGCTGTCCATGATGACTTGCGGAAATGTGCACACACGCAGCGCACCTTCACCAGTAGCTCAGGCAAATAGGGGTAGGTTTTGAGAAACCGCTGAACCACTAAGTTTAAGACGTGGGCTAGGCATGGGATGTGTGTGAGCTTGCTGAGCTCCAAAGCTGCCACCAAGTTACGGCCATTATCACACACAACCATGCCTGGCTGTAGGTTGAGTGGCGAGAGCCACAGCTTAGCCTGGTCTCTTATCCCCTGCAACAGCTCTGCGGCGGTGTGCTGTTTGTCACCTAAGCCTATCAGCTTCAGCACGGCCTGTTGACGCTTCCCCATTGCAATGCTACACTGCTTACAGCTATCGGCTGATGGCTGACTGGTGCTGCACGCGGATAATTCGGAGGTGGAAGTGGAGGAAGAGGCGGAGTAGGAGAAGTGGGGGTTGGAGCCACTTACGTAGGTGCTGGCGGAAACCCTGATGGAATTAGGGCCCGCAATCCTCAGCGTCGGTAGCACCTGTGCCATCCCAGGGTACGACTCGCTCCCGGCCTCCACAATGTTCACCCAGTGTGCCGTCAGGAAAATGTAGCATCCCTGGCCAAATGCACTTGTCCATGTGTCCGTGGTTAAGTGGACCTTCCCAGTAACTGCATTGGTCAGGGCACGTGTGACGTTTCAGGACACATGTTGGTGTAAGGCGGGCATGGCACACCTTGAAAAATAATGGCTGCTGGGGACAGAGTACCATGGGTCGGGGGCCAACATCAGGCTGCGGAAGGCCTCAGTGTCCACAAGCCTAAATGGCAACATTTCCAGGGCCAGTAATTTTGAAATGTGCGCATTTAGTGCTATGGCCTGTGGGTGGGTGGGTGGCTGGGTATTTGCACTTGCGTTCAAATGCCTGGGGTGATGACATTTGGACGCTGCGCTGGGACAGGGAAGTGGATGTAGTCTCTGATGGTGCTTGCGAAGGTCCAGGTGCAGGGCAGGAGGCATCCTCGCTTGTGCCTTCGACAGGCAATTGGCCAGCACGTACCATAGGGTAAGATGAGGCAGTGGTGTGACCCGCAGACACAGATTGTGGACCCAGGCGTTCGTCCCACTTATTACTGTGGTTGGATGCCATGTGGCGGATCATGCTGGTGGTGGTGAGGTTGCTAGTGTTCACGCCCCGGCTCATTTTGGTGTGGCACAGGTTGCAAACTACTATTCTTTTGTCGTCTGCACTTTCCTCAAAAAATCACCATACTGTGGAACACCTACCCCTTGACAAGGGAGATTTATGCAAGGGAGTGCTCCATGGAACAGTTGCGGGCCTGTTTTGTGTGGCCCTGCTTTTCCCTTTTGCCACCCCACTGCCTCTTCCAGCCTGTTGCGGTGCTGCAGATCCCCCTCTGTACTGCTGTCCTTGCTAGGCTTTCCACCTTTCCAGGTTGGGTCAGCGACCTCATTGTCCACCACCTCCTCTTCCACTTCCTCACTCTGATCATCCTCTTGATTTATTGACCTAACCACAACCTCAGTTATTGAAAACTGTGTCTCATCCTTTTCATCAACCTCTTGAGACAGTAATTGTAGTTGACTCATTGGCAACTGTGTCTCATCATCATCCACCTCATTAAACATTAATTGCTGTTCCCCACCGTCATGTTCTTGTGACTGTGGATGCTCAAGAGGTTAGGAATCAGGGCACAAGATCTTATGTCCCTCTTCAAGCATGCTTGGTGAGAGGGCCAAATCAAGTAATGGCAATGAAAAGAGCTCTTCGGAATTTCCGAGTGTGGGAACACTTGTTTGGCCAGACTCTCCATGGTGGGAGGAAGGAGGATCAGGGAGAGGATTCTGTTGACCAGACTTTTGGCTACTGAGACTGGACTTGGTGGAAGACAGGGTGGTGCTTAACCGACTAGAAGCATTATCTGCTGCAATCCAACCGACCACCTGGTCGCACTTGTCTGACTTCAAGAGTTTTGTCCTGCGACGCCCTGCAAACTGGGACATGAAGCTAGGTATCGTGGATGATTGTTTTTCTTGTGCTCTGGCAGCAGTCACCGTTTCAACACGCCCAGGGCCACGGCCTCTGCGTGAACCATCAGCATCACGGCCACAGTATCGGAAAAAGGAAAATAGATTTCACTTATATTTTTCCTATCTCTAGCCCTGAAACACAGAAGGTATTGGACAGATGTCACAAGTCACTGCAGACACCCTCTATAGAAAAAATTATTGAGAATAATGGAGAAAATATAGTCATTTTGATTTATATTTCTCCAATCTCTGACCCTGACACACAGAAGGTATTGGACAGATGTCACTAGTCACTGCAGACACCCTCTATAGAAAAATTATTGAAAATGATGGAAAAAATATATTAATTTTGAGTTATATTTCTCCAATCTCTGGCCCTGACACACAGAAGGTATAATACAGATGTCACAAGTCACTGCAGACACCCTCTATAGAAAAATTATTGAAAATGATGGAAAAAATATATTAATTTTGAGTTATATTTCTCCAATCTCTGGCCCTGACACACAGAAGGTATTGGACAGATAACACTAGTCACTGCAAACACTCTCTATAGAAAAATAATTGTAAATGCTCGAAAAAATAATTGTACTGTAGCTATAAAATACTGCCAGCCTGCCACCACACACAATAGTCCTTAAAAAGACTTTTGGGTCTTTGAAACGTTTTTCTACTGAATTGATTGCGATCAGACTCCCTACACTGTCTGTCCCTTCCTATGCTCAGTTCTCCCTGACTACAAATGAGCGGAACATGCGTCATCAGGTTCTATATAGCATCCGATGACGCGTTCCGGCCAGCCAATCACTGTAATGCCAGTAGCCAACATAGCTACTGACATTACAGTGAGGGCAGTACTGAACTGCACGTTTATTGGTTGCATAGCAGCCCAGAAAAGTGCGGGGAGGAGACTCGAGCATGGCGCTCGAGCACATGCGGTACTCGGCCGAGTCTCGCCATGTTCCGAGCATAGCGATGCTCGAGCCGAACAGCAGTTCGGCCGAGCATGCTCGCTCAACACTGATGGAGACCTCCTTCTGCTGGACTCTATTGTCCGCACTTCCTATAACTCCCAGGACCGATGTTTAGCCTCACAAGAGTTTAGAACAGGGTTTAAGATACCAAATGTCTCACCTATTAAGACAGACCTAAATCTCCCCAAGCACACGGCACTCGCAAGGAGATTCTTAGTTCAGGGCACTCTTAATGCAGGGTATCCCTTTACCTGTGCCTTCCTAATCTGTAAAACATCCATACAATGCGGACCACATCAGCACTGCCCAGCGGACTACTTCTTCCTGCAGTGTCCACATACCGCCACAATAACCTTCATCTGACTCTTCCTCCCCCGATCAGCGTACGGCCGAAAGGACACATTAACCCCTGCAGCTGACACAGAAATAACCCTTTGTAGTCGAGGAATTCTTTCATTCAAATTCAAAGTTCTTCTAACTCCCCCTGAAATAACTGAAGTCGGGGATCTAATGTATCTCTATAAACAGATGTCCTTCTATAATCCTGGTGTCCTAGATCATATGATGATACTACATACACAGCTACGGGGACAGAAATAAAGTCCTGCATGGGGAAATTGGTAACACGGATGTCAACTGTGCATAACTAAGCAGAACGGAACCTTTATATACAGGATCCGTTTCTTTGTTTATTTTTCTGTTCTGACGGATCAGAAGAATGGAAAACTAAATAGTGATGAGAACCCGGCCGAACTATGTTACATGATGGTGACATCATCACTGGTCTTTCACCACCACTTATCCTCTCCACTGCTTAGCTCCACCCCCTCCTAATCACATGACGGTGACGTCATCACAGGTCTTTCACCACCACTTATACTTTTCACTGCTGAGCCCCACCCCCTCCTGATCACATGATGGTGACATCATCCCAGGTCCTTCAGCTCTTGCAGTGCGGCAGATACAGAGCAGGTCCTGGTCGGTAGTCACTGCTGTGGTGTCTGGAGCCTCTTCTTCTCTCTGGTATCAGCCATTTCTCCAGAATCCCCCTTTATCCCCGGTGCTGGGGGCTCTGAGAAGCGGGGTCTCTCCAGGAGCAGTAAGTGCGGTTCTGGATCTCACTAATGCTCTTGTCCCTGGAGGATTTCCAGCCTCTCCTCTCCTCATAAAGGCGCCTGCAGTACTAGAAGCCTCCAGCTCCTCCAGTTCTCTCCTCTTTTCCTGAATGACCACCAAGGATGGACAGGAAGGAGATCAGCAGAAGAATATTAGACTTCACCTTGGAGATCATCTCCCTGCTGAGCGGAGAGGTAAACTTTTCTAGATTTCTCTCCTCTTTATTGTATTCTGTAACAAGTCAGACATCGGGAAGGAGAATCCATCATAGGAAGTGATAGGAGGAGTCCAGGGTCCTGTAGAACGGCCTTCAGACCTTCCAAGTGATGGAGAACCTGAAGATCAGCCACCAGTATGGTCAGTGATGGATCATGGAGACCAATAGTCATGTTGTAGGAGCCATGAGAAGGTAAGTAGGCACGTTGTACCCAGGAGGAGAGGAGGAGATGGCCGGAGTGTGGCCTGGAGGGAGGATTTCTACCACTAGTCTGTCATCTAGATGATACTGGACTATAACAAGGAGGCCTCCACTACGTCTAGAGAAAATAAGGTTTCTCCACCAACATAGAAGAGGAGTCTTTACTGTAAGAGCAGTGAGACTATGGAGCTCTTTGCCAGAGGAAGGAGTCATGGGGGATTCTCTAGAAGAGTCCAGAAGGGGCCTGGAGGTCTGGAGGGTAATAATATTCCAGCTTCTGGTGACTAGATCACTGGAGATGGGGCCGTGATCCAGGGAGGGATTCTGATTGTAGGTCAGGAGTCAAGAAATAATTAATTTTCCTAAGTGTCTCTCTCCATCCACAGGATTACACCATCGTGACGAGGACATCGAGGTTGACTCCCATCATCGATGAGTCAGGAGGGTGGAGCAGTACCCCCATCACAGAGCCTCCCCACCTGATACATGAGCAGAAGATCCTAGAACTCACCCACAAGATGCTTGAGCTGCTGACTAGAGAGGTGACACTGCTGGGAATGCTGGGAAATTCTCCAGTAACAGCACTGGAGGGGTCTGGGTGATGACGGTGTCATTGTGTTGTCAGGTTCCTGTAAGGTGTCAGGATGTGGCGGTCTATTTCTCCATGGAGGAGTGGGAGTATGTAGAAGGACACAAGGATCTGTACAAGGAGGCCATGATGGAGGCTCCCCGGCCTCTGACATCACCAGGTAAGTGGAGATCGTCCTGATCATAAAAGTGCAAAGATCACATAGATACTACTCCCATCATCTCATCATCACATGTAATAATCTATCCTGTCCTTTTGTGTTTCATACAGATGGACTCATAGAAAGAAATCCTCCTGAGAGATGTCCCCGTCCTCTGTATTCCCAGGACTGTCCAGAGGAGAAGCTCCCAGAGAACCATCAGGTAGATGGAGCTGATGTCTCACCAGAATCTGAACAGAAAGTGATTGGACCAAAGATCAATTTACATTTTTCTTGTTTAGGATGAAAATCTGATTGATATTAAGGTTGAGGTTAAAGATGATGATGAAGAGGAGATGGATTTATGTGGCGATCATCAGTGTAAGAATTGTCTGCATTGAGGGTCACCTGGATACTACTCCCATCATCTTATCATCACATGTAATAATCTCTCCTGTCCCTGTGTGTTTCATACAGATGGACTCATAGAAAGAAATCCCCCCGAGAGATGTCCGAGTCCTCTGTATTCCCAGGACTGTCCAGAGGAGACGCTCCCAGAGAACCATCAGGTAGATGGAGCTGAGCCCTATACACATCTATATAGGGGGTCCTGCAGTCATAGAGGGGTCATAGATGGTGGGGGTCTCTTATGTGGATTTGTTAGATTTCCCACCTGTCTGCTGTATTGTCCTGAATTGTTACAGATGACAAATCAGGGGGAAGATGTGACTGATATTAAAGTGGAGGATGAAGAAGAGCGGATGATGGGCGATCCCCCGTGTAAGAATGAGGTGGAGGAGGACATTCCAGTCCATGTGACCACAGGTATGGAATCATGAATGGAGGAAGTGAATTGGGAGGTTTCTTCGGGTGAGGTTCCACCTTACAGCTGCAGTAAAGTAGCACTCCGGGCAGTGACCCCTGTGTTATGTACAGTGCATTAGAAATCTTCTCCCAGCTCTTCTCTCCATCCTCTCATGCTCCAGGCTGGACACCCGGCTTAGCATCAGGTTTTGGAGGCACGCCGGCTGCGATGAACGGCTGCAGTGATGTCCA
Organism: Bufo bufo; assembly: GCF_905171765.1. Lineage (NCBI taxonomy): Eukaryota > Metazoa > Chordata > Amphibia > Anura > Bufonidae > Bufo > Bufo bufo. Next base: position 12,283,867 of record NC_053392.1, on the reverse strand, counting down.
GGGTCTGAGGAAACTCAGTTTAACCACCTTAAGGGGTTTTCCAGGCTCTTGATATTGATGGGTTATCCTCAGCATATGGCATTATTATCTGATCGGTAAAGGTCTGATTGCCACTCCTTCACGGTCAGCTGTTCCTTGAAGGATCTAGCACCTTTAATGAAATAGGAAACACAGCGCCGTTCAAAGTGCAGTGGCCCTGCTGGGTTACTGCAGCTCAGCTGCCATTAAAGTTAAGGGCAGCTGTGCTGTAGTAACCTGGTACAGCCACAACCCTTATGGAGCTTTCTGTAAAGGTTCTCATTCATCTTGGTCATGGTATATCAGTAGTGATAAGTCAGAACTGGACTTGTTATATTTTTTTCTTGAAGACCTTTTGCTAGTCATCTGAATTAGTCCGACTGGTTTGTATGAGAAAATGGCATTACATTTCAGTGACTTGTGCTTTGAGAATGTTTATAGATGTATATGAATTGTATTACTTTCATGGATTGACACTTTTTATCTATTGCTCTGAAAAATAAATCTAAAAGAAATGACAACAAATAAGGGGATTGTCTATTCCTTTACAAGTGATGACCTGTCCTCAGGATAGACCTTCACTATCTGATTGGTGGGGATCCAACACCTTGTCCCCTGCTGATCAGCTGTTCTGCAGTAGTTCCGGTGCAGGAAGTCAGCGCTGGAACTAAACTGCTCAGTCTGTGGACGAAGCCGGTTACTGCAGTGCTGCTTCCATTCATCTCAATAGTAGCAGCACTACATGAACCAGCTCTGTCCAAAGCACAATGGATGGACCTAATCAGAGGTGTGTGGGACCCCCTATTAATTATTGAGGATAGGCTATTAATTATAAAGGAGTGGACAATCCCTGTAAGGTCTAAAATAGGCCGTTCACGAAGAGTTTAGGTTATTGTAGTAAAATCATCTCCACTTGATATCTAAAGACCAACTGTGGTGGCAGAGGACAGGCCTGATTGTCAGAGAAGGGGGTGATTCTCAGATTTCTGAATGTTTTCAGGTCTGGGTTTATGTAATAGAAGTGATCGGTGAGTGTAGAGCAGAGTCCTGGACTTTATCACCCATCCATTATAATTATAAGGACACGACCACAAATGATTTTCTTTTATTTCAGTTTTTGATTCAGTATTTTGTGCCAAAGCCAAGAAAGGATTCATATAAATGGGAAATATAAAGGAAGGACTTGTACTTCTCCTTCCTTTTGACATAAAAACTACATCAAAAACTGCACACAGCCTGATAGGAAGCTTCTAGAATTGTCTTCTTTACTGTTTGGAAATAAAACACAAAATGTCTTTTTAATCCTAACAGAAAATCCCAGTAAGAACTCTGAGGGAAACTTCAGGTTATCACTAAATTATAAAGGAGAAGATGAAGATATCGGGCAGTGCTCTTCAGGAGAAAACCTCATTACCTGTAATGTCCATCCAGGACTTCACAGACCAGATCTGTCATATAATGCTCCTAATCATAAGGAACCTTCTCCTGACCAATCACAGATTGTTATCACAAGTACCGGGCCGAAAGAGGCTACAAGTTTTCAGTGTGAGAAATGTGGAAAAAAGTTTACAAACATCTCAGGTCTAAATGGACACAAAAGAAGTCACGCAGTAGCGACGTCGTATTCATGTTCAGAATGCGGCAAATGTTTTCCAATAAAGTCACGACTTGTTAGTCATCAGAGAATTCACACAGGGGAGAAACCATTTTCATGTTCCGAATGTGGGAAATATTTTAGAAATCAATCAAATCTTACTAAACATAAGATAGTTCACCCAGGAGAGATGCCGTATTCATGTTCAGAATGTGGGAAAGGTTTTATATATAAATCACAGCTTGCTGATCATGAGAGATGTCACACAGGAGAGAAGCCGTATTTATGTTCAGAATGTGGGAAATGTTATACATATAAATCACAGCTTACTGGTCATGAGAAAAGGCACAAAGGAGTGAAGCCGTATTTATGTTCACAATGTGGGAAATGTTTTCTATATAAATCAATGCTTGTTGAACATGAGAGAATTCACACAGGAGAGATGCCGTTTTCATGTGCAGAATGTGGGAAATGTTTTCTTTATAAAGGGACCCTCAAAATGCATCAGATATGTCACGCATAAGAAAAAACATTTATATTCTCCAAATATGGTGACTGTTTTACAAAAAAGTCAGGTCTTGTTTCACATGAGAGTTCCCACAGGAGAGAAGCCATTTTGATTTTCTTCATGTGAAAAATAAAAACAGAATTTGAAACTCATCAGAGAATTCACACATAGAAGGAACTAAATTCTTGTTTGGAATGTGGGAAGTGTTTCCATGCATTAAACAGCCTATATGAGAGTATATTTTTCTGTGGAATTACCCTGGGTCTGCCAAAGAGCCAAATTATATTTCTCTGAGGTCAACAGTGACCAGGATCCATGGAGGAAAAGTATTGTGGATATGAGGAAAAAGAAGAAGAGCGTTGTTTACTGTCAGAGCAGATCAAGATGATTGACCCCATGGACCTTGCTTCTTACTGTATTCATACCTCCGCCAGCACTGCAGGAGAATCCAGAGGGACACAGTGAGAAACGGAAGGACACCTCCTGTAGACTTTTATGTAACCTATGTGGACATAGGGAATGGGTATTTTCTCTTCATTAATACAGTATATCAAGATAAAGGTGATGGGGGAAAAATAACAAATTGAGTTGACAATAATTTGTTAAAAAACCAGATCTTCTATTTCCTTCCATTTCCTTCTCTTTGCCTCATTCACACTTGTGTATTCTGGTCAGTATCGTACACCAGTATTTGTAGGATAAAACTAGGAGTAGCTCCCGAACATGGAAGACTTTCCATTATACTTTTCTCTGTTTTATTCCGTTCCCTGTTACGGCTTACAGATACTGATACAAAATACCGACCAAAATACAAAAGTGTGAATGAGGCCTCACTGTCTATTGGTCTCTTCCAATGGAGCTTTTATTGCCTACTCTCCCATAGAGATCATGCACAGCCAGTTATACATCTCATATCTTCCTTGGCGGTCTGTGGAGGTCTTCATTCATCTAGGTCAGATTTATGATATATCAGTAGTAATAAATCAGAGCAACTGGACATGTAATTTTTTTCACTGGTCATCTGAATTGCTTTCTCAATTAGAATGGCTTGTACAAGAAATCTCCGGCAATATACACTGCCACTTACAATGCTGTCCTAACACCTCTCCTGATGCAGTATAATTACACCTAATAACATCAGTAATGCAAATGCAATCAACACCTTACCTCCATGGCTGAACCATAAATGACTAGTGCCAGAGATTTCTCATATAAGGTATGCTGTTAATTCCAGAGTGCCCCTGATGGCCTTTCATGTTGCACGTGTGCGCAGTCAGGACATGCTTATTAATAAACATGTTTTCCCTTGAAAAAAAAAAGAAAATAGAAGCTTTGAAAATTGGTGGGGTATCTGTTTTATGTGTAGTGTCACCTTCCCTAGATTGAGGGTGGGAAGACTGAGGCTCCACTGCAGACTGCAGAAATTGGTCACTAATATAGGGAATAGAAAGTGTCCTGTGGAACAAGCCCTCGGGTAATAAAGGGGCTACATGTGTGTTTACACTGGAAGAAAGATTCTGTAGAGTTGGGAATAACGTCTAGCAAAATGGATATAAGTGGGAATGGGAATAAAGTGTTGAACTTTTGGATCTCCTTGGTCTGTTCTGGTTGGAGACTTAGCAAGGGGGCAACTGTAACATTAGACTCCCTAAATATGATGGGAAGGGGAAAGATACTAAGATCATAAAGGTCTAGCTATAAAATGACCTTGGGGTTTCCTGGGATGCTAATTCTCAGACATTTAGCTCCTATTAAGGGTATTTTTTTTTATAGTGAATTCTAGTGATGTGTAGCGTTTTCTTCACGTAGACTTCTTTATGTATATTTTTCATCTATCAAATTTGTTGACCAGTATTTTGATGATAAAATGTTGACGTGATGTTGCATGCTTTACTCTTGCACAAAATTTTGTGACATTTTGACCTTGGCCTTTTTTGGCCCCACATTTGGTTTTGGAGTACAAAAGAGGTTATGTTTTCTGCTTACACCACTTTTAAGGTAGGTTCATAATTTGCAACTAGAAAAACTGGAGTAGTATTTCTATACAAAGTACTCCAACCCAGACTCATGCAAAACTGACTTTAGATAATAACCTCATGATAAATTCCCCCCTTAGGGCTCATGCACACAAATGTATTTTCTTTCCGTGCCAGTTTAGTTTTTTTGCGAACCGTATGCGGAACTATTCTTTTCAATGGGTCCGCAAAAAAAAGCAGAAGTTAGTCCGTGTGCATTCTGTTTCCATATGTCCGTTCCACAACAAAATAGAATATGTCCTAGTATTGTCCACATTACGGACAAGGATAGGACGGTTCTATTAGGGGCCAGCTGTTCCATTCTGCAAAATATGGAATGCACACGAACATATCCGTATTTTTTGCAGATCCGTGTTTTGCGGACCACAAAATATACAGTCATGTGCATGAGCCCTTAGACTGTACGCATACGATAAGCACTGCAGCCATGTGGTCTGGATTACTGCAGATTGGGCCATTGCTACTGACGTGTTCTGGGAGCTTGGAGTGTGTTTTTATGTTGGTTCAGGGAATTGTTGCATGTCCCAGTCTGCTCCATATTAATTAATACTAGATGATGTTTTTATAAGTTTGGTGCAGGTGCAGGACCCTAATATAATAAAGAAACTTGACTCAAATACACCTACATGTCACGGAAGGTATATCACCAGGGAAATAACCAAACACAGGGAAAACAAACAGAACAATAGACTAGGCCCAAAAGCTAGGGAGAAAGGGTCACCTCCTAGCGATCCCTGAAGCTTTCCCTATACTGCTGTGCACATGTGCATACAAGCGTTGAGCGAACACCTGGATGTTCGGGTTCGAGAAGTTCGGCCGAACTTCCCGGAAATGTTCGGGTTCGGAATCCGAACCCGAATCGAACTTCGTCCCGAACCCGAACCCCATTGAAGTCAATGGGGACCCAAACTTTTGGGCACTAAAAAGGCTGTAAAACAGCCCAGGAAAGAGCTAGAGGGCTGCAAAAGGCAGCAACATGTAGGTAAATCCCCTGCAAACAAATGTGGATAAGGAAATGAATTAAAATAAAAATAAAAAAAATAAAAATGACCCAATATCAATTGGACAGAGGTCCCATAGCAGAGAATCTGGCTTCACGTCAGCAGAGAATCAGTCTCTTCATGCCATAGCAAAGAATCTGGCTTCATGTCAGCAGAGAATCAGTCTCTTCATGCCATAGCAGAGAATCTGGCTTCATGTCACCCACCACTGGAAGAGGCCACTGTCACATATTTAGGCCCCGGCACCCAGACAGAGGAGAGAGGTCCCGTAACAGAGAATCTGGCCTTATGTCAGCACAGAATCTGTCTTCATGTCATAGCAGAGAATCAGGCTTCACGTCACCCACCACTGGAACAGGCCACTGTCACATATTTAGGCCCAGGCACCCAGGCAGAGGAGAGAGGTCCCGTAACAGAGAATCTGGTCTTATGTCAGCGCAGAATCTGTCTTCATGTCATAGCAGAGAATCAGGCTTCACGTCACCCACCACTGGAACAGGCCACTATCACACATTTAGGCCCAGGCACCCAGGCAGAGGAGAGAGGTCCCGTAACAGAGAATCTGGCCTTATGTCAGCGCAGAATCTGTTTTCATGTCATAGCAGAGAATCAGGCTTCACGTCACCCACCACTGGAACAGGCCACTGTCACATATTTAGGCCCAGGCAGAGGAGAGAGGTCCCGTAACAGAGAATCTGGCCTTATGTCAGCGCAGAATCTGTCTTCATGTCATAGCAGAGAATCAGGCTACACGTCACCCACCACTGGAACAGGCCACTGTCACACATTTAGGCCCAGGCACCCAGGCAGAGGAGAGAGGTCCCGTAACAGAGAATCTGGCCTTATGTCAGCGCAGAATCTGTCTTCATGTCATAGCAGAGAATCAGGCTTCACGTCACCCACCACTAGAACAGGCCACTGTCACATATTTAGGCCCAGGCACACAGGCAGAGGAGAGAGGTCGCGTAACAGAGAATCTGGCTTCATGTCAGCACAGAATAAGTCTTCATGTCATAGCAGAGAATCAGGCTTCACGTCACCCACCACTGGAACAGGCCACTGTCACACAATTAGGCCCAGGCACCCAGGCAGAGGAGAGAGGTCCCGTAACAGAGAATCTGGCCTTATGTCAGCACAGAATCAGTCTTCATGTCATAGCAGAGAATCAGGCTTCACGTCACCCACCACTGGAACAGGCCACTGTCACACATTTAGGCCCAGGCACCCAGGCAGAGGAGAGAGGTCCCGTAACAGAGAATCTGGCCTTATGTCAGCGCAGAATCTGTCTTCATGTCATAGCAGAGAATCAGGCTTCACGTCACCCACCACTAGAACAGGCCACTGTCACATATTTAGGCCCAGGCACCCAGGCAGAGGAGAGAGGTCGCGTAACAGAGAATCTGGCTTCATGTCAGCACAGAATAAGTCTTCATGTCATAGCAGAGAATCAGGCTTCACGTCACCCACCACTGGAACAGGCCACTGTCACACATTTAGGCCCAGGCACCCAGGCAGAGGAGAGAGGTCCCGTAACAGAGAATCTGGCCTTATGTCAGCACAGAATCTGTCTTCATGTCATAGCAGAGAATCAGGCTTCACGTCACCCACCACTGGAACAGGCCACTGTCACACATTTAGGCCCCGGCACCCAGACAGAGGAGAGGTTCATTCAACTTTGGGTTGCCCCGCAATATAATGGTAAAATGAAATTAAAAATAGTATTGAATGAGGAAGTGCCCTGGAGTAGAATAATATATTGTTAAGGGGAGGTAGTTAATATCTAATCTGCACAAGGGATGGACAGATCCTGTGGGATCCATGCCTGGTTCATTTATATGAACGTCAGCTTGTCCACATTGGCTGTAGACAGGCGGCTGCGTTTGTGCAGCATACGGGTAGGTTACCCGACACTGCTAGGTTGTATGTGTATTTCCCTTTAACCCCTTAAGGACACAGCCTTTTTACACCTTAGGACCAGGCCATTTTTTGAAAATCTGACCAGAGTCCCTTTAAGTGCTGATAACTTTAAAACGGTTTGACTTATCCAGGCCGTTCTGAGATTGTTTTTTCGTCACATATTGTACTTCATGACACTGGTAAAATGGAGTAAAAAAAAAAATTTTTTTTGCACCAAAAAATACCTAATTTAACAAAAATTTGAAAAAAATTAGCAAATTTCAAAGTTTCAGTTTCTCTACTTCTGTAATACATAGTAATACCCCCAAAAATTGTGATGACTTTACATTCCCCATATGTCTACTTCATGTTTGAATTGTTTTGGGAATGATATTTTATTTTTTGGGGATGTTATAAGGCTTAGAAGTTTAGAAGCAAATCTTGAAATTTTTCCGAAATTTACAAAAACTCAATTTCTAGGGACCAGTTCAGGTCTCAAGTGACTTTGCGAGGCTTACATTATAGAAACCACCCAAAAATGACCCCATCTAAGAAACTACACCCCTCAAGGTATTCAAAACTGATTTTGCATACGTTGTTAACCCTTTAGGTGTTGCACAAGAGTTATTGGCAAATAGGGAGGAAATTTGAGAATTTCATTTTTTTGTCTAATTTTTCATTTTAACCCATTTTTTCCCACTAACAAACCAAGGGTTAACAGCCAAACAAGACTGTATCTTTATTGCCCTGACTCTGCCGTTTACAGAAACACCCAATATGTGGCCGTAAACTACTGTACGGCCACACAGCGGGGCGTAGAGTGAAAGGTGCGCCGTTTGGTTTTTGGAAGGCTGATTTTTATGGACTGGTTTATTTACACCATGTCCCATTTGAAGCCCCCTGATGCACCCCTAGAGGAGAAACTCCCTAAAAGTGACCCCATCTAAGAAACTACACCCCTCAAGGTATTCAAAACTGATTTTACATACGTCGTTAACCCTTTAGGTGTTGCACAAGAGTTATTGGCAAATGGCGATGAAATTTGAGAATTTCATTTTTTTGCCTAATTTTCCATTTTAACCCATTTTTTCCACTAACAAAGCAAGGGTTAACAGCCAAACAAGACTGTATCTTTATTGCCCTGACTCTGCTGTTTACAGAAACACCCCATATGTGGCCGTAAACTACTGTACGGGCACACAGCGGGGCGTAGAGTGAAAGGTGCGCCGTTTGGTTTTTGGAGGGCTGATTTTGCTGGACTGTTTTTTTGGCACCATGTCCCATTTGAAGACCCCCTGATGCACCCCTAGAGTAGAAACTCCAAAAAAGTGACCACATTTTAGAAACTACGGGATAGGGTGGCAGTTTTGTTGGTACTAGTTTAGGGTACATATGATTTTTGGTTGCTCTATTATAAACTCCATAAAAGTGACCCCATCTAAGAAACTACACCCCTCAAGGTATTCAAAACTTTGTTAACCCTTTAGGTGTTGCACAAGATTTAATGGAAAATAGAGATACAATTTCAAAATTTCACTTTTTTGGCAGATTTTCCATTTTAATATTTTTTTTCCAGTTACAAAGCAAGGGTTAGCAGCCAAACAAAACTCATTATTTATGGCCCTAATTCTGTAGTTTACAGAAACACCCCATATGTGGTCATAAACTACTGTACGGGCACACGGCAGGGCGCAAAAGGAAAGGAACACCATATGGTTTTTGGAAGGCATATTTTGCTGGACTGTTTTTTTTGACACCATGTCCCATTTGAAGCCCCCCTGATGCACCCCTAGAATAGAAACTCCAAAAAAGTGACCACATTTTAGAAACTACGGGATAGGGTGGCAGTTTTGTTGGTACTAGTTTAGGGTACATATGATTTTTGGTTGCTCTATATTACACTTTTTGTGCGGCAAGGTAACAAGAAATAGCTTTTTTGGCACCGTTTTTTTTTTTGTTATTTACAACATTCATCTGACAGGTTAGATCATGTGGTAATTTTATAGAGCAGGTTGTCACGGACGCGGAGATACCTAATATGTATACAATTTTTTTTATTTATGTAAGTTTTACACAATGATTTCATTTTTAAAACCCAAAAAATGTTTTAGTGTCTCCATAGTCTAAGAGCCATAGTTTTTTCAGTTTTTGGGCGATTATCTTAAGTAGGGTCTCATTTTTTGCGGGATGAGATGACGGTTTGATTGGCATCTATTTTGGGGTGCATATGACTTTTTGATTGCTTGCTATTACACTTTTTGTGACGTTTTTTTACACCGTTTTTATTTTTATTTTTTTACGGTGGTCATCTGAGGGGTTAGATCATGTGATATTTTTATAGAGCCGGGCGATACGGACGCGGCGATACCTAATATGTATACTTTTTTTTTATTTATGTAAGTTTTACACAATGATTTCATTTTTGAAACAAAAAAAATCATGTTTTAGTGTTTCCATAGTCTAAGAGCCATAGTTTTTTCAGTTTTTGGGCGATTATCTTGGGTAGGGTATGATTTTTGCGGGATGAGATGACGGTTTGATTGTTACAATTTTGGCGTACATGCGACTTTTTTGATCACTTTTATTACCTTTTTTGGGAAGTAAGGTGGGCAAAATTTCAATTTCATCATAGTTTTTTATTTTTTATTTTTATGGTGTTCACCGTTCGGGTAAAGTAACATGACCGTTTTATAGATCAGGTCGTTACGGACGCGGCAATACCAAACATGTGTAGGGAATTTTATTTTTTTCATTTTTTATCAGTGATAAATGTGTTTTTTGATTTTTACTTTTTTTTCACTTTTATTCACTTTTTTTGGACCCAGACCCACTTGGTTCTTGAAGATCCAGTGGGTCTGATGTCTGTATAATACAGTACAGTACAATATATATTGTTCTGTACTGTATTTTACTTACACTGAACAGATCTATGCCTTTCAGCACAGATCTGTTCAGCACCATGGACAGCAGGACGCCTGAGAGGCGTCCTGTTGCCATGGGAACCTTCCCCGTCTGCTCAGTACTGCTCAGAACTTCGCAGACGGGGAAGGGTAAGGAGGGGATCTCTCGGGGGGCTCTCTGGGGGCTCTCTCCCTCTCCATCGGGGGGCTGCAAAGGCACAGCAGCCCCCCGATGGGAGAGGGAGGGAGCTCCCTGCGCTGTTAACCTTTTCCATACAGCGGTCCGTACGGACCGCTGTATGGAAAGGGTTAAACGGCTGACATCGCATCGCAAATGTCAGCCGTTTATACCAGGGTGCCAGCAATGTGCTGGCACCCTGGTATACCCACTAGAAGCCAACGATTATACCAGGGGAGGCGGGCGGGGGATCGCGATCCCGCCTGCCGCACCGCCCGCCTCCCGCACCGCCCACACCGCCCGCAACCCTCCCCCTGCACCTCCCGCCACCATAAAAATCATTCGGGGGTGCAGGGGGGGGTGAATAAAACTTTTTTAGGCATATAAAGTTTCTGATCCCCGCGGTCAGGGACCGCGGGGACCAGAAACTTCAGAAATCGCAGCAAACCGCAGGTCTGAATTGACCTGCGGTTTGCCGCGATCGCCGACATGGGGGGGTCACGGGACCCCCCCGCGCATTTAGCCTAGGTGCCTGCTCAATGATTTGAGCAGGCACCGGGTTCCGATCACTGCCAGCCGCATGGCAGTGATCGAAAATACACAGGGCGTACATGTACGCCCTGTGTCCTTAAGTACCAGGGCACAAGGGCGTACCTGTACGCCCTATGTCCTTAAGAGGTTAAGCCAGTTAGGCCTGTTGCAGGCAATCCCTGTTCCAGTCAGCAGAGGGAGCTCCCAGTTCAGTATAAATAGGCAGGGCCTAGCCTAGGAAGGGGAGTTCAGAAGTTTCTAGAGTCAGTGCTCGGAGAGACAGAGGCAAGTCCAGAAAAGCAAGAGGTATTAAAGACAACAGAGGAGGTACTTGATAATTATAAAACCAAGGATATACGCCAGAGCTAGGGCATCGGGCCTTGGAGAAGAGTTTCTATGTTCCAGGATCAGTCAGGAATAGAGTGCAAGCCGCCTGTACTGCAAGTCCTGTGTTTAACACTCTGAAGTCACCTTGCTATATATATTGCCTGCATCAAATGTACTGCAACCAACTGTCTGCAAAGGAACTGCGCTTCCATCTATGTCCATGTATGATGACTACTAAAGTTTGAGTTCTGTTTTAACATCACGTGGTTCCTCAGTTATTCCTGCTATCAGCAAACGGCGTGCCACCGTTTAATTGGCACTGGCGTCACGAACATTACTTATCATCACCTGCCCTTGCAGAGAGTCAGCCATCTCAGGTTAGTGTCTATTGCACTACAACACCCAGGAACATTTCTACACCTAACTTGAGTACGCTGTAATGACGCCCCCTGCCGTGCTGAATACACGTTCAGACAAAACGCTGGCCGCCGGGCAGGCCAGCACCTCCAAGGCATAAAAGGCTAGCTCTGGCCACGTGGACAATTTGGAGACCCAGAAGTTGAATGGGGCCGAACCATCAGTCAGTACGTGGAGGGGTGTGCACAAGTACTGTTCCACCATGTTAGTGATATGTTGCCTCCTGCTAACACGTTCCGTATCAGGTGGTGGTGCAGTTAGCTGTGGTGTGTTGACAAAACTTTTCCACATCTCTGCCATGCTAACCCTGCCCTCAGTGGAGCTGGCCGTGACACAGCTGCGTTGGCGACCTCTTGCTCCTCCTCTGCCTTCGCCTTGGGCTTCCACTGGTTCCCCTGTGACATTTGGGAATGCTCTCAGTAGCGCGTCTACCAACGTGCGCTTGTACTCGCGCATCTTCCTATCACGCTCCAGTGTAGGAAGTAAGGTGGGCACATTGTCTTTGTACCGGGGATCCAGCAGGGTGGCAACCCAGTAGTCCGCACACGTTAAAATGTGGGCAACTCTGCTGTCGTCGCGCAGGCACTGCACTCATGTGTGCCAGGCTGCCCAGAGGTAAGGACAAGCTGTCCTCTGTGGGAGGCGTATCGTCATCGTCCTGCGTTTCCCCCCAGCCACGCACCAGTGATGGGCCCGAGCTGCTTTGGGTGCCACCCCGCTGTGAACATGCTTCATCCTCATCCTCCTCCACCTCTTCCTCATCCTCGTCCTCCTCGTCTTCCAGTAGTGGGCCCTGTCTGGCCACATTTGTACCTGGCCTCTGGTGTTGCAAAAAACCTCCCTCTGAGTCACTTTGAAGAGACTGGCCTGAAAGTGCTAAAAATGACCCCTCTTTCTCCTCTTCCTCCTGGGCCACCTCCTCTTCCATCATCGCCCTAAGTGTTTTCTCAAGGAGACATAGAAGTGGTATTGTAACGCTGATAACGGCGTCATCGCCACTGGCCATGTTGGTGGAGTACTCGAAACAACGCAACAGGGCACACAGGTCTCGCATGGAGGCCCAGTCATTGGTGGTGAAGTGTGTCTGATCCGCAGTGCGACTGACCCGTGCGTGCTGCAGCTGAAACTCCACTATGGCCTGCTGCTGCTCGCACAGTCTGTCCAGCATATGCAAGGTGGAGTTCCACCTGGTGGGTACGTCGCATATGAGGCGGTGAGCGGGAAGGCCGAAGTTACGCTGTAGCGCAGACAGGCGAGCAGCGGCAGGGTGTGAACGCCGGAAGCGTGAACAGACGGCCCGCACTTTATGCAGCAGCTCTGACATGTCGGGGTAGTTGCGAATGAACATCTGCACCACCAAATTCAGCACATGCGCCAGGCAAGGGATGTGCGTCAAACCGGCTAGTCCCAGAGCTGCAACGAGATTTCGCCCATTATCGCACACCACCAGGCCGGGCTTGAGGCTCACCGGCAGCAACCACTCGTCGGTCTGTTGTTCTATACCCCGCCACAACTCCTGTGCGGTGTGGGGCCTGTCCCCCAAACATATGAGTTTCAGAATGGCCTGCTGACGTTTACCCCGGGCTGTGCTGAAGTTGGTGGTGAAGGTGTGTGGCTGACTGGATGAGCAGGTGGAAGAAGAGGAGGAGGAAGCTGAGTAGGAGGAGGAGGAGACAGGAGGCAAAGAATGTTGCCCTGCGATCCTTGGCGGCGGAAGGACGTGCGCCAAACAGCTCTCCGCCTGGGGCCCAGCCGCCACTACATTTACCCAGTGTGCAGTTAGGGAGATATAGCGTCCCTGGCCGTGCTTACTGGTCCACGTATCTGTGGTTAGGTGGACCTTGCCACAGATGGGGTTGCGCAGTGCACACTTGATTTTATCGGACACTTGTTTGTGCAGGGAAGGCACGGCTCTCTTGGAGAAGTAGTGGCGGCTGGGAACAACATACTGTGGGACAGCAAGTGACATGAGCTGTTTGAAGCTGTGTGTGTCCACCAGCCTAAATGACAGCATTTCATAGGCCAGTAGTTTAGAAATGCTGGCATTCAGGGCCAGGGATCGAGGGTGGCTAGGTGGGAATTTACGCTTTCTCTCAAATGTTTGTGAGATGGAGAGCTGAACGCTGCCGTGTGACATGGTTGAGATGCTTGGTGACGCAGGTGGTGGTGTTGGTGGTACATCCCATGTTTGCTGGGCGGCAGGTGCCAACGTTCCTCCAGAGGCGGAGGAAGAGGCCGAGGCGGCGGCAGCAGCAGAAGAGGCCGAGGCGGCAGCAGCAGAAGAGGTAGCAGGGGGAGCCTGAGTGACTTCCTTGTTTTTAAGGTGTTTACTCCACTGCAGTTCATGCTTTGCATGCAGGTGCCTGGTCATGCAGGTTGTGCTAAGGTTCAGAACGTTAATGCCTCGCTTCAGGCTCTGATGGCACAGCGTGCAAACCACTCAGGTCTTGTCGTCAGCACATTGTTTGAAGAAGTGCCATGCCAGGGAACTCCTTGAAGCTGCCTTTGGGGTGCTCGGTCCCAGATGGCGGCGGTCAGTAGCAGGCGGAGTCTCTTGGCGGCGGGTGTTCTGATTTTGTCCACTGCTCCCTCTTTTGCTACGCTGTTGGCTCGGTCTCACCACTGCCTCTTCCTCCGAACTGTGAAAGTCAGTGGCACGACCTTCATTCCATGTGGGGTCTAGGACCTCATCGTCCCCTGCATCGTCTTCCACCCAGTCTTGATCCCTGACCTCCTGTTCAGTCTGCACACTGCAGAAAGACGCAGCAGTTGGCACCTGTGTTTCGTCATCATCAGAGACGTGCTGAGGTGGTATTCCCATGTCCTCATCATCAGGAAAAATAAGTGGTTGTGCGTTAGTGCATTCTATCTCTTCCACCCCTGGGGAAGGGCTAGGTGGATGCCCTTGGGAAACCCTGGCAGCAGAGTCTTCAAACAGCATAAGAGACTGCTGCATAACTTGAGGCTCAGACAGTTTCCCTGATATGCATGGGGGTGATGTGACAGACCGATGGGCTTGGTTTTCATGCGCCATCTGTGCGCTTTCTGAAGAAGACTGGGTGGGAGATAATGTGAACGTGCTGGATCCACTGTCGGCCACCCAATTGACTAATGTCTGTACCTGCTCAGGCCTTACCATCCTTAGAATGGCATTGGGCCCCACCAAATATCGCTGTAAATTCTGCTGGCTACTGGGACCTGAGGTAGTTGGTTCACTAGGACGTGTGGCTGTGGCAGAACGGCCACGTCCTCTCCCAGCACCAGAGGGTCCACTAACACCACCACGACCATGTCCACGTCCGCATCCCTTATTAGATGTTTTCCTCATTGTTCCCGTTCACCACAATTTTGAGAATGGCAAATTTGGGAATAGTTTTTCAACCCAGAACAAAAAATGTGCTTTTACGGTCACTACAAATAACTTGACCAGCTAAAACAGTACAGATTTGGTTGAATAGAAATGTCAGGCCTGTTTTTTTTTTGCGCTATGTGACAGGTATAGGTTTAATCACAGAATCAGACTTCTATCTGCACGGTAGCGTGTGTCTTAGGTTTTTCTGAATGACACTATCAGCACCTTCAATGTAAGATATCCTTTTTGGGATAGATTTCAAGTAGGCCTCAAATACCAGAAACTAGTTATTTTGAGAATGGCAAATTTGGGAATAGTTTTTCAACCCAGAACAAAAAGTCTGCTTTTACGGTCACTACAAATAACTTGACCAGCTAAAACAGTACAGATTTGGTTGAATAGAAATGTCAGGCCTGTTTTTTTTTGCGCTGTGTGACAGGTATAGGTTTAATCACAGAATTAGACTTCTATCTGCACGGTAGCGTGTGTCTTAGGTTTTTCTGAATGACACTATCAGCACCTTCAATGTAAGATATCCTTTTTGGGATAGATTTCAAGTAGGCCTCATATACCAGAAACTAGTTATTTTGAGAATGGCAAATTTGGGAATGCTTTTTCAACCCAGAACAAAAAGTGTGCTTTTACGGTCACTACAAATAACTTGACCAGCTAAAACAGTACAGATTTGGTTGAATAGAAATGTCAGGCCTGTTTTTTTTTTCGCTGTGTGACAGGTATAGGTTTAATCACAGAATCAGACTTCTATCTGCACGGTAGCGTGTGTCTTAGGTTTTTCTGAATGACACTATCAGCACCTTCAATGTAAGATATCCTTTTTGGGATAGATTTCAAGTAGGCCTCAAATACCACAAACTAGTTATTTTGAGAATGGCGAATTTGGGAATAGTTTTTCAACCCAGAACAAAAAGTCTGCTTTTACGGTCACTACAAATAACTTGACCAGCTAAAACAGTACAGATTTGGTTGAATAGAAATGTCAGGTCTATTTTTTAGGCGCTGGGTGACAGGCTCAACTTGCCCCTGATGTAGTATATGGCCAAAAAATAACCACACTGTTGATGGTTAAATGCACTTGGGTGACACAGGCTCAGCCTGCACCAGATGTAGTATATGGCCAAAAAATAACCAGACTGTTGATGGTTAAATGCACTTTGGTGACACAGGCTCAGCCTGCAGCTGATGTAGTATATGGCCAAAAAATAACCAGACTGTTGATGGTTAAATGCACTTCGGTGACACAGGCTCAGCCTGCAGCTGATGTAGGATATAGCACAAAATAACCACACTATTGATGGTTAAATACACTTGGTGATAGCTTGTGCTGGCGCACCACAAGTCACAAAATGGCCGCCGATCACCCCAGAAAAAAAGTGATCTAAAAATGCTCTGGGCAGCCTCAAAAAAGTGAGCAAGTCAATATTAGCACTTCAATGATCCACAGCTGCAGATCGATCACAGAATGAAGTCTTTTGGAGGAGTTAATCTGCCTAATCTCGCCCTAACGTCGCAGCTACAACCTCTCCCTATGCCTGAATCAGCAGAGTGACGTGCAGCGCAACGTGACCCAAGCTTATATAGAGGCTGGGTCACATGCTGCACTGGCCAATCACAGCCATGCCAATAGTAGGCATGGCTGTGATGGCCTCTTGGGGCAAGTAGTATGACGCTTGTTGATTGGCTGCTTTGCAGCCTTTCAAAAAGCGCCAAGAAAGAGCCGAACACCGAACTCGAACCCGGACTTTTATGAAAATGTTCGGGTTCGGGTCCGTGTCACGGACACCCCAAAATTCGCTACGAACCCGAACTATACAGTTCGGGTTCGCTCATCCCTAGTGCATACCCTTATGGTGGATATGCACATGCCCTCATGCCTACGTCTATATACCCTGGGACAACCCTGAGCAGAAGGGAAAGGGAAGAGGCGACCTGCTTCCTCAAGCAGGAGGAAGCAAGTGTCTCCCTAGAGGCTTAGACAAAAGACAACAAGGGAAGAAACAGAGAGGACTTATCTTGAGCTGAGCTGGAGCAGACAATCCATAACACATCCAAAGCCCACAGGAATGAACTATAACCAGCACAGGCCACTGGGAAAATAGCCTCGCTAACAATCAACCCAGTACACCTGAGGGAAGGTGGATCCAGCTCAACTCAAACCAAAACAAAGAAACGAGTCAAACATGTGCAGCCAGCCTGGGAGATCTCCGCACATTCACAGGTCAAGGCGTGACAGTACCCCCCTTTCTACAGGTGACCTCCGGACACCCCGGACCAACTTTCTCCGGGTGTTCCCTGTGAAAGGCCCTCACCAGGCGGCTAGCACTAACATCAGAAGCCGGAATCCACATTCTTTCCTCGGGCACTAGGTACTGGAGGGAACCCCGAACAACACAGAAGTCAAGAATCCTAGAGATCTCAAACTCTAAATTACCATCCACAAGGACAGGAGGAGGTGGCAATGGAGATGGTTCCACAGGTTCCACATATTTCTTCAGTGAGGACCTGTGAAACGCATTATGGATCTTCCAGGTCTGCGGAAGATCCAGACGAAACGCCACCGGGTTGACCACAGCAGAGATTTTGTAAGGGCCAATAAATCTTGGATCCAGTTTCCAAGATGGTACTTTGAGCTTAATGTTTTTAGTGGACAACCACACCGAATCACCCACACACAGGTCCGGACCAGTCATACGTCTCCTGTCAGCCATCCGTTTATATCTTTCACCCATCTTTTCCAAATGAACTTGGATCTTCCGTCAGATAGATGACAAGGTGGAAGAGAATCTCTCCTCTTCTGACATCCCAGAAGATCCAGTCCCAGAAAAAGTACCAAACTGTGGGTGAAAACCATATGCGCCAAAAAATGGCGACTTATCAGTGCACTCCTGTCAATGGTTAGTCAAGGCAAATTCAGCTAGAGACAAGAACGAGGACCAGTCATCCTGGTTCTCGGCAACAAAACACCTCAAATAGGTCTCCAGGTTTTGGTTAGTGCGCTCTGTCTGACCATTCGACTGGGGATGAAAAGCCGAAGAGAAAGACAGTTGAATTCCCAGACGAGAGCAGAACGCCCTCCAAAACCTGGAAACAAATTGCGTCCCCCTATCAAACATCTCATCAGAGGGAATGCCATGTAGTTTTACAATGTTATCGATAAAAACCTGAGCGAGAGTTTTGGCATTGGGCAAGCTATTTAACGGTATAAAGTGAGCCATCTTACTGAAGCGGTCCACTACCACCAAAATCACAGTTTTCCCAAAGGAACTCGGTAAATCGGTAATAAAGTCCATGGACAAATGCGTCCAAGGACGAGATGGGATGGACAAAGGAAGAAGGGATCCTGAAGGCCTAGTGTGAGCCACCTTCGCCCGTGCACAGGTCTCACAAGCTGCCACATAGCCCTCCACACCCTTGCGCAACCCTGGCCACCAGAATCTCCAGGAAATAAGATGTATGGTGGATTTGCTTCCAGGATGTCCCGCAAGGACCATATCATGATGTTCCTTGAACATCTTGTATCGCAGTTCAGCAGGAACAAACAACTTGCCTGGAGGACAGGAATCAGAAGCCTCCTCCTGGCCCCCCAACACCTCAATCTCAAACTCGGGGTACAGAGCAGAAACCACCACCCCATAAGCCAAAATCGGAGCGGGATCCTCCGAATCACTCCCTCCAGGAAAACTTTGTGACAACGCATCTGCCTTGACGTTTTTAACCCCAGGGCGAGAAGGTGACCACAAAATTGAACCTAGTAAAAAACTGTGACCACCTAGCCTATCTAGGATTTAGGCGCTTAGCAGACAGCAGGTAAGCCAAATTCTTGTGGTCAGTATATACCGTAATAGGATGAGTAGCCCCTTCCAACCGGCAGTGACGCCATTCTTCAAAGGCCAATTTAATGGCCAGTAATTCTCTATCTCCTAGACTCCTACATCTTAATTTCTTTCAGTGGCGGAAAGTTTTTGGAGAAAAAAGCACACGGATGCCATTTGCTAGGGGATGGACCCTGCGACAGAACTGCTCCAACCCCCACTTCTGATGCATCAAACTCCACGATGAACCGTTGAGACACATCAGGTTGCATCAGAATGGGAGCAGACGCAAAACATTTCTTAATAGCAGAAAAGGCCTGTAATGCCTCATCCGACCAGACAGAGAGGTCGGCGCCTTTTTTAGTCATATCTGTCAAAGGTTTTACAATGGTGGAATAATTCAAGATGAATTTTCTGTAGTAATTGGTAAAACCCAAAAACCGCATCAGAGCTTTCTGATTCTCAGGCCGGTCCCATTCCAGTACCGCCCACACCTTTTCGGGGTCCATACGAAAACCAGAGTCAGAAAGCAGGTATCCCAAAAACGGTAGCTCCTGGACAGCAAATACACATTTTTTTAATTTTGCATACAATTTATTCTCCCGAAGGATTGACAACACCTGTCTCACGTGATCCTGATGGGTCTCCAAATCGGGTGAGTAAATTAGTATGTCATCAAGATAAATAACAACAAACCACTAAATGATGGAAAATATCATTGACAAATCGCCGAAAGACCGCTGGCACATTAGTTAAACCAAAGGGCATGACAAGATTCTCAAAATGACCTTCGGGTGTATTGAAGGCCGTTTTCCACTCATCTCCTTCGTTTATTCTGATCAAATTATAGGCTCCTCTTAAATCCAACTTGGAGAACACCTTGGCTCCGACAATTAGATCAAATAGATCAGAAATCAAAGGAAGGGGATACGGATCATGGACCGTAACAAGATTCAATTCCCGGAAATCCAAACACGGTCTAAGTGATCTGTCTTTCTTTTTTACGAAAAAGAAGCTGGTGGCCACAGGGGACTTGGATGGCCTAATATGTCCCTTTGCCAGACTCTCGGCAATATACTTCCGCATAGCCTCTCTTCGGGTTGGGAAAGGTTGTATAGCCGAAATTTTGGCAGTTTAGCTCCAGGGATGAGATTGACCAGACAATCATATTCTCGATGGGGGGGGCAGCTCCTGAGCTCCACTCTCCGAGAATACGTCCACAAAATCAGAGAGAAACTGAGGTAGGACCGTAGTTGATACCCCTGAGATAGAAGCACAGAGACAGTTGTCCGTACAAAATTCACTCCAGCTACTGATTTGTCTTGTTCACCAGTCAATAGTAGGGTTATGCTTTATCAACCACGGTAAACCTAGAACCATCAGATCAGGCAAGCCCCTCATAACAAAACAAGAAATAGACTCAACATGTGAATCACCCATCCTTAACTGAATGTCATGAACAATATGAGTAGGGTTGAGCGAACCCGAACTTTAGGATTTTTGGACCCCGGACCCGAACATTTCCGTAAAAGTTTGGGTTCAGTGTTCGGCGCTTTCTTGGCGCTTTTTGAAAGGCTGCACAGCAGCCAATCAACAAGCGGCATACTACTTGCCCCAAGAGGCCATCATAGCCATGCCTACTAATGGCATGGCTGTGATTGGCCAGAGCAGCATGTGACCCAGGCTCTATATAAGCTTGAGTCACGTAGCGCTGCACGTCACTCTGCTGTTACAAGTATAGGGAGAGGATGCTGCTGGACTTGTGATTTCAGGGAGAGCATAGGAGAGAATCTAACTCAGCGATCTACAGACAAATAGTTGTGTGGGTGCAGGGCACTATTGTTTTACCCTGCCCTGAGCTCATTGACCAAAAAATACTAACTTTTAGAATTCTGTTAGTTAGGTGGGGGGCGGTGGCGGCCATTTTATGCATGCTCAGTGCACCAGCACTGCATCTGAGCTTTTGGGACATTGCAAATCACCATTTTTTTGGGGCAAACTACAACATCTGGATTAGTCAGTGTGCAATTTAAGGTAGAAATACACCCATCATTTTCTGGGGTTTTAAAAACACACAATTTTTTTTCAAAAAACTGTATTTTCCAGATCTGCAAGTGTTAAATTCAAGTTTAATATATACAGTTTTCATATTCTGTTAGCAAAAAAAAGACATTTTTGGTATCTACAACATCTGTATTAGTCAGTGTGCAATTTAAGGTAGAAATACACCCATCATTTTCTGGGGTTTGAAAAACACACTCTTTTGACAAAAAACACAATTTTCAGGCCTTGCAGCATCAGCACGTGTGAAATTACAGGCTTATATACTGCTGTCAAATTCAGTTTTTAAACAAACACTCATTTGGGCACCAAAAATTTTGTTGGCAGCCTTTGATGCAGATGTCATTGCGAGATATACCCTTAATACATTAGGGTTTTTAAATACCGCCATTTGGTGCACCAATATTGAATTCAGGCCTACAGTGGTTCAGGCCGTGTGAGATACACCTCTACATACAGGGGTTTGATTCAGGCATTTGAAATACAGCCATTTGAAATACAGCCAAATATTTAATTTAGACCTAGTCTGGTTCAGGCCGTGTGAGATACACCCTTTACATACTGTCGTTCTTTTCTACTATTAATTAAACACCCATTTAGGGCAAGATCCTAAATTCGAAAAATATGAGGAGAGCGTCAAATAAGGGACGTGGCCCAGGTCGTGGTGCTGCTGGTGGAGCTCCTGTTGCAGGGAGAGGACGTGGTCGATCTGTGCCAGCTACACGCACAAGTGAAACCCCTTCCTCAGGTGCGAGTAGGCGACAGAACCTGCAGCGGTATTTGGTCGGGCCTAATGCGGCTCTACGAATGGTGAGGCCTGAACAAGTGCAGGCGATAGTAGATTGGGTTGCTGACAGTGGATCCAGTTCCTTCACATTGTCTCCCACCCAGTCTCCTGCTGAAAGATCAGAGTTGGCACCTGCAGCCGATGTCCATCAGTCTTTCACATCACCCCCTTGCAAATCAGCCAAGCAGTCTGAGCCCCAAGTCATGCAGCAGTCTCTTCTGCTTTTTGATGACTCTGTTAGCAGGGTTTCCCAGGGCCATCCACCTATCCCTGCCCCAGAAGTGGAAGAGATTGAGTGCACTGATGCCCAACCACTTATTTTTCAAGATGAGTACATGGGAGGACCATCGCAGCACGTCTCGGATGATGACGAAACACAGGTGCCAACTGCTGGGGCTTTCGAAAGTGTGCAGACCGACAAGGGGTGAAGACTGGGTGGAAGATGATGTGGAGGACGATGAGGTCCTCGACCCCACATGGAATCAATGTCATGCGAGTGACCGATGTAGCTCGGAGGAAGAGGCGGTGGTCGCACAGAGCCACCAGCACAGCAGAAGAGGGAGCAGGGTGCAAAAGCGGAGCGGCCGTCCTCTAGACAGTACGCCTCCTACTGCCCACCGCTGCAAGGGACCGAGCACACCAAAGCCAGCTCCAAGGAGTTCCCTGGCGTGGCAGTTCTTTAGACAATGTGCAATCAGAGCCTGAAGCGGAGTGGGCTTTATACTTTCAGCAAGTGAAAATGTATGAAGAGATTGAAAGGAATCGGAGAGATGCACGCAGAGCCACGTAGAAATAAGTTATTTGTGTTTTGCGCTTTTTTTGATTGAACTGAGGGGAACGACAGCCAATGGGGGGGGGGGGTATAGGAAAGTGTATGTTTTCTATGCTATGTACATGGTCGTGATATGTGATATATCTTTATATACTATACACTATAGTGAAAAAAAAAAAAGAGCCTGAAGCGAGGCATAAATGTTCTCAACCTGAGCACAACCTGCATGACCAGACATCTAAGTGCAAAGCACGAGCTGCAGTGGAGTAGACACCTCAAAAACCAAGAAAGGTCTCTGGCTCCTCCTGCTTCCTCTTCTGCTGCAGTTACGGCCTCTTCATCCACCTCTGGAGTGACAGTGCCACCTGCCACCCCGCAAACAGAGGATCTGCCAGCAACACCAACACCTGGGTCACCAAGCATCTCCACAATGTCCCAAGCAAGCATTCAGCTCTCCATATCCCAAACGCTGGAATTTGAAATGCTGTCATTCCGTCTGGTGGAGACGGATAGTTTTAAAGGCCTTATGGCGGTGACTGTCCCACAGTACGTTGTGCCCAGCCGCCACAACTTTTCAAGGCGAGCCATCCCTTCCCTGCACAACCAAGTAGGGGACAAAATCAGGTGTGCACTGCGCAACGCCATCTGTGGCAAGGTGCACCTGACTACGGATACGTGGACCAGTAAGGACGGTCAGGGACGTTATATCTCCTTAACAGTACACTGGGTAAATGCAGTGGCAGCTGAGCCTGAGGCAGATAGCAGTTTGGCGCATGTCCTTCCACCACCGAGGATTGCAGGGCGCTTCAGTTTACCTCCTGTTGCTTCCTCCTCCTACTCTGCATCCTCATCCTCTACCAGCTCCTCATCCAGTCAGCGTAACACCTTCACCACCAACTTCAGCACAGCCAGGGGTAAATGACAGCAGGCAGTTTTAAAACTTATCTGTTTGGGTGACAAACCCCACACCGCGCAGGAGCTGTGGACGGGCCTTGAACAACAGACCGATGAGTGGTTGGCGCCAGTGAGCCTCAAGCCCGGCCTGGTGGTGTGCGATAATGGGCAAAATCTCGTAGCAGCTCTGAGACTAGCCGGTTTGACGCACATCCCTTGCCTGGCGCATGTGCTGAATTTGGTGGTGCAGAGATTCCTTAAAAATGACCCCGACATGTCAGAGCTGTTGCATAAAGTGCGGGCCGTCTGTGAGCACTTTAGGCGTTCTCATCCTGCGGCTGCTCGCCTGTCAGCGCTGCAGCGTAACTTCGGCCTTCCCGCTCACCACCTCATATGCGACGTGCCCACAAGGTGGAACTCCACCTTGCACATGCTGGACAGACTGGAGTTTCAGCTGCAGCACGCACAGGTAAGTCGCTCGGCGGAACAGCACCACTTCACCACCAATGACTGGGCCTCCATGCGAGACCTGTGTTCCTTGTTGCGCTGTTTGAGTACTCCACCAACATGGCCAGTGCCGATAATGCCGTTCTCAGCATTACTATCCCACTTCTAACGCTCCTGGCAATAATGGAAGAGGATGTGGCACAGGCGGAGGAGGAGGAGGAGGAAGAGGGATAATTTCGTAGGGTTTCCGGCCAGTCATTCCCAAGTGGCTCCGAGGATGGGATCCTGCACCCACGAACGCCAGGTACACAATTGTCCAGCCAGGGCACAGATGTGGAGGATGAGGAGGAGGAGATGGAGGAGGAGGAACCATGTTCACAGAAGGGTGGCACCCAGACCAGCTCATGGCCATCACTGGTGCGTGGATGGGGGGATACAGAGGACACCGACAATACACCTCCCACAGAGGACAGCTTTTCGTTGCCTATGGGCAGCCTGGCACACATAAGCGATTACATGCTGCAGTGTCTCCGGAACGACCGCCGAGTTCCCCACATTCTAACTTGTGCTGATTACTGGGTGGCCACGCTGCTGGATCCCCGTTACAAGGACAACGTACCGTCCTTAATTCCCTCACTGGAGCGTGATCGTAAGATGAGTGAGTACAAGCGCACGCTGGTAGACGCGCTGCTGGTGGCATTCCCACCTGACAGCGGGGGCACAGTGGAAGCACAAGGCGAAGGCAGAGGACGAGGAAGAGGTCGCCAACGCAGCTGGGGCACCGCCAGCACCTCAGAAGGCAGGGTTAGCATGGCCGACATGTGGAAAAGCTTTGTCAGCACGCCACAACAACCAGCACCACCAGCTGATATGGAACGTCTTAGCAGGAGGCAGCATTTCACTAACATGGTGGAGCAGTAGGTGTGCACACGCCTACACGTACTGAATGACGGGTCTGCCCCCTTCAACTTCTGGGTCTCCAAATTGGGCACATGGCCTGAGCTTGCCCTTTACGCCTTGGAGGTGCTGGCGGCACCTAAGATAACCGGTAGTCCTACCGTTTTGCTGGAGTCCTCCGGTTTTCGTAGATATTCAGTAGATGTAATATTACTGAGGGAAGAGCAGTCAGCGCTGGGCGGGGGTATTAGTGGGTTTTAGGTCCCTAGACAGCCCTAAGATGTGGGTGCTAGCGTGACCCTAGCGTCCTATTCACGGAGCACCCGTTCTAATAACGAGAACGACCCCGTCCGGAACCTTTTTTTTTTTTTTTAACACTTTATTAATTATCCAACAACAACCATTACATAAAACATGTCGTTATTAACATATATCAACATATTTTCCTTTAACCCCACAAAAACTCCCCCCCCCCCGCGATGCGTCTTCCTTCACCACCACTCCTCCGTCCAAGACCGAGGAGTAGTGGTGACGGGTGAGGTGTGAGGAAGCTCTATGAGTTCCAGTTTCCCCAGATTTTAATCCATTTTTTCTCAGAATCTCTCTGCTTATACAAAATATATTCATATCTTTTAGTAATATTCACCAGATTTAGCCATGTGTTCATAGTGGGACTGATACGTGGAGCGTGCTATCAATAGTCGTGCCAAAAACATTATCTTAAATAAAAGATTTTTTTATGTTGCTGACAGCTCACCTTGGCCAACTCACCCAGTACCCAGCATTCCGCGGAGAAACGGATCCGCACCTTCAATTTTCCCCCGTCCGGAACCTTGCCCTTTTACTACTTGGCCCTATTGTGCCCTAGTGCAGCTAATCCCTACACGCATGGTTCGTGTCAGAACTCATCAGGGGAATATTGAGCACATACAGAGGGGCGATACAATAACATATGATGCTGGTATCCGTAAATCAGTGATCAACACACACAGTTATCAGATATGACAAAAACGACACATTGATACCTTACAGGTGGTAGCCTCTGTTCCAGGCTCCACACACGTATCGGGGCTCAGTACGTACCTAAAGATGAGAAGGCAGTGTTGAATTGGCGGCCTAGTGATAATAGGGTCCCTATTCGAGAGCGCAGCGATGTATCCTGAGGCTGTGGTGTAGCCTACTTGAGGGGAATCGCCCGCTCGTATTTAAACAAACTTTGGCCTCAGAACGAGGCTTGGAGCGCAGCGCGGTGACTTCAGCGGGGCGGTCGGATAGACAGCACTTGTAGGATGCCGGATGACGCGGTCAGTTGCGAGCGCGTCATTGCAGATGGCCGTGGGTTGTGTCATCAGCCCGGGACACATTACATCCAGCGGCCATTGTTTAATAGGTTGCCTAGTAACCGGGACAGTTTGTGGCAACCATCATTATAGCACCGTCTACAGGGAGTGCATAATTATTAGGCAAGTTGTATTTTTGAGGATTCATTTTATTATTGAACAACAACCATGTTCTCAATGAACCCAAAAAACTCATTAATATCAAAGCTGAATATTTTTGGAAGTAGTTTTTAGTTTGTTTTTAGTTTTAGCTATTTTAGGGGGATATCTGTGTGTGCAGGTGACTATTACTGTGCATAATTATTAGGCAACTTAACAAAAAACAAATATATACCCATTTCAATTATTTATTTTTACCAGTGAAACCAATATAACATCTCAACATTCACAAATATACATTTCTGACATTCAAAAACAAAACAAAAACAAATCAGTGACCAATATAGCCACCTTTCTTTGCAAGGACACTCAAAAGCCTGCCATCCATGGATTCTGTCAGCGTTTTGATCTGTTCACCATCAACATTGCGTGCAGCAGCAACCACAGCCTCCCAGACACTGTTCAGAGAGGTGTACTGTTTTCCCTCCTTGTAAATCTCACATTTGATGATGGACCACAGGTTCTCAATGGGGTTCAGATCAGGTGAACAAGGAGGCCATGTCATTAGATTTTCTTCTTTTATACCCTTTCTTGCCAGCCACGCTGTGGAGTACTTTGACGCGTGTGATGGAGCATTGTCCTGCATGAAAATCATGTTTTTCTTGAAGGATGCAGACTTCTTCCTGTACCACTGCTTGAAGAAGGTGTCCTCCAGAAACTGGCAGTAGGACTGGGAGTTGAGCTTGACTCCATCCTCAACCCGAAAAGGCCCCACAAGCTCATCTTTGATGATACCAGCCCAAACCAGTACTCCACCTCCACCTTGCTGGCGTCTGAGTCGGACTGGAGCTCTCTGCCCTTTACCAATCCAGCCACGGGCCCATCCATCTGGCCCATCAAGACTCACTCTCATTTCATCAGTCCATAAAACCTTAGAAAAATCAGTCTTGAGATATTTCTTGGCCCAGTCTTGACGTTTCAGCTTGTGTGTCTTGTTCAGTGGTGGTCGTCTTTCAGCCTTTCTTACCTTGGCCATGTCTCTGAGTATTGCACACCTTGTGCTTTTGGGCACTCCAGTGATGTTGCAGCTCTGAAATATGGCCAAACTGGTGGCAAGTGGCATCTTGGCAGCTGCACGCTTGACTTTTCTCAGTTCATGGGCAGTTATTTTGCGCCTTGGTTTTTCCACACGCTTCTTGTGACCCTGTTGACTATTTTGAATGAAACGCTTGATTGTTCGATGATCACGCTTCAGAAGCTTTGCAATTTTAAGAGTGCTGCATCCCTCTGCAAGATATCTCACTATTTTTGACTTTTCTGAGCCTGTCAAGTCCTTCTTTTGACCCATTTTGCCAAAGGAAAGGAAGTTGCCTAATAATTATGCACACCTGATATACGGTGTTGATGTCATTAGACCACACCCCTTCTCATTACAGAGATGATGCACATCACCTAATATGCTTAATTGGTAGTAGGCTTTCGAGCCTATACAGCTTGGAGTAAGACAACATGCATAAAGAGGATGATGTGGTCAAAATACTCATTTGCCTAATAATTCTGCACGCAGTGTATATCAAAAGCGGTGCATATCATAATGGCATTTTTGGCAGTAAGTTGAAAATAAAATTATTCTGTTCAGTACAGTCCTTACACAGACACATGTCCTAGCATAGGCTTACACAGGAAGTACATTTTTCATATTAGGATGAATGAACCTGTCAGATATAAGGGACAGTAATTAATGTCCATCATTGTCTTTTGCTATGGTTGTCAGGTGAGGAAACCAAAGCAGAGTTGTTCATTTAAACCCTGGGGGGCCACAGTCCGCAGGATCCAACGGGCTTCATGTTGTAGAAGTATACGGAGGATCTTATGAAAAAATGGGAGAGGGAGTCGACTGAATCCTCTCTCCGCCCAATGAAACTCTTGCTAGAAGAGGAATAAAAGATTCTAGCAAGGACCACTAAGGAATTACAAGAAAATACTGAGGCAGCTAAAAAGTTTGCACAAGCACAAGATTTTGAGAGAAGGGAAACAGTATTACAACAGACAGTTGAGAAATTTACTGGGTACATCAGGGAAAGAAAACACAAGCTATTTGTGCGAGATACAAGAGATTTTAGGGAAGGCACTGTTTTTAATTACACTGGGAGTAAAAATAAGATTGACTCTGAGAGTGAAACAGACCTTTCTTCGAAAGAGGGAGATACAGATGCAGCCAGGGGGTACACGTGAGGTGCACGGTGGACCGATGAGGGGTCAGATGGTATAACACACAGTTCATCAGTTTACTCACGGTTAGCAGATAGCCTAGCACAGTGTTGAGGTGGACAGCACGAAATCCTCCGGGGCACGCTCTGTGGTAGGGAAGCATCAGCCAAGATGGTGGTTGAGGTGCCCTTGATGTTAGGGGGCTTGTTGCGGCTGAGTCCTTTGATGTAATTTGTGGTGACGCCAGTACCGTTAATGGTGGTACAACCATAGGTAGTAATAATGAGGTAGACAGTGGTAAGTTGCAACTCACAACTTTTACTTTAGTGGCTTTTCAGTTGCTGTGGTACACTTATGCAGTCTTTAGATGGTACAGAGACGATACTGCAAATCCACTGTTGTAGGCTTGTCAGGTGATTGGTTGGTTTTGGAGCAGTGGGTTAGGTGTACCTAGTTCCTTTAGATGCCTTGGATCCTATTTCTTGTCTTTCCCTACAAGCTGAATATTTGTAGACAGTAAAACTCAACTGTCTCTTAGGAGGTTGGTGTGGCTGCCTGGAGCTATAAACCTCCACCATGCAAAGGTGTCTGTGGCCCTCAATAATGGCTCTTATCACCGATGAATTCCTAGGAATGCTTGTTTCTTTTCCAGGGAGGCAAACTCTTCTCCTACTGGTCAGGGATGCAAGTCTATAGTCCAGCTACAGAAGGAAAACGCTCATCTGCGCCTAAACATCTGAGTTAACCCCTCCTAGCGAAGTTGGCTCCACTCACTAATCTGTGTTGCGAAGTCTTCACTCTATCTTTCCTCCCACTAAGTTGATCTGACTACCTAAGATCTGCTCTCTGCTGACTACATCCTAGTTAATCTGATCGGCCTTGACTAATCTGTCTCAATAGGCCTGACCTGAATATACACTGCTCAAAAAAATAAAGGGAACACTTAAACAACACAATGTAACTCCAAGTCAATCCCACTTCTGTGAAATCAAACTGTCCACTTAGGAAGCAACACTGAGTGACAATCAATTTCACATGCTGTTGTGCAAATGGGATAGACAACAGGTGGAAATTATAGGCAATTAGCAAGACACCCCCAATAAAGGAGTGGTTCTGCAGGTGGTGACCACAGACCACTTCTCAGTTCCTATGCTTCCTGGCTGATGTTTTGGTCACTTTTGAATGCTGGCGGTGCTTTCACTCTAGTGGTAGCATGAGACGGAGTCTACAACCCACACAAGTGGCTCAGGTAGTGCAGCTTATCCAGGATGGCACATCAATGCGAGCTGTGGCAAGAAGGTTTGCTGTGTCTGTCAGCGTAGTGTCCAGAGCATGGAGGCGCTACCAGGAGACAGGCCAGTACATCAGGAGACGTGGAGGAGGCCGTAGGAGGGCAACAACCCAGCAGCAGGACCGCTACCTCCGCCTTTGTGCAAGGAGGAACAGGAGGAGCACTGCCAGAGCCCTGCAAAATGACCTCCAGCAGGCCACAAATATGCATGTGTCTGCTCAAACAGTCAGAAACAGACTCCATGAGAGTGATATGAGGGCCCAATGTCCACAGGTGGGGGTTGTGCTTACAGCCCAACACCGTGCAGGACGTTTGGCATTTGGCAGAGAACACCAAGATTGGCAAATTCGCCACTGGCGCCCTGTGCTCTTCACAGATGAAAGCAGGTTCACACTGAGCACATGTGACAGACGTGACAGAGTCTTGAGACGCCGTGGAGAACGTTCTGCTGCCTGCAACATCCTCCAGCATGACCGGTTTGGCATTGGGTCAGTAATGGTGTGGGGTGGCATTTCTTTGGAGGGACTCACAGCCCTCCATGTGCTCGCCAGAGGTAGCCTGACTGCCATTAGGTACCGAGATGAGATCCTCAGACCCCTTGTGAGACCATATTCTGGTGCGGTTGGCCCTGGGTTCCTCCTAATGCAAGACAATGCTAGACCTCATGTGGTTGGAGTGTGTCAGCAGTTCCTGAAAGACGAAGGCATTGATGCTATGGACTGGCCCGCCCGTTCCCCAGACCTGAATCCAATTGAGCACATCTGGGACATCATGTCTCGCTCTATCCACCAACGTCACGTTGCACCACAGACTGTCCAGGAGTTGGCAGATGCTTTAATCCAGGTCTGGGAGGAGATCCCTCAGGAGACCGTCCGCCACTTCATCAGGAGCATGCACAGGCGTTGTAGGGAGGTCATACAGGCACGTGGAGGCCAAACACACTACTGAGCCTCATTTTGACTTGTTTTAAGGACATTACATCAAAGTTGGATCAGCCTGTAGTGTGTTTTTCCACTTTAATTTTGAGTGGGACTCCAAATCCAGACCTCCATGGGTAGAAAAATTTGATTTACATTTTTTAATTTTTGTGTGATTTTGTTGTCAGCACATTCAACTATGTAAAGAACAAAGTATTTCAGAAGAATATTTAATTAACTCATATCTAGGATGTGTTATTTTTGTGTTCCCTTTATTTTTTTGAGCAGTGTATATAGGACCTGCACTTTATCCCCAT
Organism: Bufo bufo; assembly: GCF_905171765.1. Lineage (NCBI taxonomy): Eukaryota > Metazoa > Chordata > Amphibia > Anura > Bufonidae > Bufo > Bufo bufo. The sequence goes on along the minus strand of NC_053392.1, from coordinate 12,253,246 downwards.
CTAGTGGTGGGATGTATAAATTGCACCTAATAGGCCTGTTAACAGGGATTTGGCAGTTACACAAATGCAAAGTCATACATTACAGTACAATGCAATTACTATGATCAAAAAGTACTTTTAAGCAGTGCCCACACACACGTAGTGGGAAGCTGCACAGACACTGAGAGTTCCCAGAGGAAGACAGGAACCACTGGCAATAGGGGAAGAGGACATGGTTGGCGGCCCAATAGAGGCAGGGGCAGAGGCAGAACTGAGAGAGGTGCAAGAACTGTTTTTTAAGACACAGGGGTAGATTACCCACTGAGAAACAGGAAAAACCAGTAGCACCAGTGGGTCATCCAGAGCAACTACAAATGATTAATCTCTCCAAACGCCCCCTTACCACCGCTGAAATGACACTTCTCTGTAAAGGCTTATCCTTCGTCCCTGTGTGTAAATACAATCCTTTCAATTTGGTAAAGGACATGAACCTGTTTATTAGAAAAGTGGAAGAAATTCTTCCTTACACATGATCAGGGTCAATGCCAACGCCTAGGCATTGAAGAAGAGGAATTAGGAGATGTATGCCTATTGGCAGCACTATGGGAGGAAGGACAGAGGCCTATAGGGTCAGGACCGTTCATGGACCTTAAATTACCTTCCACAAAAAGCCCACCCGTTAATGATTATTCCCCACTGTATGCCTTCCTGTCAATCAATACTGATGTTCTCAAACGTCTAAATGATATCCATTGTGACAGGGGCACCCTACTAGCTAGCTTGGACGTCAAAGCATTATACAGCTCTATCCCGCATTCTAGGGGATGTGAAGCGGTGGGGGCGTTCCTAGCGGAGAGAGGTGAACATCTGAGACCTCACAATGAATTTGTGGGTAAACTACTCTGGTTTATCCTACAGAATAACATTTTTCTGTTTGATAGGCAGATCTTCCACCAGCTCAGGGGAGTTGCGATGGGCAGTCCGTGTGCCCCCACCTTCGCTAATCTCTACCTGGGCTGGTGGGAGAGGAAGGTTGTCTTTGGAATGGAGGAAATGGGTCGATGGACCTCGTCAATTCAAATGTGGTTGAGGTTCATCGACAACATTTTCATCCTGTGGGACAATACCATCTCAGAATTTAATAATTTTGTGTCTGCCCTTAATGTCAATGATATGGGTCTGTTCTTCACCAGTGAGATCCAGGAAACCAAGCTGACATTTCTGGACCTGTCCATTCACATTGGTCAGGATAGAAAAATAAGGACCAATATATTTAGGAAACCCACGGCTACGAACACACTACTTAGGTGGGAGAGTGGACATCCTCTCCCACTTAAGCGTGGGATCCCAAAGGGACAGTTCTTAAAAGCGAGATGGAACTGTTCGGAATGGTCAGCGGCAAACGATCTGCAGGCCAGATTTAGTCAAAGGGGGTATCTCGCTGAATGTATTAAACAAGCATATCACCACGCGGTGTCTTGTGAAAGCGAGAGTCTTCTACACCCAAAGGATGTGACATCAGTGACTCCAAGATACGTACCATTGGTACGTTTGACGCTGCGCATAGGGATATACGAGAAATCTTGAAGGACAGCTGGAGCCTCCTCAAATCAGACCCGGTGGTAGGACACCTAGTTAGTGATTATCCTTTTATCACATTTCGGCAAAGCGGGAACCTAAGAGACAAACTTGTTCACAGTGCTTTCTCTACTCCAACAGCTGAAACCTGGTTGCCACAGAGACCTGCTGGCACCTTCACCTGCAGTGGCTGTGTAGCATGCAAGGCTATTTCGAAAGGGAAGGAGATTGTGAGCGCGGTAACGAACAAAAGATACACGATTCGGTCCTTCATTAATTGCAGGACGATTGGTGTTGTGTATCTGGCCACTTGCGCGTGCAACCGTCAATACGCGGGGAAGACGAAACGTGAATTCCGGTGCCGCATAGGGGAACATCTGGGGGATATCACCAATGAAGCCGACACCCCTGTTGCCCAGCATGTGCTCAATTGTCATTCTAATGGCGTTGAGGTCATTAAATTTCAGGGCAATTCAAAAAATAGGGGCACATCCAAAAATAAAGGAAGAGTGCCGGCTCACGGTATATAATGCACAATATAAAAGAGGAGAGAAAGAATACTGAAACAGGAGCGGCACATCTAAAATATAACAAATGTATTCAAGAAAACAGACACGACACAGAATAAGTTAAAATCGTTGTATACAACAAATCAGGGCCATGTGAACCATGAATCAGCACAAGCCACCCTGACTCACCACAAAGTCATAGGCGTGCCCCCACATCAATAAGTATATAACATTATAAAGGGAATGTAATCCATCAACAATGAATAAAAGCTCAAATACTTAACATAGAGGTAGCATGGTGGGGGGTATGCGTGGCGGTCAGGAAAAGAGCCCAACGCGTATCGCCAGAGTCGCTGGCTTCCTCAGGAGTGCCTGATCCTAAATGACACATAATCAGATATATATACACATGGTAATCAAATAATAATAGTCTTTACCTGCGTCTCAGGTCCCCATGTGGAGAGAGGGGGCGGCGACCACCTCGTTGACATGGAGGAGGAGAGAGGAGAAGGGGGTGAACGGCGCCTCGGGCCTTCAAAAAGCACATGGATATGGCTAATGGGGGACGCCACAAGCGGAAGTGACGTCTGCCCATGCGTGCAGTCAAGCCGGCGTGTGCTGCGTCCAATCACCGGAAGCAGCAAATCGCGCAGGCTCAGGAAGCATTTGCTGCTTGTCAACGGCCGGAGACAACGTAACAGAAATAGAGCGCGAAGTGCGCATGTGCGTGGGATACTGTGGGCGAGCGCGCGGCAGCGGAGATAAAGCATTCAGCAAATAAAGAGAAATATAGATATATAAAACAAAGAGACATACATCAAATCACATTTGTTTGTATTTTTTGTATTTGATTTCTTTTTTCTTCGAAATATTCCTTTGAAAATATGTATTATTGTTTTATTATATATTATAATTTATTTTTAAATAATTTCTTATATTTTATTTTTTATATTATATTATTTTTTACTTTTTATAAATTTATTAAATTATTATATTTTTATTTTTTGTACAATTTTTTAAATTATTTTTTATTTTATATTTTTTATTATTTATTTTTTATTTTTTATATATTTTATATTATTATATCTATCAATTATTTTCAATCTAAATTTTATTCAACTATTATTTTATTGTATATTATTTTATCCTGAATACCTCCTTGTTCCACATAATTTATTGTATTTAATAAAAAATAAAAAAAAAGGGAAGGAAGATAAGAAAGAAAATCATCGGCCAGGGTGATGTTGGACATATGTTGTTGGATCCGTTTCCGCAGTTCTTGTGAGCTTTGCCCCACATACAATTTCCTGCATGGACAAATAATCCCATATACGATATTCCTGGTGATTCAGGCGTACACACTCCTTACCGTTTGTGAAGTTATCCTTGCCCAACATGAATGGGCAGACATTGCATTGGCCGCACGGGTGTGTACCCTTCAATTTGATGCCTCTGTTTAGTCCCCGTGTAGGGCGCTGAAAGTGGCTCCGTACAAGTTGGTCTTTGAGTGAGGGCGCCTTGCGAGCGATGATGATCTTTGGCTTATCATCCATATGGGGCGTCAACCTGTGATCTGATGTAAGCAGAAACCAATGGTTCTCCAGAATTTTGCTGACCACTGATTATTGTAGCGAGTGATTAAATGTATCTTACCATCCCTGGTTTTTGATTTTGGGGGTGAATAATTTCATTCGATCAGTGCCCTTGGCTTCCTCGTAGGCGTGGGATATAAGTTTCCTGGGATAACCCCTTTTCTGGAATCGTGATGTCAAATCTGCCCTGAAGTCGGTCAAATTGGTACAATTGCGTCGCAATCTAAGAAATTGCCCTTTCGGTATTCCTCTCTTCATATGGGCTGGATGAAAGCTCTGATAGGGCAGCAAATTTCAGGGCATTGAACATGTTGAAATCTCTGCCAGAGGTGGGGATGTGAATAAATTACTGCTACAAAAGGAGGCTCAGTGGACATTTACCCTACAGACTATCAAACCACACGGCTTACATTACTTTATATCCTTTACCAGTTTTATTTAACAAACTGGATATAAGGTCCTCAGTGTAGTAATTGATGCCTATTTAATATCTGGGTGTGTGTGTTGCTTCTTTCCCCCCTCCCCCCACCCCCATTATTCTGGACAAGGATATGGGACCAGGATAATGCTATATTTACATGAATTGCATAAGAAGGGTATGTGACGGACAATTGTTTTACAGTATAATTCATACATTCATATTGTAGTACTGATTGACAGCGGTACCGCCCATCTGATACTTCAGATACATAGGGCTCAGCCCGTGCATGAGCGGGAGTAATTATTAGCATCACTGGCCCATATCACTCAATACCGTCATGCTTGCATGTCGGATACTGTATTCATGGACACACCGCGCTTCCTTCATTCCTTTGAGCTGCATCGCTATGCTGCAGTTTCCCCAAGCAGTGTAGCAGTTATATCAGTTTCCCTGTAAAGTTGTAATCTCAATATCCGTTGTTCTGATACACTTTCCCGTAATGGCCACATCATGATTTGCTATGTTAGTCTCTAGCGTTTGATATTGGAAACCGCTAATAGTCACTCCGATACAATGTTTTACCTATGATGCGGAGCAAATGACAGAGTAGGCGGGACGGGGACGTGCCAGGGCTCTGGCGCGGTCCCCAGTTGATTGGTTCCTGCGGTACTGGTCTCCGCCTAGGAGGCGTGGCAAATTCTTCTTTAGGATGAGCACGGGGCGGCCGCGCTACGGCCATCCTAGTGCCGCTGGCTATGTGGCTGCACGCTAATACAGAAGTGCGTGCAGCTTCCATTGCTCCTGATGACTAAGTTGCAAGTGAATAGCAACTTGAGAAACGCGTCGAGCAGAAACTATATACAGCAAAGAGCTATTATGAGGTTCTGCTGTCATAAAGAATAGGTTTAGGAAGCAAGAGACAATCATTTAGTAGCCAATTCTGGAGGAGGGGGTATTTATGTTGGATCATAGGAGTTAGATGCGGGCAAACAGCCAGGGACAGCATTAAGTGAGGGCCCCACAGCAGTCACAAGTCCGGTCCGACACCCCCAATCTAGAGTATTCAACTTATAGGGAAAGGGTCCACACTGGACCATAATATGACCTGGGTTTTGTGTTAATTAATGTTAATTCATAGCAAAAAGTTCTATCACCTGAGAACCCCCTTCCCCATGGTCTTATTTAACCTTAAGACTATTACAGTATCTTCAGGTGTCAGCAGAATGGAGGAAGTCTACAGCCTTGCTGGTTTAGTTTCAGGGTCCAAATAAAGGCAAGGTAGCTTTAAAAGGTTCATTGGAAAGATGGATCAGATTAGGGATCTCCATAGCTTATCTAGCTTCAGGCAGATCTCCTCCTTTGACTTTAAAAGGCTCACTCTACTCAAGCTATCTCTACCTCTTGGGCGGAAAGGGCTAACCCCTCTATTGAACACATTTGTAAGGCTGCCCCATGGTCTTCTCCTTCCACTTTCTTCAGGCACTGTTGTCTTTGACCATGGTTCTTCCTCCGATCTTTCCTTTGGTAGAAAGGTGTTACAATTGGTGGTCATTCACCCACGTTTTAATGATTTATTAAAAGTTAAGTTTTAGCGACTGACCTCTGAAAGTTAAACTATTTACTGTGATCGGTCGCCTACCTTAGAAAGCCCGTATAGTGAATGTATACGGTCCCAGTCCCCTCCACGCAAGGGGGTGGTGACCACCTCAATACCCATGATCTTAATACTCTGCGGGTCCCCATGATGGTAATCCTGTACATGACGAGATACAGCTGTATCTCTTTTGTTGGTAATGTCTCCCAGGTGTTCACCAATGCGTCTGCGCAATTCTCTCTTTGTTTTGCCTATGTATTCCATAAGGCATTCACAAGTGATTCTGTAGATAACACCCTTAGTGCGACAATTTACAAAGTCTTTAATTGTAAAAAGATCTTTGAAGGTTGACACTGATAAATGATTTTCCTGTTTGGATAGTACTGCATGCAATGCAGCCACTGCACCTGAAACAGCCCAAGGGCCTTCGATCAAGCCAGGTACAGCCTTTTACGGTTCGATTGTGGTGGCTGTGCACCAACAGATCCTTAAGGCTGTTTCCCCTCCTGAAGGTGATCTGTAGGTAGTCAAAGATCCTATCCTTAATGTCTGGGTCCATTAATAAGATGGACCAATGCTTTTGTAAGATGTTTCTTACTTGGCTGGCAGCTTCATCAAAGGTACCAATTACCCGGATTTGGTATCTGGGGGTTTGGTTCTGGGTACCAGTAATTCGGTTTGTGTTGATGATAGAGCGATTTGATATGCTGACCTTAGTGTTGAGTCAGGGTATCTTCTGGAGAGAAATCTATTCCTGAGGATATCGGCCTGTGTCACGAATTCAGATTTGTCAGAGCAGTTGCGTCTTAGACGCAAATACTGGCCACGTGGTATTCCTCTCTTTAGAGGTAAGGGGTGGCTACTGCTCCAGTGTAGGACGCAATTTGTTGATGTCGGTTTACGGTATATCGTAGTAGCCAATTCGTCCGAACTCTTTCTCGGGATCAAAATGTCTAGAAAGGGTAGAGTGTTTTTATTTGTCTCGTATGTGAAACGTAATCCCATATCATTATCATTCAGCTTTCCAACAAAAGTTGTGAAGGCCGATACGGACCCATTCCAAATGACGAATATGTCATCAATGTACCAGGCCCACAACACGATGGGCCCGGTTCATGATGACATTGCGTCACTGAAGACATTATTGGCCTCCCACCAGCCCAGGAGCAAATTTGCGTAGGATGGTGCACACAAACATCCCATCGCGGTGCCCCTGAGCTGGTGGTACCATCTGCCATCAAAAAGAAAAAAGTTATGTGTTCACCAAACTGTTGACCCCTCATGCTTAGGTAGTAATTGACCGCTTTGAGGCCTGCCTCGTGAGTGATGGATGAGTAAAGGACTGTGGGTCTAATGTAATACCGTCTATTCTTTTAAGAAGATCCATACTGTCGCGTGTATATGAAGGCAGAGAGGTAACAAAAGGTAAGAGAATGCGGTCAATATATTTACTTAAGTTTTGACTTATGCTCCCTATTCTTGATATTATAGGTCGTCCTTTTAAGGGGTTCGTGCCTTTATGTATTTTAGGGAGGCTATAGAATGTGGCTGTCACTGGGAATTTTGGATATAAGAAGTAAAATTCCGTCTCTGAGATGATCCTGCTCAGTTTGGCCTCTATTAAGATGTCATGTAACTCAGTCAGAAAGTATGCCGTAGTTCTGTTTGTCCTTTAGGAGTTGTAGGCACATTCTGCAATAGTCCTCCGTATCCATAATTACGGTGTTGCCCCCTTTATCCGAGGGTTTGATCGTAACTGTCTCGTCATTTTTCAGGTATGAGATGATTCTTTGCTCTCTACTAGAGAGTTTACGTGGTAGGCCTGAGGCTGATAATTCGCACAGGTCTGTAGTCACCAATTGGAGAAACATGTCCAAACATGAGATATCTCCTAATGGGGACATTTTTTTACTTCTTGCTTTCAAGGAGGTAAAAGGTCCTTTTCCTTCTCTCTGATTGTCGGTTTCAGGTAAACTATTTAGTAATCTTACATCATCTAACATGTCTAAGGGTATTCCGAGTTCCTGACACTGGCGCTTGTCTCCATGTTTAAAGCATTTATGCCATCTCAATTTGCGAATGAACAAATTGAGGTCTTTTATCCAAGAGAATTTGGATTCTGACTTTTCTCAGAATCAACCTTACCCCACAAGGCAAGATTTTGCATGGAGCTCCAGACCGACGAAGATTGACAGTCATCTTGTGTTTCTTCTATTTTCCAATAATTGCGCCAACAGTTGTTGCCTTCCCACCAAGCTGCTTGACTATTGTCCTAATGCCCAGCGGTCCCCAACCGCCGGGCCGCGGCCCAGGACCGGGCCGTGGAGGATTGTTAGCCGGGCCGCGGCGATCAGGGCAGTCTTTAACTCTGTACTAATGAAGCGCTTCCATTATAGAAGCGCTTCATTAGTACAGAAGGACCAGGAAGCGGTGAAGGATCTGTACTCACCGCTTCCTGGTCCTCGGCTCGGCTATCGGCTGTGCAGGGCTGCGCACAGCGTGAGGTCTCTCTGTGACCTCACGCTGTGCGCCGCTATACACAGCCAGCCGACAGCAGAATGAAGAGGATCGCGATGGTGACCAGGAGCAGGAGAGGTAATGTCACGAGGGTATCAAGAGCCACGTCTGACTCCGTTATACCCGGGGTCAGGAGGTCGCAGCGGGTGGCTGCGCGCTCTATATCTAAAGATCACGTTGTTTCTTAGTGATTGTTTTATGTGTTTGCCTTGCTATCCTTTTTGTCTCAATCAGGGATCCGTAGCTTCTCCTCCTCAGCTGTTTCTTGTCTGCCACTCCCAACCTCCTTATATTCTCCCCTCACACTTCTCTAGTTGCCAGTTATAGAGCTTCCTGCCTGGACATCTATACTGACCCACTGGAGTTGTGAATCCTGGTTGTCGTTCCAGAGTGCTACCCTCCGGATCCCTGTTGGGCTTCTTGTTGTCTCCTGTTGTCGCCCACCTGGGATTATATGTTGAGTTTGTATTGTCTGTCCTTCCCTTGGTGTTTTCCTTTAGAGCTAGTGGTGCGGACTAGTGTTCCCACCGCCCTGTTCACTATCTAGGGCTCAGCTTAGGGAAAGCCAGGGCTTTAGGCACGTGATCGGCGTACGGGTGAGGAACCCGTCTAGGGACGTCAGGGCAGCCAGGTGCCAGCCGCTAGGTGAGTCAGGGGTCACCACCTTCCCTCTCACTTGGGCAGGGCCTTCCTTGTTCCCTCCCTCTGCGTCACGTATGTGATAGTCACGCCGACCGTGATATTATAACTGGCCATTACTTTTTGAGAAAATTATTTTTTTGTTTTTTTTTTTTTGTTTTTTTTTCTCTACTTAGAATCCAATATGGATCCTATTGCTGCCTTGGCAAAACAGCTTCAAGGCCTGTCTTTGGAGGTGGCAGGATTGAAGTCGTCTGTCCTCCAACAACAGCAGCAAATGCAGCAGACCGCACCCCCAGCGGTTGCTATGGGTAACCAGGTTGTTACAGAACCCAAGGTTGTTCTTCCTGACAGATTTTCTGGGGGAAGGGACAAATTTGCGACGTTCGTGAGGCCTGCAAATTATATTTTAAGTTGCGCCCTTACTCCTCAGGTCATGAAGAACAGCGGGTAGGGATTGTCATTTCCCTGCTTCAGGGGGATCCGCAATCCTGGGCGTTCTCGTTACCCCCTGGTTCTCAGGCTCTCCGGTCAGTGGAGGGATTTTTTGGGGCTTTGGGTCTCATATATGATGACCCTGACCGAGTCGCCCTGGCTGAGTCGAAGTTACGGAGACTCCTACAGGGAGATCGGTCAGCAGAGGAATATTGCTCAGAGTTCCGTAGGTGGGCTACGGATACTCAGTGGAATGACCCGGCTCTCAGGAGTCAGTTCTGCTCTGGGTTATCTGAAAGGGTTAAGGATGCACTGGCGCTGTATGAGACCCCCCTTTCCCTTGATGCTGTTATGTCCCTCTCTATCAGAATAGATAGGCGTCTTAGGGAGAGATCGAAAATTCCTGAGCAATTGGTTACCTCTCCCAAACAACAATTAGTCTGTACTGACTTAGATGAGCCTATGCAGCTAGGCGGAACTTCTCGTCAGGTCCGTCCTCCTGAGGTTCGCCGCAGGGGGGGGGGGCTTGTTTTTTCTGTGGGGGGAAGGGTCATTTCATTAATGTCTGTCCCTCCTTTCTCAAAAACAAAAGACCGTCGGAAAACTACTAACCCCGGGCTGTGCGGAGGATGTCAGCCGGGGGGTATACGTTTCCTCCATACGAACATCTCAATTTGTGTTACCAGCGGTTATTGTTTTTGGTGTTAAAACGGAGTCTATTTCTTTTTTTCTAGACAGTGGAGCAGGGGTAAATTTGATAGATGCCCATTTTGCCCGCACTATGGGTTTGTCTCTCTGCACGCTGCAGAGACCTATTCCCGTATTCGCTATAGATTCGGCTCCTCTGTCTCAGAGAAACCTCACCCACATTGTTCATAATTTACACCTTCGGGTAGGGGACCACCATAATGAGTGTCTTTCATGTTACGTTCTGGAGGGCCTTCCCTCTCCTGTGGTATTGGGTCTTCCCTGGTTGGTAGCGCACAATCCAGTGGTGGATTGGCAGGCCAGGGAGATATTGGAGTGGAGTGAGCATTGCAGAGAGAATTGCTTAAATAACAATTGCTTAATCGCCTCCATAGCTACTCTACCTACATTTATTTCGGACTTTGAGGACGTTTTTTCTGAAAAGGGTTGTCAGAAGCTACCACCTCATCACCCTTATGATTGCCCGGTTAACCTGATTCCCGGTGCCCAAGTCCAGGTTGTATAATCTTTCGGGTCCCGAGAGACAAGCCATGAAAGATTATATCTCCGAGAGTCTGGCTAAGGGACACATCAGACCCTCTTCTTCACCCGTGGCTGCAGGGTTTTTCTTTGTTAAAAAGAAAGATGGGGGCCTGCGTCCTTGCCTAGATTTCCGTGAGCTAAACCAGATAACCATCCGAGACCCATACCCTCTTCCTCTCATTCCTGACCTTTTTAATCAGATTGCGGGTGCTAGGTGGTTCTCCAAACTTGATCTTAGGGGGGCCTACAATCTGATTCGTATCAGGGAAGGGGATGAGTGGAAGACAGCTTTTAACACCCCTGAGGGGCATTATGAAAATCTAGTTATGCCTTTCGGTCTGACCAATGCCCCCGCTGTCTTCCAACATTTCGTTAATGATATTTTTAGTCATCTCATCGGCAGGTTTGTAGTCATATACCTAGATGATATCTTAATTTATTCGGCTGATCTGAAAACACATGAGGTGCATGTCAGGCAAGTACTGCAGGTCCTACGGACGAATAAATTATATGCGAAAATTGAAAAATGTGTCTTCGCCGTTCAGGAAATACAGTTCCTGGGATATCTATTATCTGCTTCAGGTTTCCGTATGGATCCTGGAAGGTCCAGGCAATTTTAGATTGGGATCTTCCTGAGAACCTTAAAGCCCTACAACGGTTTTTGGGTTTCGCAAATTTCTATAGAAAGTTCATTAAAAATTATTCAGTGATCGTTAAACCCCTTACCGACATGACTAGGAAGGGGACGGATTTTTCCAAATGGTCTGACGCCGCTAAAAATGCATTTTCCTCTCTAAAAGAGAGGTTTACCTCGGCACCTGTTCTAATTCAACCTGATGTCTCCCAGCCTTTTATTGTCGAGGTAGATGCGTCAGAGGTGGGAGTGGGAGCTGTATTGTCTCAGGGTCCGTCTCCTGGCAAATGGCGCCCTTGCACTTTCTTTTCCAAAAAATTATCTTCTGCAGAGAAGAACTATGATATTGGAAATAGGGAACTGTTGGCGATTAAACTGGCGCTTGAAGAGTGGCGTCACTTCTTAGAGGGAGCAATCCACCCCGTCACGGTGATTACGGATCACAAAAACCTTCTGTACCTAGAATCGGCTAAACGTCTCACCCCTAGACAAGCTAGGTGGTCGCTATTCTTTACCAGATTTAACTTTGTAATCACCTATCGTCCTGGGGCAAAAAATACCAAGGCAGACGCGCTATCTCGTAGTTTCCCTGGAGGGGGTAATGTTAGTGATCCGGTACCTATTTTACAAAGAGGAGTGGTTGTCTCTGCTGTACACTCTGTTCTAGAGGGAAAGGTGTTAGAGGCCCAGGGGGACGCCCCCGGCCTCTTGCCCCTCAGAGAAATTGTTTGTACCGTTAAACCTGCGTCTTGAATTATTTAAAGAACATCATAATTCGGCACTTGCTGGGCACCCGGGTAGTAAAGCAACCTTGGAGCTATTATCTCGTTGTTTTTGGTGGCCAAGGTTGCGTCAGAATGTAATGGATTTCGTGTCTACTTGTTCTACTTGTGCACGCGCGAAAGTCTCTCATACACGTCCAGCAGGGTCTTTATTGCCACTTTTTATCCCCAATAGGCCATGGACACATCTGTCAATGGATTTCATCACTGACTTACCGTTGTCGGCGGGTAAAACAGTTATCTTGGTAGTAGTAGACAGGTTTAGCAAAATGGTACACTTTATTGCGCTACCCGCACTTCCTAATGCTAAAACTCTTGCTCAGGTGTTTATCAGTGAAATCGTGAAGCTTCACGGGGTCCCTTCCGATGTGGTTTCGGATCGGGGAACCCCAGTTTATTTCTAAGTTTTGGAAAGCTTTTTGTTCCCGTTTGGGGGTACACTTGTCCTTTTCCTCAGCTTTCCATCCTCAGTCGAATGGACAGACTGAGCGTACCAACCAAAACCTAGAAACATATTTAAGGTGTTTTGTGTCTGAAAACCAAGAGTTGTGGTCATCATATTTACCGTTAGCTGAGTTTGCCATAAATAATCATTATCAGGAGTCCACTGGCAAGTCACCATTCCTTGGTGCATATGGTTTTCATCCCCAATTTTGTACTTTCAAAGAGGGGGGGTCTTCTGGGGTTCCCGAAGAGGAAAGGTTTTCTTCATCTCTTTCATCGGTATGGCAGAAGGTGCAAGTTAACTTGAAAAAGATGAGTGGTAAATATAAATGCATGGCCGATAAGAAACGGTCGCCAGGTCCGGACCTAGGAGTGAATGACTATGTGTGGTTGTCTACTAGGAATATTAAGTTGAAGGTTCCCTCTTGGAAACTGGGCCCTAGGTTCATTGGTCCTTATAAAATAGTAGCCGTCATTAACCCTGTGGCTTTTCGCCTGGAGCTACCTCAGACTTTTAAGATCCATAACGTCTTCCATAAATCGTTACTCAAGAAGTATGTTCCACCTCTAGAACCATCACCACTGCCACCTCCTCCTGTTATTGTGGATGGTAATCTGGAGTTTCAAATAGCCAGAATTGTTGATTCTCGTCGGGTCCGCCGCTCTCTTCAGTATCTGGTGCATTGGAGGGGTTACAGTCCCGAGGAAAGAATGTGGGTTCCAGCGTCAGAGGTAAATGCCAACAGGTTAATTCAGGCTTTCCATACCTCTCATCCGGAGAGACCTGGTCCTGAGTGTCCGGAGGCCCTCGTGAAAGGGGGGGGTACTGTCACGAGGGTATCAAGAGCCACATCTGACTCCGTTATACCCGGGGTCAGGAGGTCGCAGCGGGTGGCTGCGCGCTCTATATCTAAAGATCACGTTGTTTCTTAGTGATTGTTTTATGTGTTTGCCTTGCTATCCTTTTTGTCTCAATCAGGGATCCGTAGCTTCTCCTCCTCAGCTGTTTCTTGTCTGCCACTCCCAACCTCCTTATATTCTCCCCTCACACTTCTCTAGTTGCCAGTTATAGAGCTTCCTGCCTGGACATCTATACTGACCCACTGGAGTTGTGAATCCTGGTTGTCGTTCCAGAGTGCTACCCTCCGGATCCCTGTTGGGCTTCTTGTTGTCTCCTGTTGTTGCCCACCTGGGATTATATGTTGAGTTTGTATTGTCTGTCCTTCCCTTGGTGTTTTCCTTTAGAGCTAGTGGTGCGGACTAGTGTTCCCACCGCCCTGTTCACTATCTAGGGCTCAGCTTAGGGAAAGCCAGGGCTTTAGGCACGTGATCGGCGTACGGGTGAGGAACCCGTCTAGGGACGTCAGGGCAGCCAGGTGCCAGCCGCTAGGTGAGTCAGGGGTCACCACCTTCCCTCTCACTTGGGCAGGGCCCTTCCTTGTTCCCTCCTCTGCGTCACGTATGTGATAGTCACGCCGACCGTGATAGGTAAGTGTTTTTTTTTGTTTTTTGTTTTTTATTTGCACTGGGGGCTGATGGCTGACCTGGGGGACATGGGGCTGACATGAGGGACTAATGGGGGGCTTATGGCTGACATGAGGGGCTTATGGGGGGCTTATGGCTGACATGAAGGGCTAATGGGGGGCTTATGGCTGACATGAGGGGCTAATGGGGGGCTTATGACTGACATGAGGGGCTAATGGGGGGCTTATGGCTGACATGAGGGGCTAATGGGGGGCCTATGGCTGACACGAGGGGCTAATGGGGACTTATGGCTGACACGAGGGGCTAATGGGGGGCTTATGGCTGACATGAGGGGCTAATGGGGTGCTTATGGCTGACATGAGGGGCTAATGGGGGGCTTATGGCTGACATTGGGGGGCTTATGGCTGACATTGGGGGTGTTACCCCTCCCTATTACCCTTGACAGGTGATTAATCAAATTAGAAAATAGATAGTCTGTTAGACAGAGGAGATAGAGGGTGCTAGATCAGGCAAAAATGGAGGATGATCCAGCACATCAAAGCCCAAATCAGACAGTTTGTATAATGCACAACTGTGGTAGTAGACCAATTTGGAAGGTAGACCACAAGCAGTATCCTACCTTTATCCCAGAGGATAGAAATGCATAACCTTGGATGACCACTTCTGCACTCTGGAAAACCGTCAAGAAAGGAAAGCATCAGAATCCTGCCAAAAATCCTGCATAATTCCCTGGGAGGGCTGCACAATTTTGATCTGCTGACAAACATTTAGGGACCCAGTGGCAAAACACCCTTCCTCAGTGATACAGTCCTAACCTCAGTATCTGAGGAAAGGGATTTAGGGGTCATTATTTCAGAAGACTTTAAAGGTAGGCAGACCATGTCATAGAGCAGCAGGAGATGCTAGCAGAATGCTGGGGTGTATAGGGAGAGGCATTACCAGTAGACAGAGGGAGGTACTCATGCCGCTCTACAGAGCACTAGTGAGACCTCATCTGGAGTATTGTGCTCAGTACTGGAGACCATATCTCCAGAAGGATACTGATACTTTGGAGAGAGTTCAGAGAAGAACTACTAAACTGGTCCATGGATTGCAGGATAAAACTTACCAGGAAAGATTAAAGGACCTTAACATACCTGTGTGAAGTTGGCACCCCATGTTCTTAAATTTCAAAAAGAAATACACCATTTGTTTGTGCTGGTTTGTGCTGCAAAAATGAACGTTTGCGCCGCTTTGGTTTCCGAGATATTGCGCGCTTGATTTTCTGAAACCCCGTCCACTTTCCACCCCATGTTTTTAAATTTCAAAAAGAAATACACCATTCGTTTGTGCTGCGTTTGTGCTGGTTTGTGCCGCAAAATGAACGTTTGTGCCGGTTCGGTTCCTGAGATATTGCGCATTAGATTTTTCTGAAGCCCCGCCCACTTTCCACCCCATGTTCTTAAAAGTCAAAAAGAAATACACCATTCGTTTGTGCTGCGTTTGTGCTGCAAAATGAACGTTTGCGCCGCTTTGGTTTCAAGAAATTGCGCGCTTGATTTTCTGAAACCCCGCCCCACTTTCCACCCCATGTTTTTAAATTTCAAAAGAAATACACCATTCGTTTGTGCTGTGTTTGTGCTGGTTTGTGCTGCAAAAATGAATGTTTGCGCCCGCTTTGGTTTCCGAGATAATGCGTGCTTGATTTGATGAAACCCCGCCCACTTTCCACCCTATGTTCCTATATTTCAAAAATAAATACACTATTCGTTTGTGCTGCGTTTGTGCCGCAAAATTAACGTTTGTGCCGCTTTGGTTTCCGAGATATTGCACGCTTGATTTGCTGAAACCCCGCCCACTTTCCACCCCATGTTTTTAACCCTGACCCTAGACACCCCAGGTGTGCTGCAGCTTGCCCCCCTCCCGCCCCCCCCCCACAACTTTTTTTGGGGCACAAGCATATTATTTATTTTTTTTCTGCATACGCTGACTGTGGCCGGGACTCTTATCGTCCGGCCACTGTTAGCGCATCGCACACCCCACCGCTGATCAACTTCGAACGTTGCACCGTTTTTTATTTTATTTTTTTGACCGTGTTCATCTGAGGGGTTAGGTCATGGGGTATTTTTATAGAGTAGATTCTTACGGACGCGGCGATACCTAATATGTCTACTTTTTTTATTTATTTTAGTTTTACTAAATATTTTTATAAAATATTTTTTTCGTTTTAGTGTCTCAAGTCTGAGAACCATAGTTTTTTATCCGATTGTCAGTGGCTAAATTGGGGAAGGGGAACATAAATTTTGTACTCCATGGAAGTGTGGTACTCCCTGAAGCAACCAATAATGCAGAGGCCCGGATGATCGGGCACGTGTCACACTGAGTTGTGGTGTCCTTCCGTATCTCCTTCCTGTGACACACTCTACACCTTTTTTGGGTCCGTCCCTTCTTTCCAGTATGTGGGACCACACCTGGAAAGAGTTGTACAAGGCAACCTGCACCAAGCAGACCGCAACTTTTTTGTACCATGCCCGGGTTTTGCGCATGGCGTTATATGGCTTGAGGACTTGATCAGAGAGATCAACTCCTCCAATATACAGATTGCAGTCGACAATGCAATCGGGCTTGAGGACCGTTGCCGCGGTACCTCGCACAGGGACAGGGGTGATGCCGTTACCGTGAATTGTGGATAGTACAAGGACATCCCTCTTGTCCTTATACCTGACCAGCAACAGGTTTCCACTGGTAAGGGCACGGGTCTCACCCCTGGGGATAGGTACCTAGAGGGGGTGGGTAGGGAGGCCGCATTGATTTTTCCGCACGGTCCCACAAGCGGACGTGGATCTGGCGGCGAGGGACTGGAAACAAGGGGATACTAGTATAAAAGTTATCCACGTACAAGTGGTAACCCTTATCTAGCAGTGGGTGCATAAGGTCCCACACAAGTTTCCCGCTAACACCAAGAGTGGGGGGACATTCTGGGGGTTGAATACGGGAATCTCGCCCCTCATACACACGAAACTTGTAAGTGTACCCTGAGGTACTCTCACAAAGTTTGTACAGCTTCACGCCATACCTCCCCCGCTTAGAGGGAAACATACTGGCGGAAAATTAGTCTCCCCTTGAAAGCAATGAGAGACTTATCAACCGCGACCTCCCTTCCAGGCACATAGCCCTGTACAAATTTGGCCCCAAAGTGATCGATGACCGGCCTGATTTTGTACAGACAGTCATAGGCAGGATCACCTTGGGGGGGCATGCTGCATTATCTGCATAATGCAGGCATTTCCGGATGGCCTCAAACCTGGTACGTGTCATGGCCGTACTGTAGAGTGGGGTCTGTTAGAGGACGTAATGCCTGACACTAGGTTTCTTGACTAGGCCCATATGCAGCACGAGGCCCCCAAAATGTCCTCATCTCGGCTGCACTGACCGGAGTCCAGCCACCGGCCCTAGCCAAAAAGGAGCCCGGGTGTTGAGCAACGAACTGTTGGGCGTACAGGTTCGTCTGCTCCAACATCAGATTCACAAAGTGGTCACTGAAAAAAAGTAGTGGTATTCAGTGAAGCCCACTGTGGGAATCTGGATTCCTGGTTGGCCAACAAAATCAGGAATCACGGGCTCAAAACGCTCTGGGGTACACCAGACAAGTTCACCGGTAGGGGGCTCAGGTGGACTTAACTGGTGGGCTGGAAAACTAGTACGAGCCCCAGAGCTTCTCGTACTTGTGTGGGCCACAGGGTCCCTAGCATGGCGGTCCCCTTGCTCCGCCTGGTGGCGTCTCCGCCGCCTTGGGGTCTCATCATCATCGCTAGATGATGAGGAGGTTGCAGATGACAAAAGGAAAGTGGAGTCATCCTCGTCCTCACTGGGGCTCTCGGACTCGGAGGCAAGCTGGGTGTATGCCTCCTCAGCCGAGAACATCCGGAGGGCCATAGGGGAGTGTGTGTTGTGCGTGATAAACTTTATTTGGTGTGCGTTGTGTGTGGGGGGACGGGTGTTCGCGAACTTACCCTAAACCTAACAGACAAAATTTTTTTTTAAAAAGGCCCAAAAATGTGAAATTATTATTTTTTTAAATTCAAACTCGCTGATCAACCGTCCGAAGTTAATCAGCGGTGGGGTGTGCGATGCGCTAACAGTGGCCCAGACGCTAAGAGTCCCGGCCACAGTCAGCGTACGCAGAAAAAAATTAAAAAATAACATGCTTGTGCCCCAAAAAAAGTTGTGGGGGGCGGGAGGGGGACAAGCTGCAGCACACCCGGGGGGTCTAGGGTCAGGGTTAAAAACATGGGGTGGAAAGTGGGCGGGGTTTCAGAAAATCAAGCGTGCAATATCTCGGAAACCAAAGCGGCGCAAACGTTCATTTTTGCAGCACAAACGCAGCACAAACGAATGGTGTATTTCTTTTTGAAATTTAAGAACATGGGGTGCCAACTTTACACAGGTCCATTTTTGCCAAGTTTAAACCCCTGCTCTGAATAGGTGACAGGGACTTAAATTTAAAAAAATCATCTGTTACATTGTCAGGTGACATTTTACCAATTTTGCCGTATACAAACCCCTGCTCTGCATAGGTGACAGGGAATTCAATTTAAAAAATTCTTCTTTAATTGATGCGCGCCACCTCCTTCACTTGTAAGCTTCGGCTTCAATAATTTGTCCCAGTTTTTCCGCTCGATCAAACATTTAATTTCATCCATTGACCTCCCTTGGATGAGGTCTCTCTTTCTCACACTCCCTCTCTGGCGTGGAACCCTGATTCACCAATAACCGTGATCAACATTGTAGGCTCAGAAAAGAACATCGAAAGTTGATAGAGAAGATATCCAAATGGATCGTTGACCTCACGGGGACGTGTGATCAGGCAGAAGTTATCTAGAGTCACAAAGCGGCAGCAGGGCCTCTCCTGTCTAATGTTTCCAAATCCAAAATACCACAGTGACATTCCCTATATTTTTTTATAAATCATTCTAATAACAGTCGAGGGATTCTTTCATTTAAAGTCAAAGTTCTTCTAACTCCCCTGAAATAACTAAAGTCGGGTTTCTAATGAATCTCTATGAACAGATGTCCTTCTAAATCCTGGTGTCATAGATCATATGATGATACTACATACACAGCTACGGGGGACAGAAATAAAGTCCTGCATGTGGAAATTACTAACACGGATTCCAAACTGTGCATAACTAAGCATAACGGAACCTTTAAATACAGAATCCGTTTTTTTCTTTATTTTTCTGTTCTGACGGATCAGAAGAATGGAAAACTAAATAGTGATGAGAAACCAGGCCGAACTATGTTACATGATGGTGACATCATCACTGGTCTTTCACCACCACTTATCCTCTCCACTGCTTAGCTCCACCCCCTCCTAATCACATGACAGTGACATCATCCCAGGTCTTTCACCACCACTTATACTTTCCACTGCTGAGCCCCACCCCCTCCTGATCACATGACAGTGACGTCATCCCAGGTCCTTCTCTACCACTTCTCTCCACTGCTGAGCTCCGCCCTCCTGATCACATAACAGTGACGTCATCCCAGGTCCTTCAGCTCTTGCAGTGCAGCAGATACAGAGCAGGTCCTGGTCGGTAGTCACTGCTGTGGTGTCTGGAGCCTCTTCTTCTCTCTGGTATCAGCCATTTCTCCAGAATCCCCCTTTATCCCCGGTGCTGGGGGCTCTGAGAAGCGGGGTCTCTCCAGGAGCAGTAAGTGCGGTTCTGGGTCTCACTAATGCTCTTGTCCCTGGAGGATTTCCAGCCTCTCCTCTCCTCATAAAGGCGCCTGCCAGTACTAGAAGCCTCCAGCTCCTCCAGGTCTCTCCTCTTCTCCTGAATGACCACCAAGGATGGACAGGAAGGAGATCAGCAGAAGAATATTAGACCTCACCTTGGAGATCATCTCCCTGCTGAGCGGAGAGGTAAACTTTTCTAGATTTCTCTCCTCTTTATTGTATTCTGTAACAAGTCAGACATCGGGAAGGAGAATCCATCATAGGAAGTGATAGGAAGAGTCCAGGGTCCAGGAGAACGGCCTCCAGACCTTCCAAGTGATGGAGAACCTGAAGATCAGCCACCTGTATGGTCAGTGATGTACAAACCGGATTCCAAAAAAGTTGGGACACTAAACAAATTGTGAATAAAAACTGAATGCAATGATGTGGAGATGGCAAATGTCAATATTTTATTTGTAATAGAACGTAGATGACAGATCAAACGTTTAATCCGAGTAAATGTATCATTTTAAAGGAAAAATACGTTGATTCCAATTTTCACGGTGTCAACAAATCCCAAAAAAGTTGGGACAAGTAGCAATAAGAGGCTGGAAAAAGTAAATTTGAGCATAACGAAGAGATGGAAGACCAATTAACACTAATTAGGTCAATTGGCAACATGATTGGGTATAAAAAGAGCTTCTCAGAGTGGCAGTGTCTCTCAGAAGCCAAGATGGGTAGAGGATCACCAATTCCCACAATGTTGCGCAGAAAGATAGTGGAGCAATATCAGAAAGGTGTTACCCAGCGAAAAATTGCAAAGACTTTGCATCTATCATCATCAACTGTGCATAACATCATCCAAAGATTCAGAGAATCTGGAACAATCTCTGTGTGTAAGGGTCAAGGCGGTAAAACCGTACTGGATGCCGTGATACTCCGGGCCCTTAAACGACACTGCACCACAAACAGGAATGCTACTGTAAAGGAAATCACAGAATGGGCTCAGGAATACTTCCAGAAACCATTGTCAGTGAACACAATCCACCGCGCCATCCGCCGTTACCAGCTGAAACTCTACAGTGCAAAGAAGAAGCCATTTCTAAGCAGATCCACAAGCTCAGGCGTTTTCACTGGGCCAGGGATCATTTAAAATGGAGTCTGGCAAAATGGAAGACTGTTCTGTGGTCAGACGAGTCACGATTCGAAGTTCTTTTTGAAATCTGGGACGCCATGTCATCCGGACCAAGAGGACAAGGACAACCCAAGTTGTTATCAACGCTCAGTTCAGAAGCCTGCCATCTCTGATGGTATGGGCTTGCATGAGTGCGTGTGGCATGGGCAGCTTGCATGTCTGGAAAGGCACCATCAATGCAGGAAAACTATATTCAGGTTTCTAGAACAACATATGCTCCCATCCAGACGTCATACTCTTTCAGGGAAGACCCCTGCATTTTTCAACAAGATAATGCCAGACCACATTCTGCATCAATCAACAACATCATGGTGCGTAGGAGAAGGATCCGGGGTTACTGAAATGGCCAGTCTGCAGTCCAGATCTTTCACCTATAGAAACATTTGGCGCAATCATAAAGAGGAAGGTGCTACAAAGAAGGCCCCAAGAAGATTGAACAGTTAGAGGCCTGTATTTAGACAAGAATGGGAGAGCATTCCTATTTCTAAACTTGAGAAACTGGTTCTCCTCGGTCCCCAGACGTCAGTTGAGTGTTGTAAGAAGAAGGGGAGATGCCACACAGTGGTGAAAATGGCCTTGTCCCAACTTTTTGGGGATTTGTTGACACCATGAAATTCTGATTCAACATATTTTTTCCCTTTTAAAATGGTACATTTTTTCTCAGTTTAAACTTTTGTTCCGTGATTTATGTTCTATTCTGAATAAAATATTAGAAGTTGGCACCTCCACATCATTGCATTCAGTTTTTATTCACGATTTGTATAGTGTCCCACTTTTTTGGGAATCGGTTTGTATCATGGAGACCAATAATCATGTTGTAGGATCCATGAGAAGGTAAGTTGGCACGTTGTACCCAGGAGGAGAGGAAGCAGAGGAGGAGATGGCCGGGAGTGTGGCCTGGAGGGAGGATTTCTACCACTAGTCTGCATCTAGTGATACTGGACATAACAAGGAGGCCTCCACTACGTCTAGAGGAAAGAAGGTTTCTCGACCAAACATAGAAGAGGAGTCTTTACTGTAAGAGCAGTGTGAGACTATGGAGCTCTCTGCCAGAGGAAAGGAGTCATGGGGGATTCTCTAGAAGAGTCCAGAAGGGGTCTGGAGGGTAATAATATTCCAGCTTCTAGTGACTAGATTACTGGAGATGGGGCCATGATCCAGGGAGGGTATCTGAGTGTAGATCTGGAGGTCAGGAAGGAATTTCTTTCCCTAAGTGTCTCTCTCCATCCACAGGATTACACCATAGTGAAGAAGACATCGGGGGGACTCCCATCATCCATGAGTCAGGAAGGTGGAGCAGGACCCCCATCACAGAGCCTCCCCCCCTGATACATGAGCAGAAGATCCTAGAACTCTCCCACAAGATGATGGAGCTGCTGACTGGAGAGGTGACACTGCTGGGAATGCTGGGAAATTCTCCGGTAACAGCACTGGAGGGGTCTGGGTGATGACGGTGTCATTGTGTAGTCAGGTTCCTGTAAGGTGTCAGGAATGTGGCGGTCTATTTCTCCATGGAGGAGTCGGGAGTATATAGAAGGACACCAGGATCTGTACAAGGAGGCCATGATGGAGGCTCCCACAGCCTCTGACATCACCAGGTAAGAGGAGATCGTCCTGATTATAAAAGTGTAAAGAATCACATAGATACTACATCCCATCATCTCACGGTCACATGTAATCATCTCTTCTGTCCCTGTGTGTTTCATACAGATGGAATCATAGAAAGAAATCCCCCCGAGAGATGTCCCCGTCCTCTGTATTCCCAGGGACTGTCCAGAGGAGAAGCTCCCAGAGAACCTTCAGGTAGATGGAGCTGATGTCTCACCAGAATCTGACCATAAACTGATTGGACCAAGATGAATTTACATTTTTCTTGTTTAGAATGAAAATCTGATTGATATTAAGGCTGAGGTTAAGGTTGAAGAAGAGGAGATGGATTTATTGGGCGCCTCATCAGTGTAAGGAAATCTGTCTGCATTGAGGGTCACCTGGATGCTGCTCCCATCATCTCATCATCACATGTAGTAATCTCTCCTGTCCTGTGTGTTTCTTACAGATGGACTCATAGAAAGAAATCCCCCCGAGAGATGTCCCCCGTCCTCTGTATTCTCAGGACTGTCCAGAGGAGAATGCTCCCAGAGAACCATCAGGTAGATGGAGCTGTGCCCTATACACATCTATATAGGGGGGGTCATGCAGTCATAGAGGGGTCATAGATGGTGGGGGTCTCTTATGTGGATCTGTTAGATTTCCCACCTGTCTGCTGTATTGTACTGAATTGTTACAGATGACAAATCTGGGGAAGAAGTGTGACTGATATTAAAGTGGAGGATGAAGAAGAACGGATGATGGGCGATCCCCCGTGTAAGAGTGAGGTGGAGGAGGACATTCCAGTCCATGTGACCACAGGTATGGAGTAATGAATGGAGGAAGGGAATTGGGAGGTTTCTTCAGGTGAGGCTCCACCTTACAGCTGCAGTAAAGTAGCACTCCGGGCAGTGACCCCTGTGTTATGTACAGTCAGGGTTGGACTGGGACAATAAAAGTGGCCCTGGGACTTCAGCCAGACCGGCCCACTTTGTTTTTCCCAAACACACTAAAAAAAAAACATAAGTAAAAACATATAGCATAAGATGTTATATACGGTATGTATCATCCACAGATCCCCATAACGGTGCCATCCACAGATCCCCCTCCATAACGGTGCCATCCACAGATCCCCTTCCATAACGGTGCCAATCCACAGATCCCCCCTCCATAACAGTGTCATCCACAGATCCCCCTCCATATGGTGCCATCCACAGATCCCCCCCATAAGTGTCATCCACAGACCCCCCCCCCCATAAGTGTCATCCACATGACAGATCCCCCCCCATAACAGTGCCATCCCACGGATCCCCCTCCCTATAACAGTGCCGTCACCATAGATCCCCCTCCCCGCCACTCACAGTAGGTATACATTAATAATCGGTATCCGGCTGCAGACAGTAACTTTAATATTAACACAGCGCTCATGAGCTCATCTCATCTCTTTACTACAGTACCTTACATACATTCAGCTCCCGCCTCCAGCCTCCAGTAACAAGTGCGGGCGGCAGCGCTCACTCACTGACGTCACGCGCCTGCGCCGCCTAGTGGGAGGAGCAGGCGTGTGACGTCAGTGAGTGAGCGCCGCCCCCACACTGCCTGCTGTTACTGGAGCTTTACCCCCCTGATGGCGGCCCTGGCCGGCCCATAATTCGATCGGCCCCACCGGGATTCTCCCGGTACTCCGATGGCCAGTCCATCGCTGTGTACAGTGCAGGAGAAGTCCTCTCCCCAGATCTTCTCTCCATCCTCTCATGCTCCAGGCTGGCACTCGGCTTAGCATCAGGTTTTGGAGGCACGCCGGGGCTGCGATGAACGGCTGCTGTGATGTCCAGGGTCTGAGGAACTCAGTTTAACCACTTAAGGGGTTTTCCAGGCTACTTATCTGATCGGGTAAAGGTCTGATTGCCACTCCTTCACGGTCAGCTGTTCCTTGAAGGATCTTGCACCTTTAATGAAATAGGAAACACAGCGCCGTTCAAAGTGCAGTGGCCCTGCTGGGTTACTGCAGCTCAGCTGCATTAAAGTTAGGGGCAGCTGTGCTGTAGTAACCTGGTACAGCCACAACCCTTACGGAGCTTTCTGTGAAGGTTCTCATTCATCTTGGTCATGGTATATCAGTAAGTGATAAGTCAGAAGAACTGGACTTGTTATTTTTTTTTTCTTGAAGACCTTTTGCTAGTCATCTGACTTAGTCCGACTGGTTTGTATGAGAAATTGGCATTACATTTCAGTGACTTGTGCTTTGAGAATGTTTATAGATGTATATGAATTGTATTACTTTCATGGATTGAACACTTTTTATCTATTGCTATTTTCTGAAAAATAAATCTAAAAGAAATTACAACAAATAAAAGGGATTGTCTATTCCTTTACAAATGATGACCTGTTCTCAGGATAGACCTTCACTATCTGATTGGTGGGGATCCAACACCTTGTCCCCTGCTGATCAGTGTTCTGCAGTAGTTCCGGTGCAGGAAGTCAGCGCTGGAACTAAACTGCTCAGTCTGTGGCGAAGCGGTTACTGCAGTGCTGCTTCCATTCATCTCAGTAGTAGCAGCACTACCGGAACCAGCTCTGTCAAAGCACAATGGATGGACATATCAAAGGTGTGTGGGACCCCTGACAATCAGATATGGAGGCCCAGCCTGAGGATAGGCTATTAATTATAAAAGGAGTGGACAATCCCTGTAAGGTCTAAAATAGGCGTTCACGAAGAGTTTAGGTTATTGTAATAAAATCATTCCCACCTTGATATCTAAGGACCAACTGTGCGGGCAGAGGACAGGCCTGATTGTCAGAGAAGGTGGGATTCTCAGATTTATGTATAGAAGTGATCGGTGAGTGTTAGAGCAGAGTCCTGGACTTTATCATCCATCCATTATAATTATAAGGACACGACCACAGATGTTTTTTTATTTTATTTCAGTTTTTATTCAGTATTTTGTGCCAAAGCAAGAAAGGATTCATATAAATGAGGATTATAAAGGATGGACTTGTACTTCTCCTTCCTTTTGACATAAAAACTACATCAAAAAACTGCACAAGCCTGATAGGAAGCTTCTAGAATTGTCTTCTTTACTGTTTGGAAATAAAACACAAAATGTCTTTTTAATCCTAACAGAAAATCCAGTAAGAACTCTGAGGGAAAACTTCAGGTTATCACTAAATTAAAAAGGAGAAGATGAAGATATCGGGCTGTGCTCTTCAAGAGAGAAAACCTCTTTACCTGTAATGTCCATCCAGGACTTCACAGACCAGATCTGTCATATAATGCTCCTAATCATAAGGAACCTTCTCCTGACCAATCACAGATTGTTATCACAAGTACCGGGCCGACCCGAAGAGGCTACAAGTTTCAGTGTGAGGAATGTGGGGGAAAACAGTTTACAAACCATCTCAGGTCTAAATGGACACAAAAGAATTCACGCAGGAGAGACGTCGTATTCATGTTCAGAATGCGGCAAATGTTTTCCAAAAAAGTCACGACTTGTTAATCATCAGAGTACTTCACCACAGGGGAGAAGAAACCATTTCATGTTCCGAATGTGGGAAATATTTTAGAAATAAATCAAATCTTGCTAGACATCAGAGAGTTCACCCAGAGAGAGATGCCGTATTCATGTTCAGAATGTGGGGAAAGGTTTTAATCTAAATCAAAGTTGCTAATCATGAGAGAATTCACGCACGTAGAGACGTCGTATTCATGCTTCAGAATGCGGCAAATGTTTTCCAAAAAAGTCACGACTTGTTAGTCATCAGAGTATTCACACAGGGGCAGAAACCATTTTCATGTTCCGAATGTGGGAAATGTTTTAGAAATAATCAAATTCTTGCTAGACATCAGAGAGTTCACCCAGGAGAGATGCCGTATTCTTGTTCAGAATGTGGGAAAGGTTTTATATATAATTCAAAGCTTGCTAATCATGAGAGAATTCACACAGGAGAGAAGCCGTTTTTCATGTGCAGAATGTGGTGAAATGTTTTCTTATAAAGGGACCCTCAAAATGCATCAGATATGTCACACATAAGAAAAACATTTATATTCTCAAATGTGGTGACTGTTTTACTAAAAAGTCAGGTCTTCTTACACATGAGAGTTCACACTGGAGAGAAGCCATTTTGATTTTCTTCATGTGAAAATAAAAACTGAATTTGAAACTCATCTGAGATTTACACATAGAAGGAACTAAATTTTGTTTGGAATGTGGGAAGTGTTTCCATGCATTAAACAGCCTATATGAGAGTATATTTTTCTGTGGAATTACCCTGGGTCTGCCAAAGAGCCAAATTATATTTCCCTGAGGTCAACAGTGACCAGGATCCATGGAGGAAAAGTATTGTGGATATGAGGAAAAAGAAGAAGAGCGTTGTTTACTGTAAGAGCAGTGAAGATGATTGTCCCCATGGACCTTGCTTCTTACCGTATTCATACCTCCGCCAGCACTGCAGGAGAATCCAGAGGGAGACAGTGAGAAACGGAAGGACACCTCCTGTAGACTTTTATGTAACCTATGTGGACATATGGAATGGGTATTTGATCTTCATTAATACAATATATCAAGATAAAGGTGATGGTGAAAAATAACAAATTGAGTTGACAATAATTTGTTAAAAACCCAGATCTTCCTATTTTCTTCATTTCCTTCTCTTTGCCTCATTCACACTTGTGTATTCTGGTCAGTATCTTACACCAGTATTTTTAGGATAAAACTAGGAGTAGCTCCCGACCCTGGAAGACTTTCCATTAAACTTTTCTCTGTTTTATTCCGTTCCCTGTTACGGCTTACAGATACTGATACAAGATACCGACCGAAATACAAAAGTGTAAATGAGGCCTTACTGTCTATTGGTCTCTTCAATGGAGCTTTTATTGCCTCTACTCTCCATAGAGATCATGCACAGCCCGTTATATATCTCATATCTTCCTTGGCGGTCTGTGGAGGTCTTCATTCATCTAGGTCAGATTTATGATATATCAGTAGTAATAAATCAGAGCAACTGGACATGTAATTTTTTTCACTGGTCATCTGAATTGCTTTCTCAATTAGAATGGCTTGTAAAGAAATCTCCGGCAATATACACTGCACTTACAATGCTGTCCTAACACCTCTCCTGATGCAGTATTAATTACACCTAATAACATCAGTAATGCAAATGCAATCAACACCTTACCTCCATGGCTGAACCATGAATCACTAGTGTCGGAGATTTCTCATATAAGGTATTGTAATTTACAAAGACAGTCGGATGACTTGTGAAATACCAGTCCAGTATGCGGAACTATTCTTTTCAATGGGTCTGCAAAAAAAAACAGAAGTTAGTCCGTGTGCATTCTGTTTCCATATGTCCGTTCCACAACAAAATAGAATATGTCCTAGTATTGTCCACATTACGGACAAGGATAGGACGGTTCTATTAGGGGCCAGCTGTTCCATTCTGCAAAATATGGAATGCACACGAACATATCCGTATTTTTTGCAGATCTGTGTTTTGCGGACCACAAAATATACAGTCATGTGCATGAGCCCTTAGACTGTACGCATACGATAAGCACTGCAGCCATGTGGTCTGGATTACTGCCAGATTGGGCCATTGCTACTGACGTGTTCTGGGAGCTTGGAGTGTGTTTTTATGTTGGTTCAGGGAATTGTTGCATGTCCCAGTCTGCTCCACATTCTTTAATACTAGATGACGTTTTTATAAGTTTGGTGCAGGTGCAGGACCCTAATATAATATAAAAACTTGACTCAAATACACCTACATGTCACGGAAGGTATATCAGCAGGGAAATAACCAAACACAGGAAAAACAAACAGAACAATAGACTAGGCCCAAAAGCTAGGGAGAAAGGGTCACCTCCTAGCGATCCCTGAAGCTTTCCCTATACTGCTGTGCACATGTGCATACCCTTATGGTGGATATGCACATGCCCTCGTGCCTACGTCTATATACCCTGGGACAACCCTGAGCAGAAGGGAAAGGGAAGAGGCGACCTGCTTCCTCAAGCAGGAGGAAGCAAGTGTCTCCCTAGAGGCTTAGACAAAAGACAACAAGGGAAGAAACAGAGAGGACTTATCTTGAGCTGAGCTGGAGCAGACAATCCATAACATATCCAAAGCCCACAGGAATGAACTATAACCAGCACAGGCCACTGGGAGAAGGAGAAATAAATAGCCTCGCTAACAATCAACCCAGTACACCTGAGGGAAGGTGGATCCAGCTCAACTCAAACCAAAACAAAGAAACGAGTCAAACATGTGCAGCCAGCCTGGTAGATCTCCGCACATTCACAGGGCAAGGCGTGACAGTACCCCCCTTTCTACAGGTGACCTCCGGACACCCCGGACCAACTTTCTCCGGGTGTGGCCTGTGAAAGGCCCTCACCAGGCGGCTAGCACTAACATCAGAAGCCGGAATCCACATTCTTTCCCCGGGCACTAGGTACTGGAGGGAACCCCGAAGAACACGGAAGTCAAGAATCCTAGAGATCTCAAACTCTAAATTGCCATTCACAAGGACAGGAGGAGGTGGCAATGGAGATGGTTCCACATATTTCTTCAGTAAGGACCTGTGAAACGCATTATGGATCTTCCAGGTCTGCGGAAGATCCAGACGGAACGCCACCGGGTTGACCACAGCAGAGATTTTGTAAGGGCCAATAAATTTTTGATCCAGTTTCCAAGATGGTACTTTGAGCTTAATGTTTTTAGTGGACAACGACACCGAATCACCCACACACAGGTCCGGACCAGTCATACGTCTCCTGTCAGCCATCCGTTTATATCTTTCACCCATCTTTTCCAAATTAACTTGGATCTTCCGTCAGATAGATGACAAGGTGGAAGAGAATCTCTCCTCTTCTGACATCCCAGAACATCCAGTCCCAGAAAAAGTACCAAACTGTGGGTGAAAACCATATGCGCCAAAAAATGGCGACTTATCAGTGCACTCCTGTCAATGGTTATTCAAGGCAAATTCAGCTAGAGACAAGAACGAGGACCAGTCATCCTGGTTCTCGGCAACAAAACACCTCAAATAGGTCTCCAGGTTTTGGTTAGTGCGCTCTGTCTGACCATTCGACTGGGGATGACAAGCCGAAGAGAAAGACAGTTGAATTCCCAACCGAGAGCAGAACGCCCTCCAAAACCTGGAAACAAATTGCGTCCCCCTATCAGACATCTCATCAGAGGGAATGCCATGTAGTTTTACAATGTTATCGATAAAAACCTGAGCGAGAGTTTTGGCATTGGGCAAGCTATTTAACGGTATAAAGTGAGCCATCTTACTGAAGCGGTCCACTACCACCAAAATCACAGTTTTCCCAGAGGAACTCGGTAAATCGGTAATAAAGTTCATGGACAAATGCGTCCAAGGACGAGATGGGATGGACAAAGGAAGAAGGGATCCTGAAGGCCTAGTGTGAGCCACCTTCGCCCGTGCACAGGTCTCACAAGCTGCCACATAGCCCTCCACACCCTTGCGCAGCCCTGGCCACCAGAATCTCCGGGAAATAAGATGTATGGTGGATTTGCTTCCAGGATGTCCCGCAAGGACCATATCATGATGTTCCTTGAACATCTTGTATCGCAGTTCAGCAGGAACAAACAACTTGCCTGGAGGACAGGAATCAGAAGCCTCCTCCTGGGCCCCCAACACCTCAATCTCAAACTCTGGGTACAGAGCAGAAACCACCACCCCATAAGCCAAAATCAGAGCGGGATCCTCCGAATCACTCCCCCCAGGAAAACTTCGTGACAACGCATCTGCCTTGACGTTTTTAACCCAGGGTGAAAGGTGACCACAAAATTGAACCTAGTAAAAAACTGTGACCACCTTGTGGTCAGTATATACCGTAATAGGATGAGTAGCCCCTTCCAACCGGCAGTGACGCCATTCTTCAAAGGCCAATTTAATGGCCAGTAATTCTCTATCTCCTAGACTCCTACATCTTAATTTCTTTCAGTGGCGGAGAGTTTTTTGGAGAAAAAAGCACACGGATGCCATTTGCTAGGGGATGGACCCTGCGACAGAACTGCTCCAACCCCCACTTCTGATGCATCAACCTCCACGACGAACGGTTGAGACACATCAGGTTGCATCAGAATGGGAGCAGACGCAAAACATTTCTTAATAGCAGAAAAGGCCTGTAATGCCTCATCCGACCAGACAGAGAGGTCGGCGCCTTTTTTAGTCATATTTGTCAAAGGTTTTACAATGGTGGAATAATTTAAGATGAATTTTCAGTAGAAATTGGTAAAACCCAAAAACCGCATCAGAGCTTTCTGATTCTCAGGCCGGTCCCATTCCAGTACCGCTCAGACCTTTTCGGGGTCCATACGAAAACCAGGGTCAGAAAGCAGGTATCCCAAAAACGGTAGCTCCTGGACAGCAAATACACATTTTTTCAATTTTGCATACAATTTATTCTCCCGAAGGATTGACAACACCTGTCTCACGTGATCCTGATGGGTCTCCAAATCGGGTGAGTAAATTAGTATGTCATCAAGATAAATAACAAGAAACCACTAAATGATGGAAAATATCATTGACAAATCGCTGAAAGACCGCTGGCACATTAGTTAAATCAAAGGGCATGACAAGATTCTCAAAATGACCTTCGGGTGTATTGAAGGCCGTTTTCCACTCATCTCCTTCGTTTATTCTGATCAAATTATAGGCTCCTCTTAAATCCAACTTGGAGAACACCTTGGCTCCGACAATTTGATCAAATAGATCAGAAATCAAAGGAAGGGGATACGGATCACGGACCATAATAAGATTCAATTCCCGGAAATCCAAACACGGTCTAAGTGATCCGTCTTTCTTTTTTTACGAAAAAGAAGCCGGTGGCCACAGGGGACTTGGATGGCCTAATATGTCCCTTTGCCAAACTCTTGGCAATATACTTCCGCATAGCCTCTCTTCGGGTTGGGAAAGGTTGTATAGCTGAAATTTTGGCAGTTTAGCTCCAGGGATGAGATTGACCAGACAATCATATTCTCGATGGGGGGGCAGCTCCTGAGCTCCACTCTCCGAGAATACGTCCACAAAATCAGAGAGAAACTGTGTTAAGACCGTAGTTGACACCCCTGAGATAGAAGCACAGAGACAGTTGTCCGTACAAAATTCACTCCAGCTACTGATTTGTCTTGTTTACCAGTCAATAGTAATGTTATGCTTTATCAAGCACGGTAAACCTAGAACCATCAGAGCAGGCAAGCCCCTCATAACAAAACAAGAAATAGACTCAACATGTGAATCACCCATCCTTAACTGAATGTCATTAACAATATGAGTAGGGTTGAGCGAACCCGAACTGTAATGTTGGGTGGCAGTGGTGGCCATTTTATGCATGCTCAGTGCACTAGCACTGCATCTGAGCTTTTGGGACATTGCAAATCACCATTTTTTTGGGGGCAAACTACAACATCTGGATTAGTCAGTGTGCAATTGAAGGTAGAAATACACCCATCATTTTCTGGGGTTTTAAAAACACACTATTTTTTTTTTTCAAAAAACAGTATTTTCCAGATCTGCAAGTGTTAAATTCAAGTTTAATATATACAGTTTTCATATTCTGTTAGCAAAAAAAGACTTTTTTGGCAATCTACAACATCTGTATTAGTCAGTGTGCAATTTAAGGTAGAAATACACCCATCATTTTCTGGGGTTTGAAAAACACACTCTTTTGACAAAAAACACTATTTTCAGGCCTTGCAGCATCAGCACGTGTGAAATTACAGGCTAATATACTGCTGTCAAATTCAGTTTTTAAACAAACACTCATTTAGGCACCAAAAATTTAGTTGGCAGCCTTTGATGCAGATGTCATTGCGAGATACACCCTTAATACATTAGGGTTACATTCAGAGATTTTAAATACCGCCATTTGGTGCACCAATATTGAATTCAGGCCTACACTGGTTCAGGCCCTGTGAGATACACCCTCTACATACAGGGGTTTGATTCAGGCATTTGAAATACAGGCATTTGAAATACAGCCAATTTGTGCAAAGAAATCTTTAATTGAGGCCTAGTCTGGTTCAGGCCGTGTGAGATACACCCTTTACATACTGTCGTTCTTTTCTACTATTAATTAAACACCCATTTAGGGCAAGATCCTAAATTCGAAAAATATGAGGAGAGCGTCAAATAAGGGACGTGGCCCTGGTGGTGGTGCTGCTGGTGGAGCTCCTGTTGCAGGGAGAGGACGTGGTCGATCTGTGCCAGCTACACGCACAAGTGAAACCCCTTCCTCAGGTGCGAGTAGGCGACAAAACCTGCAGCGGTATTTGGTCGGGCCTAATGCTGCTCTACGAATGGTTAGGCCAGAACAAGTACAGGCGATAGTAGATTGGGTTGCTGACAGTGGATCCAGTTCCTTCACAGTGTCTCCCACCCAGTCTCATGCTGAAAGATCAGAGTTGGCACCTGCAGCCCATGTCCATCAGTCTTTCACCTCATCCCCTTGCAAATCAGCCAAGCAGTCTGAGCCCCAAGTCATGCAGCAGTCTCTTCTGCTTTTTGATTACTCTGTTAGGAGGGTTTCCCAGGGCCATCCACCTAGCCCTGCCCCAGAAGTGGAAGAGATTGAGTGCACCGATGCCCAACCACTTATTTTTCAAGATAAGTACCTGGGAGACCATCGCTGCACGTCTCGGATGATGACGAAACACAGGTGCCAACTGCTGGGGCTTTCGAAAGTGTGCAGACGACAAGGGGTGCAAGACTGGGTGGAAGATGATGTGGAGGTCCTCGACCCCACATGGTATCAAGGTCATGCGAGTGACCGATGTAGTTCCGGAGGAAGAGGCGGTGGTCGCACAGAGCCACCAGCACAGCAGAAGAGGGAGCAGGGTGCAAAAGCAGAGCGGCCGTCCTCTAGACAGTACGCCTCCTACTGCCCACCGCAGCAAGGGACCGAGCACACCAAAGCCAGCTCCAAGGAGTTCCCTGGCGTGGCAGTTCTTCAGACAATGTGCAATCAGAGCCTAAAGCGAGGCATAAATGTTCTCAACCTGAGCACAACCTGCATGACCAGGCATTTAAGTGCAAAGCACGAGCTGCAGTGGAGTAGACACCTCAAAAACTCTTTCTCCTCCTGCTTCCTCTTCTGCTGCAGTTGCGGCCTCTTCATCCACCTCTGGAGTGACAGTGCCACTGCCACCCGCAAACAGAGGATCTGCCAGCAACCCAACACCTGGGTCACCAAGCATCTCCACAATGTCCCACGCAAGCATTCAGCTCTCCATATCCCAAACGCTGGAGAGGAAGAGGAAGTTACCCCCTACCCACCCGCGATCCCTAGCCCTGACTGCCAGCATTTCTAAATTACTGGCATTTGTGAAATGCTGTCATTCTGTCTGGTGGAGACGGATAGTTTTTAAGGCCTTATGGCGGTGCTGTCCCACCGTACGACGTGCCCAGCAGCCACTACTTTTCAAGGCGAGCCATCCCTTCCCTGCACAACCAAGTAGGGGACAAAATCAGGTGTGCACTGCGCAACACCATGTGTGGCAAGGTGCACCTGACTACGGATACGGGACCAGTAAGCACGGTCAGGGACGTTATATCTCCTTAACAGTACACTGGGTAAATGCAGTGGCGGCTGGGCCTGAGGCGGATAGCAGTTTGGCGCATGTCCTTCCACCACTGAGGATTGCAGGGCGCTTCAGTTTACCTCCTGTTGCTTCCTCCTCCTACTCTGCTTCCTCATCCTCTACCAGCTCCTCATCCTGTCAGCGCAACACCTTCACCACCAACTTCAGCACAGCCAGGGGTAAACGACAGAAGACAGTTTTAAAATTTATCTGTTTGGGGGGCAAACCACACACCGCGCAGGAGCTGTGGACGGGCCTTGAACAACAGACCGATGAGTGGTTTGTGCCAGTCAGCCTCAAGCCCGGCCTGGTGGTGTGTGATAATGGGTGAAATCTCGTAGCAGCTCTGGGACTAGCCGGTTTGACGCACATCCCTTGTCTGGCGCATGTGCTGAATTTGGTCGTGCAGAGATTCCTTAAAAATTACCCCGACATGTCAGAGCTGCTGCATAAAAGTGCGGGCCGTCTGTGCGCGCTTTAGGCGTTCTCACCCTACTGCTTGCTCACCTGTCAGCGCTGCAGCGTATACTTCGGCCTTCCCGCTAACCACCTCATATGCGACGTGCCCACCAGGTGGAACTCCACCTTTCACATGCTGGCCAGACTGTGCGAGCAGCAGCAGGCCATAGTGGAGTTTCAGCTGCAGCACGCACGGGTGAGTCGCTCTGCGGAACAGCAACACTTCACCACCAATGACTGGGCCTCCATGCGAGACCTGTGTTCCTTATTGCCATGTTTCTAGTACTCCACCAACATGGCCAGTGCCGATAACGCCGTTCTCAGCGTTACTATCCCACTTCTAACGCTCCTGGCAATGATGGAAGAGGATGTGGCACAGGAGGAGGAGGAAGAGGGATAATTTCGTAGGGTTTCTGCCCAGTCATTCCCAAGTGGCTCCGAGGGTGGGATCCTGCACCCACAAACCCAAGGTACACAATTGTCCAGCCAGGGCACAGTTCTGGAGGATGAGGATGTGGAGGATGAGGAGGAGGAGATGGAGGAGGAGGAACCATGTTCACAGCAGGGTGGCACCCAGACCAGCTCATGGCCCATCACTGGTGCGTGGATGGGGGATACAGAGGACACGACGATACACCTCCCACAGAGGACAGCTTTTCGTTGCCTCTGGGCAGCCTGGCACACATAAGCGATTACATGCTGCAGTGTCTCCGGAACGACCGCCGAGTTGCCCACATTCTAACTTGTGCTGATTACTGGGTGGCCACGCTGCTGGATCCCCGTTACAAGGACAACGTACCGTCCTTAATTCCCTCACTGGAGCATGATCGTAAGATGCGCGAGTACAAGCGCTTGCTGGTAAACGTGCTGCTGGTGGCACAGTGGAAGCACAAGGCGAAGGCAGAGGACGAGGAAGAGGTCGCCAACGCAGCTGGGGCACCGCCAGCACCTCAGAAGGCAGGGTTAGCATGGCCGAAATGTGGAAAAGCTTTGTCAGCACGCCACAACAACCAGCACCACCAGCTGATATGGAACATCTTAGCAGGAGGCAGCATTTCACCAACATGGTGGAGCAGTATGTGTGCACACGCCTACACGTACTAAATGACAGGTCTGCCCCCTTCAACTTCTGGGTCTCCAAATTGGGCACATGGCCTGAGCTTGCCCTTTACGCCTTGGAGCTGCTGGCCTGCCCTGCAGCCGGTGTATTATCTGAACGTGTATTTAGCATGACTGGAGGGGGTTATCACAGACAAGCGCAGCCGTTTGTCTATAGCCAATGTGGACAAGCTCACGTTCATTAAAATGAACCAGGCTTGGATCCCTCAGAACTTGTCCGTACCTTGTGCAGAATAGACATGTATACCGGCACTAACCAGCCATTGTTATACTGCAGCGCAATTGCTCATTCTTGTATTTTGGATATTTCACACTGTTTTGGAGTGTACCTTAATTTTACAAAAACCTGTGTTGGCTGCCTCGTCCTCGTCCTCCTCCACCTACACCACTACGTCCACCCTCTCCTCAAACTCCTACTCCATATGGAACCCAACCTCATAAATCCATTTTTTTTTTTTGTACGTGTTTTATTTTATATCATTTCACTACTTTGTCAATTACATTTTCTGGTGAAGTTAACCAATTTTTGGGTGTATAGTACCACTGCTCTACCTAGTAGGCCGGTTAAAAAAAATAAAATTGTCATTAACATTTTCAGGTGAAATTCACCAATTTTTGGGTGTATAGTACCACTGCTATACCTAGTAGACAGGTTAACAGAAAAAATATATTTGTCAGTTACATTTGCAGTTGAAATTCAACAATTTTTGGGTGTGAAGTACCACTGCTATACCTAGTAGACAGGTTAAACAATAAAAAAATTGGTCTCTTACATTTTATGGTGAAATTCACAAATTTTTGGGTGTGATGTACCACTGCTCTACCTAGTAGGCCGGTTAAAAAAAAAAAAAAATTGTCATTAAAGAGGAACTTTCATCGGTCCAAACATTGTGAACTAAGTATCATGACATATACAGCGGCGCCCAGGGATCTCACTGCACTTACTATTATCCCTGGGCGCCGCTCCGTTCTCCCGTTATGTCCTCTGGTATGTTCGTGGACCTGGTGATAGTAGGCGGAGACTTAGGGGACTTGGTTATAGTAGGCGGAGTCTGTCCTTGTTCTGCTGGGCGTCTCCTTCTCCTAGGCTGTAACGCTGGCCAATCGCAGCGCAGAGCTCACAGCCTGGGAGGTTTTTTCTCCCAGGCTGTGAGCTCTGCGATGCGATTGGCTAGCGCTACAGCCTAGGAGAAGGAGACGCCCAGCAGAACAAGGGCAGTCTCCTCCTACTATAACCAAGTCCCCGAACATACCGGGGGACATAGCAGGAGAACGGAGCGGCGCCCAGGGATAATAGTAAGTGCAGTGAGATCCCTGGGCGCCGCTATATATGTCATGATACTTAGTTCACAATGTTTCTACCGATGAAAGGTCCTCTTTAACATTTTCTGGTGAAATTTACCAATATTTGGGTGTATAGTACCACTGCTATACCTAGTAGGCCGGAAAAAAAAAAAAAAAATTTGTCATTAACATTTTCGGGTGAAATTCACCAATTTTTGGGTGTGAAGTACCACTGCTATACCTAGTAGGCCGGTTAACAAAAAATATATATTTGTCAGTTATATTTTCAGTTGAAATTCAACAATTTTTGGGTGTGAAGTACCACTGCTATACCTAGTAGACGAGTTAAACAATAAAAAAATGTATCTTTTACATTTTATGGTGAAATTCACAAATTTTTGGTGTGAAGTACCACTGCTATACCTATTAGACCGGTAAAAAAAAAAAAAACATTTGTCAGTTACATTTTAGGGTCAAATTCACCAATTTTTGGGTGTAATATACCCCTGCTCTACTTAGTTGACAGCTTAAGAAATTTCAATAATTTTTATTTTACATTTTCGGGTGACAATAAACAATTGTTTTCTGTCATAGACCCCTGCTCTACCAAGGAGACAGGTTAATACATTTCTGTAATTTTTCTGTTATATTCTTGGGTTGACATTATACAATTTTAGACGTGAATAAACCCCTGCTCTGCATAGGTGACAGGGAATACAATTTCTGAAATGCTTCTGTAATTGATGCACGCGACCTCCTTTGATTCAATGCCTAAACTTAAACAAGTTGTACCACATTTAAGCTTCAATAATTTGTCCCACATTTCCGCTATACTCTTTTGGCCAACATTTGCACCTCAATAGCTTTTCCCACAATTCCGCTTGACTCTATTGGCCCACATTTGGGCCTCAATAACTTTTCCCACATTTCTTCTTGATCCCAAAGGGGGGGGGGGGGGGGTATATTTCCCAATGTTTTGGGGTGTACCCTAATTTAAAAAAATATAAATAAATTTAAAACCAAAAAGCAGTGTAGGCTACCTCCTCCTCCTCCACCGCCGCTTCCACATCCACCGCCTCCTCAACCTCCTACTCCATATGGACCTGGGCCTCCTAGATCAAGATTATTATTTTTACGTATTTTATGTTATTTTAAGTCATTTCCCTATCCACATTTGTTTGCAGAGCACTTGCCTTGCTCTTAACCACATTTTGATGCCATTTGCATCCCTCTAGCCCTTCCCATGACATTTTTACAGCCATTTTAGTGCTCAAAAGTTCGGGTCCCCATTGACTTCAATGGGGTTCGGGTTCCGGGTCAAGTTCGGTTCGAGTTCGGGTCCCGAACTCTAACTTTTTTCCGAAGTTCGGCCGAACCCGTCGAACCCAAACATCCAGGTGTCCGCTCAACTCTAAATATGAGTAAGACTCTTTTGTGAGAGAGGGGAGGAATCAATAGCAAACACTGGTATTATCTTTTCTAATGTGCTAGTTCTAAAGCCAAAATTTTTGAGAAAATGAAAGTCAATAAGGTTTACCCCCGCCCCACTGTCAACAAATACCTCAAAATCAAAATTCCTGAGTCTAGCGCCACCATGGCAGCCAGGAGGAAACGGGTATTGCAGGGAGAATGCATATTTGCTTGCTCAGACTCCCCATTCAGACTACCAAGAGTCAGGGAGGTTTTTTCTTTCTCTTTATGTGAATACCTCCGTAATTTTTCATTACCGTTTTGAGGTTTAACAAAAGGACACGCATAAATAAAATGACCTTTTTTTTACCACAGTAGTAACATAGCTTATTCAGCTTCCTATAATCCCTATCACCTGAGCGAAAGGAAACCTGGCCCAACTGCATAGGCTCCTCTCCTGCCCCAGATTCAAAAGTCATATCACCCCCGGGACTAGGTGGGATGGATCCACTTACAGACGGGACCCCCCACTCGAGAGGAATCTTATACCTTTCTCTAAGACGTCTATCAAGCCGCACTGCCAAAGACATGGCCGTCTCCAATGAATCGGGATACTCATGAAAAGCAAAGGCATCTTTCAACCTCTCAGATAGCCCCTGACAAAACTGACTCCGGAGTGCAGGATCATTCCACCCAGAGTCAGTTGCCCATCTTCTAAATTCTGCACAATACGACTCCACAGTACGTTCTCCCTGTAACAAACTGCGCAGCTTAGATTCAGCCATAGAGACCTGGGCTGGGTCATCATAAATCAAGCCCAAGGCTCTAAAAAAGCCTGGAGGGATGGTGAACCTTTCGGCAGAGAAAAAGCCCAGGACTGCGCATCCCCTTTGACCAGAGATATAATGATCCCCACTCTTTGATTCTCGTCACCAGATGACATCGGCCGCAGACGAAAATACAACCTGCAGGACTCCCTAAACTGAATAAAGTCACCACCACCCCCTGAGAACCTATCAGGGAGAGCGACTTTAGGCTCTAAGCAGACCTGATTTCCTCCAACGGCGCCAGACGCCAGAGCATTCTGACACCGTGCTACAGAACTGCGGAGGTCAGCCACCTCCAGCGATAATCCCTGCATGCAATCAACCAAAGCATCCATACCCTCCATTTCGCAAACAGCTGTGATATGACAGTTTTTTGGCGGGTTATAATGTCACGGAAGGTATACCAGCAGGGAAATAACCAAACACAGGGAAAACAAACAGAACAATAGACTAGGCCCAAAAGCTAGGGAGAAAGGGTCACCTCCTAGCGATCCCTGAAGCTTTCCCTATACTGCTGTGCACATGTGCATACCCTTAAGGTGGATATGCACATGCCCTCATGCCTACGTCTATATACCCTGGGACAACCCTGAGCAGAAGGGAAAGGGGAAGAGGCGACCTGCTTCCTCAAGCAGGAGGAAGCAAGCGTCTCCCTAGAGGCCTAGACAAAAGACAACAACATAGAGGACTTATCTTGAGCTGAGCTGGAGCAGACAATCCATAACACATCCAAAGACCACAGGAATGAACTATAACCCGCACAGGCCACTGGGAGAAGGAGGAATAAATAGCCTCACTAACAATCAACCCAGTACACCTGAGGGAAGGTGGATCCAGCTCAACGCAAACCAAAACAAAGAAACGAGTCAAACATGTGCAGCCAGCCTGGCAGATCTCCGCACATTCACAGGGCAAGGCGTGACACTACAATGATAAACGCCCCCCCGCCCCTATACATTGGGGAAAATAAGTATTTGATACAATGGCGATTTTGCACGTTTTCCCGTTTACAAAGAATGGAGAGGTCTGTAATTTTTATCGTAGGTACACTTCAACTGTGACACAATCTAAAAAAAATCCAGAAAATCACATTATATGATTTGTAAATAA
The DNA here is from genome assembly GCF_905171765.1 of Bufo bufo. Lineage (NCBI taxonomy): Eukaryota > Metazoa > Chordata > Amphibia > Anura > Bufonidae > Bufo > Bufo bufo. The sequence goes on along the minus strand of NC_053392.1, from coordinate 12,213,115 downwards.
TTAATTTGCATTTTTTTGCATGAAATAAGTATTTGATACAATAGAAAAATGGAACATAATATTTGGTACAGAAACCTTTGCATTTACAGAGGTCAGACATCTCCTGTAGTTCTTGACCAGGTTGCACACACTGCACCAGGGATTTTGGCCCACTCCTCCGTACAGATCTTCTCCAGATCTTTCAGGTTTCGGGGCTGTCGCTGGGCTACATTAAGTTTCAGCTCCCTCCAAAGATTTAAGATTAGGTTAAAATCTGGAGACTGGCTAGGCCACTCCAGGACCTTGAAATGCTTCTTATGGAGCCACTCCTTAGTTGCCCTAGCTGTCGGGTCATTGTTATGCAAAGACCCAACCACGACTCATCTTCAATGCTGTTACTGTTATGGCCAAAAACGTGCGATACATGGCTCCATCCATCCTCCCTTTAATATGGTGCAGTCGTCCTGTCCCCTTTGCAGAATAGCACCCCCAAAGTATGATGTCCCCCCCCCCCCCATGCTTCATGGTTGGGACGGTATTCTTGAGGTTTTATTCATCCTTCTTCCTCCAAACTCGGTGAGTGTAGTTGATATCAAAAAGTTCTATTTTGGTCTCACCTGACCACATGACTTTCTCCCATGCCTCTTCTGGGTCATCCATATGGTCATTGGCGAACTTCAAACGGGCCTGGACATGTGCTGGCGTGAGCAGGGGGACCTTGCCTGTCCTGACGGATTTTAATCCATGACGGCGTAGTGTGTTACTAATGGTAATCTTTGAGACTGTGGTCCCAGCTCTCTTGAGATCATTGACCAGGTCCTCCCGTGTAGTTCTGGGCTGATTCCTGACTTTTCTCAGATTCACAGACAGAGTGGGGATGGTGATTCTTATTAAAACGTAACTTTTAATTCATTTGATAGAATAAAGTCCCTAGATATTCTTATTTGATAACAAAAAAAGTGCATGATAACACAAAGGATAGTGAATAACGCGGTGCACAGCGGCACCTAAGATAACCGGTAGTCCTACCGTTTTGCTGGAGTCCTCCGGTTTTCGTAGATATTCAGTAGATGTAATATTACTGAGGGAAGAGCAGTTAGCGCTAGGCAGGGGTATTAGTGGGTTTTAGGTCCCTAGACAGCCCTAAGATGTGGGTGCTAGCGTGACCCTAGCGTCCTATTCACGGAGCACCCGTTCTAATAACGAGAACGACCCCGTCCGGAACCTTTTTTTTTTTTTAACACTTTATTAATTATCCAACAACAACCATTACATAAAACATGTCGTTATTAACATATATCAACATATTTTCCTTTAACCCCACAAAAACTCCCCCCCCCCTGTGATGCGTCTTCCTTCACCACCACTCCTCCGTCCAAGACCGAGGAATAGTGGTGACGGGTGAGGTGTGAGGAAGCTCTATGAGTTCCAGTTTCCCCAGATTCTAATCCATTTTTTCTCAGAATTTCTCTGCTTATACAAAATATAGTAATTTTAGTAATATTCACCAGATTTAGCCATGTGTTCATAGTGGGACTGATACGTGAAAACCAGGAGCGTGCTATCAATAGTCGTGCCAAAAACATTATCTTAAATAAAATATTTTTTTTATGTTGCTGACAGCTCACCTTGGCCAACTTACCCAGTACCCAGCACTCCACGGAGAAACGGATCCGCACCTTCAATTTTCCCCCGTCCGGAACCTTGACCTTTTACTACTTGGCCCTATTGTGCCCTAGTGCAGCTAATCCCTACACGCATGGTTCGTGTCAGAACTCATCAGGGGAATATTGAGCACATACAGAGGGGCGATACAATAACATATGATGTTGGTATCCGTAAATCAGTGATCAACACACACAGTTATCAGATATGACAAAAACGACACATTGATACCTTACAGGTGGTAGCCTCTGTTCCAGGCTCCACACACGTATCGGGGCTCAGTACGTACCTAAAGATGAGAAGGCAGTGTTGAATTGGCGGCCTAGTGATAATAGGGTCCCTATTCGAGAGCGCAGCGATGTATCCTGAGGCTGTGGTGTAGCCTACTTGAGGGGAATCGCCCGCTCGTATTTAAACAAACTTTGGCCTCAGAACGAGGCTTGAAGCGCAGCGCGGTGACGTCAGCGGGGCGGTCGGCGTCATTGCGCATGTGCTGTTCATGCTGAGAATAAACAGCACTTGTAGGATGCCGGATGACGTGGTCAGTTACCACCGCCGAAATGACACTTCTCCGTAAAGGCTTATCCTTCATCCCTGTGTGTAAATACAATCCTTTCAATTGGGTGAAGGACATGAACCTGTTCATCAGAAAATTGAAGTGGAAGAAATTCTTCCTTACACATGATCAGGGTCAATGCCAACGCCTAGGCATTGAAGAAGAGGAATTAGGAGATGTATGTCTATTGGCAGCACTATGGGAGGAAGGACAGAGGCCTATAGGGTCAGGACCGTTCACGGACCTTAAATTACCTTCCACAAAAAGCCCACCCGTTAATGATTATTCCCCACTGGATGCCTTCCTGTCAATCATTACTGATGTTCTCAAACATCTAAATGATATCCATTGTGACAGGGGCACCCTACTAGCTAGCTTGGACGTCGAAGCATTATACAGCTCTATCCCGCATTCTAGGGGATGTGAAGTGGTGGGGGCGTTCCTAGCGGAGAGAGGTGAACATCTGAAACCTCACAATGAATTTGTGGGTAAACTACTCTGGTTTATCCTACAGAATAAAATTTTTCTGTTTGATAGGCAGATCTTCCACCAGCTCAGAGGAGTTGGAATGGGCAGTCCGTGTGCCCCCACCTTTGCTAATCTCTACCTGGGCTGGTGGGAGAGGAAGGTTGTCTTTGGAAATGAGGAAATGGGTCGATGGACCTCGTGAATTCAAATGTGGTTGAGGTTCATCAATGACATTTTCATCCTGTGGGACAATACCATCTCAGAATTTAATAATTTTGTGTCTGCCCTTAATGTCAATGATATGGGTCTGTTCTTCACCAGTGAGATCCAGGAAACCAAGCTGACATTTCTGGACCTGTCCATTCACATTGGTCAGGATAGAAAAATAAGGACCAATATATTTAGGAAACCCACGGCTACGAAGACACTACTTAGGTGGGAGAGTGGACATCCACTCCCACTTAAGCGTGGGATCCCTAAGGGACAGTTCTTAAGAGCGAGACGGAACTGTTCGGAATGGACTGATTTTAAGTCAGTGGCAAACGATCTGCAGGCCAGATTTAGTCAAAGGGGGTATCCCGCTGAATGTATTAAACAAGCATATCACCACGCGGTGTCTTGTGAAAGGGAGAGTCTTCTACACCCAAAGGATGTGACATCAGGTGACTACAAGATACGTATCATTGGTACGTTTGACACTGCGCATAGGGAGATACGAGAAATCTTGAAGGACAGCTGGAGCCTCCTCAACTCAGACCCGGTGGTAGGACACCTCGTCAGTGATTATCCTTTTATCACATTTCGGCGAGGCAGGAACCTAAGAGACAAACTTGTTCACAGTGCTTTCTCTACTCCAACAGCTGAAACTTGGTTGCCACAGAGACCTGCTGGCACCTTCACCTGCAGTGGCTGTGTAGCATGCAAGGCTATTCCGAAAGGGAAGGAGATTGTGAGCGCGGTAACGAACAAAAGATACACGATTCGGTCCTTCATTAATTGCAGGACGATTGGTGTTGCGTATCTGGCCACTTGCGCGTGCAACCGTCAATACGCGGGGAAGACGAAACGTGAATTCCTGGCGCCGCATAGGGGAACATCTGCGGGATATCACCAATGAAGCCGACACCCCTGTTGCCCAGCATGTGCTCAATTGTCATTCTAATGGCGTTGAGGGCATTACATTTCAGGGCATTGAACATGTTGAAATCTCTGCCAGAGGTGGGGATGTGAATAAATTACTGCTACAAAAGGAGGCTCAGTGGACATTTACCCTACAGACTATCAAACCACACGGCTTACATGACTTTATTTCCTTTACCAGTTTTATTTAACAAACTGGATATAAGGTCCTCAGTGTAGTAATTGATGCCTATTTAATATCTGGGTGTGTGTGTTGCTTCTTTCCCCCCTCCCCCCACCCCCATTATTCTGGACAAGGATATGGGACCAGGATAATGCTATATTTACATGAATTGCATAAGAAGGGTATGTGACGGACAATTGTTTTACAGTATAATTCATACATTCATATTGTAGTACTGATTGACAGCGGTACCGCCCATCTGATACTTCAGATACATAGGGCTCAGCCTGTGCATGAGCGGGGGTAATTATTAGCATCACTGGCCCATATCACTCAATACCGTCATGCTTGCATGTCGGATACTGTATTCATGGACACACCGCGCTTCCTTCATTCCTTTGAGCTGCATCGCTCTGCTGCAGTTTCCCCAAGCAGTGTAGCAGTTATATCAGTTTCCCTGTAAAGTTGTAATCTCAATATCCGTTGTTCTGATACACTTTCCCGTAATGGCCACATCATGATTTGCTATGTTAGTCTCTAGCGTTTCATATTGGAAACCGCTAATAGTCACTCCGATACAATGTTTTACCTATGATGCGGAGCAAATGACAGAGTAGGCGGGACGGGGGCGTGCCAGGGCTCTGGCGCGGTCCCCAGTTGATTGGTTCCTGCGGTACTGGTCTCCGCCTAGGAGGCGTGGCAAATTCTTCTTCAACAGATAAGTGCAACGCTGGACGGCGAATATATTTGTATTTCGCCACTAATACATGGCAAAGTGGGCTGTGACATATCTCACTGCACCGCTGAATGGCAATTAGGCCCTAATTTTTTAAATATTTTTACACAAAAGGCTTTTCAACAGATAAGAGCAACGCTGGACGGCGAATATATTTGTATTTCGCCAGTAATACATGGCAAAGTGGGCTGTAAAATATCTCACTGCAGCGCAGAACGGCAATTAGACCAAAAAAATTTCTATTTTTGCAGAAAGGGCTTTTCAACAGATAAGTGCAACAATGAAAGGCGAATACATTTGTATTTCACCACTAATACACGGCAAAGAGGGCGGTAAAATATCTCACTGCACCGCTGAGCGGCAAAGATATTTTTCCTATTTCCACTAATACACGCAAAAAGGGCTTTAAAACAGATAACTGCAGCGCTGAGCGGCAAATATATATTACTTTTGCCACTAATACTAGTGATGAGCGTCAGGTCCTCTATTCGAATTCACAATATTTCGCGAACATGTAGTAGAATATTCGTCACATATTCGCAAATATTCGTATTTGAGATTATTTTCGTGATTGCGAAAAATCTGCAATGTAAAAATTGCATAATGCGAAGTGGGTCAAAAATGAATATATAGCACTATAGATAGGGTTGAGCGAACCTGAACTGTAAAGTTCGGGTTCGTACCGAACTGTAGGATTTTTGGACCCCGGACCCGAACCCGAACTTTTCAGTAAAAGTTTGGGTTCGGTGTTCGGCAACTTAATGGCGCTTTTTGAAAGGCTGCAGAGCAGCCAATCAACAAGTGTTTAACTGTGTGCCCTTAGAAGCCATCACAGCCATGCCTACTAATGGCATGGCTGTGATTGGCCAGTGCAGCATGTGACCCAGGCTCTATATAAGCTGGAGTCACGTAGCGCTGCACGTCACTCTGCTGATACTAGTGTAGGGAGAGGATGCTGCTGCTGTGAGGGAGAGAATAGGAAAGAATCTTTAATCAGAAGTGCTTGTTAACTCAGCGATCTACCTAGATTTAAAATAACTTTTATCCGTCTGTTAGTTAGGTGGATGGCGGCAGCCATTTTATAAAAGCTCAGTGCACCAGCACAGCATATGTGCATTTGTGACAGTCAAATCCAAGCTTGAAATATTGCAATAATAATCTGGGTTTAAAAAAAACACCCATTTTGGCAATATCCTACATCTGGTGCCTTTGCAGCATTTGTCAGTGTGAAATAGAAGCTTGCAATACTGCAATAATTTTCTGGGTTTAAAAAACACAAATTTTTGGCAATACCCTACATCTGGGGCCTATGCTGCATTTTTTTTGTGTGAAATACAAGCTTGAAATACTGCGATAATAATCTGGGTTTAAAAAAAACACCAATTTTTGGCAATATCCTACATCTGGTGCCTTTGCAGCATTTGTCAGTGTGAAAGACAAGCTTGAAATACTTAAATAATTTTCTGGGTTTAAAAAAAACACCCATTTTGGGCAAAAAACTACATTTGCAGCCTTTGATGCATCTGTCAGTGTGAGATAAATGCGTTAGATACTGCTGTTCTATTCTGTTATTAAAAAAAACACCCATTTTGGGCAAAAAACTTAATTTTGCAGCCTTTGCTGCATCTGTCAGTATGAGATACACACGTTAGATACTAGTGCTCTATTCTGTTATTAAAAAAACACAAATTTTGGGCAAAAAACTAAATTTGGAGCCTTTGCTACATCTGTCAGTGTGAGATACAAGCTTGAAATACTGCAATAATATTCTGGGTTTCAAAAAACACAAATTTTTGGCAATATCCTACATCTGGTGCCTTTGCTCCATCTGTCAGTGTGAGATACACGCGTTAGATACTGGTGTTCTATTCATTTATTAAAAAAAACACCCATTTTGGGCAAAAATTATAATTTGCAGCCTTTGCTGCATCTGTCAGCGTGAGATACACGCGTTAAATACTGGTGTTCTATTCTGTTATTAAAAAACACCCATTTTGGGCAAGATCCTAAATTTGAGAAATATGAGGAGAGTGTCAAATAAGGGACGTGGCCCGGTCGTGGTGCTGCTGGTGGAGCTCATGTTGCAGGGAGAGGACGTGGTCGATCTGTGCCAGCTACATGCACAAGTGAAACACCTTCCTCAGGTGCGAGTAGGCGACAGAACCTTCAGCGGTATTTGGTCGGACCTAATGCGGCTCTACGAATGGTGAGGCCTGAACAAGTACAGGTGATAGCATATTGGGTTGCTGACAGTGCCTCTAGTTCCTTTACATTGTCTCCCACCCAGTCTCCTGCTGAAAGATCACAGTTGGCACCTGCAGCCGATGTCCATCAGTCTTTCACCTCACCCCCTGGCAAATCAGCCAAGCAGTCTGAGCCCCAAGTCATGCAGCAGTCTCTTCTGCTTTTTGATGACTCTTCTAGCAGGGTTTCCCAGGGCCATCCACCTAGCCCTGCCACAGAAGTGGAAGAGATTGAGTGCACCGATGCCAAACCACTTATGTTTCAAGATAAGTACATGGGAGGACCACCGCAGCACGTCTCGGATGATGACGAAACACAGGTGCCAACTGCTGTGGCTTTTGAAAGTGTGCAGACCGACGAGGAGAGCAGGGGTGAAGACTGGGTGGAAAATGATGTGGAGGACGATGAGGTCCTCGACCCCACATGGTATCAAGGTCATGCGAGTGACCTGTGTAGTTTAGTAGGAAGAGGCGGTGGTCGCACAGAGCCACCAGCACAGCAGAAGAGGGAGCAGGGTGCAAAAGCGGAGCGGTCGTCCCCTAGACAGTACGCCTCCTACTGCCCACTGCAGCAAGGGACCGAGCACACCAAAGTCAGCTCCAAGGAGTTCCCTGGCGTGGCAGTTCTTCATACAATGTGCTGACGACAATACACGAGTGGTTTGCACGCTGTGCAATCAGAGCCTGAAGTGAGGCATAAACGTTCTCAACCTGAGCACAACCTGCATAACCAGGCATTTAAGTGCAAAGCAGGAGCTGCAGTGGAGTAGACACCTCAAAAACCAAGAAAGGTCTCTGGCTCCTCCTGCTTCCTCCTCTGCTGCAGTCTCGGCCTCTTCATCCACCTCTGGAGTGATAGTGCCACCTGCCACCCCGCAAACAGAGGATCTGCCAGCAACACCACCACCTGGGTCACCAAGCATCTCCACAATGTCCCAAGAAAGCGTTCAGCTCTCCATCTCCCAAACACTGGAGCGGAAGTACCCCCCTACCCACCTGCGATCCTTGGCCCTGAATGCCAGCACTTCAAAATTACTGTCCTTTGAAATGCTGTCATTCTGTCTGGTGGAGACGGAGAGTTTTAAAAGCCTTATGGCGATGGCGGTGGCTGTCCCACAGTATGTCGTGCCCAGGCGCCACTACTTTTCCAGGCGAGACATCCCTTCCCTGCACAACCAAGTGGGGGACAAAATCAGGTGTGCACTGCGCAACACCATCTGTGGCAAGGTGCACCTGACTACGGATACGTGGACCAGTAAGCACGGTCAGGGACGTTATATCTCCCTAAAAGCACACTGGGTAAATGCAGTGGCGGCTGGGCCTGAGGCGGATAGCAGTTTGGCGCATGTCCTTCCCCCACCGAGGATTGCAGGGTGCTTCAGTTTGCCTCCTGTTGCTTCCTCCTCATACTCCGCTTCCTCATCCTCTACCGGCTCCTTATCCGGTAAGCGTAACACCTTCACTACCAACTTCAGCACAGCCAGGGGTAAACGACAGCAGGCAGTTTTAAAACTTATCTGTTGGGGGGACAAACCCCACACCGCGCATGAGCTGTGGAAGGGCCTTGAACAACAGACCGATGAGTGGTTGGTGCCAGTGAGCCTCAAGCCCGGCCTGGTGGTGTGCGCTAAAGGGCGAAATCTCGTAGAAGCTCTGGGACTAGCCGGTTTGACGCACATCCCTTGCCTGGTGCATGTCCTGAATTTGGTGGTGCAGATATGGAACGTCTTAGCAGGAGGCAGCATTTCAGCAACATGGTGGAGCAGTATGTGTGCACCCGCCTACACGTACTGAATGACGGGTCTGCCCCCTTCAACTTCTGTGTCTCCAAATTGGGCACATGGCCTGAGCTTGCCCTTTACACCTTGGAGGTGCTGGCCTGCCCTGTAGCCAGTGTATTGTCTGAACTTGTTTAGCATGGCAGGGGTATTATCACAGACAAGCGCAGCCGCCTGTCCACAGCCAATCCGGACAAGCTCACGTTCATTAAAATGAACCAGACATGGATCCCACAGGACTTGTTCGTACCTTGTACAGAATAGACATGTATACCGGCCTTACCCAGCCATTGTTATACTACAGCGCAATTGCCCATTGTTGTATTTTGGATATTTTCCACTCTTTTGGAGAGTACCCTAATAAAAAAAAAAAAATTATGAAAACCAAAAAACTGTGTTGGCTACCTCGTCCTCCTCCACCGCCGCTTCCACCTATACTGCTACGTCCACCGCCTCCTAAAACTCCTACTCCATATGGACCTCCACCTCATAAATCAAGTTTATTTTTTTTAATTTGTACGTATTTTATTTTATGTAATTTCACTAATTTGTCTGTTACATTTTCGGGGGAAATTTACAAATTTTTGGCTGTGATATACCACTGCTATACCTAGTAGACATGGAGTAAAGGATCCCAGCAGGTCACGTCTGCTGGGATCCTTTACTCCATTGCACGTGGAAACCGGTCCTGGTCCCGCACGGCGTGCATTCAAGCGAGTGCTGACCTACTTATCTTCATACCTAGTAGACAGGCAGAAAAAAATAATTAATTTTTCTGTTACATATTCGGGTGAAATTAACCAATTATTGGCTGTGATATACCCCTGCTCTACCTAGTAGACAGGTTAAAAATATGTCACAAATTTGTCTGTTACATATTCGGGTGAAATTCACCAATTTTTGGCTGTGATATACCCCAGCTCTACCTAGTAGACAGGTAAAAAAAAAAATCACTAATTTGTCTGTTACATTTTTGGATTAAAATTCACCAATTTTTGGCTGTGATATACCCCTGCTATACCTAGTAGGTAAAAAAAATTCACAAATTTGTCTGTTACATATTCGGGTGAAATTCACCAATTTTTGGGTGTGATATACCCCTGCTCTACCTAGTAGACAGGTTAAAAAAATGTCACAAAGTTGTCTGTTACTTACACGGGTGAAATTCACAAATTTTTGGCTGTGATATACCCCTGCTCTACCTAGTAGACAGGTAAAAAAAAAATCACTACTTTGTCTGTTACATTTTCGGATTAAAATTCACCAATTTTTGTCTGTGATATACCCCTGCTATACTTAGTAGACAGGTAAAAAAAAATCACTAATTTGTCTGTTACATTCTAGGGTGAAATTCACCAATTTTTGGGTGTGATATACCCCTGCTCTACCTAGTAGACAGGTAAAAAAATTTCACTAATTTTTCTGTTACATTCTAGGGTAAAATTCACCAATTTTTGGCTGTGATATACCCCTGCTGTACCTAGTAGACAGGTAAAAGCATTTCACTAATTTGTCTGTTACATATTCGGGTGAAATTCACCAATTTTTGTCTGTGATATACCCCTGCTATACTTAGTTGACAGGTAAAAAAAAATCACTAATTTGTCTGTTACATTCTAGGGTGAAATTCACCAATTTTTGGGTGTGATATACCCCTGCTCTACCTAGTAGACAGGTAAAAAAAAATCACTAAATTGTCTTTTACATGTTCGGGTGAAATTCACCAATTTTTGGCTGTGATATACCCCTGCTATACCTAGTAGGTAAAAAAATGTCACAAATTTTTCTGTTACAGATTCGGGTGAAATTCACCAATTTTTGGCTGTGATATACCCCTGCTATACCTAGTAGACAGTTAAAAACATTCCACTAATTTGTCTGTTACATATTCGGGTTAAATTCTCCAATTCTTGGGTGTGATATACCCCTGCTCTACCTAGTAGACAGGTAAAAAAAAAACACTAATTTGTCTGTTACATTTTCGGGTGAAATTCACCAATTTTTGGGTGTGATATACCCCTGCTGTACCTAGTAGACAGGTAAAGAAATTTCACTAATTTGTCTGTTACATTCTCGGGTGAAATTCACCAATTTTTGGCTGTGATATACCCCTGATATACCTAGTAGACAGGTAAAAACATTTCACTAATTTGTCTGTTACATTCTTGGGTGACATTTGACCATTTCTGCCATGATTAAACCCCTGCTCTGCATAGGTGACAGGGACATAAATAAATAAAAAAAATCACCTGTTACATTGTCAGGTGACATTTTACCAATTTTGCCGTATACAAACCCCTGCTCTGCATAGGTGACAGGGAATTAAATTTAAAAAATTCTTCTTTAATTGATGCGCGCCACCTCCTTCACTTGTAAGCTTCGGCTTCAATAATTTGTCCCAGTTTTCCGCTCGATCAACATTTAATTTCATCCATTGACCTCCCTTGGATGTGGTCTCTCTTTCTCACATTCCCTCTCTGGCGTGTGAAACAGAATTTCACTAATTTGTCTGTTACATTCTAGGGTAAAATTCACCAATTTTTGGGTGTGATATACCCCTGCTGTACCTAGTAGACAGGTAAAAACATTTCACTAATTTGTCTGTTACATATTCGGGTGAAATTCACCAATTTTTGGGTGTGATATACCCCTGCTGTACCTAGTAGACAGGTAAAAACATTTCACTAATTTGTCTGTTACATATTCGGGTGAAATTCACCAATTTTTGTCTGTGATATACCCCTGCTATACTTAGTAGACAGGTAAAAAAAATTCACTAATTTGTCTGTTACATTCTAGGGTGAAATTCACCAATTTTTGGCTGTGATATACCCCTGCTATACCTAGTAGACAGGTAAAAACATTTCACTAATTTGTCTGTTACATTCTCAGGTGAAATTCACCAATTTTTGGGTGTGATATACCCCTGCTGTACCTAGTAGACAGGTAAAGAAATTTCACTAATTTGTCTGTTACATTCTCGGGTGAAATTCACCAATTTTTGGCTGTGATATACCCCTGATATACCTAGTAGACAGGTAAAAACATTTCACTAATTTGTCTGTTACATTCTTGGGTGACATTTGACCAATTTTGCCGTATACAAACCCCTGCTCTGCATAGGTGACAGGGAATTAAATTTTAAAAATTCTTCTTTAATTGATGCGCGCCACCTCCTTCACTTGTAAGCTTAGGCTTCAATAATTTGTCCCAGTTTTCCGCTCGATCAACATTTAATTTCATCCATTGACCTCCCTTGGATGTGGTCTCTCTTTCTCACACTCCCTCTCTGGCGTGGAACCCCGATTCGCCAATAACCGTGATCAACATGGTAGGCTCAGAAAAGAACATCGAAAGTTGATAGAGAAGATATCCAAATGGATCGTTGACCTCATGGGACGTGTGATCAGGCAGAAGTTATCTAGAGTCAACAAAGCGGCAGCAGGGCCTCTCCTGTCTAATGTTTCCAAATCCAAAATACCACAGTGACATTCCCTATATTTTTTTATAAATCATTCTAATAACAGTCGAGGGATTCTTTCATTTAAAGTCAAAGTTCTTCTAACTCCCCTGAAATAACTAAAGTCGGGGTTCTAATGAATCTCTATGAACAGATGTCCTTCTATAATCCTGGTGTCATAGATCATATGATAATACTACATACACAGCTACGGGGACAGAAATAAAGTCCTGCAGGTGGAAATTGCTAACACGGATGCCAACTGTGCATAACTAAGCATAACGGAACCTTTAAATACAGAATCAGTTTTTTTCTTTATTTTTCTGTTCTGACGGATCAGAAGAATGGAAAACTAAATAGTGATGAGAACCTGGCCGAACTATGTTACATGATGGTGACATCATCACTGGTCTCAACTGCTTAGCTCCACCCCCTCCTGATCACATGATGGTGACATCATCACAGGTCTTTCACCACCACTTATACCTTCCACTGCTGAGCTCCGCCCCTCATGATCACATGATGGTGACATCATCCCAGGTCCTTCAGCTCTTGCAGTGCAGCAGATACAGAGCAGGTGCTGGTCGGTAGTCACTGCTGTGGTGTCTGGAGCCTCTTCTTCTCTCTGGTATCAGCCATTTCTCCAGAGTCCCCCTTTATCCCCGGTGCTGGGGGCTCTGAGAAGCGGGGTCTCTCCAGGAGCAGTAAGTGCGGTTCTGGATCTCACTAATGCTCTTGTCCCTGGAGGATTTCCAGCCTCTCCTCTCCTCATAAAGGCGCCTGCAGTACTAGAAGCCTCCAGCTCCTCCAGTTCTCTCCTCTTCTCCTGAATCACCACCAAGGATGGACAGGAAGGAGATCAGCAGAAGAATATTAGACTTCACCTTGGAGATCATCTCCCTGCTGAGCGGAGAGGTAAACTTTTCTAGATTTCTCTCCTCTTTATTGTATTCTGTAACAAGTCAGACATCAGGAAGGAGAATCCATCATAGGAAGTGATAGAAAAGTCCAGGATCATGTAGAACGGCCTCCAGACCTTCCAAGTGACGGAGAACCTGAAGATCAGCCACCAGTATGGTCCGTGATGGATCATGGAGACCAATAATCATGTTGTAGGAGCCATGAGAAGGTAAGTAGGCACGTTGTACCCAGGAGGAGAGAAAGCAGAGGAGGAGATGGCCAGAGTGTGGCCTGGAGGGAGGATTTCTACCACTAGTCTGACATCTAGATAATACTGGACTATAACAAGGAGGCCTCCACTATGTCTAGAGGAAAGAAGGTTTCTCGACCAACATAAAAGAGGATTCTTTACTGTAAGAGCAGTGAGACTATGGAGCTCTTTGCCATAGAAAAGGGGTCATGGGAAATTCTCAAGTAGAGTCCAGAAGGTGTCTGGAGGGTAATAATATTCCAGCTTCTGGTGACTAGATTACTCGAGATGGGGCCATGATCTACAGAGGAATTCTGATTGTAGGTCTGGAGTCAAGAAATAATTTATTTCCCTAAGTGTCTCTCTCCATCCACAGGATTACATCATAGTGAATAAGACATCGGGAGAGACTCCCATCATCCATGAGTCAGGAGGGTGGAGCAGGACCCCCATCACAGAGCCTCCCCCCCTGATACATGAGCAGAAGATCCTAGAAATCACCCACAAGATGATGGAGCTGCTGACTGGAGAGGTGGGAATGCTGGGAAATTCTCCAGTAACAGCACTGGAGCGGTATGGGTGATGACGGTGTCATTGTGTTGCCAGGTTCCTATAAGGTGTCAGGATGTGGCGGTCTATTTCTCCATGGAGGAGTGGGAGTATGTAGAAGGACACAAGGATCTGTACAAGGAGGCCATGATGGAGGCTCCCCGGCCTCTGACATCACCAGGTAAGAGGAGATCGTCCTGATTATAAAAGTGTAAAGATTACATAGATACTACTCCCATCATCTCATGGTGACATGTAATCATTTCTCCTGTCCCTGTGTGTTTCATACAGATGGAGTCATAGAAAGAAATCCCCCTGAGAGATGTCCCCGTCCTCTGTATTCCCAGGACTGTCCAGAGGAGAAGCTCCCAGAGACCCATCAGGTAGATGGAGCTGATGTCTCACCAGAATCTGACCATAAAGTCATTGGACCAAAGATCAATTTACATTTTTCTTGTTTAGGATGAAAATCTGATTGATATTAAGGTTAAGGTTAAAGATGAAGAAGAGGAGATGAATTTGTGCTGCGCTCATCAGTGTAAGAAATGTCTGCATTGACGGTCCCCTGGATGCTACTCCCATCATCTTATCATCACATGTAATAATCTCTCCTGTCCCTGTGTGTTTCTTACAGATGGAATCATAGAAAGAAATCCCCCCGAGAGATGTCCCCGTCCTCTGTATTCCCAGGACCATCCAGAGGAGAAGCTCCCAGAGAACCATCAGGTAGATGGAGCTGAGCCCTATACACATCTATATAGGGGGGTCCTGCAGTCATAGAGGGGTCATAGATTGTGTGGGTCTCTTATGTGGATCTGTTAGATTTCCCACCTGTCTGCTGTATTGTACTGAATTGTTACAGATGACAAATCAGGGGGAAGATGTGACTGATATTAAAGTGGAGGATGAAGAAGAGCGGATGATGGGCGATCCCCCGTGTAAGAGTGAGGTGGAGGAGGACATTCCAGTCCATGTGACCACAGGTATGGAATAATTAATTGAGGAAGGGAATTGGGAGGTTTCTTCAGGTGAGGCTCCACCTTACATCTGCAGTAAAGTAGCACTCCGGGCAGTGACCCCTGTGTTATGTACAGTGCAGAAGTCCTCTCCCAGCTCTTCTCTCCATCCTCTCATGCTCCAGGCTGGACACTTGGCTTAGCATCAGGTTTTGGAGGCACGTCGGCTGCGATGAATGGCTGCAGTGATGTCCAGGGTCTGAGGAAACTCAGTTTAACCACCTTAAGGGGTTTTCCAGGCTCTTGATATTGATGGGTTATCCTCAGCATATGGCATTATTATCTGATCGGTAAAGGTCTGATTGCCACTCCTTCACGGTCAGCTGTTCCTTGAAGGATCTAGCACCTTTAATGAAATAGGAAACACAGCGCCGTTCAAAGTGCAGTGGCCCTGCTGGGTTACTGCAGCTCAGCTGCCATTAAAGTTAAGGGCTCCTGTGCTGTAGTAACCTGGTACAGCCACAACCCTTACGGAGCTTTCTGTGAAGGTTCTCATTCATCTTGGTCATGGTATATCAGTAGTGATAAGTCAGAAGAACTGGACTTGTTATATTTTTTTTCTTGAAGACCTTTTGCTAGTCATCTGACTTAGTCCGACTGGTTTGTATGACAAAATGGCATTACATTTCAGTGACTTGTGCTTTGAGAATGTTTATAGATGTATATGAATTGTATTACTTTCATGGATTGACACTTTTTATCTATTGCTATTTAAAAAAATAAAAATAAAATAAACCTAAAAAAAATGACAACAAATAAGGGGATTGTCTATTCCTTTACAAGTGATGACCTGTCCTCGGGATAGACCTTCACTATCTGATTGGTGGGGATCCAACACCTTGTCCCCTGCTGATCAGCTGTTCTGCAGTAGTTCCGGTGCAGGAAGTCAGCGCTGGAACTACACTGCTCAGTCTGTGGACGAAGCCGGTTACTGCAGTGCTGCTTCCATGTATCTCAATAGTAGCAGCACTACAGGAACCAGCTCTGTCCAAAGCACAATGGATGGACCTAATCAGAGGTGTGTGGGACCCCTGACAATCAGATACTGGAGGCCCAGCCTGAGGATAGGCTATTAATTATAAAGGAGTGGACAACCCCTGTAAGTTCTAAAATAGGCCGCTCACGAAGAGTTTAGGTTATTGTAATAAAATCATCCCCACTTGATATCTAAGGACCAACTGTGCTGGCAGAGGACAGGCCTGATTGTCAGAGAAGGGTGGGATTCTCAGATTTCTGAATGTTTTCAGGTCTGGGTTTATGTAATAGAAGTGATCGGTGAGTGTAGAGCAGAGTCCTGGACTTTGTCATCCATCCATTACAATTATAAGGACACGACCACAAATGATTTTCTTTAAGTTCAGTTTTTGATTCAGTATTTTGTGCCAAAGCCAAGAAAGGATTCATATAAATGGGAAATATAAAGGAAGGACTTGTACTTCTCCTTCCTTTTGACATAAAAACTACATCAAAAATTGCACACAGCCTGATAGGAAGCTTCTAGAATTGTCTTCTTTACTGTTTGAAAAGAAAACATAAAATCTCTTTTTAATCCTAACAGAAAATTCCAGTAAGAACTCTGAGGGAAACTTCATCTTATCACTAAATTATAAAGGGCAAGATGAAGATATCGGGCATGGCTCTTCAGGAGAAAACCTCATTACTTGTAATGTCCATCCAGGACTACACAGAACAGATCTGTCATATAATGCTCCTAATCATAAGGAACCTTCTCCTGACCAATCACAGATTGTTATCACAAGTACCGGGCCGAAAGAGGTTACAAGTTTTCAGTGTGGGGAATATGGAAAACAGTTTACAGACATCTCAGGTCTATATGCACACAGAAGAAGTCACACAGTAGAGACGTCGTATTCATGTTCAGAATGCAGGATATGTTTTACAGATGAACCAAATTTTGTTAGACATCAAAGAAGTCACACAAAAAAGAAACCATATTCATGTTCAGAATGCGGCAAATATTTTACACAAAAGACATATCTTGTTACACATCAGAGAATTCACACAGGGGAGAAACCAGTTTCACGTTCCGAATATGGGAAATGTTTTAGAAATAAATCAGATCTTGCTAAACATGATTCTCACATAGGAGAGAATCTATATGTATGTTCAGAGTGTGGGAAAGGTTTTACACAAAAATCATATCTTGTTTCTCATGAGAAATATCACACAGGGGAGAAGCCATTTTTATGTTCAGAATGTGGTAAATGTTTTTTTACTAAAGAAAACCTCAAGGTTCATCAGAGAAGTCACACAGGAGAGAGACCATATTCATGTTCAGAATGTGGAAAGTGTTTTGTTACTAAAGACATCCTTAAGGTTCATCAGATAAGTCACACAGAAGAAAACACATTTATATGCTCCAAATGTGGTGACTGTTTTACACGAAAGTGTAGTCTTGTTACACATGAGAAAGTTCACACAGGAGAGAAACCATTTTGATTTTCTTCATGTGAGAATGAAATTCAGAATTTGAAACTCATCAGAGAATTCACACATAGAAGGAACTAAATTCTTGTTTGAAATGTGGCAGTGTTTACATGCATTAAACAGCCTATATGAGAGTATATTTTTCTGTGGTATTGCCTTGGATCTGGATATGAGGAAAAGGAAGAAGAAGAGCATGTTTACTGTCAGAGCAGTGAAGATGAATTGTCCCCTTGGACCTTGCTTCTTACCGTATTCATACCTCCGCCAGCACTGCAGGAGAATCCAGAGGGACACAGTGAGAAATGGAAGGACACCTCCTGTAGACTTTTATGTAACCTTTGTGGACATATGGAATGGGTATTTGATCTTCATTAATACAATATATCAAGATAAAGGTGATGGGGAAAAATAACAAATTGAGTTGACAATAATTTGTTAAAAAACCCCAGATCTTCTATTTCCTTCTCTTTGCCTCATTCACACTTGTGTATTCTGGTCAGTATCTTACACCAGTATTTGTAGGATAAAACTAGGAGTAGCTCCGAACATGGAAGACTTTCCATTATACCTTTCTCTGTTTTATTCCGTTCCCTGTTACGGCTTACAGATACAAGATACCGACCAAAATACAAAAGTGTGAATGAGGCCTTACTGTCTATTGGTCTCTTCCAATGGAGCTTTTATTGCCTACTCTCCCATAGAGATCATGCACAGCCAGTTATACATCTCATATCTTCCTTGGCGGTCTGTGGATGTCTTCATTCATCTAGGTCATGATTAGTGTTGAGCATGAATATTCTAATCGCGAATTTTTATTGTGAATATCGGCAAAAATTCGTGAAGATCTAGAATATAGTGCTATATCTTCGTAATAGCGAATATTCTAGATTTTTTTTTATCACTAGATAAACCTACACTCTTTTCTTATTGTATATAGCTACTCTTAATCTTTATTTTACTATCTATCATCCATACCTATTTTTTCTTCATAGTTATTATTTTACGTATCATTAGTAAAAAAAAATTTTTTATAGATGCTATATTATTTTATTTTTAAAATAAATCATTACTAGAGATGAGCGGATTTTTCAAAAATTCGATTCGCCGGTTCGCCGAATTTTTCGGGAAAAATCTGGTTCGATCCGAATATATTCGCAGCTAATTACATTTAAAAAAATGCTATTTCCTGGCTGCAGAGAGCCTGTATAGCGGTGTAGAACACTGTGTCTGTATAGTGGTGTAGAACACTGTGCCTTGCAGTAACACGCATAGGGAGTCTGCTGTGGTAGTGAAATAATACTGTAAGTATGACATGCAGATGACAGGCGTCGCTCTTAGAATCGCTGCACAGTTCGCTTATTTGGGCAGTCACGGGGCCAAAACTGACTAAATAACTCCAGTATGAACTCATCCTTACAGGTCGATGTTAGCACCAAGAAGAAGCGCACTCCTTTTACACCCTCGTCAGCTGATTCCACATAGATGTCTACATAACCTGTTCTATTAAACACTTATACAAGTAGAGCCCCCGACAGAGTGGAGAGGGGGTCAGCAGTAAGTTTGTGTTGACTTCACTGATTATTTTGCCCTTCCTCTGATCCGTCAGAACAATAACCCACAAAAACGGATCCTGTCTGTGGAGCATCCGCCTTCACGCGGTCAGCATTTGCTCAATAATCCATCAGTATTGATAATGCCACCAAAACCAGAAGATGACACGTGAATGGAATATTTGCATGTCTTCTGTGTTTTGTACCCACTCTTGCTTTTGGCTACCAAATCAGAAGACAATTCTGATGGGACCATACAGGCCTTATAGCTGCTACACAGACAGGATCTGTTGTGCGTCTCATTTTTCCTTTCTTCTGACAGATCAGAAGAAAGGTCAAATAAATGATGATATCAGCCAGGCCGAGAGGCAAAATAGTGGCCCAGTCATGAAGTGGGGAGGGTGGGAATAGCATGAGAAGTCCACAGAGTGGCACAATCACATAGTGGTGAGGTGGAAGCAGCATGAGGAGACCACAGAGTGGCGCAATGACAGAGTCTGGAGGTGGCAGCAGCATCAGGAGGCCACAGAGTCGCAAGATGACATAGTGTGGCGGTGACAGCAGCATCAGGAGACCGCAGCCGCAGTATCGCTGACTGCCTGCGCCTGTACGATGCGCCGAGCCCAGTGACGTAATCAGAGTGCTGTTGCCCTCAGGAGCAGGAGTATCGTACAAGCGCAGGCAGTTAGCGATACTGCGCCTGCGCAACATTTCGGAGGGCAAGAAAGGAGGACGCAAGGATTGTGGGGTAAATAAATTACATGACGTAGCGAAGGGGGCGGCGCCGTTCAGCAAGGATGTGGGAGTAAATGTATTTCATAGGAGGCGTGCTGGGCTTGAAAGAAAGGCGGGCTGGGCACTGCAGGGACGGCGGTACTGGGCACTAGAGGAGAGTAATAACGCCCCTCTGGGCACCTTGAAGCTTAATTAGCATATCAGAAAAATCGCTTTTTGATCTAAATCAAAACTTGAATAAAAGAAAGAAGACCCATGCTGGAATGAAGGTACTTTATTGAACATTACTATGTTAACAGTTTTATATGCTCAAAATAGGTGACAGTTTCTCTTTAAGTTCCCCTCTCATTTTTTGCTTACAAATACGGATAAAAGATACCGACCAAAATACACAAGTATAAACGAGGCTGTACTGTCTACTGGTCTCTTATATAGGAGGTTTTATTGCTTACTGTCCCATGGAGATCATGCACAGTCAGTTAGACATCTCACTTGGTGGTCTGTGGATGTCTTCATGTGACTCTGTCCCTTGCTTACCGCCGATGTCCCGGGCGCCATGCTCTGTCCTGGACACTCTGTTTGTGTGAGTGATGTTGCTTCTAAATATTCCTCTCCACAGTGTCCATTCAGCTCTGGACACAGCACTCCCTGGGCTGGGCTGGGTTCAGGTGACCTGGTTGACCAACCCTGGCTCTCCTACACATACTTAAGGGGCTCAGCCCTTTTCCCAGATGCCTGAGTGTCAAGGTCCTAGTCTGTTGCTAAAGAGCTTAATAACCACTTGTGTTCCTGACCTATACCTGGTCCCTGGACTCCGCTTATCATCTGATCCCTGCCTGCTTGCTTGTTCTCTCCCGTTGCCAACCCGGATTGCCTGACCTGTACTTATGCCGCTTGCCCTGACCTGCTACCTGTCTGACTACACCTCTGCCTCATCCTTCGGTTCCTGCTTTGTTGCTCCTAGTTACGACCTTGCCTGCCTACCACGCCTATACTGCTGGTACCTATCTCAGGTATCTTCTGGTCTGCCTGGACCAGCTTCTACTGACTCTGGGACTGCTCTGGAGTGGCACCTGGCAACTATCCTAATGGCCCAAGTCTATCCTCACCATCAGAGCCTCTAGCGAAGACCAGGTAGTTGCTTAGTCACGCCCATCCAGGGTACAGCCAGTCAGTAGCACAGTGGGTTCACATCCGCTGATCCGTGACAGTACACTCAGGCCATGGACCCCACTGGTCATCCCAAGGCTGTCGTTCATTATCTGTTATAGGAATTAAAGCACCAGAGTGAACGATAGGATGTCTTGATGCTGTTCATGCAAAATGTTGCTGTTCGTCTGGATGCAATCTCTTCTCCAGCCACTGCAGGGTTGCCAGTCGTTGCTACCTCTGCTACGACTACACCGGTGAATCCGGATTTGAGTGCCACTGGTGTGAAACTCCCTCTGCCAACCAGCTATGGTAGTGATCCAAAGACCTGTTGTGGATTCCTAAATCAATGCCTGATCCACTTTGGGTTACATGGGCAGAGGTTTCCCACTGAGCGGTCCAAGGTTGCCTTCATTGTGTCCCTGCTGTCTGATGAGGCCCTTGCCTGGGCAAATCCTATTTGGGAGCATGGAGGTCCAGAGACCAATAATCTTCAGTCTTTCCTGGCTACCTTCCAGATGGTCTTTGAGGAGCCCCGCCGATTGTCCTCTGCTGCATCTACAACAAGGTTCCTCGTCTGTGGGTCAGTACGCCATCCAGTTTCCTACCCTGGCTGCCGAACTTGCATGGAACAATGAGGCTCAACTGGCGGTGTTTTGGGAGGGCGTTTCTGACCATATTAAGGATGAACTAGCTGGTTGCGGCCGCCCGTCTACTCTGAATGACCTGACCTGTGCTCTGGAGGCAAGAGCCACTTTGTGCGTAATTGTCGACAGAAGCCGGGAAACGACAATGTCTAGGATCAGTTAGAGAGGTGGTCATAGACCAGGAAAAGTCCTCTCTGAAACGTTCAGTTCCAGTAACTCTCTCTCACAAGGGAGTCACACTGTCTGTGCCGGCAATCTTGGACGCTGGGTCAGCCGGTAACTTCGTTCAGCAAGCTCTGGTCCATCAGTATCGGCTTCCCACCATTTGTCTGGAAAGGCCTTTGTCAGTGGCTTCCGTAAAAGGATTACCACTCCCTGAACCGGTACTCTCTGTTACTATACCCCTTAAGTTACAGATTGGGGTTCTGCACTCTGAGTTGATCTCCTTCTATGTGCTGCCAGCCTCCATGAATACAGTTATCATTGGGCTACCCTGGCTATGTCTGCACACTCCAGTTGTGGACTGGCACTCCGGTCAGATCCTGCATTGGGGATCATCTTGTCACTCCACCTGTTTAGCGGAGGTTCGACCTGCTTCCACGCCTTCTGTACCTGTAGACCAGCAGTATGCCAGAATTACGGAAGTCTTTAGTAAGAAATATGCAGAGACCCTACCTCCTCATCGTCCATATGACTGTCCGATTGACTTTCTGCCTGGTGCTACACCTCCTCGTGGTCGAGTCTACCCACTCTCACTTCCAGAGACTCAGGCGATGTCTGACTACATCAAGTAGAATCTGGAGAGGGAGTTTATCCGGAAATCCACTTCACCTGCCGGTGCCGGGTTCTTGTTTGTGCAGAAAAAAGATGGATTCTTACGGCCCTGTATTCACTATTGAGGTCTGAATAAGGTCACGGTCAAAAATCAATACCCTCTTCCGCTAATCTCCTAACTCTTTGACAGGATCCGGGGGGGCTAAAGTCTTTACCAAACTCGACCTGCGCGGTGCATATAACCTTATCCGCATTCGAAAGGGCGACGAGTGGAAGACCACTTTCAACATTCGTGATGGACACTACGAGTATCTCGTCATGCCCTTCAGTCTGTGCAATGCTCCCGCGGTATTCCAAGAGTTTGTTAATGACATCTTCAGGTACCTGCTCTATATATGCGTGATCGTGTACCTGGACGATATACTGATTTAATGTCCAGATTTAATCACTCACCTGAAGCATGTACGTTTAGTCTTACAGCGGTTGAGGGAAAATCGACTCTATGCTAAACTCGAGAAATGCACCTTTGAAAAGACTACTGTACCGTTTCCCGGATACATCAACTCAGATGCCGGATTACAGATGGATCCTGAAAAATTTAAGGCGATAATGGACTGGCCACTCCCACAGGGTCTTTGTGCTATACAGCGCTTCCTGGGATTCGCCAATTTCTACTTGCAGTTCATTCCGAATTTTTCATCCCTTACGTCTCCGATTTCCGCTCTTACTAAGAAAGTGGTGAATGCCAAAGACTGGACTCCTTAGGCAGAGACCGCTTTCGTCCAATTAAAGAGCTATTGGAGGGAGCCCAATATCCAGTAATAATTTTCACAGACCACAAGATCTTACGTATCTGCAGACAGCCCAGTGTCTGAACCCTCGCCAAGCCAGGTGGGCACTCTTCTTCTCCCGTTTTCATTTTGAGTTGCACTTCCGCCGGCCGAGAAGAACATCAAGGTGGATGCTCTGTCTCGATCATTTGACTTTTCTGACATCCGTGCTATCTGCCAAAAGGAAACGTGTCCTAACGTGGGGGCACAACTCCAAACTGTCCGATCATCTCGTGTCTCGCCACTACTGGTGGCCCACATTGTCCAAGGATGTGCAGGGCTATGTCTCTGCTTGCACCGTCTGTGCTCAGAACAAAATCTGCTAAAGCAGACCACTGGGCCCGTTGTTACCCCTACCTGTTCCTGATGCTCCATGGCAATGTGTTTATTACAGATCTGCCTTCTTCAGCTGGATGTACCGTTATTTGGGTGGTCGTGGACCGCTTCTCCAAGATGGCACACATCGTTCCTTTGACTGGATTGCCCTCGGCTGTAGAACTTGCTAAACTGTTTGTTAAACATATATTCCGTCTGCACATTTTTTCTGATCGAGGAGTCCAGTTTACATCCAAGCTCTGGAGAGCTCTCTGCCGACTGCTAGAAATTAACCTGGACTTCTATCCCAGTTATCACCCTCAAACCAACAGGCAAGTAGAGCGGGTCAATCAGATATTGGAGAACTATCTTCGGCATTTTGTTTCAGCTCAACGGGTAAAACTGGGTAAAACTGGGTAAAACTGCTACCATGAGTTCTCCTATAACAACCACACAAGTAAGTCTACTGGATCCTCTCCATTCTTTGTCGTTTTTTAGTCAACATCCACATACTCCTCTTTCTGTTCCTGCATCTTCCAGGGTACCAGCTGCGGAATTCTTTTTGAAGATTTGGCGTGACACCAAGATCTGCATCAACAAAGCGTTGACCCGCATGAAGACAAATGCAAACAAGAGAAGAAGGAGACCACCTCAGTTCTCGTCTGGGGATAAGGTATGGCTTTCCTCCAAAAACATCTGCTTAAGGGTCCCCAGTTTTAAATTTGCTCCCAGGTTCCTTGGACCCTATGAAGTATTGAAGAGGATCAACGAAGTGACAAGCTACGTCTACCTCCCTCGCTGCGTATTTCGAATGCCTTCCATGTCCCTTTACTGAAACTAGTGGTTCTTAATCGTTTCTCAACGGCTCCTTCTACTCCAACTCTGGTATCAGTGAATGCTGATGAGGTATTTAAAGTCAAGGACATCCTGGACATCAAGAAATGTGGCAGAAAGACCTACTATCTTGTGGACTGGAAGGGATTTGGTCCTGAGGAGAGATCTTGGGAGCGGCAGAACATTCATGCTTCGGATCTAATAAAGAGCTTTCTGTCTCATTGTGGACTCAAAAAGAGGGGATGTAAGGGGGGTACTGTAACAGCGACTGCTGTGCGACGCTGTTCCCCTGCTTACCGCCATAGTCCCGTGCGCCGTGCTCTTCGGTGATTGGTGGCCAGTGCTTCCCAGTTATCGTTGCAGTCTGGGACACTCTGTTTGTGTGAGCTATGTTGCTTCTGAGGATTCCGCTCCACAGCTTCCATTCAGCTCTGGACACAACATGAGTTCGGCTGGTTTCATGTGTCACTGCTCTAATGGTAGTACGCATCATTTCCTGGGCTGGGCTGGGTTGGGTCAGGTGACCTCGTTGACCAACCCTGGCTCTCCTACACATACTTAAGGGCCTCAGCCATTTTCCAAGATGCCTGAGTGTAAAGGTCCTAGTCTGTTGCTAAAGAGCTTGATAATCACTTGTGTTCCTGACCTATACTTCGTTCCTGGACTCTGCTTATTGTCTGATCCCTGCATACTTGCTTTGTCTCTCCTGTTGCCGACCCGGATTGCCTGACCTGTACCTGTGCTGCCTACCCTGACCTTCTGCCTGTCTGTCTATGCCTCTGCCTAATCCTGCCTCTGCCTAATCCTGTACTCTACTTCATCCCTGTACTGCTGGTACCTGGACCAGCTGCTACTGACTCTGGGACTGCTCTGGAGTGGCACCTGGCAACTACCCTAACAGCTCAAGTCTATCCTCACCATCAGAGGCTCTAGCGGAGACCAGGTAGTTGCTTAGTCACGCCCCTCCAGGGTACATCCAGTCAGTAGCACAGTGGGTTCACATCCGCTGATCCGTGACACTTTATACATCCAGGCCTTGGTATATCAGTAGTAATGTCAGAGCATGTGGACTTATGGGAGTTAATTTACTAAGACCGCTGTGAAGGAAACTCTCTTTTCTGGAATTTAGGAGAGATGTCAGATGGTCTCCAATTCTGTCAGCATGTTTCAAATTAAGTCCCTTACGATGCACTGAAGATAAAGAAAGACATAGATACAATGTTTCCAGGTGTCTTTCTCTGGGGAACAATGTCCTGCAGAGTAATTTATTATCAGCAGACATAATCAGGCAGATTACATTCATCTCATCAGTGTAAAGCAGAACCGCACATTTACCTATTACTGTGAAGACTGGACATGATGGAGATTACACAGGGGACATATATGTCCATACGGAGGGTCTTCTGCCCCCAGTACTACACCAGTATGATCCGGTCTTGTCCAGTATGAACCATCCTTATAGACACAGCTTATGAACCCTAAATAACCCTACAATATGAGAGATGAAGGAAGACGTGTGAGATGTATGATAAATGCAGAACTCGTCTTTATAATTTCCACCCTTTTTCTCGGCAGATGACTACTTCCCACAACTGGTGGTAGCAGGGGGACTCTCCTAACTCTTCACCCTTTCATTGAGCTGTGTTCTTTATGTAAACAGCATCATACCTGGGAGTGGAACCAGTCAACAGCTTCTCGCCCTTTGTACCTGGTTTGTACTATATTACCTACTTAACCTTTTTGCATAGTTGTATGTATATATATATATCTCAATAAGCTACAAATTAAGACGTAAAATACAACCTGCAGTATTCCCGAAATCCAACCCCCCAATTTCTTTTATTTACTGGGATTTAATGATAGTTGACAACCGTATTATCCAAGTCATTATTTAACATGTTATTTAGGGGCCGAGCCCATGGTGGCAGCATGGTCAGTCCAAGCAGGCACATTATCAGTGGGTGCACAACACTTGGCCTTATGGTCTAGGATCGTTTTGCAGTGACTGGCATGCATCCAAGTGTCTTTGCCTTGGAGTTCACAGAGTTGGCTGTAGTAAGCTGTACTTGGGCAGGTCTGCTATACCTCACAAGGTGTCTGGTCTGGGCTTGCTGTAAGGTTTCAGACACCAAATGGGGCACTTGCAATATGAGAGGACTTCCAAGGACTATGTCCTCTATCTTCTGGACAAGTTCAGCTGCAGTTGCAACTGCTCGTACACAGGAAGGGGATCCCAGGATCCCGGGATCCAGAGTGGCATAGAAGTATCCCAAAGATCTCTGCTTGCCCCCATGTTCCTGTGCGAGAACCACATGGCTTGCTCTGCTTGGTCATGACAAAATGATCTAAAATTGAGGCATGCAAAGTAAGGGACTATTGTACGGGTTTGAAGACTTTGGTAGTAGGACTTTCGCTATGACCTCAAGTGTACGAGGGCTGGAGATAGACAATGACCTAAAATGTTTTTTTCTTTCTTTCTAGTTTAACTGACCTGGTCTCATTACCCTTTATTATACATACGGAGATGTGGGTGGCCTTATTTATGGTGTTCCTCACCAATGTATGGAAAGTTATCATTATATCTTTATTTTTCTAAAAGAGTCTCTCACCCTCCCCATATGTGTGTTGTGTGGATTCCGTATGTAGATTCTTCTTATTTTATGACTGCTGAGAGGGAACTACTTTAGTTAAGACCCTATTAAACCAATAGATAATCGCTAACGAGCGTTTGTAGTAACTTGTTAGCGATCATCTGGCAGTGTAATACTGCCGCTAATTACCTGATGAATGAGCAAACACTCGTTCTTCGGGTAATCGGGATGTTTTAACATGTTTAAAAATGCTCATTTGCTGGTGGCAGATTGTACCGTATAATAGGCGACCTGCTGCCAGCAAACAGTAAGTATAGGGATGAGCCATGGTATAGAGATCGCTCGTCCCTATACTGTGGAGGAGATCGAAGCATGTAATAGCAGCGGTCTTCTCTGCTGACAAGCAGGCGATTGACAGAAGGGAACGCTTCCCTCCGGACAATGTCAGTGTAATAGGACCTTTATAAATACCTGATGTCTCTTTATAGATCTTATCGGCTATCCGATGTTATATTTCTGGGGCACAAATTCTGTTCTGCATTGAAGTGTTGGATTAGACTATAGAATATTATAGTAGTAGTATGTTATCTGTGTAATCCAACATGTATGTGACTGTTTCCTAAATATGTGCCATATTGTGAACTCTCCTTTATTGTAAATCTATGAATGGGGAGAGGTGGAACATCCCTAGGAGTTCTCCTTCCTGATAATCGGCCTATAACAAATAGTAGGCTTCCAGAGTTGAGATCATGGAGGTGGAGGTTAGCTGCTCTCTATGTCTTCTACCACCACCCTCGTAGTTGGGCTCTGTGATCTTCCTCTACCAGTCTCTTAACAATTTCTGAGGTCAGATCGCTGGACCACATATAATACGGAACAAGCATAACATTCAACATAGGATTGAACAGACATAGAAACATACAAACATAAAGGGCCCAGAACAGATGACGAGCCTCACAAGAACTCGGAGAGAACGAAGTCTCACCTACGGAGACCTACTTCTGCTGGACTCTATTGTCCGCACTTCCTGTAACTCCCAGGACCGATGTTTAGCCTCACAAGAGTTCAGAACAGGGTTTAAGGTACCAAATGTCTCACCTATTAAGACAAGCACACGGCACTCACAAGGAGATTCTTAGTTCAGGGCACTCTTAACGCGGGGTATCCCTTTACCTGTGCCTTCCTAATCTGTAAAACATCCATACAATGCGGACCACATCCAGCACTGCCCAGCGGACTACTTCTTCCTGCAGTGTCCACATACCGGCACAATAACCTTCATCTGACTCTTCCTCCCCCGATCAGGGTACGGCCGAAAGGACAAATTAACCCCTGCAGCTGACACAGAAATAACCCTTTGTAGTCGAGGGATTCTTTCATTCAAATTCAAAGTTCTTCTAACTCCCCCTGAAATAACTGAAGTCGGGGATCTAATGTATCTCTACGAACAGATGTCCTTCTATAATCCTGGTGTCCTAGATCATATGATAATACTACATACACAGCTACGGGGACAGAAATAAAGTTCTGCATGTGGAAATTGCTAACACGGATGCCAACTGTGCATAACTAAGCATAACGGAACCTTTAATACAGGATCCGTTTTTTTCTTAATTTTTCTGTTCTGACGGATCAGAAGATTGGAAAACTAAATAGTGATGAGAACCCGGCTGAACTATGTTACATGATGGTGACATCATCACTGGTCTTTCACCACCACTTATCCTCTCCACTGCTGAGCTCCGCCCCTCTTGATCACATGACAGTGACATCATCCCAGGTCCTTTTCTACCACTTCTCTCCACTGCTGAGCTCCGCCCCTCCTGATCACATGACAGTGACATCATCCCAGGTCCTTCAGCTCTTGCAGTGCAGCAGATACAGAGCAGGTCCTGGTCGGTAGTCACTGCTGTGGTGTCTGGAGCCTCTTCTTCTCTCGGGTATCAGCCATTTCTCCAGAATCCCCCTTTATCCCCGGTGCTGGGGGCTCTGAGAAGCGGGGTCTCTCCAGGAGCAGTAAGTGCGGTTCTGGATCTCACTAATGCTCTTGTCCCTGGAGGATTTCCAGCCTCTCCTCTCCTCATAAAGGCGCCTGCAGTACTAGAAGCCTCCAGCTCCTCCAGGTCTCTCATCTTCTCCTGAATGATCACCAAGGATGGACAGGAAGGAGATCAGCAGAAGAATATTAGACTTCACCTTGGAGATCATCTCCCTGCTGAGCGGAGAGGTAAACTTTTCTAGATTTCTCTCCTCTTTATTGTATTCTGTAACAAGTCAGACATCGGGAAGGAGAATCCATCATAGAAAGTGATAGGAAGAGTCCAGGGTCCTGGAGAACAGCCTCCAGACCTTCCAAGTGATGGAGAACCTGAAGATCAGCCACCAGTATGGTCAGTGATGGATCATGGAGACCAATAGTCATGTTGTAGGAGCCATGAGGAGGTAAGTAGGCACGTTGTACCCAGGAGGAGAGGAAGCAGAGGAGGAGATGGCCGGAGTGTGGCCTGAAGGGAGGATTTCTACCACTAGTCTGACATCTAGATGATACTGGACTATAACAAGGAGGCCTCCACTACGTCTAGAGGAAAGAAGGTTTCTCCACCAACATAGAAGAGGAGTCTTTACTGTAAGAGCAGTGAGACTATGGAGCTCTCTGCCAGAGGAAGGAGTCATGGGGGATTCTCTAGAAGAGTCCAGAAGGGGCCTGGAGGTCTGGAGGGTAATAATATTCCAGCTTCTAGTGACTAGATTACTGGAGATGGGGCCATGATCCAGGGAGGAATTCTGAGTGTAGATCTGGAGTCAGGAAAGAATTTATTTCCATAAGTGTCTCTCTCCATCCACAGGATTACACCATAGTGAAGAAGACATCGGAGGAGACTCCCATCATCCATGAGTCAGGAGGGTGGAGCAGGACCCCCATCACTGAGCCTCCCCCCCTGATACATGAGCAGAAGATCCTAGAACTCACCCACAAGATGATTGAGCTGCTGACTGGAGAGGTGACACTGCTGGGAATGCTGGGAAATTCTCCGCTAACAGCACTGGAGGGGTCTGGGTGATGACGGTGTCATTGTGTTGTCAGGTTCCTATAAGGTGTCAGGATGTGGCGGTCTATTTCTCCATGGAGGAGTGGGAGTATTTAGAAGGACACCAGGACCTGTACAAAGACGCCATGATGGAGGCTCCCCAGCCTCTGACATCACCAGGTAAGAGGAGATCGTCCTGATCATAAAAGTGTAAATATCACATAGATACTACTCCCATCATCTCATCATCACATGTAATAATCTCTCCTGTCCCTGTGTGTTTCATACAGATGGACTTATAGAAAGAAATCCCCCCGAGAGATGTCCCCGTCTTCTGTATTCCCAGGACTGTCCAGAGGAGAAGCTCCCAGAGAACCATCAGGTAGATGGAGCTGAGCCCTATACACATCTATATAGGGGGGTCCTGCAGTCATAGAGGGGTCACAGATTGTGGGGGTCTCTTATGTGGATCTGTTAGATTTCCCACCTGTCTGCTGTATTGTCCTGAATTGTTACAGATGACAAATCAGGGGGAAGATGTGACTGATATTAAAGTGGAGGATGAAGAAGAGCGGATGATGGGCGATCCCCCGTGTAAGAGTGAGGTGGAGGAGGACATTCCAGTCCATGTGACCACAGGTATGGAATAATGAATGGAGGAAGGGAATTGGGAGGTTTCTTCAGGTGAGACTCCACCTTACAGCTGCAGTAAAGTAGCACTCCGGGCAGTGACCCCTGTGTTATGTGCAGTGCAGGAGAAATCTTCTCCCAGCTCTTCTCTCCATCCTCTCATGCTCCAGGCTGGAAACTCGGCTTAGCATCAGGTTTTGGAGGCACGCCGGCTGCGATGAACGGCTGCAGTGATGTCCAGGGTCTGAGAAAACTCAGTTTAACCAACTTAAGGGGTTTTCCAGGCTCTTGATATTGATGGGTTATCCTCAGCATATGGCATTAATATCTGATCGGTAAAGGTCTGATTGCCACTCCTTCACGGTCAGCTGTTCCTTGAAGGATCTAGCACCTTTAATGAAATAGGAAACACAGCGCTGCTCAAAGTGCAGTGGCCCTGCTGGGTTACTGCAGCTCAGCTGCCATTAAAGTTAGGGGCAGCTGTGCTGTAGTAACCTGGTACAGCCACAACCTTACGGAGCTTTCTGTGAAGGTTCTCATTCATCTTGGTCATGGTATATCAGTAGTGATAGGTCAGAAGAACTGGACTTGTTATATTTTTTTCTTAAAGACCTTTTGCTAGTCATCTGACTTAGTCCGACTGTTTTGTATGACAGAATGGCATTACATTTCAGTGACTTGTGCTTTGAGAATGTTTATAGATGTACAGGGTGGGCCATTTATATGGATACACCTTAATAAAATGGGAATGGTTGGTGATATTAACTTCCTGTTTGTGGCACATTAGTATATGTGAGGGGGAAACTTTTCAAGTGGGTGGTGACCATAGCGGCCATTTTGCACATCTTGTATCATCTGAAGGCAATCGTCTATGCTGTGAAGATACGAGATGTGCAGCACCTGAAACTACGGATACTGGAAGCCTGTGCTAGCATTTCTCCTGCGGTGTTGCTATCAGTGTGTGAAGAGTGGGAGAAGAGGGTTGCATTGACAATCCAACACAATGGGCAGCACATTGAACACATTTTGTAAGTGGTCAGAAACTTGTAAATAACTCATGAAAGAATAAAGTTACGTTAAAACCAAGCACATCATTGTTTTTCTTGTGAAATTCCCAATTGGTTTGATGTGTCACATGACCCTCTTCCTATTGAAAAAACTAAAGTTGGATTCAAAATGGCCAACTTCAAAATGGCCGCCATGGTCACCACCCACTTGAAAAGTTTCCCCACTCACATATACTAATGTGCCACAAACAGGAAGTTAATATCACCAACCATTCCCATTTTATTAAGGTGTATCCATATAAATGGCCCACCCTGTATATGAATTGTATTACTTTCATTGATTGACAGTTTTTATCTATTGATATTTTCTAAAAAAATAAATAAAATAAACCAAATTTTTTTTTACAGCAAATAAGGGGATTGTCTATTCCTTTACAAGTGACGGCCTGTCCTCGGGATAGACCTTCACTATCTGATTGGTGGGGATCCAACACCTTGTCCCCTGCTGATCAGCTGTTCTGCAGTAGTTCCGGTGCAGGAAGTCAGCGCTGGAACTACACTGCTCAGTCTGTGGACGAAGCCGGTTACTGCAGTGCTGCTTCCATTCATCTCAATAGTAGCAGCACTACAGGAACCAGCTCTGTCCAAAGCACAATGGATGGACCTAATCAGAGGTGTGTGGGACCCCTGACAATCAGATACTGGAGGCCCAGCCTGAGGATAGACTATTAATTATAAAGGAGTGGACAACCCCTGTAAGGTCTAAAATAGGCCGTTCACGAAGTGTTTAGGTTATTGTAATAAAATCATCTCCACTTGATATCTAAGGACCAACTGTGCGGGCAGAGGACAGGCCTGATTGTCAGAGAAGGGTGGGATTCTCAGATTTCTGAATGTTTTCAGGTCTGGGTTTATGTAATAGAAGTGATCGGTGAGTGTAGAGCAGAGTCCTGGACTTTATCATCCATCCATTATAATTATAAGGACACGACCACAAATGATTTTCTTTTAGTTCAGTTTTTGATTCAGTATTTTGTGCCAAAGCCAAGAAAGGATTCATATAAATGGGAAATATAAAGGAAGGACTTGTACTTCTCCTTCCTTTTGACATAAAAACTACATCAAAAACTGCACACAGCCTGATAGGAAGCTTATAGAATTGTCTTCTTTACTGTTTGGAAAGAAAACACAAAACCTCTTTTTAATCCTAACAGAAAATCCCAGTAAGAACTCTGAGGGAAACTTCATCTTATCACTAAATTATAAAGGAGAAGATGAAGATATCGGGCATGGCTCTTCAGGAGAAAACCTTATTACCTGTAATGTCCATCCAGGACTTCACAGACCAGATCTGTCATATAATGCTCCTAATCATAAGGAACCTTCTCCTGACCAATCACAGATTGATATCACAAGTACCGGGCCGAAAGAGGCTACAAGTTTTCAGTGTGAGGAATGTGGAAAACAGTTTACAGACATTTCAGGTCTATTTGCACACAGAAGAAGTCACACAGTAGAGACGTCGTATTCATGTTCAGAATGTAGGATATGTTTTACAGATGAACCAAATTTTCTTAGACATCAGAGAAGTCACACAAGAGAGAAACCATATTCATGTTCAGAATGCGGCAAATGTTTTACAAAAAAGTCAAGTCTTGTTAGACATCAGAGATTTCACACAGGAGAGAAACCAGTTTCACGTTCCGAATATGGGAAATGTTTTAGAAATAAATCAGATCTTGCTAAACATCATAGATCTCACACAGGAGAGAATCTATATGAATGTTCAGAGTGTGGGAAAGTTTTTACACAAAAGTCATATCTTGTTTCTCATGAGAAATATCACACAGGGGAGAAGCCATTTTTATGTTCAGAATGTGGTAAATGTTTTGTCACTAAAGTAAACCTCAAGATTCATCAGAGAAGTCACACAGGAGAGAAACCGTATTCATGTTCAGAATGTGGAAAGTGTTTTGTTACTAAAGACAGCCTAAAGGTTCATCAGAGAATTCACACAGAAGAAAAAAAAACATTTATATGCTCCAAATGTGGTGACTGTTTTATAAAAAAGTCATGTCTTGTTACACATAAGAAAGTTCACATAGGAGAGAAGCCATTTTGATTTTCTTAATGTGAAAAAGAAAATCAGAATTTGAAACTCATTAGAGAATTCACACATTGAAGAAACTACATTCTTGTTTGGAATGTGGAAGTGTTTCCATGCCTATATGAGAGTTTATTTTTCTGTGGAATTACCCTGGGTCTGCCAAACACCCAAATTATATTTCCCTGAGGTCAACAGTGACCAGGATCCATGGAGGAAAAGTATTGTGGATTTGAGGAAAAAGAAGAAGAGCATTGTTTACTGTCAGAGCAGTGAAGATCATTGTCCCCATGGACCTTGCTTCTTACCGTATTCATACCTCCGCCAGCACTGCAGAAGAATCCAGAGGGACACAGTGAGAAACGAAAATACACCTCCTGTAGACCTTTATGTAACCTATGTGGACATATGGAATTGGTATTTGATCTTCATTAATTCAATATATCGAGATTAAGGTGATGGGGGGAAAAATAGCAAATTGAGTTGACAATAATTTGTAAAAAAAAAAACATCTTCCATTTCCTTCTCTTTGCCTCATTCAGACTTGTGTATTCTGGTCAGTATCTTACACCAGTAAAAGTGTGAATGAGGCCTTACTGTCTATTGGTCTCTTACAATGGAGCTTTTATTGCCTACTCTCCCATAGAGATCATGCACAGCCAGTTATACATCTCATATCTTCCTTGGCGGTCTGTGGAGGTCTTCATTCATCTAGGTCATGATATATCAGTAGTAATAAATTAGAGCAACTGGACATGTATTTTTTTTCTCGAAGACTTTTCACTGGTCATCTGAATTGCTTTCTCAATTAGAATGGCTTGTACAAGAAATCTCCGGCAATATATGCAGCGTGCCGGACCACAGAGAAAAATATGTGAGGCTCATGGTGGGCCGATGGGGCCTAATATATAGCAATATAGCGAATATTATGTAATAAATATGTAGTAAGTCAGTGATAATATCTGATACTGGAAAAACTGGGTAATAACTCAGTGTAGATCACGAGTTATTACCCAGCTTTCCCAGTGTCAGATTTTATCACTGAGTTATTACCCAGCTTTCCTAGTGTCAGATATCATCAGTGTAGATCGCAAATATTTATAGAGCAACTACAGAAATGGGCAAAAGCAAAATTAGCAGACAAATCCACCACATTGCAGGACATGGCACAGGAAAAAGTTGAAACTGTCGAGAAATTTGCCCAGAAGATTAAACAAAATTACAAAGACATGGGGTTTAATCAGAATGAGCCTGTACATCTCAGACTCTTGGCCCGCTCGTTTGTCGATGGTCTACGACCAGAGATAAACAAGACCTGTCGTCCTGAATGGAAATCCTTGACACTGGAAATGTTGGAGCAAATTGAAAAGGGTTTAGAGAGTAACACAAAGAATACTCTGGCGGCTGTGATAGCCATAATGTCAGGAGAAGATGATGGAGAACGCCTGCCACCTCGTGTCTGTTATGGATGCGGCAAGCCTGGACACTTCTCCAATTCTGCTTCTGCTCGCTGTCGAGTCTCACAAGCTAAATTGCATCTGTGTCTCCCCAAAGTTGTCTTCCTAGGTCATTGTATCTCTCAAGGTAGCAAACACCTCACTGATGCCAGAAAAAAGGCCATCTCTGACATCCAACACCCGGACACCCCTCAACAGCTGCAAACCTTTCTGGGGCTCATCTCCTACTGCAGACCTTGGATCCCTGAGGTTTCCATCCTCATGCAGCCCCTATATGACTGTATACCCCATAATGCTACTACTCCTTTCCTGATAACAATGGAGGCAGGGAAGCCTTTCTGATATTGAAGGCCGTCATTGCATCTGCCCCTGCTCTTGGCATCCCCAACTATAACCTTCCTTTCCCACTGTATATCATGGAACGTCAGGGCCACGCAACTGGAGCCCTTACTCAAACTCATGGTGGTCGCAATAGACCCCTGGGTTACTATTCTAAGCGCCTTGACCCCATAGCCAGAGGCGCCCTTTTCTGTGTCAGAGCCGTCCATGCTGCCAGCTCTCTTCTGGACTTCACATCTGACGTTGTGCTTGGTCACCCCCTCACTATTTTGGCTCCCCATGACATTTTTGCCATCCTCCAGCAGACTCAACCTAAATACCTCACTGCACAACACCACCTCCGGCTCCAGTGTAGTCTGTTCCTGCCAGATAATGTCACCATTCAGAGATGCCACATCATCAACCCTGCTGCACTCCTTCCTCTTCCAAAGGGGGAGTATACTGGAGATTCTGAAGATTTTATTGATCTACATGCTGAAGAGGATCTTCAGGAAGAAGAACTATGGACCTCAACCAACATTCTTTACAAGGAACAAGATCATGATTGCATCACAATGATGGAAGCTGAAGTAGGGACACCACCATCAGTCCAAGACACTCCTCTGACAAACCCTCATTGGACTCTCTTTGTGGACGGCTCAAGGTTCGCCGATGACAAAGGGAAGTTCCATACAGGCATGGCGGTCACTAGTGAGCATGAGGTGCTGTGTGCAAGACAATTGCGCCCAGACCAGTCAGCACAGGAGGCTGAACTCATTGCCCTCACTGAAGCCTGCCTCATGGCAAAAGATTCTACAGCCAATATCTACACAGACTTTAGATATGTCTTTGGAGTGGTTCATGACTTTGGAGTAATATGAGAATCCAGGGATAACATCACAGCCGCAGGAACCCCAATCAAGAATGCTTCAGCAGTAGTGGCTCTAATGGCAGCAGTACTCCTGCCCACCTAAGTGGCAGTGATCAAGGTAAAGGCCCATACTGAAGCTGACACCTCTGAGGCCAGAGGAAATGCCCTAGCTGACCAAGCAGCCAAGAAAGCAATAGTGGAAGAGGAAAGAGTCCAGTCAGACCAGATTATGGTAGCACAGGAAGACATAGTAACATAGTACATAAGGCCGAAAAAAGACATTTGTCCATCCAGTTCGGCCTGTCATCCTGCAAGTTGATCCAGAGGAAGGCAAAAAAACCCTGTGAGGTAGAAGCCAATTTTCCTCACTTTAGGGGAATAAAAAATTCCTTCCCGACTCCAATCAGGCATCAGAATAACTCCCTGGATCAACGACCCCTCTCTAGTAGCTATAGCCTGTAATATTATTACGCTCCAGAAATACATCCAGGCCCCTCTTGAATTCCTTTATTGTACTCACCATCACCACCTCCTCAGGCAGAGAGCTCCATAGTCTCACTGCTCTTACCGTAAAGAATCCTCTTCTATGTTTGTTTACAAACCTTCTTTCCTCCAGACGCAGAGGATGTCCCCTCGTCATAGTCACAGTCCTGGGGATAAATAGATGATGGGATAGATCTCTGTACTGACCCCTGATATATTTATACATAGTAATTAGATCTCCCCTCAGTCGTCTTTTTTCTAACGTAAATAACCCTAATTTTGATAATCTTTCAGGTTCCTGTAGTTGCCCCATTCCAGTTATTACTTTAGTTGCCCTCCTCTGGACCCTCTCCAGCTCTGCTATGTCTGCCTTGTTCACTGGAGCCCAGAACTGTACACAGTACTCCATGTGTGGTCTGACTAGCGATTTGTAAAGTGGTAGGACTATGTTTTCATCACGGGCATCTATGCCCCGTTTGATGCAACCCATTATCTTATTGGCCTTGGCAGCAGCTGCCTGACACAGTTTTTTGCTGCTTAGTTTGCTGTTTATTAAAATTCCTAGATCCTTTTCCATGTCAGTGTTACCGAGTGTTTTACCATTTAGTATGTACGGGTGACTTGCATTATTCCTTCCCATGTGCATAACTTTACATTTCTCAGTGTTAAACCTCATCTGCCACTTATCTGCCCAAGCCTCCAATCTATCCAGATCCCTCTGTAGCAGTATACTGTCCTCTGTAGTATATATACAGTATACTGTCCTCTGTAGTATATATACAGTATACTGTCCTCTGTAGTAGTATACTGTCCTCTGTAGTATATATACAGTATACTGTCCTCTGTAGTATATATATATATACAGTATACTGTCCTCTTCAGTGTTAATTACTTTACACAGTTTAGTGTCATCTGCGAAAATTGATACTTTACTATGCAAGCCTTCTACAAGATCATTAATAAATATATTGAAGAGAATAGGGCCCAATACTGACCCCTGAGGTACCCCACTAGTGACAGTGACCCAATCTGAGTATGTACCGTTAATACCCACCCTCTGTTTTCTATCCCTCAGCCAGTTACTTACCCACATACAGATGTTTTCTCCCAGTCCGAGCATTCTCATTTTATATACTAACCTTTTATGTGGTACAGTGTCAAATGCTTTGGAGAAGTCCAGATATACGACATCCATTGATTCGCTGCTGTCAAGTCTAGAACTTACCTCCTCATAGAAACTGATTAAATTAGTTTGACATGACCGATCCCTCACGAAGCCATGCTGATATGGCGTTATTTGCTTATGTCCGTTAAGATGCTCTAAGATAGCAAAAAGAAGTCACATGCTCTAAGATGGAACAAAAAGAAGTCACATGGGACCTACTGAAACAAATGCAGAAACAGGCCACTCCCATGGAAAAGGAAACCTGGTTGAAAGAATGAGGTCTCGAAGAAGAATCTGCACTATGGACACAAGGAAAGAGAGTATGCCTACCTAGAACTCTCTATCCCCTAATAGCCTCAGTGGCCCATGGGCCCACCCACAAATTCAAAGCCATCATGAAAGAGCTAATTGACAAAATATGGGTGGCCCCAGGGATCATCCCCGTCTTGGTGAGGCATACTTAAGCGTGCCTAATCTGTGCAGAGTGTAACCCCGGTAGAACCAAGCCCACGCCCTGGAAATGTCTCCCAAAAGCCTTATATCCCTTTCAGAGGATACAAATCGAACACATCCAGATGCCAATCTGCCAAGGGTTTCAATATGTGCTAGTAGTGATAGACTTGTTCTCTGGGTGGCCAGAAGCCTACCCCATCCGAAACAAGACAGCCACAACAACTGCTAAGAAACTAATGCAGGAAACTGTTTGTAGGTTCGGAGTACCTGAGGTCATTGAGAGTGATCAGGGCCCAGCATTCACTGCTTGTCTAACCCAATAGGTCTGGAAGATGGTAAGGTCACACCTAGCGTTTCACACCCCTTACTGACCCCAAAGTAACGGCAAAGTTGAAAGACTGAACGTGGTGTTGAAAAAAAAAATGCTGGCGATGACCAGGGAGACAGGGCTTAATTGGGTTCAGTGCTTGCCTATAACACTCTTTTCAGTTAGGCACACACCAAGGCCCCCACACAGATTGACCCCATACGAGATCCTATTTGGGACAGGGCCAAGAATGGGACAGTATTTCCCACAGCAGTTACAAATGCATTATTAATCTGTTGCAAAATATGTGATAGCATTGAGGAAACAATTGTCTAAGGCCTCATGCACACGACCGTATTTTTTGCGGTCCGCAAAACGGGGTTCCGTTTTCCCGTGATCCGTGACCGTTTTTTCGTCCGTGGGTCTTCCTTGATTTTTGGAGGATCCACGGACATGAAAAAAAAGTCGTTTTGGTGTCCGCCTGGCCGTGCGGAGCCAAACGGATCCGTCCTGAATTACAATGCAAGTCAATGGGGACGGATCCGTTTGACGTTGACACAATATGGTGCCATTTCAAACGGATCCGTCCCCATTGACTTTCAATGTAAAGTCTGGAGTCCCTTTTATACCATCGGATCTGAGTTTTCTCCAATCCGATGGTATATTTTAACTTGAAGCGTCCCCATCACCATGGGAACGCCTCTATGTTAGAATATACTGTCGGATATGAGTTAGATCGTGAAACCTCATTTCCGACAGTATATTCTAACACAGAGGCGTTCCCATGGTGATGGGGACGCTTCTAGTTAGAATATACTACAAACTGTGTACATGACTGCCCCCTGCTGAAGGGGTTAATTGTACTATCATATCCCCCTGTAAGAGATCAGGGCAGCAGGGGGCAGACCCCCCCCCTCCCCAGTTTGAATATCATTGGTGGCCAGTGCGCCCCCCCCCCCTTCCTCCCTCTATTGTAATAATTCTTTGGTGGCACAGTGTGCCCCCCCCGCCCCCCCCTTCCTCCCTCTATTGTAATAATTTGTTGGTGGCACAGTGTGCCCCCCCCGCCCCCCCCTTCCTCCCTCTATTGTAATAATTCGTTGGTGGCACAGTGTGCGCCCCCCATTGGCCCCCCTCCCTCTATAGCATTAACAACATTGGTGGCCAGTGTGCGGCCTCCCATCTACCCCCCCCCCCCCCCCGATCATTGGTGGCAGCGGGTTACTAGCAATAGTACAATAGTAAAAGATTCATACTTACCTGGGAGCTGCGATGTCTGTGTCCGGCCGGGAGCTCCTCCTACTGGTAAGTGACAGTTCATTTAGCAATGCGCCGCACAGACCTGACACTTACCAGTAGGTGGAGCTCCCGGCCGGACACGAACATCGCAGCAGCCGGTAAGTATGAATCTTCTACTATTGTACTATTGCTAAGTAACCATGGCAACCAGGACTGTAGTAGCGTCCTGGTTGCCATGGTTACCGATCGGAGCCCCAGCGATTAAACTGGGACTCCGATCGGAACTCCGCTGCCACCAATGATGGGGGGGGGGGAGATGGGAGGCCGCACACTGGCCACCAATGTTGTTAATGCTATAGAGGAAGGGGGGCCGATGGGGGGCGCACACTGTGCCACCAACGAATTATTACAATAGAGGGAGGGGGGGGCCGCACTGGCCACCAACCTGTTATTACAATAGAGGGGGGGGGGGCCGCACTGGCCACCAATGATATTCAAACTGGGGAGGGGGGGGAGGGTCTGCCCCCTGCTGCCTGGCAGCCCTGATCTCTTACAGGGGGCTGTGATCAGCACAATTAACCCCTTCAGGTGCCGCACCTGAAGGGGTTAATTGTGCTGATCACGGCCCCCTGTAAGTGATCGGGTGCTGCCAGGCAGCAGGGGGCAGTCTTGTACACAGTTTGTAGTGTATTCTAACTAGAAGCGTCCCCATCACCATGGGAACGCTTCTGTGTTAGAATATACTGTCGGTTCTGAGTTTTCACGAAGTGAAAACTCAGCTTTGAAAAAGCTTTTATGCAGACGGATCTTCGGATCCGTCTGTATAAAAACTAACCTACGGCCACGGATCACGGACACGGATGCCAATCTTGTGTGCATCCGTGTTCTTTCACGGACCCATTGACTTGAATGGGTCAGTGAACCGTTGGCCGTGAAAAAAATAGGACAGGTCCTATTTTTTTCACGGCCAGGAAACACGGATCACGGATGCGGCTGCAAAACGGTGCATTATCCGATTTTTCCACGGACCCATTGAAAGTCAATGGGTCCGCGAAAAAAAACGGAAAACGGCACAACGGCCACGGGTGCACACAACGGTCGTGTGCATGAGGCCTAACATAGATGCACAAGTTCTCTCCTCCATTCCAGATCCTGACTCCCTAGAAGGAAGCCACACTCTGAAACCTTTCAGAGTGGGTGGTAGTCACGTCAGAAGTACCCTCGAACCACGATATGAGGGACCCTAGCAAGTGCTGTTGACTATTCCAACTTCTGTGAAACTCGAAGAGAGACCCACCTGGATCCACGTCTCACATTGTAAAAGAGTAAAGGCCGTCCCGACGACCCTGAAACAATAAGCCATGAGGATCCACCTACTCATCATGACTTTGACACACATACAGCAACCTCCTGGAGAGTGTTCTTGATCTGGCCAACTGTTGTGAAGGGTGTTTTCTTCACCAGGAAAAAATTCTTCGGTCATCCACCACAGTTGTTTTCCGTGGTCTTCCAGGTCTTTTGGTGTTGCTGAGCTCACCGGTGCGTTCCTTCTTTTTAAGAATGTTCCAAACAGTTGTTTTGGCCAGGCCTAATGTTTTTGCTATCTCTCTGATGGGTTTGTTGTGTTTTTTCAGCCTAATGATGGCTTGCTTCACTGATAGTGACAGCTCTTTGGATCTCATCTTAAGAGTTAACAGCAACAGATTCCAAATGCAAATAGCAGACTGGAAATGACCTCTGGACCTTTTATCTGCTCATTGTAATTAGGATAATGAGGGAATATCACACACCTGGCCATGGAACAGCTGAGAAGCCAATTGTCCCATTACTTGTGGTCCCTTAACAAGTGGGAGGCACATATGCAAACTGTTGTAATTCCTACACCGTTCACCTGATTTGGATGTAAATGCCCTCAAAATAAAGCTGACAGTCATTGTGGTGGTGTATAGAGCCAGAAATGTTAGAATTGTGTCGATGTCTCAATATTTATGAACCTGACTGTATATAGTAATTACTCTTGTTCTTACTTGTGTGACCCGCCTTTCAAAAAGAAAGAATAAAACTGATGAGCAACCTATAATGCTTCTCTACGATGAGAAAGAACAAAAGGAAACATCACTCAACACGGTTCCCCCTCCTCATTATGACGCCGTGCTGAGATAGGGTGAGATGAATCCAAGGATATTATCATAAGTCCGAGCAACCAGGAATCTACCTAGAAGGGGTAGGTTGTCGCCACTGCGGCTGAAGAGGATACGAAGGGCATGCGCAGAGGATTCGCTAGGCAGGGGAAAGTCTACAATCAAGTCTCCAAAGGAAAGACAAAATGGATACTTGCTTGTTGAGAACTATACTTTAGCTAAAATGGCGGCCAGGCACCCAGCCAATGCCTAGAACAAGAATCTTACTTCCAGCTTCATTATGTGCCTCGAGACAGTTTCTGTTCATCTCAAGCAAGCAGCTACAAGAAAACATACATCTGTAAGGGGGAGGGGGGAACTTCCTCTTGCACACAGATGTGACAGAAAATACAGAGTTTTTAGCAAATAGCAAAGATATACGCCATCCTACATCCCTCGCTTCTTCCTGTTCTATATTTGCTGCCCTATATAATGTTCCGCAATAAACTAGAGATCTTGCTTTGACCCCCAGCTGTGTGTGTGTCTCAGTTTCATTTCTCTGTGCACGTATTCATTGACATTGATTTGGAGCAGTACATCAACCGAACTGGCAGCTTGACCAGAACCAAAACACTAGTATTGTCCACATTACGGACAAGGATAGGACTGTTCTATTAGGGGCCGGCTGTTCCATTCTGAAAAATATGGAATGGACACGGACGTCATCAGTATTTTTTGCGGATCTGTGTTTTGCGGACCACAAAATACATACGGTCATGTGCATGAGCCCTTAGACTGTACGCATTCGATAAACACTGCAGCCATGTGGTCTGGATTATTGCCAGATTGGGCCATTGCTACTGACGTGTTCGGGGAGCTTGGAGTGGGTTTTATGTCGGTTCAGGGAATTGTTGCATGTCCCAGTCTGCTCCACATTCATTATTACTAGGTGACATTTTTATAAGTTTGGTGCAGGTGCAGGACCCTAATATAAAAACTTGACTCAAATACACCTACAATGATAAACGCCCCCCGCCCCTATACAGTGGGGAAAATAAGTATTTAATACACTGGCGATTTTGCAAGTTTTCCCGCCTACAAAGAATGGAGAGGTCTGTAATTTTTAACGTAGGTACACACACTTCAAAAAAATCCAGAAAATCACATTGTATGATTTGTAAATAATTCATTTGCATTTTATTGCATAAAATAAGTATTTGATACAATAGAAAAACGGAACTTAATATTTGGTACAGAAACCTTTGCAGTTACAGAGGTCGGACGTTTCCTGTAGTTCTTGACCAGTTTTGCACACACTGCAGCAGGGATTTTGGCCCACTCCTCCGTACAGATCTTCTCCAGATCTTTTAGGTGCCGGGACTGTCGCTGGGCTACATTAAGTTTCAGCTCTCTCTAAAGATTTTCGAGGACCTTGAAATGCTTCTTATGGAGCCACTCCTTAGTTGCCC
This sequence comes from Bufo bufo, assembly GCF_905171765.1. NCBI lineage: Eukaryota > Metazoa > Chordata > Amphibia > Anura > Bufonidae > Bufo > Bufo bufo. Next base: position 12,169,687 of record NC_053392.1, on the reverse strand, counting down.
TAGATGTGTATTTCTGGTCATTGTTATGCATGAAAGACCCAGCCACGACCCATCTTCAATGCTGTTACTGAGGGAAGGAGGTTGTTGGCCAAAAACTTGCGATACATGGCTCCATCCATCCTCCCCTTAATATGGTGCAGTCGTCCTGTCCCCTTTGCAGAATAGCACCCCCAAAGTATGATGTCCCCCCCCATGCTTTATGGTTGGGACGGTATTCTTGAGGTTGTATTCATCCTTCTTCCTCCAAACTCGGTGAGTGTAGTTGATATCAAAAAGTTCTATTTTGGTCTCATCTGACCACATGACTTTCTCCCATGCTTCCTCTGGATGATGCATATGGTCATTGGCGAACTTCAAATGGGCCTTGACATGTGCTGGCATGAGCAGGGGGACCTTGCCTGTCCTGCCTGATTTTAATCCATTCTTTGTGGGTGGGAAAACTTGCAAAATTACCACTGTATCTTATTTTCTCCACTCCCTTAGCTTTGAGGCCTAGAGGTGGTGCTTTGATCACAGAAAATTGAGATAGAACTCTGAATTTAAACAGTTATTCTACATAGCCCCCTGAGATAACCATGCACTTCTGACTACTGTGTTACAACATCCGAAACCTGTCCAGAATTTGATTGGGTGGCAAACCAGGCATTAATCATGGCAGTTGTGTCAGAAAGGCTCCCTTGAGGTGTTGTCACGGTCCCTCCCATGACAAAGGTGAGACGATCTGAGAGACTTGCGGCCCATGAGGGTATCTGACAGTCTCTCTGTTTTCATCTTGCAGTGTTGTTGTTTGGTAATGACCACACCTCTTGTCAGGTGCAGCTTGTGGTCATTACTGAGGCTCTTTTTAGTTCTGACTCACACTGCTTGCCATGCGGTTGATATTTCCTGCTGGATTTGGTTGAGCTGGTGTGTTGTTCCTTTGGATATCCTACTCCTCGATTCTTCTCTAAGCTAAGAGCATTTTGTTTTGCATGTTGTTGTTCGCTTGTGTGTGTTGTTGTCTAGGCCTCAGGGAGATGCTGGTTCCTTCATCTGGGGAGGAACCAGTAGTCTCATTCCCAGCCACCACTCCTAAGGTCTTCCAGGGTCTCCAGGGCTAAGGTTCCGGTGTATGAGTATTTCCACCTTCAGGGTCTACTCATACTGGCAGGAGTCAGGGAGAGGTCTAGGGATTCCTAGAAGGTCACCATCCCTCTCCCTTAGCTTTGAGGCCTAGACTCCTATCCCTTCCCTATTACTTGTGACATTTGTTTTTTCAAATTAGAAAATAGATGATAGTCTGTTAGACAGAGGGGATACAGGGTGCTAGATCAGGCTAAAACGGAGGATGATTCAGCACATCAAAGCCCAAGTCAGACAGTTTGTTTTCGGTGATTCATTGTTGTGCAAGAACACCACATCTTAGGTCAACATTCCTTACCTTTTTTACTTCAATGCCTCCTTCAATTTATTCAAAAGTGCTGTATAATGCACAACTGAAGTAGTAGACCAATTTGAAAGGTAGACCACAAGCAGTATCCTATCTTTATCCCAGAGGATAGAAAATGCATAGTCTTGGATGACCACTTCTGCACTCTGGAAAACCAATGTCTCCATTGTTTTGACTTCTCTTTTGGCTCAGGATCATAAATAAAAATCCATGTCTCATCCATTGTCAAGAAAGGAAACCATCAGCATCCTGCCAAAAATATTGCATAATTCCCCAGGAGGCCTTCACTCTGCTGACAAACATTTAGGGACCAGTTGCAGACACCTTCCTCATGTCGAGATGACCGTAAATTATGGATCCAACTCTTTCACTGGAAATATTCACAGTCATGGCTATCTTAAAAGCAGAAACTTGCTGCTCTTCCAGAATCATGTCATGAATCATGTCCGGTGCAAAACTGATCCATGGGGCCCCCCCGTCGCCGCCCCCCCCCCCCCCCCAACCTGCCTCCACTTCACCCTGCCGTGCGTGCACATGTGTATGTATATATATATATTATATACAGTATATCACTATATACAAGAGGATGATATATGGTATAACATCTTCTTGTATACAGTGATATGGAGCATGCTGGTATATCCTGGGCATCTCCAGTATATAATTATATATGTACAGCTGGTATAACCTGGGCATCTCCTGTATATAATTAGATATGTACAGCTGGTATAACCTGGGCATCTCCTGTATATAGTGATATATGTACAGCTGGTATAAGTTATACATTTTGTATATAGTGATATGGACCATGCTGGTATAACCTGGGCATCTCCTTATATGATTATATATGTACAGCTGGTATAAGTTATACATGTTAATATACCCTTATACCAGGCCAGCTCACATATAATAATACAGGTTCTTCTAAAAAAAAAATAGCATATTGTGATAAAATTCATTATTTTCTGTAATGTACTGATAAACATTAGACTTTCATATATTTTAGATTCATTACACACAACTGAAGTAGTTCAAGCCTTTTCTTGTTTTAATATTGATGATTTTGGCATACAGCTCATGAAAACCCAAAATTCCTATCTCAAAAAATTAGCATATCATGAAAAGGTTCTCTAAACGAGCTATTAACCTAATCATCTGAATCAACTAATTAACTCTAAACACCTGCAAAAGATTCCTGAGGCTTTTAAAAACTCCCAGCCTGGTTCATTACTCAAAACCGCAATCATGGGTAAGACTGCCGACCTGACTGCTGTCCAGAAGGCCATCATTGACACCCTCAAGCAAGAGGGTAAGACACAGAAAGAAATTTCTGAACGAATAGGCTGTTCCCAGAGTGCTGTATCAAGGCACCTCAGTGGGAAGTCTGTGGGAAGGAAAAAGTGTGGCAGAAAACGCATCACAACGAGAAGAGGTGACCGGACCCTGAGGAAGATTGTGGAGAAGGACCGATTCCAGACCTTGGGGGACCTGCGGAAGCAGTGGACTGAGTCTGGAGTAGAAACATCCAGAGCCACCGTGTACAGGCGTGTGCAGGAAATGGGCTACAGATGCCGCATTCCCCAGGTCAAGCCACTTTTGAACCAGAAACAGCGGCAGAAGCGCCTGACCTGGGCTACAGAGAAGCAGCACTGGACTGTTGCTCAGTGGTCCAAAGTACTTTTTTCGGATGAAAGCTAATTTTGCATGTCATTCGGAAATCAAGGTGCCAGAGTCTGGAGGAAGACTGGGGAGAGGGAAATGCCAAAATGCCTGAAGTCCAGTGTCAAGTACCCACAGTCAGTGATGGTCTGGGGTGCCATGTCAGCTGCTGGTGTTGGTCCACTGTGTTTTATCAAGGGCAGGGTCAATGCAGCTAGCTATCAGGAGATTTTGGAGCACTTCATGCTTCCATCTGCTGAAAAGCTTTATGGAGATGAAGATTTCATTTTTCAGCACGACCTGGCACCTGCTCACAGTGCCAAAACCACTGGTTAATGGTTTACTGACCATGGTATTACTGTGCTCAATTGGCCTGCCAACTCTCCTGACCTGAACCCCATAGAGAATCTGTGGGATATTGGGAAGAGAAAGTTGAGAGACGCAAGACCCAACACTCTGGATGAGCTTAAGGCCACTATCGAAGCATCCTGGGCCTCCATAACACCTCAGCAGTGCCACAGGCTGATTGCCTCCATGCCACGCCGCATTGAAGCAGTCATTTCTGCAAAAGGATTCCCGACCAAGTATTGAGTGCATAACTGAACTTAATTATTTGAAGGTTGACTTTTTTTTGTATTAAAAACACTTTTCTTTTATTGGTCGGATGAAATATGCTAATTTTTTGAGATAGGAATTTTGGGTTTTCATGAGCTGTATGCCAAAATCATCAATATTAAAACAAGAAAAGGCTTGAACTACTTCAGTTGTGTGTAATGAATCTAAAATATATGAAAGTCTAATGTTTATCAGTACATTACAGAAAATAATGAACTTTATCACAATATGCTAATTTTTTGAGAAGAACCTGTATACAGAACATACCAAGGCCAGATAGTAACTCTTACCGGAGCTGGCTCAGGCTGAAAGCTGCTGAATCGACCCACTGAAAGTTAGTGGCAACTGGCAAGGCTGAATGCTGGAGGCTGGCTGCGCTCAGTGTGGGCTCTGGCTGGCTGAGTGCTGCTCCTGGGCCTGGCTCAGGCTGGCAGAAATGTCTGGCAGAGAGAGAGAGAACGAGGCGAGGTGGGGTGAGTCAGACTACTGGGCAAGTGGGCAGTGGCAGACTAGCGGTGGCTCCCGCGCTCCTCTGTTCCCAACTTCCTGCCGGACCTGCAGCGCTGATAACTTTGTGACCTGGGCATGCGCAGTGTGATCAGGACATGCTGCCAGGCCCTGCCCCCTTCCATTGTTACTTAAAGTGACCATGCCTAAGCCGGACCCGCCGTCCCATCATCCATAACAACAAAAAAGGGGAACTTCTTGCCGTCCGTCCTGGCCTTGCGCCGGACCAGGAGTCTAAAAACCGGACGTCTGGCCACCCTAAGAGCAGCAGTGGCAGAGAGACTGAGGCCAGCAGCAGCCATTTCAGTCAGATTAGAGCCAAAGCTGCAGAGTGGCTGTAATCTGACTAAAATGGCTGCTGCTGGCCTCAGTGAGTCTCTCTGCCACTGCAGAGAGACCTCATATCAGCCAACTCAGCCCCCATCAGACCTCAGATCAGCCAAAAGACCCCGATGAGACCCCCACTCAGCCCCCATCAGACCTCAGATCAGCCCAAAAACCCCAGTCAGCCCCCATCAGACCTCAGATCAGCCCAAAGACCCCCATCAGATCCCCACTCAGCCCCCATCAGACCTCAGATCAGCCCAAACACCCCCATTACCATCAGACCCCCACTCAGCCCCATCAGAACTAAGATCAGCCCAAAGACCCCCATCACCATCAGACCCCCACTCAGCCCCCACCAGACCTCAGATCAGCCCAAAGACTCCCATCACCATCAGACCCCCACTCAGCCCCCACCAGACCTCAGATCAGCCCAAAGACCCCATCAGATCCCCACTCAGCCCCCATCAGACCTCAGATGAGCCCAAACACCCCCATCACCATCAGACCCCCACTCAGCCCCCATCAGAACTCAGATCAGCCCAAAGACCCCCATCATCAGACCCCACTCAGCCCCCATCAGAACTTAGATCAGCCCAAAGACCCCCATCACCATCAGACCCCCACTCAGCCCCCACCAGACCTCAGATCAGCCCAAAGACCCCCATCACACCCCCACTCAGCCCCCATCAGACTTCAGATCAGCCCAAAGACCCCCATCACACCCCCACTCAGCCCCCATCAGACCTCAGATCAGCCCAAAGACCCCCATCACCATCAGACCCCCACTCAGCCCCCATTAGAACTCAGATCAGCCCAAAGACCCCCATCACCATCAGACCCCGACTCAGCCCCCATCAGAACTCAGATCAGCCCAAAGACCCCCATCACTATCAGACCCCCACACAGCCCCCATCAGACCTCAGATCAGCCCAAAGACCCCCATCACTATCAGACCCCCACTCAGCCCCCATCAGACCTCAGATCAGCCCAAAGACCCCCATCACTATCAGACCCCCACTCAGCCCCCATCAGACCTCAGATCAGCCCAAAGACCCCCATCACCATCAGACCCCCACTCAGCCCCCATTAGAATTCAGATCAGCCCAAAGACCCCCATCACCATCAGACCCCCACTCAGCCCCCACCAGACCTCAGATCAGCCCAAAGACCCCCATCAGACCCCCACTCAGCCCCCATCAGACCTCAGATCAGCCCAAAGACCCCATCACCATCAGACCCCCACTCAGCCCCATCAGAACTCAGATCAGCCCAAAGACCCCTATCACCATCAGACCCCCACTCAGCCCCCACCAGACCTCAGATCAGCCCAAAGATCCCCATCAGACCGCCACTCAGCCCCCATCAGACCTAAGATCAGCCCGAAGACCCCCATCACCATCAGACCCCACTCAGCCCCCATCAGAACTCATATCAGCCCAAAGACCCCCATCAGACCCCCACTCAGCACCCATTAGACCTCAGATCAGCCCAAAGACCCCCATCACCATCAGACCCCACTCAGCCCCCATCAGACCTCAGATCAGCCCAAAGACCCCCATCACCATCAGAACCCCACTCAGCCCCCATAAGAACTCAGATCAGCCCAAAGACCCCCATCACCATCAGACCCCCACTCAGCCCCCACCAGACCTCAGATCAGCCCAAAGACCCCCATCAGACCCCCACTCAGCCCCCATTAGACCTCAGATCAGCCCAAAGACCCCCATCACCATCAGACCCCCACCAGAACTCAGATCAGCCCAAAGACCCCCATCAGACCCCTACTCAGCCCCCATCAGACCTCAGATCAGCCCAAAGACCCCCATCACCATCAGACCCCCACTCAGCCCCCACCAGACCTCAGATCAGCCCAAAGACCCTCATCAGACCCCCACACAGCCCCCATCAGACCTCAGATCAGCCCAAAGACCCCGATCACCATCAGACCCCAACTCAGCCCTCATCGGCTTAGATCAATCAGCGGTGGCAGCCCGATCCCCAGGCCCCAATACTTACCTGTTCTGCGCCGCGGCTACTCTTCCTCTCCGTGCCTCCGGCAGAAGTTGCGCTCCTCTGTCTTCCCAGCCGGAGCTGCACTGTCACCTGACAGCGTGCAGCGTCAGGTCATAGTGTGCGCACTACGTCCTGACGCTGTACGAGCTCAGGACAGTGAAGCGTCGGCCGGGGAGGGTAAGTATATGAAAGGGGTGGGCCGCGGGCTGCGTGGAAACGAGGAGCACTAGGCGGCGGCCAGGGGTCCACAGGCGGCCGGGCCCCCTGAAGTGTCGGGCCCGGTCGCAACTGCGACCCCTGTATGTACACCAGTGCCTGGTCTCATTACCCTTTATTATACATACGGAGATGTGGGTGGCCTTATTTATGGTGTTCCTCACCAATGTATGGAAAGCTGTTATCATTATATCTTTATTTTTCTAAAAGAGTCTCTCACCTTCCCCATATGTGTGTTGTGTGGATCACGTATGTAGATTCTTCTTATTTTATGACTGCTGAGAGGGAACTACTTTAGTTAAGACCCTATTACACCAATAGATAATCGCTAACGTTTGTAGCGTTTGTAGTAACTTGTTAGCGATCATCTGGCAGTGTAATACTGCCGCTAATTACCTGATGAATGAGCAAACACTCGGGTAATCGGGATGTTTTAACATGTTTAAAAATGCTCATTTGCTGGTGGCAGATTGTACCGTATAATAGGCGACCTGCTGCCAGCAAACAATAAGTATAGGGATGAGCCATGGTATAGAGATCGCTCGTCCCTATACTGTGGAGGAGATCGAAGCATGTAATAGCAGCGGTCTTCTCTGCTGACAAGCAGGCGATTGACAGAAGGGAATGCTTTCCTCCGGACAACGTCAGTGTAATAGGACCTTTATAAATACCTGATGTCTCTTTATAGATCTTATCGGCTATCCGATGTTATATTGCTGGGGCACAAATTCTGTTCTGCATTGAAGTGTTGGATTAGACTATAGAATATTATAGTAGTAGTATGTTATCTGTGTAATCCAACATGTATGTGACTGTTTCCTAAATATCTGCCATATTGTGAACTCTCCTTTATTATAAATCTATGAATGGGGAGAGGTGGAACATCCCTAGGAATTCTCCTTCTTGATAATCAGCCTATAACAAACAGTAGGCTTCCAGAGTTGAGATCATGGAGGTGGAGGTTAGCTGCTCTCTATGTCATCTACCACCACCCTCGTAGTTGGGCTCTGTGATCTTCCTCTACCAGTCTCTTAGCAATTTCTGAGGTCAGATCGCTGGTCCACATATAATACGTAACAAACCTAACATTCAATGTAGGATTGAACAGACATAGAAACAGACAAACATAAAGGGCCCAGAACAGATGACGAGCCTCACAAGAACTCGGAGAGAACGGAGTCTCACCTACGGAGACCTCCTTCTGCTGGACTCTATTGTCCGCACTTCCTGTAACTCCCAGGACCGATGTTTAGCCTCACAAGAGTTCAGAACAGGGTTTAAGGTACCAAATGTCTCGCCTATTGAGACAAGCACACGGCACTCACAAGGAGATTCTTAGTTCACGGCACTCTTAACGCGGGGTATCCCTTTTAGAGATGAGTGAATTTTTAAAAAATTAGATTTGTCTAATTTTTGGGGATTAGTGTAAAAAATGTCTATTTCCTGTCTGCAGAGAGCCTTTATAGTGGTTTAGAACACTGTGCCTCGCAGTAACACGCATAGGGAGTCTGCTTTGGTAGTTAAATAATACTGTGAGTTTCTAATGACATGCAGATGACAGGCGTCGCTCTTCACTTATTAGGGTAGTCATAGGGACAAAACTGACCAAATAACTCAAGTGTGAACTCAGCCCTACAGGTCAATGTTATTGCCAGGTATGAAGAACCGCGCAGAGGCCCAAGATCCTACTGTAGCGTGAAAGAGCGCACTCCTTTTACACCGTCGTCAGCTGATTCCACATAGATGTCTACAGAACCTGTTCTATTAAAGGCTTATACAAGTAGAGCCCCCGACAGAGTGGAGAGGGTGTCAGCAGTAAGTTTGTGTTGACGTCACAGATTATTTTGCCCTTCCTCTGATCCATCAGAACAATAACCCACAAAAAACGGATCCTGTCTGTTGAGCATGCGCCTTCACTCGGTCAGCATTTGGTCAGTAATCCTTCAGTATTGCTAATGCCCAAAAAAACAGGAGTGGATCCAAAACAGAGATGACACGTGAATGGAATACTCACATGTCTTCTGTGTTTTGTACACACTCCTGGTTTTGGCTACCAAATCAGAAGCCAATTCTGATTGGACCATACAGGACTTACAGCTGCTACACAGACAGGATCCGTTGTGCGTCTCATTTTATCTTCCTTCTGACAGATCAGAGGAAGGGTCAAATAAATGATGTCAGCCAAGCCAAAAAGGCTAAATAGTGGCCCCTGTCATGAAGTCGGGAGGGTGGGAACAGAATGAGAAGTCCACAGAGTGACCCTATGACATAGTGGTGAGGTGGAAGCAGCATAAGGGGACCACAGAGTGGCCCAGTGACAGAGTCTGTAGGTGGTAACAGCATCAGGAGGCCACAGAGTGGCACAATGACAGAGTGTGGAGGTGGCGGCAGCATCAGGAGGCCACAGAGTGGCAAGGTGACATAGTGTGGAGGTGGCAGCAGCATCAGGAGACCACAGAGTGGCATGACGACAAAGTGATGAGGTGGCAGCAGCATGAGGAGGCCACCTCGGCTTGGCACGATTTAATAATACACATTCTCCGGCACAAAAGGCTTGGCAAATTGATTGTCCACGAATATACATCGAAGATTGGGATAATATATTGGTGAATTTAAATTTTGTTACTTACACAGTAATTGGACAACGAAACAAAAAATAACCCAAGGTGTCCCAAAAGAGGGGCGGGGGGACAATATCCACCCAATGTAAACCCCGGGGAGGGGACACACAAAGATAAGACTCGGTAAAAAGCTCCCGAGTTAAATAGCAGAAAAAAAGGAAAAGGAGCTCATGATACCAAAATATATTATTTATTAAAGCATGATTAAAAATGACATGAGTAAAGCCAATAAATAAATGGTGCCATAGACATGATGAAAAATAGGAGCGGAGGACATAAAAAGAAACGCCACCCTGGGAGAACAAGCACACGGATCAAAAAAGCAAGGTACAATGTATAAAGAAAAGACATGGGAAACAATGCAGAGTCAATGCTCTAAACCATGTACTGGGTATTACTGAAATAAAGTACCAGGTGAGACACATGTCAACCGCATGAAACCCTCTGTATATAAATCATTGGTATGCAAACAGACAGTAGACAATGAAGTAATGCTGTAGACCAATGAGCAATGAAAAGTAAGAATAATAATAATGATGGTATAACAGAGGGGAACAACAGGAGACAGGGACTCACCAAACAAAGAGCCGTGTGCGAGGAAAAACCAGGGTGGCGCTACCCCAACGCGTGTTTCGGCGTACCTTCGTCAGGGGGTAGCGCCATCACTGTGAATTGAGCATAAAAAGGCTCCCACAGCCAATAGGAGAGCCGGTACTCACTCATCCCCCAGTGTGTATGGGTAAGGGCGCGCGGAAATCCAGAAGAGCACCGAGTCCAGCCACCCCACGGCCGGCGTCCCGCCGGCACGCCCACACCATGTGATGAGGCGCCCCACGGCTCCGACGTCAGGACGCACGGACGTGAGGCGCCGGAGGCGGCTCTGGATGACGCGCGCACACGTCACACAGGGGGAGGAGAGTCGGGAGGCCACCACAAGACCGCAATCAAAATGGGACAAATACTGCAGCATGAGGGATCGCATCTATATACATCAATGTAACACAACTTATGTTGGACATGAATATACATGAATATACAGTGGAGGAAATAATTATTTGACCCCTCACTGATTTTGTAAGTTTGTCCAATGACAAAGAAATGAAAAGTCTCAGAACAGTATCATTTCAATGGTAGGTTTATTGTAACAGTGGCAGATAGCACATCAAAAGGAAAATCGAAAAAATAACTTTAAATAAAAGATAGCAACTGATTTGCATTTCATTGAGTGAAATAAGTATTTGAACCCTCTAACAAAAAAAGACTTAATACTTGGTGGAAAAACCCTTGTTTGCAAGCACAGAGGTCAAACGTTTCTTGTAATTGATGACCAAGTTTGCGCACATTTTAGGAGGAATGTTGGTCCACTCCTCTTTGCAGATCATCTCTAAATCCCTAAGGTTTCGAGGCTGTCTCTGTGCAACTCTGAGCTTGAGCTCCCTCCATAGGTTTTCGATTGGATTAAGGTCCGGAGACTGACTAGGCCACTCCATGACCTTAATGTGCTTCTTCTTGAGCCACTCCTTTGTTGCCTTTGCTGTTTTGGGTCATTGTCGTGCTGGAACACCCATCCACGACCCATTTTCAGTTTCCTGGCAGAGGGAAGGAGGTTGTCGCTCAGGATTTCACGATACATGGCTCCGTCCATTTTCCCGTTTATGCGAATAAGTTGTCCTGTGCCCTTAGCAGAAAAACACCCCCAAAGCAAAATGTTTCCACCCCCATGCTTGACGGTGGGGACGGTGTTTTGGGGGTCATAGGCAGCATTTTTCTTCCTCCAAACACAGCGAGTTGAGTTAATGCCAAAGAGCTCTATTTTGGTCTCATCAGACCACAGCACCTTCTCCCAGTCACTCTCTGAATCATTCAGGTGTTCATTGGCAAACTTCAGACGGGCCTGCACATGTGCCTTCCTGAGCAGGGGGACCTTGCGAGCCCTGCAGGATTTTAATCCATTGCGGTGTAATGTGTTTCCAATGGTTTTCTTGGTGACTGTGGTCCCTGCTAATTTGAGGTCATTAACTAACTCCTCCCGTGTAGTTCTAGGATGCTTTTTCACCTTTCTCAGAACCATTGACACCCCACGAGGTGAGATCTTGCGTGGAGCCCCAGAGCGAGGTCGATTGATGGTCATTTTGTGCTCCTTCCATTTTCGAACAATCGCACCAACAGTTGTCACCTTCTCTTCCAGCTTCTTGCTAATGGTTTTGTAGCCCATTCCAGCCTTGTGCAGGTCTACAATTTTGTCTCTGACATCCTTGGACAGCTCTTTGGTCTTTCCCATGTTGGAGAGTTTGGAGTCTGCTTGATTGATTGATTCTGTGGACAGGTGTCTTTTATACAGGTGACTAGTTAAGACAGGTGTCCTTAATGAGGGTGACTAATTGAGTAGAAGTGTCTAACCACTCTGTGGGAGCCAGAACTCTTAATGGTTGGTAGGGGTTCAAATACTTATTTCACTCAATGAAATGCAAATCAGTTGCTATCTTTTATTTAAAGTTATTTTTTCGATTTTCCTTTTGATGTGCTATCTGCCACTGTTACAATAAACCTACCATTGAAATGATACTGTTCTGAGACTTTTCATTTCTTTGTCATTGGACAAACTTACAAAATCAGTGAGGGGTCAAATAATTATTTCCTCCACTGTACATGTATAAAGTAGAAGGAAAGGATCATAAATACAATCATGTATATAAGCATATATGCATCACACATCAATGGATCCAATATACAAATGAATGGGCATGATTACAGGCATAATGGAAATTTAAGACACTAGTTAAGATCATGATAATAATTAAGAACATAATTGAGACATAGTGTAGATAGATATATTAAATAGCAATATGAGTAAATAAATATATCTAATAAATATGAAATTAATAAATATATACACACCTAGTCATAAAAGACAGTGAATGGATAATAATGCTGAAAAAACGCAGAGTGTACACAACATGTCCACGTAAAGTGACGATAAGGTGAGTGGTATGTAAATACAGTCTTGTGAAAAAATTAGGACACCCTTTGAAAGCATGTGGTTTTTTGTAACATTTTTAATAAATGGTTATTTCATCTCCGTTTCAACAATACAGAGAGATTAAAGTAATCCGACTAAACAAAGAAAACTGAAGAAAAGTCTTTTCAAGATCTTCTGTAAATGTCATTCTACAAAAATGCCTATTCTAACTGAGGAAAAAGATAGGACACCCTTGCCCCTAATAGCGAGTGTTACCTCCTTTGGCTGAAATAACTGCAGTGAGACGGTTCTTGTAGCCATCTACCAGTCTTCGACATCGGTCTGAGGAAATTTTACCCCACTCCTCAATGCAGAACTTTTTCAGCTGTGAGATGTTTGAGGGGTTTCTTGCACGTACAGCCCTTTTCAAGTCACCCCACAGCATCTCAATGGGATTCAAATCTGGACTTTGACTTGGCCATTCCAGGACTCTCCATTTCTTCTTTTTCAGCCAATCTTTGGTTGATTTACTAGTATGTTTTGGGTCATTGTCATGTTGCATGGTCCAGTTCCGCTTCAGCTTTAATTTTCTAACTGATGGTCTCACATGTTCTTCAAGCACCTTCTGATACACAGTAGAATTCATCGTGGATTCTATGATGGTGAGCTGACCAGGTCCTGCTGCAGCAAAGCAGCCCCAAACCATGACACTTCCACCTCCATGCTTCACAGTTGGTATGAGGTTCTTTTCTTGGAATGCTGTGTTTGGTTTACGCCAAACATGTCCTCTGCTGTTGTGTCCAAATAATTCAATTTTGGACTCATCTGTCCAAAGAACATTATTCCAGAAGTCCTGGTCTTTGTCAACTTTATCGCTGGCAAATGTCAGTCTGGCCTCGATGTTTCTCTTGGAAAGCAAAGGTTTCCTCCTTGCACACCTCCCATGCAAGTTAAACTTGTACAGTCTCTTTCTGATTGTAGAGGCATGTACTTCTACATCAAAAGTAGCCAGAGCCTGCTGTAGTTCTCGAGATGACACTTTAGGGTTTTTGGATACCTCTTTTAGCATCTTGCGGTCTGCTCTTGGGGTGAACTTGCTGGGGCGACCAGTCCTGGGCATGTTGGCAGTTGTTTTGAAAGCCCTCCACTTGTAGACTATCTTCCGGACAGTGGAATGGCTGATTTCAAAATCTTTTGAGATCTTTTTAAATCCCTTCCCAGACTCATAGGCTGCTACAATCTTTTTTCTGAAGTCCTCTGACAGCTCTTTTGCTCTCACCATGGTGCTCACTCTCACTTCAACAGTCAGGAGCACACCAAACTAAATGTCTGAGGTTTAAATAGGGCAAGCCTCATTCAACATGCAGAGTAACGATCTACTAATTATGTGCACCTGGTGTGATATACCTGTGTGAGATCTGAGCCAATTTAAGAGGGAATACATGTGAGGGTGTCCTATCTTTTTCCTCAGTTAGAATAGGCATTTTTGTAGAATGACATTTACAGAAGATCTTGAAAAGACTTTTCTTCAGTTTTCTTTGTTTAGTTGGATTACTTTAATCTCTCTGTATTGTTGAAACGGAGATGAAATAACCATTTATTAAAAATGTTACAAAAAACCACATGCTTTCAAAGGGTGTCCTAATTTTTTCACATGACTGTATAGTGTAAATTGGTGGAAAGAAAGGGGGAAAGATGGGGGATGGCAAGTCCCTAAAGAGTGCTGGGATAAGAAATAATACTAAAAATAGAAATGAAAGAGTGAAAAGAAATAAATGTGTATAGATGGGGAGGAAAAAATAATAATAATAGAGAAAATAATAATAATAATAATACTGAAAGGATAAACAGTAATAAAGATACTGGTGATAAAGAAAAGTCATGTAAGAGGAGGAAAGAATAATAAATAATAATAATTCCTCCTATAGTGTAATGAACATAGTGGGAGAATAGATGCTGGATGTGTAAGTGAGAATGAGAGTTCATAGTAAATTTCATCAAACAATTATGCACAAAAAGTAAAATGATGAGCATAAAATGTGATGTGCTAGAGAAAAAATGTGGGGTGAAAGGTGAAAGAAAAAAAGGGGGGGAAGGGAAAAAGGGGGAAGGGGAAAGAAGAAAGGGGAGAGATAAAGGAAGAGGAAGAAAAAAGAAAAGAGGGGAAAGGAGGAAAGGAACGGGGAAGGGGGGGAAGGGGGGGGGGAAGAAGAAGAAAAAATACAAAAAGGAGAAAGAGAGAAAAAGAGAACGAGGGGGTAAAGGAAAAAAGATGAAAAGAGAAGAGTACCAAAGTCATAAAAAATAATACAAAAATGGGTAATTATATATATTATATTAAGGAAGCTGCAGCATATACATAGAACGATCTCGCATCAACTAGGTCAAGATATGTCAAAAAAAGTCCCTTCATGATGAATCAAAAAGAAGAAGAAGGTGGCTCAATATTCCAAGAATGAAGGCTGGGGAGAAAATAAAATTTGAAAATATAATAACTATAACAATGTAAACAAACTGTTAAAAGAAAAGAGATAGAATCCACAGTTGTGGGTCCAGTGGTTACAAAAAGGAAGAGAAACCCAGATTCTCGTTAAGACCCCTGGGGCGTAAAGTCCCAAGGGTCCAAATCCAGCGGCTCTCTTTTTGAGCCAGCCGCTTGGATGTATTACCCGCACGTAGATCGACCTGGATACAGTCAATACCTCTAACTTTTAGGCCTCTCGGATTACAGGAGTGGAATTCCCTGAAGTGTCTCGGGATTGGTTTAAGGGTCTCAACCTCCTTTATCTCCCGTGCATTGAGAATATCTCTCACGTGCTCCCACACGCGGACCCTCAACTCACGGGTTGTAAGGCCTACATAAATTTTAGGGCATGGGCATATGGCATAATACACAACCCGCGTACCGGAGCACGTGAGAGATTGATGAATTTTGAAAGATCTAGTTCCAGACGAATCTGCGAAATCAAAGGAGCGCTCCATATTAGGGCACGTGGCACATCTGCCGCATGGTCTGAAACAAATCTTTGGGCCACCTTGCCCGGCGTTCAGTTGAGGTACTATTGGTTGTAAATAACCTCAAACTAAATTATCCCGTAGGGTGCTGGCCCTACGTGCCGTGACCAGGGGTTGTACAGATAAGAGCCTTTCCAACACTGGATCCATGAGTAAAATGGACCAATGTGAGGCCAAAAACTCCCTCATTTTGTTCCACTGTGAGTGATATGTACTCACAAATCTGATCTTATCATCCGTGGTCTTATCTTTTCTGGTTTGTAACAGGTGAGATTGATCCTGACTTTTGGCACGCCAGTAGGCCTTTTTTATGGATCGGTGGCTGTAGCCTCTTTTAAGAAACCGATCCTTCAGCTCACTGGCCTGTTTTTCGAATGTTGCGTTGTCAGAACAAATCCGCCGAATGCGTAAAAACTGACCGACAGGAATGGCGGAGATCGTGCTTTTGGGGTGCAGGCATGTTGCATGCAAATATGCATTGACGGCCGTCTCTTTCCGGAATACATCCGTCCTGAGGTGGCCGCCAGTATCCCTAAACACCGAAACATCCAAAAAATCCACTCTCTGCTGTAGCTGTAAGTCAGCTTAATGTTAATGGAATTAGTGTTCAGCACCCGAAAAAAACTATGAAGTTCCTCTACAGTGCCCTGCCAGATCAAGAAGACGTCATCTATGTACCGCGCCCATAAAATGGCTTGGTCCATGATGACGTGTCTGTCTGACAGGAAAAGGTCCCTCTCCCACAGCCCCAGGAACAGGTTGGCATATGCGGGCGCACATGCCGCCCCCATCGCTGTCCCCTGGAGCTGCAGGAAAAAGGACCCGTTAAAGGAAAAGAAGTTCCTCGTGAGCACGAATGTTAGAAGTTGTAATAAAAACTTGGAAAATTCCCTCGGAAGATTGCTAGCGGCCAGGAAAAATTCCACTGCTCGTAACCCCTCAGCATGTTGGATACTCGTGTAGAGGGACTCTACATCGCAGGTCACCATGATGTTATCATCCTCTAAAGTAATACCCTGTATCCTTTGTAAAAAATCAGACGTATCTCTGACGTATGATGGTAGAGGTTCCACAATAGGTTTTAGGTGAAAATCTAATAATTTGCATATATTCTCCACCATACTGTTACAGCCGGAGATAATGGGCCTACCTGGTGGTATGGTGGCGTTCTTATGCACCTTGGGTAGTAGGTACACAGGGTGGGGATGGATGGTTCCTGAACGATGAGGGCTTCATACATCTGTTTGGAAATAAGATTTCCTTCCAGCAGGGCTGGGACAAGGCCATTTGGTGCCCAGGGCGAAGATGGCAAACTGCGCCCCCCCCCCCCCCCCGGCATACTGGTGGCAATTGATCAGGCAAACTGGCAGCACGCTGGCGGCAATTGATGGGCACAGTGGGGCAAACTGGCAACAATTGATGGGCACAGTGGCTGTGTTTGATGGGCACAGTGGCTGTGTTTGAGGGGCAGAGTGGCTGCGTTTAATGGGTACAGTGGCTGCGTTTAATGGGTACAGTGGCTGCGTTTGATGGGTACAGTGGCTGCGTTTGATGAGCAGAGTGGCTGCGTTTGATCTGCACAGTGGCTGCGTTTGATGGGCAAAGTGGCGAAAATTGACGAGTGGCACAGTGGCTGCGTGTGTTGGCACAGTGGCTGTGTGTGATGGCACAGTGGCTGCATGTGATGGCACAGGGGCTGCATGTGATGGCACAGGGGCTGCATGTGATGGCACAGTGGCGACAATTGATGGCACAGTGGCTGAGTGTGTTGGCACAGTGGCTGCATGTGATGGCACAGGGGCTGCATGTGATGGCACAGTGGCGACAATTGATGGCACAGTGGCTGAGTGTGTTGGCACAGTGGCTGCATGTGATGGCACAGTGGCTGCGTTAGGTGGCACAGTGGCTGCATGATGGGCATAGTGGCGACAATTGATGGCACAGTGGCTACGGTTGGTGGGCACAGAGTGGCTGCATGTGATGGCACAGTGAAGCTGCAATTAATGTTTTTTTTTTTTTTACAGAAAAGGCAAGCTTAAAATAACACAAAATCATTTCTTTAAACTGCTTTTTTTTATTAAAAAAATTATGATCATCTCAGTCCAATCCCCCCCCCCCCCCCACCGGGGGGGGGGGATTGGACTGAGATGACCATAATTTTTTTAATAAAAAAATTAGTTTGTTATTTGTATTACATTATTTTCTTACTTTTTACAGTCTGTGTGTGAGTAGCAGCTAGTGAAGGCAGGCTCCTCGTGGCTTGTTCTTCACGCGCCGACACAGCTCCCTGTAGGCTGCGCGAGTCCTCCCTCTCTCACCTCACACCTCGCCTCCGGCGTGAGCCGCGTGACGTCACACGGCGCACGCCGGTGGTATCAACCAAATGAATCCTCCATGGGGGGGGGGGGGGCGAGGAAACGCAGAGGAGGAAAGGGAGCCCGAGCCAGGAGCGCAGTCGGCACAAAATTCATAGGGGGAGAGAAGGAGCAGCGCTGACATGGCTGGTGTGGACGGTGTAGGCGGGTGCAGGAGCGCACTCAGCACAGCAAGCACAGCAAGTGGCGCTTGGCTAATGTGGTACAGTGAAGCTGTACACTGCTGGCACTTCACCTGCGCCCCAGGGCCGGACTGGGGATAAAAACCAGCCCTGGAAAAAGTTGCACACCAGCCCCACAGCATTGCGTCATTATTTACTTGTTTAGAATAGGAGAAAGCATTCATTTTAAAACACGTGTGTAAACACGAATATGAACTTTGCCCCACGATAGCTCTTTTGTAGAACCCCCATAAAAACTTACAGTTACTTGACTTGGCCCTTGGGGATCTCGGACGCCACTTCAACACTTGGCCGGGGGCTCGGCGGAGCTGATGTTGTGCTTTATCCTAATGAGAAAGATTTCATAATAAGGATTTGGAGAAGGGGCAGAGGGATAGCAGAGCAGGGAGAGGCTGGTGCTGCTACTAGGGGGACATACCATGGGGGAGTAATAAAGCCCACCATAATGCCCCCCCCCAGTAGTAATAATTCTCCTTATAATATGCAAAACATACCCCTTTGTAATGCCCCCAGTTGAGCTAATGTTCCCATAATGTGCCAACATAAAATACCCCTTCTCAGTGCCCCCGTAGATGACCCCCATAGTGCTCCCCCCTTCCCCATAGTACCCACCATAATGTGTCCCAGTATAAAATGCCCCTATACAGAGCCCCCCATATAAAATATCTTCTTTTTAGCCTCAGTAGATGCCCCTAAATAATCTGCAGTAAGATGTGCCCCCATAGATGCCCCCATATCATGTGCCAGTAGCCAGAGCCCCCCCCATATCATGTGCCAGTAGCCAGAGTGCCCCCATATCATGTGCCAGTAGCCCCCCATATCATGTGCCAGTAGCCCCCCTTATTGCCAATAGCCCCCTTATGGGCCAGTAGCCCCCCTTATGTGCCAATAGCCCCCCTTATGTGCCAGTAGCCCCCTTATGGGCCAGTAGCCCCCCTTATCATGTGCCAGTAGCCCCCCTTATCATGTGCCAGTAGCCCCCCTTATCATGTGCCAGTAGCCCCTCTTATCATGTGCCAGTAGCCCCCCTTATCATGTGCCAGTAGCCCCCCTTATCATGTGCCAGCCCAGTAGTCCCCCCTTATCATGTGCCAGCCCAGTAGCCCCCCTTATGTGCCAGCCCAGCCCAGTAGTCCCCCCTTATCATGTGCCAGCCCAGTAGTCCCCCCTTATGTGCCAGCCCAGCCCAGTATTGTACCTATATAAATAAAAAAAATAATAAAAAAAACTTATACTTACCTCCAGCAATGTGATGCGATGCAGGCCGCCTCTTCCGTCTGTGTCCCTCGCTATACGGCAGTCAGGCGACGCGATGACGTCATCGCGCCGCCTGCACCGGCCTCTGATAGGCTGCCAGCACTAGGCCGGCAGCCTATCAGAGGAACAGGAGGGGACACACCTCTCCCTCCTCTGCCGCAGCGCAGGCATCTGTATTGCCGTCCTGAGGACGGCAATACAGATGACTATGGAGATGAGCGCTTCCGCAATGGAAGCGCTCATCTCCTGCTCTGCCCTGCCGCCGGCCGCGGCCGCCCCCACTTGTCACCAGGGCCGCGGCCTTGCGGCACTCAGGCTTGCCGGCCCACCGGGAAATTTCCCGGTATCCCGGCAGGCCAGTCCGGCCCTGCTGCGCCCCCCTCCTGTCCGCAAATGGTAGCGCCCAGGGCACCCGCTCCTTCGGCCCCTGCCTTGTACCGGCCCTGCCTTCCAGTCCGGTATCCAATATTTCCATGAGTTCACCTCTAAAAGAGATTAAGGGGTTGAAGGTTAGCTTACGATAGCAGATGGGGTCTCGGAGTTGTCGGTATGCTTCCGCCAAGTACATGCCTCGGGGCCACACCACCAAGTTTCCCCCCTTGTCAGCAGGTTTATAAATGACGTCCGGGATGTTTTTAAGCTTATAGAGACTCTGCCGTTGTTCCTTGTCTAAATTATCATTTGGAACGGATGTAGAAATCCGTTCAAAATCTCTACTGACCGTCTTCACAAAGAGGTCAATCGCCGGACATAGTGACAAGGGGGGAAATTTCTTAGACCTCTTTTTTATAGCCGATGGTATTTCATCGGCCATATTGCAATCTGGTCTCTTCTGTTCTAACAGCAAATCCTCCAGAATTTTCAAGGCCCGCTGTTCATTTTTTCCTCGCACACGGCTCTTTGTTTTGGTGAGTCCCTGTCTCCTGTTGTTTTACCATCATTATTATTATTCTTACTTTTCATTGCTCATTGGTCTACAGCATTACTTCATTGTCTACTGTCTGTTTGCATACCAATGATTTATATACAGAGGGTTTCATGCGGTTGACATGTGTCTCACCTGGTACTTTATTTCAGTAATACCCAGTACATGGTTTAGAGCATTGACTCTGCATTGCTTCCCATGTCTTTTCTTTATACATTGTACCTTGCTTTTTTGATCCGTGTGCTTGTTCTCCCAGGGTGGTGTTTCTTTTTCTGTCCTCCGCTCCTATTTTTCATCATGTCTATGGCACCATTTATTTATTGGCTTTACTCATGTCATTTTTAATCATGCTTTAATAAATAATATATTTTGGTATAATGAGCTCCTTTTCCTTTTTTCTGTTATACAGTAATTGTAATGAAGTTTTGGCTCAATTTAATATGAAATATTTAATAAATGTAATAAAAAAAAATTAAGTGTTTCCTAAGACAGGAGAGAATCGGCCAGTCTTCTGTTCATTCGACGATGTGATTGCGATGGAGAAAGCATTCCAAAAAAAATATTTCTCTCCACCTGGAGACGAATCCTGTCAAGATTGATGTAAGTGCGGTATTGACTGCTCATCGAGCCAGATACTTCTGGAGGAACCTGCCTGGCATGAACAGGCCTCTAGTATCTACAGACAATGAGAAGACAAAGCTTCAAGATTGCTTGGAGCCCTGAAGAGTTGCGAAGTTCATCAAGATTTAAGCCATAACTACCAGCCCAAGTTGATTGGGCCATAACTACCAACATCACAAGTTGATTGGGAAGGAGGACATCCTGTGGACGTCTCAGAAATGAACCGCTGCTTCCGACAGAAGCTCCTGGGAAGGTCATGGAGCGCCCCGATCATCCGGCATCTATTCTCCCCGCTGAAGGATTATTTTGAAAGTGTGTAGAAGCCACACGGGGCCCCCACGCTGCAGATCTATCATGGAGACACCGGATTTTATAATATTACATTATTATATAAGGGAAAAAAAATAAAAAATGAAGCCCCTTCGTCACCCGGCTCCCAAGTGCGATCAGCTACATCATCATCATCGAGTACTGTCTGCACGTCACTGATGTCTTCCTCAACCGTCTCTGAGTCAGGAGCCTGACTGCTCGCAACTCCAGCTCCCACGCCACTCTCCTCATCACTACTTACCCACCTAGTGGATGAAAGGACAGAGGCAGTTTGAGGACAGGTGAGGGCACAGGGCCTGCTCCCAGGCCATGACAACTAAGGGTTGTGTCTAATGAACCCACTGACTCTTGGCTGGGGGTGTCTGATGTCACTTGCGACAAAGTCGAAGATTGAGTCAAACATTCAAAAACCGCTGGGTTGCTGGTCACAACACAACCGCTAGCTGACACTGGGAGCTCAGGCCTCTCGAAGTGACCCCTGCTGCAGGGCCTGGCACTTCTCTGCCTGACATACTGTTAGATCAAATAATTTTTATTTCGCCACTAATACACAGCAAATGTGGCTGTAGAATATCTCACTGCACCGCTGAGCGGCAAATATATTTTCTATTTTTCTAATAAATGAGAAAAAATGGCTGTAATTTTCTCACTTCACCACACAATGGCTAATAAGCCCTTTTTCCCACTAATAAAAGCCCAAAACTGCTTTAGAACATGTAACTGCACCGCACAAGGGCAAATAAGACGTAGAAATATTTCCTGTAATAACCCCTGTTAATGGCGGTATCACACAGCACCTGCACCCTGATAAGACCGGTTTGCTGGAATTACAGAGCTGTATAATGGCAATGTGGATCCGCAGTCAGTGCAGCAAGGTGTAATAGGATTGTTCCTATTACCAGGCTGTAACCTCCCCGACTGAACCCTGTTCTACATAAACGCTGTGGATGATTCCTCCCTGTCCTTTCCCTGCACCTTGGATAATCTTTCCCTGCACTTATAAATATATTTTTTAGCACAATGATGATTTTCCTAGCACTGTCCCTAGCGCCTGCAGACACGTCTCTCCCTGCACTAAGTACGCTGGTGAATGGCAGAATCTAAGATGGCTGCGCTATTTATAGGGCTGTGACATCACAGGGCTGGCTGGCTGCTGATTGGCTGCATGCATGTCAGTATGGGTGATCCCGCCTTCCCAGACTTCCTTTCTCCATGTCCTCACACGTGCAGCCGCCATTTTAGGAAAATGCGATTCGTTACTACGAAACGCGAGGAAATTCGCATTCGGTGCGAATCGAATTGTTCCTCAAATTCATAACGAATTTCACTTCGTCATCTTCGATTCGCTCATCTCTAATCCCTTTACCTGTGCCTTCCTAATCTGTAAAACATCCATACAATGCGGACCACATCCAGCACTGCCCAGCGGACTACTTCTTCCTGCAGTGTCCACATACCGGCACAATAACCTTCATCTGACTCTTCCTCCTCCGATCAGCGTACGGCCGAAAGGACACATTAACCCCTGCAGCTGACACAGAAATAACCCTTTGTAGTCGAGGGATTCTTTCATTCAAATTCAAAGTTCTTCTAACTCCCCCTGAAATAACTGAAGTCGGGGTTCTAATGTATCTCTACGAACAGATGTCCTTCTATAATCCTGGTGTCCTAGATCAGTGGTCGGCCACTCGCGAGCCACAAGCGGCCTGTGTGGCGGCGCTGCTAAGTTTTCTAACTCCGCTAGTGTCACTACGCTAAGCTCAGCTGCGCATGGAGTCCTGGGTGGCACGCGGTCCGGACTAATATGGAAAGGAGGGGGCCCCCGCCGGCGGCTGCTCTGAGCTCCGCTCTGCCTGCCTCTTTAAGAGACTCGACGAGCAGTGGCTGTGAGTGAGCGTGCCGCGTCTGTCCGACGTTGTCACAGCTCCGCCCCCAGAGAAGAAGAACCAGCGGCAGCCAGCCACCGCCCACAGACTCTGCCAGGGAAGGCCCGCGGCCCACCGCCCACACACAGAAGACTTCTGAGACTGTGACAGGAGGCAGCCAAGTTCCAACAGTTACTGGTAGGTACTGTAGGTTGGTTAATTATAACAACTTAGTTACTGGATCCCATTCCCACCATCTCACCCGTCCCAGTAGTGCCAGCCAGTGTACTGTAACTAGCCCGCCCTGGTTCTGTTTGGACTGGAGGAATGTGCATTGGGGGGTGGGGGGGGGTCATGAGAGAGATGTCTGTGCATGTGCTGGCACTGGCACTGCTGGAGAAATGTGCCATGGGGCCGCGGCCGCCCTGGTTCTGTTTGGACTGGACTGGAGAAATGTGCATTGGGGGGGGGGGGGCCCTTATTGTTTTTCGCCACAGGGCCCCATTTCACCTAGAACCGGCCCTGCCTGTGGAACGCATTTGCATTCCGCAAAGCTGTAGAAATGTGTAGAAAAGACCTGTGATGATGTCACTGTCATGTAACATAGTCAGGGATCTCAAGTCTCCCGAAGGTTCAGGGAGTCTCCCGCTATTAGATAGCGGCTCCTGTACATCTCATATCACCCATATTTCCTCCCACTATTATCATCACACAAAAAGCCGGAGTAATGGAGGGTGTACACACCTCCTTCCAAACGTCGGGAACATGCTGCGTCACAACAGGAAGTGACGAGGGTAGTGAAAAAAAATTTGGCTCTTAAAAGAGATTTCAATCGCGGTTTTGTTGATATTTGGCTCAGTTGACTAAAAAGTTTGCCCACCACTGTCCTAGATCATATGATGATACTACATACACAGCTACGGGGACAGAAATAAAGTCCTGCATGTGGAAATTGCTAACACGGATGTCAACTGTGCATAACTAAGCAGAACGGAACCTTTAAATACAGAATCAGTTTTTTCTTTATTTTTCTGTTCTAACGGATCAGAAGAATGGAAAACTAAATAGTGATGAGAACCCGGCCGAACTATGCAGACATCCCAACCTGCAGAAACTCATTTCAGGGAGGTTTTCTTTTTTTTTCTTTCACAAACTTTTTATTACATTTCCCAGACATCTGCAGCATCTGCACACTGTGCTCTATGGTGTGGAGGACGGGGCTCATTACCCTGCCCTAAATTATCATATTTATGTATATGATTAAAGGGATTCTGTCCCCACCTATAAGCCCTGTGAGCTAAACATCTGCTCATGTCCAGGGTGGCAGCATTCTGATTTCTAAGGTGGCCTTATAGAAGCTATTTGTGGCTTTATTCTGCGGAAAAACAGGTTTTACTAACCTGTCAATCACTGAATTAAGGTGCCCAAGCAGGGGAGGTCTGTGGATGCATGGTGCCTGGCCGCACGCATCGCCGTTCGTGCCCAGCACCGCCTCTCCCTCCCCCTCCTCCCGCTTTGAGATCCCGCGCGTGCGCACAGGCTCAGCCTGATGCGCCGTTGCGGACTGCTGGCATCGGCTTCTTCTTGCACTGTGCGCACGCGCCGAGAAGGGGACACTGCTACAGGTTGCCGGAAAGGTTTACTGCGAGTAAACTAGAGATGGGAAGGTCGGATCTTTGACATGAATCGGTTCATTTGAATCAGTTCATTCAAATGAACCGATTCATGAATCGAATCTTCGGTTCATTCGCTGAGCTGACAAGAAGCAGGTGAACCGAAGCTTAGGTTGCGCAATGCGCATGCGCGGATGCTTGGATTCACTCGCTGAGTCGGCTCTTGGTCTGAGTCAGGAAGTTTATTCTTTGAAACCCTGTGTGTAATTATCTACCCCACTGTAGGGAAAAACAAGCATCCAGGGGGGTGAATTTAACACTGGGGTAAATAATATAATTAAAATGGAGGGTTAAATGTGTAAATGTATTTAAAAAAATCCATCTCTCTCAATAGTTCTATAGCTACTGAATGAGACAGAAGAAGGGATGCCTTTAACATATAGATCTCCTTGAGAAGCCAATTTGACCCTAAAGGGTTAATTCAACCTGTAATGTAAACTCTGTCCTGTCACTTCTCTTATCTCTCTGCTCTGCTATCAGTAAACCTTTCCGGGATATATTGTTTCACATGTGTCAGGGAGCCGCTATCTAATAGCGGGAGACTCCCTGAACCTCCGGGAGACCTGAGATCCCTGACTATGTTACATGACAGTGACATCATCACAGGTCTTTCACCACCACTTATACTTTCCACTGCTTAGCTCCGCCCCTCCTGATCACATGACGGTGACATCATCCCAGGTCCTTTCCTAATCCTACCACTTCTCTCCACTGCTGAGCTCCGCCCCCTTCACTGATCACATGACAGTGACATCACCCCAGGTCCTTTCCTACCATTTCTCTCCACTGCTGAGCTCCGCCCCTCCTGATTACATGACAGTGACATCATCCCAGTTCCTTCTCTACCACTTAGCTCCGCCCCCTCCTGATCACATGACAGTGACATCACCACAGGTCCTTCTCTACCACTTCTCCCCACCACTGAGCTCCGCCCCTCCTGATCACATGACAGTGACATCATCCCAGGTCCTGCAGCTCTTGCAGTGCAGCAGATCCAGAGCAGGTCCTGGTCGGTAGTCACTGCTGTGGTGTCTGGAGCCTCTTCTTCTCTCTGGTATCAGCCATTTCTCCAGAATCCCCCTTTATCCCCGGTGCTGGGGGCTCTGAGAAGCGGGGTCTCTCCAGGAGCAGTAAGTGCGGTTCTGGGTCTCACTAATGCTCTTGTCCCTGGAGGATTTCCAGCCTCTCCTCTCCTCATAAAGGCGCCTGCAGTACTAGAAGCCTCCAGCTCCTCCAGGTCTCTCCTCTTCTCCTGAATGACCACCAAGGATGGACAGGAAGGAGATCAGCAGAAGAATATTAGACTTCACCTTGGAGATCATCTCCCTGCTGAGCGGAGAGGTAAACTTTTCTAGTTTTCTCTCCTCTTTATTGTATTCTGTAACAAGTCAGACATCGGGAAGGAGAATCCCTCATAGGAAGTGATAGGAAGAGTCCAGGGTCCTGGAGAACGGCCTCCAGACCTTCCAAGTGATGGAGAACCTGAAGATCAGCCACCAGTATGGTCAGTGATGTATCATGGAGACCAATAGTCATGTTGTAGGAGCCATGAGAAGGTAAGTAGGCACGTTGTACCCAGGAGGAGATGGCCGGAGTGTGGCCTGGAGGGAGGATTTCTACCACTAGTCTGACATCTAGATGATACTGGAATATAACAAGGAGGCCTCCACTACGTCTAGAGGAAAGAAGGTTTCTCCACCAACATAGAAGAGGAGTCTTTACTGTAAGAGCAGTGAGACTATGGAGCTCTCTGCCAGAGGAAGGAGTCATGGGGGATTCTCTAGAAGAGTCCAGAAGGGGCCTGGAGGTCTGGAGGGTAATAATATTCCAGCTTCTAGTGACTAGATTACTGGAGATGGGGCCATGATCCAGGGAGGGATTCTGAGTGTAGGTCTGGAGTCAGGAAGGAATTTCTTTCCCTAAGTGTCTCTCTCCATCCACAGGATTACACCATAGTGAAGAAGACATCGGGGGGGACTCCCATCATCCATGAGTCTGGAGGGTGGAGCAGGACCCCCATCACAGAGCCTCCCCCCCTGATACATGAGCAGAAGATCCTAGAACTCACCCACAAGATGATGGAGCTGCTGACTGGAGAGGTGACACTGCTGGGAATGCTGGGAAATTCTCCAGTAACAGCACTGGAGGGGTCTGTGTGATGATGGTGTCATTGTGTTGTCAGGTTCCTGTAAGGTGTCAGGATGTGGCAGTCTATTTCTCCATGGAGGAGTGGGAGTACATAGAAGGACACCAGGATCTGTACAAGGAGGCCATGAAGGAGGCTCCCCGACCTCTGACATCACCAGGTAAGAGGAGATTGTCCTGGTTATAAAAGTGTAAAGATCACATAGATACTACTCCCATCATCTCATCATCACATGTAATAATCTCTCCTGTCCCTGTGTGTTTCCTACAGATGGACTCATAGAAAGAAATCCCCCCGAGAGATGTCCCCGTCCTCTGTATTCCCAGGACTGTCCAGAGGAGAAGCTCCCAGAGAACCCTCAGGTAGATGGAGCTGAGCCCTATACACAACTATATAGGGGGGTCCTGCAGTCATAGAGGGGTCATAGATTGTGGGGGTCTCTTATGTGGACCTGTTAGATTTCCCACCTGTCTGCTGTATTGTCCTGAATTGTTACAGATGACAAATCAGGGGGAAGATGTGACTGATATTAAAGTGGAGGATGCAGAAGAGCAGATGATGGGCGATCCCCCGTGTAAGAGTGAGGTGGAGGAGGACATTCCAGTCCATGTGACCACAGGTATGGAATCATGAATGGAGGAAGGGAATTGGGAGGTTTCTTCAGGTGAGACTCCACCTTACAGCTGCAGTAAAGTAGCACTCCGGGCAGTGACCCCTGTGTTCTGTACAGTGCAGGAGAAATCTTCTCCCAGCTCTTCTCTCCATCCTCTTATGCTCCAGGCTGGACACCCGGCTTAGCATCAGGTTTTGGAGGCACGCCGGCTGCGATGAACGGCTGCAGTGATGCCCAGGGTCTGAGGAAACTCAGTTTAACCACCTTAAGGGGTTTTCCAGGCTCTTGATATTGATGGGTTATCCTCAGCATATGACATTATTATCTGATCGGTAAAGGTCTGATTGCCACTCCTTCACGGTCAGCTGTTCCTTGAAGGATCTAGCACCTTTAATGAATTAGGAAACACAGCGCCGTTCAAAGTGCAGTGGCCCTGCTGGGTTACTGCAGCTCAGCTGCCATTAAAGTTAGGGGCTCCTGTGCTGTAGTAACCTGGTACAGCCACAACCCTTACGGAGCTTTCTGTGAAGGTTCTCATTCATCTTGGTCATGGTATATCAGTAGTGATAGTTGTATTACTTTCATGGATTGACACTTTTTATCTATTGCTATTTTCTGAAAAATAAATAAAATAAATCTAAAAGAAATTACAACAAATAAGGGGATTGTCTATTCCTTTACAAGTGATGACCTGTCCTCAGGATAGACCTTCACTATCTGATTGGTGGGGATCCAACACCTTGTCCCCTGCTGATCAGCTGTTCTGCAGTAGCTCCGGTGCAGGAAGTCAGCGCTGGAACTACACTGCTCAGTCTGTGGACGAAGCCGGTTAATGCAGTGCTGCTTCCATTCATCTCAGTAGTAGCAGCACTACATGAACCAGCTCTGTCCAAAGCACAATGGATGGACCTAATCAGAGGTGTGTGGGACCCCTGACAATCAGATACTGGAGGCCCAGCTTGAGGATAGACTATTAATTATAAAGGAGTGGACAATCCCTGTAAGGTCTAAAATAGGCCGTTCACAAAGTGTTTAGGTTATTGTATTAAAATCATCTCCACTTGATATCTAAGGACCAACTGTGCTGGCAGAGGACAGGCCTGATTGTCAGAGAAGGGTGGGATTCTCAGATTTCTGAATGTTTTCAGGTCTGGGTTTATGTAATAGAAGTGATCGGTGAGTGTAGAGCAGAGTCCTGGACTTTATCACCCATCCATTATAATTATTAGTGATGAGCGGCAAGGGCAATATTCGAATTCGCGATATTTCGCGAATATTTGGGCGAATATTCGCCATATATTCGAAAATTCGCGAATTCAAGATCTCCAGGCATTATTTTCTTGATTGCGAAAATTCGCATAAAATTCGCATAAAATTTTCATGAACTGGTATTTAAAAAAATATAGAATATTCGCAATTACGAATATATTTAGCGATATTCTAAATATTCGCGAATTCTCGAAGTGGCGATATTCGCGATTAAAATTCGCAATTCGAATATTCGTGATCAACACTAATAATTATAAGGACACGACCACAAATGATTTTCTTTTAGTACAGTTTTTGATTCAGTATTTTGTGCCAAAGCCAAGAAAGGATTCATATAAATGGGAAATATAAAGGAAGGACTTGTACTTCTCCTTCCTTTTGACATAAAAACTACATCAAAAACTGCACTCAGCCTGATAGGAAGCTTATAGAATTGTCTTCTTTACTGTTTGGAAAGAAAACACAAAATCTCTTTTTAATCCTAACAGAAAATCCCAGTAAGAACTCTGAGGGAAACTTCATCTTATCACTAAATTATAAAGGACAAGATGAAGATATCGGGCAGTGCTCTTCAGGAGAAAACGTCATTACCTGTAATGTCCATCCAGGACTTCACAGACCAGATCTGTCATATAATGCTCCTAATCATAAAGAACCTTCTCCTGACCAATCACAGATTGTTATCACAAGTATCGGGCCCAAAGAGGTTACAAGTTTTCAGTGTGAGGAATGTGGAGAACAGTTTACAGACATCTCAGGTCTATTTGCACACAGAAGAAGTCACACAGGAGAGATGTCGTATTCATGTTCAGAATGTAGGATATGTTTTACAGATGAACCAATTTTTCTTAGACATCAGAGAAGTCACACAGGGGAGAAAAAATATTCGTGTTCAGAATGCGGCAAATGTTTTACAAAAAAGTCAAGTCTTGTTACACATCAGAGAATTCACACAGAGGAGAAACCAGTTTCACGGTCCGAATATGGGAAATGTTTTAGAAATAAATCAGATCTTGCTAAACATCAGAGAGTTCACACAGGAGAGAAGCTATATGTAAGTTCAGAGTGTGGGAAAGGTGTTACACAAAAGTCATATCTTGTTTCTCATGAGAAATATCACACAGGGGAGAAGCCATTTTTATGTTCAGAATGTGGGAAATATTTTGTCACTAAACAAAACCTCAAGGTTCATCAGAGAAGTCACACAGGAGAGAAACCGTATTCATGTTCAGAATGTGGAAAATGTTTTGCTACTAAATACAGCCTCAAGGTTCACCAGAGAAATCACACAAAAGAAAAAAAAACATTTATATGCTCCAAATGTGGTGACTGTTTTACAAAAAAGTCAGGTCTTGTTACACATGAGAAAGTTCACACAGGAGAGAAGCCATTTTGATTGTCTTCATGTGAAAAAGAAAAACCGAATTTGAAACTCATCTGAGAATTCACACATAGAGGAAACAAAATTCTTGTTTGGAATGTGGGAAGTGTTTACAGGCATTAAACAGCCTATAGGAGAGTATATTTTTCTGTGGAATTACCCTGGGTTTGCCAAAGAGCCAAATTATATTTCCCTGAGGTCAACAGTGACCAGGATCCATGGAGGAAAAGTATTGTGGATTTGAGGAAAAAAAAAGAAGAGCGTTGTTTACTGTCAGAGCAGTGAAGATGATTGTCCCCATGGACCTTGCTTCTCACCGTATTTATACCTCCGCCAGCACTGCAGGAGAATCCAGAGGGACACAGTGAGAAACGTAAGGACACCTCCTGTAGACTTTTATGTAACCTATGTGGACATATGGAATGGGTATTTGCTCTTCATTAATACAATATATCAAGATAAAGGTGATGGGGGGGGGGGAAATAAAAATTTCCTTCTCTTTGCCTCATTCACACTTTTGTATTCTGGTCAGTATCTTACACCAGTATTTGTAGGATATAACTAGGTGTAGCTCCCGAACATGGAAGACTTTCCATTATACTTTTCTCTGTTTTATTCCGTTCCCTGTTACGGCTTACAGATACTGATACAAGATACCGACCGAAATGCAAAAGTGTAAATGAGGCCTCACTGTCTATTGGTCTCTTACAGTGGAGCTTTTATTGCCTACTCTCCCATAGAGATCCTGCACAGCCAGTTATACATCTCATATCTTCCTTGGTGGTCTGTGGAGGTCTTCATTCATCTAGGTCATGATATATCCGTAGTAATAAATCGGAGCAACTGGACATGCAATTTTTTTCTCGAAGACTTTTCACTGGTCATGTGAATTGCTTTCTCAATTAGAATGGCTTGTACAAGAAATCTCCGGCAATATACACTGCCACTTACAATGCTGTCCTAACACCTCTCCTGATGCAGTACAATTACACCTAATAACATCAGTAATGCAAATGCAATCAACACCTTACCTCCATGGCTGAACCATAAATCACTAGTGTCGGAGATTTCTCATATAAGGTATTGTAATTTACAAAGACAGTCGGATGACTTGTGAAACACCAGTCCAGTTGCTCTGACTTAATACTACTGACATTCCTTGATGGGTTTCTCACAAAGAGAGGAAAATACAAGTTGCGCTCAGGGATCACCAAGTAAACCTGGAAATAACTTTATACACTCTGACACAAAAATAACACACCAAAAAGGAGTTGTTGGAATGAAGCTTTCTCTGTGTGAATGTAATGATGATAAATGTGAGTGATTATAATATTGGAATGGAAGTCCCATGGTCAATTGATGTCATCACTGTAAGTCAGCGTGTTCCAAGCACACGCACCAGGATTTTTAGCCTTAGGAAACCTACCAAATTATATATTGGTTGGCCTGATTAATATTTCATATTTGTGTTTGGTATGCCTGGGTTGGTAAAAATGTTGTGTAAACCTTGGTGGTCCCATTATCCTACTCAGGGACACCTACAAGATGTTTTGGCTCAAATTAGAATTATGCCATACAACCTTTCACATTTTGCATTCATATTGGCCAGCCTCCTGTCAATGACAAAAAGGAGGGTGAAGGAGGCTGTCTAAGTCTACTGTAAACCACACCTGGTTCAGATTCCTGGGGATACACCTAGTGTAAGTCTGGCCAACTTTCCACTGTTATCCCAGTGTAGATCCCTCACCGATCTAACTGGTATGCCATCCATTATTTCATCCTCATTCTATTTCCGTACTGTTTGATTATCAGTATGTCTCTTTTTGTCATCTTTTTGTAACTTTTAGCACTGTACCGTTATTATATTAAATCCTAAATTTTATAAGCTGTTCCTTGCTACTTTAAACGTACCTACACCCTCTAAGCAGTGGCGGATTATAATTGGGGCGTTCGGTCTGTAGCCCTGGGCCCGGCCTCGCTGGGGGGCCCAACGCCATCCCAAACGCCCACAAACTACGGCGAGTCACAGGAGCGCATAGTTCCCTGCCCAACCGCCGTCCACCGATCATCGCAATAGGCAATGGAAGCATATGCGATAGTAAAATCCTGGCGCAGGCGGGCGTGATGACGTTATCATGCTGCGCCTGTGCCCGGACGCAACACACTGGCATGTGTAAGTGCAGCGTGCCTGCCTACCATCTACGAGTGAGCACCGACTGGGACACAGGTTAGTATTATCTTTTATTTTATTTATTTTTTTGTGCCAACTTTGGGGGACATTACCGGGGGGCATAGGAGAATATTACTGAAGGGACAGTGAGGGCAAATTAGTAGTGTGGGGGACAATTAATACTGTAGGGGCAGTGTGGAGAAATGAATAGTGTGGGGGCAAATTACTTAATAAAGGGCAGTGTGGGGGAAAATTACTTAATGGATGGCGGTGTCTGGGCAAATTACTTAATGGATGGCATAGTCGGGGCAAATTACCTAATGGGGGCTTTTACTTTGTGGGGGGACTTACTACATGGGAGACAGTGTGGGGGAAATTACTATATGGAGCAGTGTGGGGGAATTACTATATGGGAGGCAGTGTGGGGGAAATTACTATATGGGGGCAGTGTGGGGGAAATTACTATATGGGGGAAGTGTGGGGGAAATTAATATATAGGGGCAGTGTGGGAGAAATTACTATATGGGGGAAGTGTGGGGGAAATTAATAGATAGGGGCAGTGTAGAGGCGTTACTATTAGGGGACAATATTTTTGGGGACACTATACAGGCATTGTTACCTGGAGCACAATATAGGGTGTTATTATCACTGGGGGCACTCTAGGGGACATTATAATTGCTGTAGACACTATACGGACCTTTGGGGTAATTTATCAAACTTTTGTAAAGTAGAACTGGGTTAGTTACCCATAGCAACAGATTCCACCTTTCATTTTTGACAGCTCCTTTGGAAAATGAAAGGTGGAATCTGATTGGTTGATATGGGCACCTAAGCCAGTTGTACTTTACACCAGTTTGATAAATGACCCCAATTATGAGAAATCTAACGTGTCTGTATCAAACTCTGTAGAGACGAGATGCGGCTGAAAGAATTAGTCATGGTGGTCTGGGTCAAACGGAGGAGAAGAGGAAAGAGAAGATCTGCATGACAGGAGATGTCACTGGATGTAACAGGTATGTGGTTCTGTATTCCCCTATATGTAGAGCGGGCTCAGTACTGTGACCTGCATCTCATCTTCTCCTCCAAGTCTTTATTATCATAATCATATGTATTTTAATTTGTCACCTGCAGTCCTATGTAACAGCCCAGATAACAGTGATAACTTTCTGTGTGCAGATAATGTAGTAGATATTCAATGCAGTCCTATGTAACACCCCACATAACACAATAGTTCACTGTGTTATGTGAGGTGTTACATAGGACTGCAGGTAACATCTATGACATCTGTTATGAGATTGTGGGCGTCCGACTCCTGGCGCCCCGGCCAATCAGCTGCGCAGTCAGGACATGCTTATTAAGAAACATGTTTTCCCTTAAAAAAAAAGAAAAGAAGCTTGGGAAATTGGTGGGGTATCTGTTTTATGTGTAGTCTGACCTTCCCTAGATTGAGGGTGGGAAGACTGAGGCTCCACAAGCCCTCGGGTAATAAAGGGGCTACATGTGTGTTTACACTGGAAGGAAGATTCTGTAGAGTTGGGAATAACGTCTAGCAAAATGGATATAAGTGTTTAAGTTTTGGATCTCCTTGGTCTGTTCTGGTCGGAGACTTAGCAAGGGGGCAACTGTAACATTAGACTCCCTAAATATGATGGGAAGGGGAAAGAGACTAAGATCGTAAAGGTCTAGCTATAACATGACCTTGGGGTTTCCTGGGATGCTAATACTCTGACATTTAGCTCCTATTAAGGGTATTTTTTTGTAATAAACAAAAAATCACAGAAAAAAAAATAAAGATAAAAACATCCTGCACAGTATAATAACTAAATATGCGGATGTCCTTGGCCACATTCATGAAAAAAAAATCACAGAAAAAGAGATAATAAAGCAATATTATCATTTATTTTTTATATTTTTTCATGAATGTGGCCAGGGACATCCGCATATTTAGTTATTATACTGTGCAGGATGTTTTGATCTTTGTTTTTTCTGTGATTTTTTGTTTCTTATGTAGTATATGCTTTTGGGAGTGGCACCTTCAAGTGTGAATGCGCTCCTATTTTATCTTGGGAGTAGCATTTCTGTGCACTTTTACCCTACCTATCAAACAGACCGCCTTGATTAGGTGGTACATATAGGTGTCCGGGCTCCTCCTCCCATTGGTTGCTGGATGCACATGGAGGTGACTAGGAGCAGCGCACCATATGTGCGGCGTCTGCGCTCCTGAAC
Source organism: Bufo bufo (assembly GCF_905171765.1). NCBI lineage: Eukaryota > Metazoa > Chordata > Amphibia > Anura > Bufonidae > Bufo > Bufo bufo. The sequence continues at coordinate 12,135,293 of NC_053392.1, read as the reverse complement.
ATAGAAGCCCAATGGTTTAAGTAGGTTTAGCGTAGGACCCGCCTGACCTGAGAGCACCTTGGCGCTTGGTAGGCGGGCACAGATTTGTTTTGATCAAAATATATTGGCTAAGTGTCTCAGATTTGATTACATCACAGTGAGGACTTGGTCTATATATAGTATTTTTTTGTAATAGTGCATTCTACTGAGGTGTACCGTTTTCTTCACGTAGACTTCTTTATGTATATTTTTCATTTATCAGATCTGGTGACCAGTATTTTGATGATAAAATGTTGACGTGATGTTGCATGCTTTACCCTTGCACAAAATTTTGTGACATTTTGACCTCGGCCCTTTTTGGCCCCACTTTTGGTTTTGAAGTACAAAAGAGGTTATGTTTTCTGCTTACACCACTTTTAAGGCAGGTTCATAATGTGCACCTAGAAAAACTGGAATAGTATTTCTATACAAAGTACTCCAACCCAGACTCATGCAAAACTGACTTTAGATATTACCCCCATGATAAATTCCCCCCTTAGGGCTCATGTACACTAATGTATTTTCTTTCTGTTCCCGTTTAGTTTTTTGTGGACCGTATGCGGAACTATTCTTTTCAATGGGTCCATAATTTTTTTTAAAAAGTTACTCCGTGTGCATTCCGTTTCCATATGTCCGTTCCACAACAAAATAGTCCTAGTATTGTCCACATTACGGACAAGGATAGTACTATTCTATTAGGGGTCAGCTACTCCATTCTGCGGATCCTTGTTTTGAGGACCATAAAATACATACGGTCATGTGCATGAGCCCTTAGACTGTACGCATTCGATAAACACTGCAGCCATGTGGTCTGGATTACTGCAGATTGGGCCATTGCTACTGACGTGTTCTGGGAGCTTGGAGTGTGTTTTATGTTGGTTCAGGGAATTGTTGCATGTCCCAGTCTGCTCCACATTCATTATTACTAGGTGACATTTTCATAAGTTTGGTGCAGGTGCAGGACTCTAATATAGAAACTTGACTCAAATACACCTACAATGATAAATGCCCCCCGCCCCTATACAGTGGGGAAAATAAGTATTTGATACACTGGTGTCTGTAATTTTTATCGTAGGTTCACTTCAACTATGAGACAGAATCTACAAAAAATTCCAGGAAATCACATTGTATGATTTGTAAATAATTAATTTGCTTTTATTGCATGAAATAAGTATTTGATACAATAGAAAAACGGAACTTAATATTTGGTACAGAAACCTTTGCAGTTACAGAGGTCAGACATCTCCTGTAGTTCTTGACCAGGTTGCACACACTGCAGCAGGGATTTTGGCCCACTCCTCCGTACAGAACTTCTCCAGATGTTTCAGGTATCGGGGCTGTTGCTGGGCTACATTGAGTTTCAGCTCTCTCTAAAGATTTTCGATTGGATTAAAATCTGGAGACTGGCTAGGCCACTCCAGGACCTTGAAATGCTTCTTATGGAGCCACTCCTTAGTTGCCCTAGCGGGCGGGTCATTGTTATGCATGAAAGACCCAGCCACGACCCATCTTCAATGCTGTTACTGAGGGAAGGAGGTTGTTGGCGAAAAACCTGCGATACATGGCTCCATACATCCTCCCTTTAATATGGTGCAGTCGTCCTGTGCCCTTTGCAGAATAGCACCCCCAAAGTATGATGTTTCCCCCCCCCCCATGCTTCATTGGTTGGGACGGTATTCTTGAGGTTGTATTCATCCTTCTTCTTTCAAACTCGGTGAGTGTTGATATCAAAAAGTTCTATTTTGGTCCCATCTGACCACATGACCTTCTCCTATACCTCCTCTGGATCATCCATATGATCATTGGCAAACTTCAAACGGGCCTGGACATATGCTGGCATGAGCAGGGGGACCTTGCCTGTCCTGCCGGATTTTAATCCATGATGGCGTAGTGTGTTACTAACGGTAATGTTTGAGACTGTGGTCCCAGCTCTCTTGAGGTCATTGACCAGGTCCTCCCATGTAGTTCTGGGCTGATTCCTGACTTTTCTCAGAATCATCCTTACCCCACGAGCTGAGATCTTGCATGGAGCTCCAGACCAGGGAAGACTGACAGTCATCTTGTGTTTCTTCCATTTTCCAATAATTGCGCCAACAGTTGTTGCCTTCTCACCAAGCTGCTTGCCTATTGTCCTATAGCCCATTCCAGCCTTGTGCAGGTCTACAATTTTCTACCTGGTGTCCTTAGACAGCTCTTTGTTCTTGGCCATGGTGGAGAGGTTGGAGTGTGATGGATTAAGTATGTGGACAGGTGTCTTTTATACAGGTAACGAGTTCAAACAGGTGCAATTAATACAGGTAATGAGTGCAGAGTAGGAGGGCTTCTTAAAAAAACGAACAGGTCTGTGAGAGACAGAATTCTTGCTGGTTGGTAGGTGATCAAATGCTTATTTCATGCAATAAAATGTAAATTAAAAATGTAAAAATCATACAATGTGATTTTCAGATTTTTTTTTAGATTCTGTCTTTCACAGCGAAAGTGTACCTATGGTACAAATTACAGACCCCCCCATGCTTTGTAGGTGGGAAAACTTGCAAAATCACCACTGTACCAAGTCCTTATTTTATCCACTGTACAGTCGTGGCCAAAAGTTTTGAGAATTACATAAATATTGGAAATTGGAAAAGTTGCTGCTTAAGTTTTTATAATCGCAATTTGCATAAACTCCAGAATGTTATGAAGAGTGATCAGATGAATTGCATAGTCCTTCTTTGCCATGAAAATTAACTTAATCCCAAAAAAACTTTCCACTGCATTTCATTGCTGTCATTAAAGGACCTGCTCAGATCATTTCAGTAATCGTCTTGTTAACTCAGGTGAGAATGTTGACAAGCACAAGGCTGGAGATCATTATGTCAGGCTGATTGGGTTAAAATGGCAGACTTGACATATTAAAAGGAGGGTGATGCTTGAAATCCTTGTTCTTCCATTGTTAACCATGGTGACCTGCAAAGAAACACGTGCAGCCATCATTGCGTTGCATAAAAATGGTTTCACAGGCAAGGATATTGTGGCTACTAAGATTGCACCTCAATCAACAATTTATAGGATCATCCAGAACTTCAAGGAAAGAGGTTCAATTCTTGTTAAGAAGACTTCAGGGCGTCCAAGAAAGTCCAGCAAGTTCCAGGATCGTCTCCTAAAGAGGATTCAGCTGCGGGATCGGAGTGCCACCAGTGCAGAGCTTGCTCAGGAATGGCAGCAGGCAGGTGTGAGCGCATCGGCACGCACAGTGAGGCGAAGACTTTTGGAAGATGGCCTGGTGTCAAGAAGGGCAGCAAAGAAGCCACTTCTCTCAAAAAAAAACATCAGCGACAGATTGATCTTCTGCAGAAAGTATGGTGAATGGACTGCTGAGGACTGGGGCAAAGTCATATTCTCTGATGAAGCCTCTTTCCGATTGTTTGGGGCATCAGGAAAAAGGCTTGTCCGGAGAAGAAAAGGTGAGCGCTACCATCAGTCCTGTGTCATGCCAACAGTAAAGCATCCTGAGACCATTCGTGTGTGGGGTTGCTTCTCATCCAAGGGAGTGGGCTCACTCACAATTTTGCCCAAAACACAGCCATGAATAAAGAATGGCACCAAAACACCCTCCAACAGCAACTTCTTCCAACAATCCAACAACAGTTTGGTGAAGAACAATGCATTTTCCAGCACGATGGAGCACCGTGCCATAAGGCAAAAGTGATAACTAAGTGGCTCGGGGACCAAAATGTTGACATTTTGGGTCCATGGCTTGGACACTTCCCAGATCTTAATCCCATTGAGAACTTGTGGTCAATCCTCAAGAGGCGGGTGGACAAACAAAAACCCACTAATTCTGACAAACTCCAAGAAATGATTATGAAAGAATGGGTTGCTATCAGTCAGGAATTGGCCCAGAAGTTGATTGAGAGCATGCCCAGTCGAATTGCAAAGGTCCTGAAAAAGAAGGGCCAACACTGAAAATACTGACTCTTTGCATAAATGTCATGTAATTATCGATAAAAGCCTTTGAAACGTATAAAGTGCTTGTAATTATATTTCATTACATCACAGAAACAACTGAAACAAAGATCTAAAAGCAGTTTAGCAGCAAACTTTGTGAAAACTAATATTTGTGTCATTCTCAAAACTTTTGGCCATGACTGTATATATGAGGTGGTGCTACTAAGCCCTTGGCTTTGACCACAGAAAATTGAGATAGAACTCTGAATTTAAACAGTTATTCTACATAGCCCCCTGAGATAACCATGCACTTCTGACTATTGTGTTACAACATCTTAAACCCAACCAGAATTTGGTTGGGTGGCAAACCAGGCATTAATCATGGCAGTTGTGTCAGAAAGGCTCCCTTGAGGTGTAGATCAGGCTAAAATGGAGGATGATCCAGCACATCAAAGCCCAAGTCAGACAGTTTGTTTTGGGTGATGCATTGTTGTGCAAGAACACCACATCTTAGGTCGACATTCCACACTTTTTTCACTCTTTCAATTTATTCAAAAGTGCTGTATAATGCACAACTGTGGTAGTAGACCAATTTGAAAGGTAGACCCCAAGCAGTATCCTACCTTTATCCCAGAGGATAGAAAATGCATAGCCTTGGATGACCACTTCTGCACTCTGGAAAACCACTGTCTCCATTGTTTTAAATACCCTTTTGGCTCAGGATCATAAATAAAAATCCATGTCTCCATTGTCAACCATCAAGAAAGGAAAGCATCAGCATCCTACCAAAAATCCTGCATAATTCCCCAGGAGGCCTGCACTCGGCACACTTTTGATCTGCTGACAAACATTTAGGGACCCACTTGGCAAACACCTTCCTCATGTCGAGATGACCGTGAATTATGGATCCAACTCTTTCTCTGGAAATATTCACAGTCATGGCTATCTTCACAGCAGAAACTTGTCATGTCATGAATGGCATCTATGGTTTCTGGAAAGATCATCCCTGAAGGTCTTCCAAAAGGGCACTTGTCACCTGTTTTTTACTGTGGAGGATGAAGGACACCTGTCTTCTATTGTTTGCACCATGTCACCGTGAATGTCTTTGGCCGACATCAGAAACAGTAAGTTCATCACTGCCCTGCTCTCCATTGCTCTGAAATCTGCTGAAGACTATGCCATGTTGTCTTCAAACCTGCATAATATAAGAATCGAATATGAGATCATGCCAAAATGTGTTCACAAAATATTGAAAAGATTGAGCTTTTGAAGTTCTATAACCTTCACTGATGTTTAAAAAATAACACCTCAAAGCAACACATCGACAGCCTGTGATTGCACTCATGGGGACCGAGATAGCACTCTACCTCTAACTGCTTAGATGCCACGAGTGCTATTGATTGTGGCATCTAGGAGATTAAACATCCAAGATTCGAGTTATCATATCTTAGGGACTACTAGTGATCATCTGGATCACAGCCAGTGAACCCTAACCTGCTACCAGCCATCCAAAACCACTCCGGGTAGTATAAAACTAGAGCAACCTCTAGGTATTCACCAGAGTCTACTGCGAGGTGGGATGGACTTTTCTGCTAGTGACCTTGGATACATCTGTGGTGCTGATAACAGAATACTGGTGCAGGCCCACTAGTAGTAGACCTTCCATAATGACCAGGGAGGTACAAAGAGGAGTAAACAAGCAGGGTCAAAAAACAGGAGAAAGACACAATGAATTCAGTACACGAGAGGTTATTCCAGAAACAAGCCAGAGTCCATTTACCTGAACAGCAGATATAAACAGAAACAACAGCCACAGGATAAATCCAAAAACAAGCCAGAAGTCAGAACACCAGAAAAATCCATAGAATATGGCGCAGTGTAGAGCCCTGAATACAAAGCAATCACAGGTTACACCGACATCTGCAGTCTTAAACCTCCTGCCTGGGTCTGGGATTGGACACAGAATCAGAAATCTGATTTGTTCATTGACCAGTCACATTGACAGGCCGACCTGCCAGGATTTAACAGGTCAGCATGGCAACCTTCCCAGCATAGCTCTGCATGGTAATTTGGCTGAGGAAGCTCCTGACAAGTTATCTCTGATCCCTACCGTTACAGCAGGACCCATCTGTCAGTCGGTAATGGCCTGGTAGTTATACACATCCCTATCCGCCTATATGCTGATCAGTCAGGGAGAATTTTGAAAACGAAAAGCAGAGGATCAGTGGATGTGTTGAGGTCATGTATAAAGATCTCCTGGTTGGGGGGATGTGGGTGAAGATCATCTGGTGGGGAAGAAGTGTTGAGGCCATGTGTGATGATCGCCTGGTCAGTGACCAATGTCTGTGAATGAGAGTGCTGGGGGGGGCAGTTGTGGGTGCACACCAAAATCATCGTGGCTCTTAGAACCAGCAGCACAGTACAGCATGGTGTCTGCAGGAGGCGTAGGGGCTGTGGAGCGGAGAAAGGAATGCGAATGTTACCGTCCATTCATAGGTGAGGATAGTTTAATCAGACAGAATGAATTCCAAGTGATCAGAGACTCCATGTTCACACTTTGGGGCCTCCATGTCTCGGGTTTAGCTTGAGTCCTTTATGATGCTTTGGAGAGAAAGAAAGACATAGATACAAAGGGGGACATTTATTAAGGCCGTCTCTTCATAAGATGGGCGGATCTACTGTCGCTTCTAAATGTAAGACAACTTCCGAGCTATTGTACATTTAGACCATTAAAAAGGCGTAGAAAATGGCGAATGAGATAAGCCTGCCCGTCCTCACCCACAATTTTAGATCTGGCGTGAGTGCGGCGTAGTTAGCATCTGCGCCTGAAATACGCCTAATTTAGGCATATTTCAACTTAGTAAATAACACCAAATGTCTCCAGGTGTCTTTCTCTGGGAAAAATGTCCTGCAGAGTAATTTATTATCAGCAGACATAATCAGGCAGATTACATTCATCTCATCAGTGTAAAGCAGAACCGCACATTTACCTATTACCGTGAAGACTGGACATGACAGAGATTACATAGGGGACATATATAGTAACATAGTAACATAGTAACATAGTACATAAGGCCGAAAAAAGACATTTGTCCATCCAGTTCGGCCTGTCATCCTACAAGTTGATCCAGAGGAAGGCAAAAAAACCCTGTGAGGTAGAAGCCAATTTTCCTCACTTTAGGGGAATAAAAAATTCCTTCCCGACTCCAATCAGGCAATCAGAATAACTCCCTGGATCAACGACCCCTCTCTAGTAGCTATAGCCTGTAATATTATTACAAATGTCCATATATATGTCCATACGGAGATTCTCCTGGCCCCAGTACTATAACAGTTTGATCTGGTCTTGTCCAGTTTGCACCATCCTATGGACACCTAACTCTAACCCTGAGGTCAACAGTGACCGGGATCCATAGAGGAAAAGCATTGTAGATCTGAGGAAGAAAAGAAGATCTCGGTCTACTGTCCCCATGGACCTTGCTTCTTACTGTATTCATCCCTCAACCCACACTCCGAAATCCAATGGGACACGGTGAAGGAGGAAGGACTCCCCACGTAGACTTCTATAGCTTTCCTTTCCTTCTACAGCTCGAATATCTGCTACTGCCTCCTTGGTGAAAATAACCTTCAGCAGGCAATTAATGAAGGACCTCATTCACACGTGTGTGTTCTGGTCAGTATCTTACCTCAGTATTCGGAAGATAAAACTAGGAGTAGCTCTAGAACATTGAAGATGTGTAATTGTAAATCTTTACTTTACACGTTTCTAAGTTAAGTTCCGCTCTCATTTTTGGCTTACAAATATGGATAAAAGATACCGACCAAAATACACAAGTGTAAATGAGGCCATATTGTCTACTGGTCTACTATATGGGAGGTTTTATTGCTAACTGTCCCATGGAGATCATCCACAGCCAGTTAGACATCTCACTTGGTGGTCTGTGGATGTCTTTATGTAACAGCAACTGCTGTGCCCCTGCTTACCGCCGCTGTCCCAGGCGCCGTGCTCTTCGGTGATCGGTGGCCAGTGCTTCCCAGTAACCACTGCGGTCCGGCGCACTCTGTATGAGTGATGTTTCTTCTGAGGATTCCGCTCCACAGCTTCCATTCAGCCCTGGACACAGCATGAGTTTGGCTGGTTTCATGTGTCACTGCTCGAAGGGCGGTACGCATCACTCCCTGGGCTGGACTGGGTTTGGTCAGGTGACCTCGTTGACCAACCCTGGCTCTCCTACACATACTTAAGGGGCTCAGCCCCTTTCCCAGATGACTGAGTGTCAAGGTCCTAGTCATTTGCTAAAGAGCTTGATAACCACTTGTGTTCCTGACCAATACTTTGTCCCTGGACTCCGCTTATCGTCTGATCCCTGCCTGCTTGCTTTGTCTCTCCTGTTGCCGACCCGGATTGCCTGACCTGTACCTGTGCCCCCTGCCCTGATCTTCTGCCTGTTTGACTACGCCTCTGCCTCATCTTTCGGTTCCTGCTTTGTTGCTCCTGGTAACGACCCTGCCTGTTTACTGCACCTGTACTGCTGGTTCCTATCTCAGGTTTCTTCTGGTCCGCCTGGACCAGCTGCTATGGACTCTGGGACTGCTCTGGAGTGGCACCTAGCAACTACCCTAACAGCCCAAGTCTATCCTCACCATCAGGGCTCTAGCGGAGACCAGGTAGTTCCTTAGTCATGCCCCTCCAGGATGCAGCCAGTCAGTAGCACAGTGGGTTCACACACGCTGATCCGTGACACTTTATACATCCAGGCCTTGGTAAATCAGTAGTAATGTCAGAGCATGTGGACTTATGGGAGTTTATTTACTAAGACCGGTGTGATGGAAACTCTCTTTTCTGTAATTTAGGAGAGATGTCAGATGGTCTCTAATTCTGTGAGCATGTTTCCAATTAAGTCCTTTACGATGCACTGGAGAGAAAGAAAGACTTAGATAAAATGTTTTTAGGTGTCTTCATCTGGAGAGTAATTTATTATCAGCAGACATAATCAGGCGGATTACATTCATCACATCAGTGTAAAGCAGAACCGCACATTTTGTCATATATCTTCTATATAAAAAGAATTTTATAAAAGAGAGGATCAAAAAAATTATATGATCCTTCGGGCGGACATAAACGCCTCTAAGTTCTTTTTATCGAGTCGCTTAATTTGATTTGAGCAAGCAGTGAAACAAAGGGACAATTGTATATGCAAAACATATAATCGTTTTTTATAAAACAAAGAATATAAAATCAATACAATTGCAAAACAAATGATGGTTACAAAATAATACCTGAACACGCCATACGGTGGTGCTAACACACCCCTATCTCACCAGCACAGTATAACTTAGTGATTTATGACAACCAGTGTCATACCTTTAAGAAACAGACTCATATACCAAGAGAAACTTAGGATCTTCTGTTTATCAAACCGGCTATAGCAATAAAACACGGATTATACAGGAAAATTAATGTTATCCCTTGACTCTGTTTTCCTATGACCAATCAAAAATATATGATATTAATATGATAAAATATTCAGCTCGGCAATCAGACTATGGAAAAATAACTTTCCAAGGGTTTAGTCCTCTTTTCAAATAATGTCAGATCTTCCATTAATAATATCTATCTTTGCTAAGAGAATAATCATCATTATGGAGGCGCCTAACACTATATATTCCCACAGTATGGGGACTTTTGGCTATATACCGAGAGAAATATCTCATTAATATCACGAGCAGTAAGCACAATATATACGTTACCGGGTCAAAGGTAGAATGAGTTCAGATGGGACCAGTTCTCAAGAACTTTCCTAGTAGTTCAAAAATAATAATAATCCAAGTTTCTTTTGGTATAGTATTCTTTTTGAGTTTTTCTTTTGGTCTTGATTGAATGGATGGATGGATCCCTTAATGCCCTGCACACGAGTAATTATTCCCCACCTTATCTAAGAATCATCCCCTTTAGATTAAGGATTTCCAATCAGGTAAGGTGGGTGTATTCGCATGCTAATAACACAATGATGTCATATTAACCCTTGACATGGTATAAAACAAATGATAAAATAATATAATACTGTCCATCTGCCTCCAGATGGCACTGTGGTACTGCAGATGAATATCACAACCTTAAACATTAATTCTAAATACCTAATAATAGGTTCACATGACCTTCTTAACCTTTTTAATACACATCATTGAGGAAGGTCTTTTCCTGACACTTTTAATTACCTATAAACTAGACTTGTTGGAGTCCCTGTCTTTTCCTATCAATTTTGAATATATGTTAACTTGATAACAATATATAACAGCCTTGATACTCGGCATCGGGATTTGTATATTTACTTATGTACATGGATGAAATAACATTTAACTCTTCTCAGAAATCCAATTACCAGAAACTTATTTCAGTGTTTCTGTATCTTCTACAGGATACATTCTAAATGACACATACATGGTATAATATATATATATATATATATATATATATATATATAAATCGATACATTGTTACACAGACCAGACATTATATGAATTATTGGTTAAAATATGTTGAAAACTAAATATACCATACAGAAATATATATAATATAATTATGAATACATGAATTGAACCTCATACAGCAGGTGTTTCTCAAGGATATGAATTCTTATCTCGTCATGGCTTATCCATGAAACAACCAGGGCCAGCCTTTGGGGTGTGCGAACCGTGCGGCCACACAGGGCGCCATGGCAACTGGGGCGGCCGGCGGCCAACACAGCCACTGGCGGACCCAGGTGCGCGGTAGGGGGCTGCGGGGGGGCACAGGGAGATGAACGCTTCCATTGTGGAAGCGCTCATCTCCATAGTCATCTGTATCGCCGTCCTAAGGACAGAGATACAGATGGCTGTGTTGAGGCAGGGGAGGGAGAGGCGTGTCCCTTTCCCTCCCTCTGATAGGCTGCCGGCCTAGTGCCGGCAGCCTATCAGAGGCCGGCGCGACGATGTAATCGCGCCGCCTGAGCCGTACAGCACAGGACACAGGCCGGAAGAGGCCTGCATCGCATCGCATCGCTGACACTGAGGTAAGCATAAGTGTTTTTTTGTTTTTTTATATATGCAATACTTTTACTGGCACATTGGGGGGCTTTTATCACTGGCACATTGGGGGGGCTATTTTTACTGGCACATGATGGGGGGCTATTATTACTGGCACAAAATGGGAGGCTGTTATTACTGGCACATGATGGGGGAGCTGTTATTACGGGCACATGATGGGGGGCTGTTATTACTGGCACATGATGGGGGGGCTGTTATTGCTGGCACATGATGGGGAAGCTGTTATTACTGGCACATTGGGGAGGCTGTTATTACTGGAGCATTGGGGGGGCAGTTATTACTGGCACATGATTGGGGGGTTGCTCTTGTTACTGGCACATTATTTGGGGCACTATAGGGGCATCTACTGAGGCCACAAAGAAGGGGTATTTTATATGGGGGCTCTGTACAGTAGAATTTTATACTGGGAAACATTATGGTGGGCACTATGGGGAAGGGGGGAGAGGAGTACGATGGGCTCATCTACAGGGGGCTCTAAGAAGGGGTATTTCATACTTGCAAATTAGGGGGGACACTGAGGGCACCTACTGGGGCATTTTATACTGGTACATTATGGGGGGCACTAGAAGGAAGGGGGGAGAGGAGCACTATGGGGGCACTTTATAGGGGTATTTTATACTGGCACATTATGGGGGCACTATGGGGACATTAGCTCAACTGGGGGCATTACAAGGGGGTATTTTTTGCACTGTCACATTATAAGGAGAACTATTTCTACTGGGGGGTATTATGGTGGGCTTTATTACTCCCCCATGGTATGAGTTCCCTAGTAGCAGCACCAGCCTCTCCCTGCTCTGCTATTCCTCTGCCCCTTCTCCAAATCCTTATTATGAAATCTCTCTCATTAGGATAAAACACAACATCAGCTGCACCAAGCCCCCCAGTGAAGTGTACAGTGTACAGTATACCTCTACACTGTGTAGTCTGTTCTATAAGCACCATTGTTTTGTGGCGGCGGACAGAAAATAATCTGGAAGTGCCCCTGCCGAGACCAGGCTCTGGATCCGCCACTGGACACAGCTTGCAGTCTCTGTCTCTTACAGCAGGCCGGCCCGAGATTGTGTAAAAAACTATTTGTTACAAAGATTGTTTTCCTCTTTGTGTATGTTTAGGTGAACCGGGGGTGGGGGGGCACCTCAAGATTAGCTCACACAGGGCGTCTGAACACCTAAGACAGGCATGTCTGAGTAAGTTAGTGTACTCCCCATAGATAAACCCATATCTTTAGCAATAACTTTGCCATGAACTCATCTTGGCCTCTTCAGCCACATAACAGAACTTTGGTTCAAGCTGATTTTATTCTTAAAGGCAACGAGTATTCATTTTGGCTATAATATCATTAGATAATATTGTATACTTATGAAAATGCACAACAAATTACCTATTACTGTGAAGATTGGACATGACGGAGATTACACAGGGGACATATATGTCCATACGGAGGGTCACCTGCCCCCAGTACTATACCAGTATGATCTGGTCTTGTCCAGTATGAACCATCCTATAGACTCAGCTTATGAACTCTAAATGACCCTACAATATGAGAGACGAAGGAGGACGTGTGAGATGTAAGATAAATGCAGAACTCGTCTTTATTATTTCCGCCCTTTTTCTCGGCAGACGACTACTTCCCACCCCTGGTGGTAGCAGGGGGACTCTCCTAACTCTTCACCCTTTCATTGAGCTGTGTTCTGTATGTAAACAGCATCATACCTGGGAGTGGAACCAGTCAACAGCTTCTCGCCCTTTGTACCTGGTTTGTACTATATTACCTAATTAGCCTTTTTTCATAGTTGTATGTATATAAATATATATATATATATATATATATATATATAAAGAAATAAGTACCGCAGCACATCCGTCTGGTGAAAAGTGGTGGGATCCTTTATTCACCCAGGTAGCGACGTTTCGGTCCGCTTACTGGGACCATTTTCAAGCAATGCATACATTACAATTGTGGGTTTTTATGTGGTCATCTCAATTTACATACATAAGTGGTACTTAAACAAAATAGTGCAAATAAAATACAATACATTTTGAGTACATACATCCGAACATCATATAAGAGAGACAATGCAGTCAAATGCATGAATACATGTAGTTCAGATATAGGAAACCATCAGTGCATAAAATATATACTTATAACACTAAAGTGATGATCAGAATTAAATAATTGTCACCTGTAAATGTGACGTTGTAGGAGGGCCTGGTATGGAATCGGGCAAGCTCAGGTTACAGGTGGACACAGGGTTCCATGCTGTGTCTCGTGGATGCGGCGTCCCGGAACTAGATTTTCGCATGTCCGTGACGTCGTTGAAAAGGCGGTCACGTGTTCACAATGGTGTGTCACATGATCGCCGCGTCACCGGCACCATAAACAAGGTGTTACGATATCAATACAAAGTAGCATCTAAGGTCAAATGTCATTCAGGAGGCTTTTCCCAGGGTACAGGATCGGGTGATGTGCTATCAAACGATGCACTATCACTCGGGTTATGTAAATGAGGGAGGAGGGGACAGCATCTGCTGATGCCCTAACATTCCCTACATTAACCCTTACCGGGCAAAAGACTTCCAGAATTGACCATAACAAAAGAGGAAAACGCATACAAAAGACGCATTCATGTGATTGCAAAAGAAAATGCAATGTAGTCCGGGATGAACCGCGCATATCCAGAACATCTGTCCTCCTGCTGAGCTGAACCCTTTCATCCATAGGTCCTATATGTGGAATAAAAAAGTGAAGAATGTGAATAATAAAAAAATATATATTATCCAAATATATTTTAGTTAAAAACATAACAAATTTCTCATTACTGGGATCGACAAGGATACAAGAACGTGTCATCATATGAATAACCAAGGTTTGTACTCTACATTTAGGCCGTTCGGCTTAATAGATTGTAATTTAAAGATCCACTCGGATTCACGCTTTTTAAGCATTTTAATGCGGTTACCTCCTGTGCGTGGCAATGGGACATGGTCTAGGATCATGAACTTGAGATCGCTTTCCCCATGTCCCATATTCGCAAAGTGATGGGAGACTGGCAAATCTTTTCGCTTTTTTCGTATCGAAAAGCGATGCTGATTAAAGCGGGATTTGAAGTCACATGTGGTTTCACCTACATATAAAAGCTTGCAGGGACACCATAGAACATATATAACGTAACAAGAATCACAAGTCAAATAAAATTTAAGTGGATATGAGACTCCAGTGTTCGGATGGATGAAATCACGTCCCTTCACCATGTACTTACAATTTACACAGTGAAGGCACGGATAACTGCCACACTTTTTGGGAGCTAAAAATGACTGATGTACACCTTTTTGCGAGCCTATGTCATTTTTGACTAGTTTATCCTTAAGATTACTAGCCCTCTTATATGACATTATAGGTCTATTATTAAGTTCAGGGATATTTTTGTGTTCGGTGCCTAAAATTGGCCAGTGTTTATTGATAATTTTACCTACATGTGTACTGGCTTCACAAAAGGTGGAAACGAAGGGTATTTTTTGGGATTGGTCCCTCTTTGTACCATGAAAAAGATCCCTTCTTTCTCTCTGGTTGATGCGGCTTAATTGTTGTTGTAGGACTGATACTGGATAATGTCTCTGTCTGAATGATTGTGTCATTTTGTTTAAAGTGCTGTCAAGCGTATTAGTATCACTTACTATCCTCTTGACTCTAGTAAATTGGCTATACGGTAGTGACCGCACCATCGTCCGAGGATGAGCACTGTCATACCTCAGGACGGTGTTGCGGTCAGTAGGCTTCGTATAGACCTCGGTTTTTAGCAATGTCTCAATACGTTTGATATTAACATCCAGAAAATGCAGCTCAATAGTGGAACTTTCCAAAGTGAACTGTATATCCGGAACCAAACTGTTCAAGTATGTATGAAACATGTGTAGTTCGGCAGCTGTGCCCGTCCAGATGACAAAAATATCATCTATGTATCTCCACCACCTCAGCACATGGCTGAAGTGGTGGGACACATAGACGTACTGTTCCTCCAAATGAGAGACGACCATGTTGGCGTACGTGGGGGCCACATTCGTCCCCATGGCCGTCCCCCTGACCTGCATATAATAATCATCACCAAAAAGGAAATAATTATTATACAGGATCAGCCGTAACAATCCAAGAAAAAAAGTTTGAGCCTCAGTAGAATAGTTAGAATGTGCTAGGGCCGATTCTACCACTGCTAAACCGATGTTATGCTGTATAGAGGTATACAGACTGACGATGTCGAAGGAGGCCAATATGGCGTCCTCCGGCATCGTCACGTCTGCTAACCTACTAAGAAAATCCGTAGTATCCTTAATGTAAGATTTAGATGTAATTACATATTCCTGAAGAATTTTGTCTAGAAAAATAGATGCGTTACTTAAGAGAGAACCACGGCCAGAAACAATAGGTCTGCCGGGTGGGCACTGTAAACTTTTATGGATCTTAGGTAACAAGTAAAATAAAGGAGTAACTGGAAAATCTATAAGCAAAAACTCGTTCAGCTGTTCGTCAATCAGGCCTGTTTGTGTGTATGTATGTAACAGCAATTTTAATTCTCGTTGGATATCAAATTTGGGGTCTCTTTGGAGTTTGACATATACTGCAGGGTCAGACAATTGGCGGGCTACCTCTGCCATGTACATAGAAGTGTCCATGACCACTACCGCACCACCCTTGTCAGCAGATTTGATGGTGAGGGAGTGGTCATGGATCAACTGATTTAATGCTTGCAATTCCTGTCTGGTCATATTCGGATGCTGAATGCGGTCACAGAGCCCTGATTGTTTTAGCTCCTGTATGTCTCGCAGTACTGCATCCGAAAATACATCAAAGGCTTTAGAGGATATTTGGGGGGAAAAATCCTTTTTGAGTTTTAACCCCCAATCAGATAGACATAATTCATGCATAGATTTAACAGCAGTACCATGAGTATCCTGAAAGTGAATTTTAAGTTTAATCAGTCGAAAAAAATATAGTAAATCAGCCTCCAACTCAGACCCTTCTCTAATAATTGTAGTTGTACAGGTGTCAGAATATGTGAAGATATATTTACCACAGTCTGTTCAGTCAGGCTTTGGTCTTTTTCTGACTCCTTGTTTTTACGGTATCGGTGTCTGTTCCGACCGCCCCTTCTTGTGGCTTTCTTGCTGTGGTTGTAGGAAGTCCTAAAAAAGTAGCAGTGATGTTAGGGTCATCCTTCTTCTTTGGTCTTTTGGATCCTTGTATTTGATTAAATCGATTTCCGTCTGTCCAATTGTATACATGTCCCGTAGAATAATCTAATGTGTCCCGTTGCCATTTGGCTCTTTTAGTTTCCTGGATCTCATTTTTTAATTTGTTCAGGTGAGGTTGAAATCTTTTGATGTAATCATCAAAGTCCTGTGTAGACAAAATGGCCTTTAATGTGGCCTCCTCCTCCATTTTGCTATTTGTTGTAGAAAGCAAATCTCTGCGCATAAATTCTATATTGAGTAACATTAGATCCAACGCATACTTGTTGGAAATGTGCTCATATTTGGCGCGGAACTCCAAGTCATGTGAATGCATAGATGATCTTGGCTGTGTACGCATCCCTCTGGGTATGCGATTCGTTTTGACATATTCTACCAAGGTTGTAGAATGTAATTCTAAGGTTAAGCATTTTTTCACATCACGCTCATACCTCTTTTTAATGTCCAGTATTGAAGGGACCGAGAGGAAGTCCACATTACCTCCACACGACTCCACAATCCTCTCCTTGTCAGCCTCAGTATATGAGAAAGTGGAAGGTGAAAGCTGGTTTAACAGCGGATCCATCTTGCTTGATAGCATAAGACGATAGTAACACTGTTGTAATTAGAGGGTGCCAGCTCCTGTGGTATGTTGAGAATGGTGCAAAGGGGAGATCTAATTACTATGTATAAATATATCAGGGGTCAGTACAGAGATCTCTCCCATCATCTATTTATCCCCAGGACTGTGACTGTGACGAGGGGACATCCTCTGCGTCTGGAGGAAAGAAGGTTTGTACACAAACATAGAAGAGGATTCTTTACGGTAAGAGCAGTGAGACTATGGAGCTCTCTGCCTGAGGAGGTGGTGATGGTGAGTACAATAAAGGAATTCAGGAGGGGCCTGGATGTATTTCTGGAGTGTAATAATATTACAGGCTATAGCTACTAGAGAGGGGTCGTTGATCCAGGGAGATATTCTGATGCCTGATTGGAGTCGGGAAGGAATTTTTAATTCCCCTACAGTGGGGAAAATTGGCTTCTACCTCACAGGTTTTTTTTGCCTTCCTCTGGATCAACTTGCAGGATGACAGGCCGAACTGGATGGACAAATGTCTTTTTTCGGCCTTATGTACCATGTTACTATGTTACTTTTACAGACTGACAATAATACGCACAAAACCAAAGATAAAATCGATTGTAGAGTAAAAATTGTTAGGAAACATTCTTTCCTGTATATTTACTTGCATATAAAGTGCAAGTTCAGCCCAAAATGTGGTTGATTTTCGCGTGACGGCCGGTGGCATCCGTATTGTACCGCTATAAGTGAAATACTTGGACGAACCACAGCCAAAGCATTTGTTGCCACGAATGCTTTCATTAATCAACAATGAAAGTCGGAGGTTTGAAGATGATCCCACAGGCGATCTGGCGGCGTTATTCCCATTACCAGCCAAGCATTTTCTAGGAAAACAAACTCTTTGGGTTCCGAGGAGAGTATGGTTGCAAAGCTGAAACTTAAACTAATTGACGGAAGGGCACCACCAGGAGTGGAGCCTGCGGCTTAATTTTACTACGCACAGGAAACCTCACCCGGCCCGGACACGGAAAGGATTGACAGATTGATACCTCTTTCTCGATTCTGTGGGTGGTGGTGCATGGCCGTTGTGAGTGGGTGGATCGAGACGATTTGTGTGGTTCATTCCGATAACCAACGATACTCCTCCGTGCTAAGTAGTTACGTGACCCCCGGTGGTGAGGATTGTGTTGACCAGACTTTTGGATAGTGAGACTGGACTTGTAAGTGAGGGCCTGCTGGTGAGCTAACCCTCTAAAATAGGGGTGCACAACCTTTTTTGGTCTGAGGGCTGCATTGTCACATTGCTCTATTTCAAGGGGCCGCAATGTACACAGGCCGATGTAAAGTGACTGGGGAGGAATGATCGCTATCACAGTCATTCCTCCTTCATTTAGTTACATTGACTATGAGTAGTGCGGCACGATTATACCGCCAGTTATCATGAGTGAGTGTCCCTATGAAGACGTATTTCCAGTAATTGACCTGAATATCTCGCTGCTGGCCCTAGAAAAATACTAACAGTGGCCCCGTTTTGTAGTCGGGTACAAATTGATGGAAGTCCGGGCCAGCAATACCATATTGTGGCACATTATACCGCCCCACAGTTCATCACACAATGCTGCCCCCATGAGCACAAAAATACATCCCCAAAAACTCTCACTGGTTGGCCGTGAGGAGGGCACAGACGGCCCCCCGGGAAATTTCCCTGTGGGATCTATGGCTAATCCACCCTGGCTTAAAGGGATTTCCCAGTAAAAATGAATTTTTAACAAGTTCTTGCAGCATGGCCCCTGGAACCGAAGAGTTATACTTACCTGCTCCCAACGCTGATTACACCTGTCAGTGCATGGCCATGGTCACATGTACCTCTGCAGCCAATCACTGGCTTCAGCGGTGATGTGGCCACAAGCAGCGTGTCACTGCTGCAGCCAGTCATTGACTGGAGCGGTGTATGTGACCATGGTCATGCACGGACAGGTGTAAAAGTGCAGGAACCGGAAGATGGAGGCAGCGGGGGCAGGGCGGCATGGAGCAGGGAGGCAGCGGGGGCAGGGCGGAATGGAGCAGGTAAGTATGCATCTTCTGGTTCAGGGGCCACGCTGCAGGAACTTGTTCATAAATCAGTGATTTCCCTCACTGCAGAGGCCGTGCTCCCTGGTTATTACCGCCTCCTGCCAGTTACAGGCGCCATGCAATAACCAGTAAGCACTTCCTCTTACTAGTGGGGAAAGCGCTTATTGGTTAACACTTTAATAACCAGGCCTGAAAAGACACTTTTTTTGTGTTTTTGGGCACCTGGTGGTTCGAACGGTTTCACATGAATGGGGCGATAATGGCAACGGTTTTGGTTGGTGTGGGTGTTTTTTCTTTTATGTATTTTATTAATTTTTTTTATCTTTTTTAACTTAATTTTTAATATATTTCTGCTACAAATAATATCCCCCAAGAGGTCATAAAAAGACCTTTGGGGGACATTGACACTTTTTGGGAATTTTTCACTCTTTCCTTTTTATTTATTAGTTTTATTAGTATTTTAATAATATTTTATTGTATTCTTTTTTTCATAATTGGTTTATTATATTATTTAAATATATTTTTGCCACATAATATCTCCCCCAAGGGGTCATAAAAAAAACTATTGGGGGACAATGAACACTCTACTATTTTGCACTTAAATTTCTTTTTCTTTTATTTGTATTTTATTATTTATTATTAAATAGTTTTATTTTCTATTTTTTTATATATATTTTTGCCACATAATGACAAGGGATCATAAGAAGACTGGTTAGGGGGCAGTGAACACTCTTTTACTTAGCAACTTTTCTTTTTTTCCTTTTATTTGTATTTTGTTTTATATAATTTTCAATTTTTTTGCCACATCATATATATTTTTTTCTTTTATTTGTGATTTATTATATTTTTAAAAATATTATTTTAACTTATTTAATATATTTTTTTCCACATAATTTTCCCTAAGAGGTCACTGAAAGACCTTTGGGGACACAGACTTTTTTTTGCACTATTTCCACTGTAACTGGAGCATCCAAAGGAGCCCCAGTTACAGGGGAAACCAGCCTGCGGTGGGGGCTTTGTACACAGGCAGAGCTGATCAGGTCTCCTAACCCTGCAGCTCTGCGCTCCTCTGCCCCCAAGCTGGGTCCACCCTACATAGCGCTCACCTGTGTGAGGAGAAGGCAGAAGCGCTGATAAACTGCTTCTGCCTTCTCCTCGGCTCCCCCGCTATCACTGACAGCCGACGACCCGTCCTGCTCCCGCTACAGTGCAGGGGCAGGAGCTGTAATGGTCCATCGTGCGGCGCTGCTGGCAGAAACACAGCTGTGTTTCTGTCCAGGAGGACAGGGCCCGCAAATCTTGGCTCTGGGGGGCCGCAGGTTGTGCACCCCTGCTCTAAAAGATAGAATTTTTTATATCCACACACTTTACACAGCAGATGTGGCGTGGATAATTTAACTGTCCGCAGCGGACACCATCTACGGAAAAAGTATGATTGATGGCCTGCTGGCGACCCTCAAAAACATTAGGAGTGAGGGTCTGCTGCTGTGCTGACCATCTAAAACATTATGGGTGAGGACATGCTGGTGAGCTGACCCTCTACAATATTTTCGCTGAGGGTCTGAGGGTGAGCTGACCCTGTAAAAAATTATATAAGAGGGCCTGCTGGTGAGCTGACCCTCTAAAACATTAGGGGTGAGGGCCTGCTGGTGAGCTGACCCTCTAAAACATTAGGGGTGAGGGCCTGCTGCTGAACTGACCCTCTAAAACATTAGGGGCGAGGGCCTGCTGCTGAGCTGACCCTCTCAAACATTAGGGGTGAGGGCCTGCTGCTGAACTTACCCTCTAAAACAGGCGTCCTCAAACTGCGGCCCTCCAGCTGTTGTAAAACTACAACTCCCACAATGCCCTGCTGTAGGCTGATACCTGTAGGCTGTTCGGGCATGCTGAGAGTTGTAGTTTTGCAACAAAAAATTTGAGTGGAGGGAATATATACAATCTGGATTAGGAGGAGAAAACAAGATTCAACCATATACTCTTTTTTGCTGGAAAAGGTGCATGGGAATGCATGACAGTAGATTGAGTACATTATAAATGATAGATTGAAATTGCCTTTATGTTCATCATCAGATCAGCTCTCCTCTGGTGGAGTTGAGAAGTCAGGGGCAATCCAGGCCTTGTTTATTTTTATCTGAGTCAACCTGTCAGCATTGCCAGTGGACAAGCGGATACGCTTATCTGTTATGATGCCACCAGCAGCAGTAAATACCAGCTCTTGTAAAACACTGGCGGCAGGGCAGGCCAGCACCTCCAAGGCGTAGAGCGCAAGTTCGTGCCACGTGTCCAGCTTGGACACCCAGTAGTTGTAAGGCACTGAGGGATCATTGAGGACGCTGACACGGTCTACTATGTATTCCTTCACTATCTTCCAAAACTTTCCCCTCCTTGTGCCACTAAGCCGCGCTTCAGGTTGAGGTTGCTGGCGGGGTGTCATGAAAGTGTCCCATTCCTTGGAGAGTGTTGCCCTGCCTCTGTTGGAACTGCTGTGTGTTCTCCTCGTCTCCCCTCCTCGGTTGCCTAAGGAAGTACGGACTCTGCCGCCAGCGTTGTCAGATGGAAAATTTTGGCACAATCTCTCAACAAGTACCTTCTGGTATTGCACCGCTTTACTCGTCTTCGCAACCACAGGAATGAGAGAGAGATGAGAAGTTCTCTTTGTAGCGGGGGTCAAGAAGGGTGAACAACCAGTAATCTGTGTTATCTAAAATGCGTATAACGCGAGGGTCGCTGGAAAGGCAGCCTAACATGAAGTCAGCCATGTGTGCCAGAGTACCAACAGGCAAGACGGCGATGGCGACATCAGGATGACTCTCCATCTCCTCATCCTTCTCTGCCCATCCACGCTGAGCAGATGGAATTAAAGTTCCATGGGTACTACCCTCTGTAGCAGAGGCAACTGTCTCCAGCTCCTCTTCTTCATGGTCAAATTCGCGCTGAGAAGACGAACTGTGGGTGGTCTGGGTATCACCCTGTGTAATTTCCTCCCCCATTTCCTCGTCTGCCACATTCAGAGCGTCGTCCTTAATTGTGAGCAGCGATCGTTTGAGTAGACACAGCAGTGGGATGGATAAGCTGATAATAGCGTTATCGCCACTAACCATCTGTGTGGATTCATCAAAATTTTTTAAAACCTCACAGAGGTCTGACATCAATGCCCACTCCTCGCTTGTGAATAGTGGCAGTTGACTGGAAAGGTGACGACCATGTTGCAGCTGGTATTCAACAACCGCCTTCCCAGTAACTGCGTTGGTCAGGGCACTGGTGATGTTCTGGGACTCATGCTGGTGTAAGGTGTGCACAGTACACCGTGAAAAATAGTGGCGGCTGGGGACTGCGTACCGAGGGACGGCCGCCGACATCAGGCTGCGGAAGGTCTCAGTGTCCACAAGCCTATATGGCAACATTTCAAGGGCCAGTAATTTGGAAACTTGCGCATTTAGTGCTATGGCCTGTGGGTGGGTATTTGCACTTGCATTCAAATAACTGTGTTATATATTTGGACGCTGATGGTAAGTGGATGTTGTTGCTGATGGTTCATGCAAAGGTCCAGAGGCAGGGCGAGGGGCATCTGGGCCTGCGCCTTCGACAGGGGATTGGCCAGCAGTGCGTAACACAAGGGAAGAGGAGGCAGTGGTGTGACCCGCAGACCCAGATTGTGGACCCAGGCGTTCGGCCCACTTGTTTGGGTGCTTGGATGCCATGTAGCGGATCATGCTGGTGGTGGTGAGGTTGCATTTTGGTACAGCACAGGTTGTAAACTACCACTCTTTTGTCGTCTGCACTTTCATAAAAAAAAGCGCCATACTGCAGAACACCTACCCCTTGGCAAGGTAGATTTACGAATGGGGGTGCTCGGTGTAACGGTTGCGGGCCTGCTTGGTATGGGCCAACTTCTCCCTTTTGCAACCCCACTGCCTGTTCCAGCCTGTTGCGGTGCTGCGGATCCCTCCCCCTCTGTTCTGCTGTCTTAGCTCAGCTTTTCACCTTCCCATGTTGGGTCAGTCACCTCATCATCAACCACATCTTCTTCCACTTCCTCACTCTGCTCATCCTCCTGACTTGACCTAACCACAACCTCAGTGATTGGTAACTGTTTCTCATCATCATCCACCTCGTGAACGAATGATTGCCATTCACCACAGTTATTTTCTTGAGACTATGAAGGCTCAAGAGGTTGGGAATCAGGGCACAATATCTCAGGTCCTCTTCAAGCGTGCTGGGCGCAATGGCAAAATGTAATAGTGGTGCTGGAAAGAGCTCCTTGGAATATCCGAGTGTGGGATCACTCGTTTGGCAAGCCTCTCCATGGTGGGAGGAAGGATGATCAGCGAGAGGATTCGGTTGACCAGACTCTTGGCTACAGAGTCTGGACTTGGTGGAAGAGAGGGTGTTGCTTAACCGACTGGAAGCATTATCTTCAGCAATCCAACCGACCAACTGTTCACACTGGTCCGACTTGGACAGTGTTGTCCTGCGCCGCCCAGCTAAGTTGGACATGAAGCTGGGTACGGTGGAGGTTTTTCTTTTCTGGTGCAATGGCAGCAGGCACAGTTTCATTGCACACAGGGCCACGGCCTCTGCGTGCACCATCAGCATCACACCCACATCCCATCCCTTAGATGTGGCGCAGATTGTTTTACAGTCCGCTAAAGACTTTCTGATGCAGGACAGTATATGTCACAGAGACCCACAGAATATGGACACTAAATTAAGCCCAGATTTTTGGAATTTGCAATACAAACTCAGTTTTCGGATGGCGTACTGTATAGGTCATAGAACACCACAGAATATCGACACTATTTTAGGCCCAGATTATTGGAATTTGCGGTACAGACACTGTTTTCTGATGTAGTTTATATTTATATTTTTCAATATATCTAGGCCTTAAAACCACACAAGGTATTGACGCGCAGATCACACCATTCATGGATTACACCGTTGACAGCAAAAATGTGGATTATGGGGAAAAAATTATTATTTTCTCTAATATTCTTCCTATCTCTGCCCCTGACACACAGAAGGTGTTGCTGCACAGATGTCACAAGTCACTGCAGACACCTTCTATATAGCAAAAGAATCGCTATTTCAAAAAGTATGAAAAAAAATTTAATTTTATTACTACTTTGCACAATTAAATTGCTGCCACCACACACAATAGTCCTTAAAAGGACTTTTGGGTCTTTGAAACGTTTTAAAATTGAATAAATTGCAATCACAATCTCCCTACACTATCTGTCCCTTCCTAAGCGCAGCTCTCCCTGACTTGCAATGAGCCGAACCCGCGTCATTGGGTGCTATATAGCACCGGATGACGCTTTCCGGCCAGCCAATCACTGTAATGCCAGCAGCCAACATGGCTACTGGCATAACAGTGATGGCAGTACTTACCTGCACGTTTATTGGCTGCTTAGCAGCTGCGAAACGTGCGGGAAGGAGACTTGAGCATGGCGCTCGAGCACATGTGGTACTCGGCCAAGTACCGCCATGTGCCGAGCATAGCGATGCTCGAGCCGAACAAGTATTCAGCCGAGCATGCCCCCCAATTTCAGAGCTTCTTTTTTTTTTTCAAGGGAAAACATGTTTCTTAATAAGCATGTCCTGACTGAGCACACGTGCAACATGACAGGCCATGAGGGGCACTCTGGCATTAACAGCACCCGTGACCTTGGATGTGACTGTTAGGAGGAACTCCACTTCCACACTTTCCTAAAGCATTAGACTATTGAGGATTGAAGCATCCCCCGAATATGTCCGTACACAACGCCGCCAGCATCCATCCAGTAAGGCTGAAGGAACGCCCCGGTTACAGATGCGCAGCACTCCAATGAAGATGTTGCTTTCTAGCATAAGATAGGTAAACCTCTAGCACACTGGCCTTCAATGGTCACACAGCAGAGCGGTACTTAGAGGGTGTGGGTATGTTTAGAGTAGCAAGAAACAAATTATTACATTTAAGATTTAATATAACGTTACAGTGCTAAAAGTTACAAAAAGATGACAAAAAGAGACATACTGATAATCAAACAGAAATAGAATGAGGATGAAATAATGGATGGCATACCAGTTAGATCGGTGAGGGATCTACACTGGGATAACAGTGGAAAGTTGGCCAGACTTACACTAGGTGTATCCCCAGGAATCTGAACCAGGTGTGGTTTACAGTAGACTTAGACAGCCTCCTTCACCCTCCTTTTTGTCATTGACAGGGGGCTGGCCAATTTGAACGCAAAAAGTGGAAGGTTGTATGGCATAATTCTAATTTGAGCCAAAACATCTTGTAGGTGTCCCCGAGTAGGATAATGGAACCACCAAGGTTTACACAACATTTTTACCAAGTCAGGCATACCAAACACAACTATGAAATATTAATCAGGTCAACCAATATATAATTTGAAAAAGACACAAATGCAATGGCACTCTGCAACCAGCATTCTGCCCTGCCTCTATGCTGGATGAGGCATTGGTGTACATTTTGGCCAAAGCGTAATAAGCCACTCACCACATCAAGGTCGCCTCTATGGAGTGGTCCCTAACACTAGTTCCTACCTGTTTGCGGGCCATGGAAGCCACACAAAGTCCAGGGAAGGCAGGTACAGCGTGCACGCCAAGCACACTCTGCTCTTAACCCCGTCCGGTGCCATTACAGCTTTCATCGGATCCATGGATGCAAGTACCAACATGCATGCTGGGCCCACTATATACTTCTCCTGGAGCCAAATGGCTACTGGTAGGTGCTATATAAGCAGACTCAGTTTTATACTGACTTTAAAACCAGCCTCCAGGACAGATTGACTGGTCAGGTGTGCATGACTGCATGGAGATCGCCACGCCTCCAATATATACTACAAAGATAAAATGTGGGTGATTCAATCAGCACAACCCTATATGTAGGTGCAATATAATTTGGTAGGTTTCCTAAGGCTAAAAATCCTGGTGCGTGTGCTTGGAACACGCTGACTTACAGTGATGACATCAATTGACCATGGGACTTCCATTCCAATATTATAATCACTCACATTTATCATCATTACATTCACACAGAGAAAGCTTCATTCCAACAACTCCTTTTTGGTGTGTTATTTTTGTGTCAGAGTGTATAAAGTTATTTCCAAGTTTACTTGGTTATCCCTGAGCGCTACTTGTATTTTCCTCTCTTTGCGAGAAACCCATCAAGGAATGTCAGTAGTATTAAGTCAGAGCAACTGGACTGGTATTTCACAAGTCATCCGACTGTCTTTGTAAATTACAATACCTTATATGAGAAATCTCCGACACTAGTGATTCATGGTTCAGCCATGGAGGTAAGGTGTTGATTGCATTACTGATGTTATTAGGTGTAATTATACTGCATCAGGAGAGGTGTTAGGACAGCATTGTAAGGGGCAGTGTATATTGTCAACTCAAATTTTATTTTCCCCCATCACCTTTATCTTGATATATCGTATCAAATACCCATTCCATATGTCTACATAGGTTACATAAAAGTCTACAGGAGGTGTCCTTCCGTTTCTCACTGTGTCCCTCTGGATTCTCCTGCAGTGCTGGCGGAGGTATGAATATGGTAAGAAGCAAGGTCCATGGGGACAATTCATCTTCACTGCTGACAGTAAACAACGCTCTTCTTCTTTTTCCTCATATCTACAATACTTTTCCTCCATGGATTCTGGTCACTGTTGACCTCAGGGTAATATTATTTGGGTCTTTGGCAAACCCAGGATAATTCCACAGAAAAATTTACTCTCATATAGGCTGTTTAATGTAAACACTTCACATTCCAAACAAGAATTTAGTTTCTTCTATGTGTGAATTCTCTGATGAGTTTCAAATTCTGATGTTCTTTTTCACATGAAGAAAATCAAAATGGCTTCTCTCCTGTGTGAATTTTCTCATGTGTAACAAGACTTGACTTTCGTGTAAAACAGTCACCACATTTGGAGCATATAAATGTTTTTTCTTCTGTGTGAATTTTCTGATGCACCTTGAGGCTCCCTTTATAAAGAAAACCTTTCCCACATTCTGCACATGAATATGGCTTCTCTCCTGTGTGACTTCTCTCATGATCAGCAAGCTGTGATTCATATCTAAAACCTCTCCCACATTCTGAACATGAATACGGCTTCTCTACTTTGTGCCTTCTCTCATGATCAGCAAGACTTGATTTATGTATAAAACATTTCCCACATTCTGAACATGAATACGGCTTCTCCCCTGTGTGAACTCTCTGATGTTTAGCAATACTTGTTTTATGTATAAAACCTTTCCCACATTCGGAACATGAAAATGGTTTCTCCCCTGTGTGAATTCTCTGATGTTTAACAAGACGTGACTTTTTTGGAAAACATTTTCCGCATTCTGAACATGAATACGACGTCTCTACTGGGTGAATTCTTCTGTGTGCATATAGACCTGAGATGTTTGTAAACTGTCTTCCACATTCCCCACACTGAAAACTTGTAACCTCTTTGGGCCCGGTACTTGTGATAGCAATCTGTGATTGGTCAGGAGAAGGTTCCTTATGATTAGGAGCATTATATGACAGATCTGGTCTGTGAAGTCCTGGATGGACATTACAGGTAATGAGGTTTTCTCCTGAAGAGCCATGCCCGATATCTTCATCTTCTCCTGTATAATTTAGTGATAACATGAAGTTTCCCTCAGAGTTCTTACTGGGATTTTCTGTTAGGATTAAAAAGAGATTTTGTGTTTTCTTTCCAAACAGTAAAGAAGACAATTCTATAAGCTTCCTATCAGGCTGAGTGCAGTTTTTGATGTAATTTTTATGTCAAAAGGAAGGAGAAGTAAAAGTCCTTCCTTTATATTCCCCATTTATATGAATCCTTTCTTGGCTTTGGCACAAAATACTGAATCAAAAACTGAACTACAAGAAAATCATTCGTGGTCGTGTCCTTATAATTATAATGGATGGGTGATAAAGTCCAGGACTCTGCTCTACACTCACCGATCACTTCTATTACATAAACCCAGACCTGAAAACATTCAGAAATCTGAGAATCACACCCTTCTCTGACAATCAGGCCTGTCCTCTGCCCGCACAGTTGGTCCTTAGATATCAAGTGGAGATGATTTTACTACAATAACCTAAACTCTTCGTGAACGGCCTATTTTAGACCTTACAGGGATTGTCCACTCCTTTATAATTAATAGCCTATCCTCAGGCTGGGCCTCCAGTATCTGATTGTCAGGGGTCCCACACACCTCTGATTAGGTCCACCCATTGTGCTTTGGACAGAGCTGGTTCCTGTAGTGCTGCTACTATTGAGATGAATGGAAGCAGCACTGCAGTAACCGGCTTCGTCCACAGACTGAGCAGTGTAGTTCCAGCGCTGACTTCCTGCACCGGAACTACTGCAGAACAGCTGATCAGCAGGGGACAAGGAGTTGGATCCCCACCAATCAGATAGTGAAGGTCTATCCCGAGGACAGGTCATCACTTGTAAAGGAGTAGACAATCCCATTATTTGTTATAATTTTTTTTTAGGTTTATTTTATTTATTTTTCAGAAAATAGCAATAGATAAAAACTGTCAATCCATGAAAGTAATACAATTCATATACATCTATAAACATTCTCAAAGCACAAGTCACTGAAATGTAATGCCATTTTCTCATACAAACCAGTCGGACTAAGTCAGATAACTAGCAAAAGGTCTTCCAGTTCTTCTGACCTATCACTACTGATATACCATGACCAAGATGAATGAGAACCTTCACAGAAAGCTCCGTAAGGGTTGTGGCTGTACCAGGTTACTACAGCACAGCTGCCCCTAACTTTAATGGCAGCTGAGCTGCAGTAACCCAGCAGGGCCACTGCACTTTGAACGGCGCTGTGTTTCCTATTTCATTAAAGGTGCTAGATCCTTCAAGGAACAGCTGACCGTGAAGGAGTGGCAATCAGACCTTTACCGATCAGATAATAATGTCATATGCTGAGGATAACCCATCAATATCAAGAGCCTGGAAAACCCCTTA
The DNA here is from genome assembly GCF_905171765.1 of Bufo bufo. NCBI lineage: Eukaryota > Metazoa > Chordata > Amphibia > Anura > Bufonidae > Bufo > Bufo bufo. The sequence continues at coordinate 12,106,397 of NC_053392.1, read as the reverse complement.
AGGTGGTTAAACTGAGTTTTCTCAGACCCTGGACATCACTGCAGCCGTTCATCGCAGCCGGCGTGCCTCCAATACCTGATGCTAAGCCGGGTGTCCAGCCTGGAGCATAAGAGGATGGAGAGAAGAGCTGGGAGAGGACTTCTCCTGCACTGTACAGAACACAGGGGTCACTGCCCGGAGTGCTACTTTACTGCAGCTGTAAGGTGGAACCTCACCCGAAGAAACCTCCCAATTCACTTCCTCCATTCATGATTCCATACCTGTGGTCACATGGACTGGAATGTCCTCCTCCACCTCACTCTTACACGGGGGATCGCCCATCATCCGCTCTTCTTCATCCTCCACCTTAATATCAGTCACATCTTGCCCCTGATTTGTCATCTGTAACAATTCAGGACAATACAGAAGACAGGTGGGAAATCTAACAGATCCACAATCTATGACCCCTCTATGACTGCAGGACCCCCTTATATAGATGTGTATAGGGCTCAGCTCCATCTACCTGATGCTTCTCTGGGAGCTTCTCCTCTGGACAGTCCTGGGAATACAGAGGACGGGGACATCTCTCGGGGGGACTTCTGTCTATGAGTCCATCTGTAGAAAACACACAGAGACAGGAGAGATTATTACATGTGATGATCAGATGATGGGAGTAGCATCCAGGTGACCCTCAATGCAGACAATTCTTACACTGATGAGTGCTACATAAATCCATCTCCTCTTCTTCATCTTTAACCTCAGCCTTAATATCAATCAGTTTTTCATCCTAAACAAGAAAAATGTAAATTGATCTTTGGTCCAATCACTTTCTGTTCAGATTCTGGTGAGACATCAGCTCCATCTACCTGATGGTTCTCTGGGAGCTTCTCCTCTAGACAGTCCTGGGAATACAGAGGACGGGGACATCTCTCGGGGGGATTTCTTTCTATGAGTCCAACTGTAGGAAACACACAGGGACAGGAGAGATTATTACATGAGATGATGGGAGTAGTATCTATGTGATCTTTACACTTTTATAACCAGGACGATCTCCTATTACCTGGTGATGTCTGAGGCCGGGGAGCCTCCATTATGGCCTCCTTGTACAGATCCTTGTGTCCTTCTATATACTCCCACTCCTCCATGGAGAAATAGACCACCACATCCTGACACCTTATAGGAACCTGACAACACAATGACACCATCATCACCCAGACCCCTCCAGTGCTGTTACTGGAGAATTTCCCAGCATTCCCAGCAGTGTCACCTCTCCAGTCAGCAGCTCCATCATCTTGTGGGTGAGTTCTAGGATCTTCTGCTCATGTATCAGGGGGGGAGGCTCTGTGATGGGGGTTCTGCTCCACCCTCCTGACTCATGGATGATGGGAGTCCCTCCCGATGTCTTCTTCACTATGGTGTAATCCTGTGGATGGAGAAAGACACTTAGGGAAAGAAATTCCTTCCTGACTCCAGATCTACAATCAGAATCCCTCCCTGGATCATGTCCTCATCTCCAGTAATCTAGTCACTAGAAGCTGGAATATTATTACCTTCCAGACCTCCAGGCCCCTTCTGGACTCTTCTAGAGAATTCCCCATGAGCTCCAAAGTAGTGATGAGTGAGCATGCTCGGCCTAGTACTGGTTCGGCTCGAGCATCGCTATGCTCGGCATGTTGCCGTACTCGGCTAAATACCACGTGTGCTCGTCGCATTGCTCGAGTCTCCGCCCCGCACGTTTGGCGCCTCCTGAATCATCCAATCAGGGTTCAGGTAAGTAATTCCCTCCAGTGTAATGCCATAGCCATGTTAGCTATAAGCCTTACACTGATTGGGTGGCCGGAACACGTGGTACTAGTTTATATAGGAGCCGACGTCCCGCGCTCGGATCATTCAACGTCAGGGAGAGCCGACAGTAGGCAGGGACATATAGCAGTTTCCTGAAATTACAACGATCGAACTCCCAAAACTCCCGCAACCATATATACAGTTAGTTAACAGAGAATTATTTCTATTTGGGACAAAAATCCCTAGTGTGGGTTTCATCTGTGTGTGAATTTAGTCCGCAACCATTATATACAGTAATTCAGAAGAGAATTATTTCTATTTCGGACAAATTTCTATAGTTTGGGTCACATCTGTGCGTGAATTTAGGCAGCGACCATATATACAGTAATCCAGCAAAGAATTCTTTCTATTTGGGACAAAAATCCCTAGTTTGGGTTTCATCTGTGTGAATTTAGGCCGCAACTATATATACAGTTAGTCAACAGAGAATTATTTCTATTTGTGACAAGTTTCACTGGTTTTGGTCACATCTGTGCATGAATTTAGGCCGCAACCGTTATATACAGTAATCCAGCAGAGAGAGAAATTTTGCTGGTGGCAAATTTAACAAAGTTGTCCAACATCTATACAATAAAACTTTTAATATGAAGAAGGCAAGCACTAAGGGACGGGGAAGTGGGTGTGTTGCTGACGATTCAGGCAGAGGCCATGGCCCTGGGAGCAATGAAACTGTGCCAGCTGCCGGTGAAACTGGAAAAAAGAAAAAAACACCGTACCCAGTTTCATTTCACAGTTAACTTGGAGTCACAGGACAACACTGTCCAAGTCGGACCAGTGCGACCAGGTGGTCGGTTGGATGACAGAAGATTATTCTTCCACCCCCTCTTCTACCAAGACCAGTCTCATTAGCATAGAGTCTGGTCCACAGAATCCTCACCCTCATCCTCCTTCCTCCCACCATGTAGAGTCAGGAGTCGGACAAACCAGGACCTATTTTCATCGCCTTCACTAGATTTGGCCCTCTCGCCAAGCACGCTTGAAGAGACACAGATCTTGTGCCCTGATTCACAACCTCTTGACATATCACAGGGTCAAGAAGATGAGGTTGGTGAATGTCAATTATTTGTTCATGAGGTGGATGAGGATGAGACTCAGTTGTCAGTCACTGAGGTTGTGCTTAGGTCAAGTCAGGAGGAAGTGGAAGAGGAGGTGGTGGACGATAAGGTCACTGACCCAACTTGGGAAGGTGAAAAGCCGAGCGAGGAAAACAGTGCAGATGGGGAGGGATCTGCAGCACCGCAACAGGCTGGAAGAGGCAGTGGGGTGGCAAAAGGGAGAAGTCGGCCCACACCAAACAGGCCCGCAACCATTACACTGAGCACCCACATGCGTAAGTCTCCCTTGCCAAGGGGTAGGTGTTCCGCAGTATGGAGCTTTTTTGTCGAAAGTGCAGATGACAAAAGAGTGGTAGTTTGCAACCTGTGCTGTACCAAAATGAGCCAGGGCGCGAACATCAGCAACCTCACCACCACCAGCATGATCCGCCACATGGCATCCAAGCACCCTAATAAGTGGGCCGAACGCCTGGGTCCACAATCTGGGTCTGCGGGTCACACCACTGCATCCTCTTCCCCTGTGTTACGCACTGCTGGCCAATGCCCTGTCAAAGGTGCAGGTCCGGATGCCCCTTGCCCTGCACCTGGGCCTTCGCATTCACCATCAGCAAATACATCCACTTCCCTGTCCCAGCACAGCGTCCAATTGTCCTTACCCCAGGCATTTGAACACAAGAAGAAATACCCAGCCACCCACCCACAGGCCATAGCTCTAAATGCGCAACTTTCTAAATTACTGGCCCTTGAAATGTTGCCATATAGGTTTGTGGAGACTGAGGCCTTCCGCAGCCTGATGTCGGTGGCCATCCCTCGGTACGTGGTCCCCAGCTGCCACTATTTTTCACGATGCCGTGCCCGCCTTAAACCAACATGTGTCCCAAAACATCACCCATGCCCTGACCAATGCAGTTACTGGGAAGGTCCACTTCACCACGGACACAAACAAGTACTGGTGGCCAGAGACGCTACATTTCCCTGACCACACACTGGGTAAATGTTGTAGAGGCCGGGAGTGAGTCGTACCCTGGGATGGCACAAGTGCTACCCATGCCCAGGATTGTGGGCCCTATGTCCTTTAGGGTCTCCGCCAGCAGCTATGTTACTAGCTCCAACCCCCACTTCTCCTCCTCCTCTTCCGCCGCTACCTCCGTGGTGGTCTACCTCCAGCAGTCAGACATCAGTCGGTAGCTGGAAGCAGTTTAGCACTGCTGTGGGGAAACCTCAACAGGCCGTGCTAAAGCTGATCTGCCTAGGTGACAAACAGCACACCGCTGCAGAGCTGTGGCAGGGTATAAGGGACCAGACCGAGCTGTGGCTCTCGCCACTCAACCTACAACCAGGCATGGTTTTGTCGGACAATGGCCGTAACTTGGTGGTGGCTTTGGAGCTCGGCAACCTGACACAAATCCCATGCCTAGCGCACGTATTAAACTTAGTGGTTCAGCGCTTTATTAAAACATACCCAAATTTTACAGAGCTACTAGTAAAGGTGCGCCGCGTGGGTGCCCATTTCCACAAGTCGTCCACAGCTTCAGCCGCTCTATCAACGCTGCAGCAGCACTTGGGGCTTCCAGCTCACCGACTGTTGTGCGACGTGAGCATGCGCTGGAACTCTACGTTCTACATGTTGTCCAGGCTTTGTGAGCAGCAGAGGGGAGTTGTGGAATACCAGCTGCATGGTCGTCGCCTTTCGAGTCAACTTCCACTATTCACAAGCGAGGAGTGGGCATTGATGGCAGACCTCTGTGAGGTGTTAAGAAACTTTGAGGAATCCACACAGATGGTTAGTGGCGATAACGCTATTATCAGCGTAAGCATCCCACTTCTGTGTCTACTCAAACGATCGCTGCTCACAATTAAGGACGACGCTCTGAATGTGGCAGACATGGAAATGGGGGAGGACTTTAGTGTGGGCGATAGCCAGACCACCCACATTTTGTCTTCTCAGCGCGAATTAGACCATGAGGAGGAGGAGGAGGAGGAGCTGGAGACAGTTGCCTCTGCTACAGAGGGTACTACTGACGGAACTTTAATTCCACTGGTTCGACGTGGATGGGCACAAGGGGATGAGGAGGAGGATGAGGAGATGGAGAGTCATGCTAACGTCAACATAGACGTCTTGCCTGTTGGTAAAAGGCTGACTTCATGTTAGACTGCCTTTCCCGCGACCCTCGCGTTATACGCATTTTAAACAACACGGATTACTGGGTGTTCACCCTTCTCGGCCCCCGCTACAAAAAGAACTTCTCATCTCTCATTCCTGCGGTGGAGAGGGCAAGTAAAATGGTGCAATACCAGAAGGTCCTTGTTGAGAAATTGCTCCAAACATTTACATCTGACAATGCTGGCGGCAGAGTCTGTACTTCCTTTGGCAACCAAGGAAGGGAGACAAGGGGAACACACAGCAGTTCCAACAAAGGCAGGGCGACACTCTACAAGGAATGGGACACTTTCATCACACCCCGCCAGCAACCTCACCCTGAAGCGCGGCCTAGTGGCTCACGGAGGGACAAGTTTTGGAAGATGGTGAAATAATACAGAGCAGACCGTGTCAGCATCCTGAATGATCCCTCGGTGCCTTAAAACTACTGGGTGTCCAAGCTGGACACGTGGACCAAACTTGCGCTCTACGCCTTGGAGGTGCTGGCCTGCCCTGCCGCCAGCGTATTGTCTGAGTGTGTATTTAGTGCTGCTGGGGGGCATTATAACAGATAAGCGTATCCGCTTGTCCACTGGCAAGGCTGACAGGTTGACTCAGATAAAAATGAACAAGACCTGGATTGCCCCTGACTTCTCAACTCCACCAGAGGAACACTGAGCTAATGAGGAACAAACACGCAATTTAAATGTATGCTTTACAATGTACTCAATCCACAAGATTCAGATGCACCCTTTTCACCTCCAAAAAAGTGTATATGTTTGAATCTTGTTTTTTCATCCTCCTCCTCCTCCTCCTGTTCCATACAGTATATATGGCCTCAGTACAATGTTTTAGGGGGTTCGCTCACCTTCAGGCCCTCACCTCCAATGTTTCATATGGTCTGCTCACCTGTAGGCCCTCACTCCAATGTTTCATACGGTCTGCTCACCTGTAGGCTCTCACTACAATGTTTTATGGGGTTTGCTCACTTTCAGGCCCTCATCTCCAATGTTTCATATGGTCTGCTCACCTGTAGTCCCTCAGTACAATGTTTTATGGGGTTCGCTCACCTTCAGGCCCTCAGCTCCAATGTTTTATACGGTCTGCTCAGCTGTAGGCCCTCACTACAATGTTTTATGGGGTTTGCTCACCTTCAGGCCCTCATCTCCAATGTTTTCCAGGGTCAGCTCAGCAGCAGGCCCTCAACCGTAATGTTTAAGAGGGTCAGCTCAGCAGCAGGCCCTCACCCGTAATGTTTTAGAAGGTAACCAGCAGGCCCTTGCTCCTAATGTTTTTTGAGGGTCAACAGCAGGCCATTAATTATAATTTTTAAAGGGTGTTTATGATGCCCTCCTTTATGTGTAATAAAGGGTGTATTGGAGTGCCGGTTCCTTGTAATTTTTGGCAAACCTTTCACTTAGTGCATAGGCTGTATGAGTGTAGGAGTCCCACTACCTGAACAATTGTACCACCATGTGAATGAGGCCCTCCTTTAGGTGATATACAGGCTGTATCGGAGTGCTTCTTCCTTGTAATTTCTGGCAGCACTTACACTGCATATACAAATGAATCTACAGGAAAGAAAGTTTTCTAACAATTATTCCTCTAAAAAGGATTTATTTTTTTGTGGGGGCAGGGTTTTGGGCATTTTGTTGTCAGTCTGTAAAAGTGGCGTACAACTTGGACAACATGGTTCCCAGCAGCGACATTGGTGTCCAAGATGCCTCCAGACATGGTCCCCCTGCTGTTTCTGGTCGATTTCAGAGGTGTTTCCAGCACTTTCAGACCTTTTACTATGGTCCAGGCACCCTCCCCTCATCAGAGCAGGGGGTGCCTGGTTGTTTCCCATTGACTTCCATTATACTCGGGTGCTCGGCCAAGCGCACAAATATTGCGATGTGTTTGGACCGAACACCTGAACACTTTGGTGCTCGCTCATCACTACTCCATAGTCTCACTGCTCTTACAGTAAAGACTCCTCTTCTATGTTGGTGGAGAAACCTTCTTTCCTCTAGAAGTAGTGGAGGCCTCCCTGCTATAGTCCAGTATCATCTAGATGTCAGACTAATGGTAGAAATCCTCCCTCCGGCCCACACTCCGGCCATCTCCTCCTCTGCTTCCTCTCCTCCTGGGTACAACGTGCCTACTTACCTTCTCATGGCTCCTACAACATGACTATTGGTCTCCATGATCCATCACTGACCATACTGGTGGCTGATCTTCAGGTTCTCCGTCACTTGGAAGGTCTGGAGGCCGTTCTCCAGGACCCTGGACTCTTCCTATCACTTCCTATGATGGATTCTCCTTCCCGATGTCTGACTTGTTACAGAATACAATAAAGAGGAGAGAAATCTAGAAAAGTTTACCTCTCCGCTCAGCAGGGAGATGATCTCCAAGGTGAGGTCTAATATTCTTCTGCTGATCTCCTTCCTGTCCATCCTTGGTGGTCATTCAGGAGGAGAGGAGCGAACTGGAGGAGCTGGAGGCTTCTAGTACTGCAGGCGCCTTTATGAGGAGAGGAGAGGAGAGGAGAGGAGAGGCTGGAAATCCTCCAGGGACAAGAGCATTAGTGAGACCCAGAACCGCACTTACTGCTCCTGGAGAGACCCCGCTTCTCAGAGCCCCCAGCACCGGGGATAAAGGGGGACTCTGGAGAAATGGCTGATACCAGAGAGAAGAAGAGGCTCCAGACACCACAGCAGTGACTACCGACCAGGACCTGCTCTGTATCTGCTGCACTGCAAGAGCTGAAGGACCTGGGATGATGTCATCGTCATGTGATCAGGAGGGGCGGAGCTCAGCAGTGGAGAGTATAAGTGGTGGTGAAAGACCTGTCATGATGTCACCATCATGTGATTAGGAGGGGGTGGAGCTAAGCAGTGGAGAGTATAAGTGGTGGTGAAAGACCAGTGATGATGTCACCATCATGTAACATAGTTCGGCCGGGTTCTCATCACTATTTAGTTTTCCATTCTTCTGATCCGTCAGAACAGAAAAATAAACAAAGAAACGGATCCTGTATATAAAGGTTCCGTTCTGCTTAGTTATGCACAGTTGACATCCGTGTTAGCAATTTCCCCATGCAGGACTTTATTTCTGTCCCCGTAGCTGTGTATGTAGTATTATCATATGATCTAGGACACCAGGATTATAGAAGGACATCTGTTCGTAGAGATACATTAGATCCCCGACTTCAGTTATTTCAGGGGGAGTTAGAAGAACTTTGAATTTGAATGAAAGAATCCCTCGACTACAAAGGGTTATTTCTGTGTCAGCTGCAGGGGTTAATGTGTCCTTTCGGCCGTACGCTGATCGGGGGAGGAAGAGTCAGATGAAGGTTATTGTGCCGGTATGTGGACACTGCAGGAAGAAGTAGTCCGCTGGGCAGTGCTGGATGTGGTCCGCATTGTATGGATGTTTTACAGATTAGGAAGGCACAGGTAAAGGGATTAGAGATGAGCGAATCGAAGATGACGAAGTGAAATTCGTTGTGAATTTGAGGAAAAATTTGATTCGCACCGAATGTGAATTTCCTCGCAGTTCGCAGTAATGAATCACATTTTTCCTAAAATGGCGGCTGCACATATGAGGACATGGAGAAAGGAAGTCTGGGAAGGCGGGATCACCCATACTGACATGCATGCAGCCAATCAGCAGCCAGCCAGCCCTGTGATGTCACAGCCCTATAAATAGCGCAGCCATCTTAGATTCTGCCATTCACCAGCGTACTTAGTGCAGGGAGAGACGTGTCTGCAGGCGCTAGGGACAGTGCTAGGAAAATCATCATTGTGCTAAAAAAATATATTTATAAGTGCAGGGAAAGATTATTCACTGATTCTCTTAGCAAAATGCTGGGTCACTTTCTTTAACTGACCGGTCAATCTGCCAACATCTTGTATTGAAAAGCTCCAGCTCATAATGATGAGTCCTGAATATTCATGAGCTCCTGACTCTCCCCGCCCACCTGCTGCTGATTGACAGTTATTTTCCATATGAATCAGCAGCAGGTGGGCAGGGGAGTGGCTATAGCCCTGAATTTAAAAAACGCTGGACTCAATGACATCACGCTGGACTCAAATCAGCTCATTAGCATGCGGCATCTTTGTGTGTATATTATGAGGTAACCATCTGTCACACCAGTAAGTGAATACATCTAAGGTACTTTTAGTAGTTAATGATTGTATATAATTAGTTAGATTATAATCAAATATCCACATGACAGGTTCCCTTTAAAACTACCGCCTCTTACCTCACTGAGGCCAGGAACCTTGGTGACACATACCTTCTGTCAATAACGGCCCCTTGCACCTTCCTACAGTCCTGATCAAAAGTTTAAGACCACTTGAAAAATGGCAAAAAATCCTATGTATCATGGCTGGATCTTAACAAGGTTCCAAGTAGAGCTTCAACATGCAACAAGAAGAAATGGCAGTGAGACAAAACATTTTTTGAGCATTCAATTGAATGAAAACAACGAATAAACTGAAACAGGCTGTTATTCAGCTGATCAAAAGTTTAGGACCACACCTCCCAAAAAAAACTAAACCCCCCCAAAACAGAAATCCAACTTCCAAACATGAACTCAGTAATGAGCAGCTCCGCCGTTATTGTTTATCACTTGCCATCCATCCCCAAAGGTTCTCAATTGGATTTAGATCAGGGGAACACGCAGGATGGGCCAAAAGAGTGATGTTATTCTCCTGGAAGAAGTCCCTTGTCCTGCGGGCATTGTGTACTGTAGCGTTGTCCTGTTACCACACAGACGAGGGCCCTCAGTCATGAGGAATGCTCTCTGCCACATCTGGACATAGCCAGCGGCCGTTTGACGCCCCTGCACTTCCTGAAGCTCCATTGTTCCACTGAAGGAAAGAGCCCCCCAGACCATTATGGCGCCCGCTCCACTGTGGCGCGTAGAAAACATCTCAGGTGGGATCTGCTTGTCATGCCAGTAACGGTGGAAACCATCAAGGTAAAAAAAATTCTTATCAGAATATAAAACTTTCTTCCACCTTTGAATGTCCCATGTTTGGTGCTCTCTTGCAAAGTCCAAACGAGCAGTTCTGTGGCGTTCAAGGAGACGAGGTCTTTGAAGCAGTGGCGTCGCCAGGGGGGGGCCACGGCCCCCCCTACTTCAAGCTGTGCCCCCCCAACTAAAATGTCCCCCATTCATTTTGGTACTAGTGTTGTTCTCCTGGTCTGTGCTGCCTGCTGCGCACTGTGTAGGCACTGCTACCTGACATCTTCTTAAGTTCACACATCTCAGTCTGATGATCTGACTGAGTCTCGGTGCCCGGGTGCCGTACTGCCGTTGCGGTCTCTGTCTCACTCGTCTCTTCTAGTCTCACTCTCCACCCACCGCCGCCGCGCGCGTCCTCAGCCCCGCCCCCAGCCCCGACTGGCCCCGCCCCCAGCCCCATACCAGTTGAGTCAGAGTCAAACTCAGTGGCAGTCCGTGAGCAGCCCGCCCACTGCCTGTAGTCCTTGCTTAAAGGGTTTCTATCACTTGGTATGACATATTTAGGTGTCAGACACTAGCGATCCGCTAGTGTCTGCTCTAACAAACCATCCTAATATGATAGGTTTTGGGGCAGCCGTTTTGCTAAAATAACAACTTATATCTATATGCTAATGAGCCTCTAGGTGCTATGGGGGCGTCATTAGCACCTAGAGGCTCCGTCTACCTTCACAAACTGCCGCCGCCCAGCGCGTCCCTCCAGCCCGCCCATCTCCTGCTGAATGCGATCCTCTCCGTGCGCGTCTCTGTTCTGCGCATGCGCAGTGAATGTCTGACCGCTTCCCTGCTCAGACATCTCCACTGCGCCTGTTCCTCGGAGCACTATGATGTCATCGGCGCAGGCGCAGTGGAGATGTCTGAGCAGGGAAGCGGTGGAGGTGCTTCAACAGGAGTGGGGCGGGCTGGAGGGACGCGATGGGCGGCTGAAATGGTGAGTGGACGGAGCCTCTAGGTGCTGAATAGACCACATAGCACCTAGAGGCTCATTAGCATATCTATAAAAGTATGTTTTTAAGGTGACACATGAAAAGTAAGAACACTGTTATGGACTGCTGACACGAGCACATCGCTATATCAGTCAGCTAAATAGGACCAAATCTGGTGGTAGAAGCCCTTTAAGCCAGCCAGGGCCAGGCGAGACTAGAGACTGACTGAGACAGACGAGACAGTGTGTGGCGTGGACCTACCGATACCGAACAGACAGACTGGACTGAGACTGACCTAGTGGTGACGGTGTGTAGCAACTTGCAAGCAGGACACTCAGGTTAACTTAATAATATAAGGTACCACAACTTACAGGTAGTGACTGAGTGGACTGACTAAGTCTCTTTCTATTCTAAGAGTACTTTCACACTTGCGGCAGTGTGATCGGGCGGGCAGTTCCGTCGTCGGAACTGCCCGCCGGATTCGCTGATCTGCCGCTGACTGAAAGCATTTGTGAGACGGATCCGGATGCGGATCCGTCTCACAAATGCATTGCAAGGACGGATCTGTCTCTCCGCTTGTCATGCGGACAGACGGGTCCGTCTTGTAAATTTTTTCACATTTTTACCGATCTGCGCATGCGCAGGCCAGAAGGACGGATCCGGCATTCCGGTATTCTAATACATTCCTATGGGAAAAAATGACGGCATTCAGGCAAGTCTTCCGTTTTTTTTGCCGGAGAGAAAACCGTAGCATGCTGCGGTTTTCTCTTTTGCCTGATCAGTCAAAACGACTGAACTGAAGACATCCTGATGCATCCTGAACGGATTACTCTCCATTCAGAATGCATGGGGATATGCCTGATCAGTTCTTTTCCGGTATAGAGCCCCTGTGAGGGAACTCAGTGCCGGAAAAGAAAAACGCTAGTGTGAAAGTACCCTAACTAGAGAGATTAGATCTGACTCTGACTGAGTCTGAGAGGAGAGCTGGCTGGCGGCTGCCCCTGAATCTTCCTGATTTAAAAGTTAAAGGGGTTCTGCACTTTCATTTAACTGATGATCTATCCTCTGGATAGCTCATCAGCTTCTGATCGGCGGGGGTCCGACACCCGGGACCCCCGCCGATCAGCTGCTTGAGAAGGCAGCGGTGCTCCAGTAGCGCCGCGGCCTTCTCACGAGTTACGACTAGTATCAACTAGCGTGGGCGCGACTAAGCTCCATTCAAGTGAATAGAGCTTAGCCGCGCTCAGGCTAGTTGATACTAGTCGTAACTCGTGACATCACTGGGCCGGCGGTAAACAGTGAGAAGGCCGCGGCGCTACTGGAGCGCCGCTGCCTTCTCAAGCAGCTGATCGGCGGGGGTCCCGGGTGTCGGACCCCCCGCCGATCAGAAGCTGATGAGCTATCCAGAGGATAGATCATCAGTTAAATGAAAGTGCAGAAACCCTTTAAAGTTACTGTCAGTGCAGCCTGGATGATTACAGTGTTTACTACTTTACCGTTTAGAGAAATCATGTTCCAATGTGAGCGGTGGGAGGGGGATCTGTGGTCTGTGGATGTCATGAGTCATTACACTGTTATAGGGGGGAGGGATCTGTGGATGATACTCTTGTAGTGTTATAGGGAGGGGCATTGGGGGGTCTGTGGATGTCATGACACTGTTACATGGGGGGGGGGGGGAATCTGTAGATGACACGGTTATAGGGAGGGGGATCTGTAGATGACACGGTTATAGGGAGGGGGATCTGTAGATGACACGGTTATAGGGAGGGGGATCTGTGGATGACACGGTTATAGGGAGGGGGATCTGTAGATGACACGGTTATAGGGAGGGGGATCTGTAGATGACACGGTTATAGGGAGGGGGATCTGTAGATGACACGGTTATAGGGAGGGGGATCTGTAGATGACACGGTTATAGGGAGGGCGATCTGTAGATGACACGGTTATAGGGAGGGGGATCTGTAGATGACACGGTCATGGGGGGGGGGGATCTGTGGATGACACTGTTATGGAGGGCGATCTGTAGATGACACGGTTATAGGGAGGGGGATCTGTAGATGACACGGTTATAGGGAGGGGGATCTGTAGATGACACGGTTATGGGGGGGGATCTGTGCCACTCTGTGGATGACACTGTTAGGCTCCATTCAGACATCAGAAATCATGTTGTTCATTTGGTTTACTACGAGTTGCAATAAAAACAAAAGCTAAAATTTGTATCTTGTGTTTCTTTGTTTTCTTTAAAAATTGCAGTAGGAGGTTATTGTTTTATTCATTATTTTATAGGAATGCACTAAATATCTTTTTTTAATACTGAGTACAAGTACTTCAGGTGCTCGCCGATAGCGATACTATCGGGTCATGCCATGTGACAAAGAGAAGGGGACTTGACACAGCCGGTAGATGCTGGAATTGGAGTAATTCCAGCATGCCCAGGCAACTAGGACATGTTGAAATCTGAGTGATTGGGGTTTTTCTTCCCTATTGCGGTTTTAGGTATTGGGTAAAGTATAGCAGCATTTCTAAGCATACTTGTGTAAATGTATCGTTGTTATAGCTGCCCCCCCTACTTTTATTCTGGCCCCCAGTGTGCCCCCCCAAAATTTGAAAGCTAGAGACGCCACTGCTTTGAAGACGTTTTTTGTTTTTGAAGCCCTTCAGTCTCAGATGCCGTCTGATGGTTATGGGGCTGCAGTCAGCACCAGTAAGGGCCTTAATTTGGGTGGAGGATCGTCCAGTGTCTTGACGGACAGCCAATTAGATCCTCCGGCTCATTGCTGATGAAATTTTTTTGGGTCTTCCACTTGACTTTTTTGTTCCATAACCCTCAGGATCATTTAAGAAATTCCAAATGACTGTCTTACTGCGTCCCACCTCAGCAGCGATGGCGCGCTGTGAGAGACCCTGCTTATGCAGTTCAACAACCCGACCACGTTCAAAAAGGGAGAGTTTTTTTGCCTTTGCCATCACAACGTGCAACTACCTGACAGAAAATGACAATGAATCCACATCTTTGCACAGATTTGGCCTTTTAAAGGCATGTGGTCCTAAACTTTTGATCAGCTGAAAAACAGCCTGTTTCAGTTTATTCGTTATTTCCATTAAATTGAAGGCTCAAAAAATGTTTTGTCTCCCTCTTATTTCTTCTTGTTGCATGTTGAAGCTCTACTTGGAACCTTGTTAAGATCCAGCCATGCTAAATAGGATTTTTTGCCATTTTTCAAGTAGTCTTAAATAGGGATGAGCGAACCCGAACTGTATAGTTCGAGTTCGTACCGAATTTTGGGGTGTCCGTGACATAGACCCGAACCCGAACCCAAGAGGCCATCACAGCCTTGCCTACTATTGGCATGGCTGTGATTGGCCAGTGCACCATGTGACCCAGCCTCTATATAAGCTTGGGTCACGTAGCGCTGCACGTCACTCTGCTGCTACAAGTGTAGGGAGAGATTAGGCAGTGATTAACTCCTCCAAAACACTTAAGACAGTGATCGACCTACAGCTGTGGATCATTGAACTGCTGCTATTCAATTGCTCACAGTTTTTAGGCTGCCCAGAGCGTTTTTCAGTCACTTTTTTCTGGGGTGATCGGCGGCCATTTTGTGGCTTGTGGTGCGCCAGCACAAGCTACCACCAAGTCCATTTAACCATCAATAGTGTGGTTATTTAAATCTATCCCTAAAAGGGTATATTAGATTCAAGGTGCTGATAGGGTTATTCTCAATAACTTCACACACACGCTACCATGCATTTCCAAGTCTAATTCTGTCCGTAAACGTATACCTGTCACCCAGCGCCTAAATAATAGGCCTCAAATTTATATTCAGCTAAATCTGTGGCTATTGCTGTAGCTGGTCAAGTTATTTAGTGTCCGTCAAAGCACAGTTTTTGTTCTGGGTTGAAATACAATTCCCAATCTAGCAATTTTCTAAATTAGTGGTTTCTGCTGTATCAGGCCTACTTTAAATCTATCCCTAAAAGGGTATATTAGATTCAAGGTGCTGATAGGGTCATTCTCAATAACTTCACACACACGCTACTGGGCATATCCAAGTCTAATTCTGTCCGTAAACATATACCTGTCACCCAGCGCGTAAATAATAGGCCTCAAATTTATATTCAGCTAAATCTGTCGTTACTGCTGTGCCTGTATTAGTGTAATACGGTACCTAAATAGATAGCCAGATAGTGTTAGGTGTCTGTAAAAAAAGGCCTGAATTTGAATTCAATACATTGGGCCAAATAATATTTTTCTTATTGTGGTGAACGGTAACAATGAGGAAAACATCTAGTAAGAGATGCGGACGTGGACATGGTCGTGGTGGTGTTAGTGGACCCTCTGGTGCTGGGAGAGGACGTGGCCGTTCTGCCACAGCCACACGTCCTAGTGAACCAACTACCTCAGGTCCCAGTAGCCAGCAGAATTTACAGTGATATTTGGTGGGGCCCAATGCCGTTCTAAGGATGGTAAGGCCTGAGCAGGTGCAGGCATTAGTCAATTGGGTGGCCGACAGTGGATCCAGCACGTTCACATTATCTCCCACCCAGTCTTCTGCAGAAAGCGCACAGATGGCGCATGAAAACCAAGCCCATCAGTCTGTCACATCACCCCCATGCATATCAGGGAAACTGTCTGAGCCTCAAGTTATGCAGCAGTCTCTTATGCTGTTTGAAGACTCTGCTGCCAGGGTTTCCCAAGGGCATCCACCTAGCCCTTCCCCAGGGGTGGAAGAGATAGAATGCACTAACGCACAACCACTTATGTTTCCTGATGATGAGGACATGGGAATACCACCTCAGCACGTCTCTGATGATGACGAAACACAGGTGCCAACTGCTGCGTCTTTCTGCAGTGTGCAGACTGAACAGGAGGTCAGGGATCAAGACTGGGTGGAAGACGATGCAGGGGACGATGAGGTCCTAGACCCCACATGGAATGAAGGTCGTGCCACTGACTTTCACAGTTCGGAGGAAGAGGCAGTGGTGAGACCGAGCCAACAGCGTAGCAAAAGAGGGAGCAGTGGGCAAAAGCAGAACACCCGCCGCCAAGAGACTCCGCCTGCTATTGACCGCCGCCATCTGGGACCGAGCACCCCAAAGGCAGCTTCAAGGAGTTCCCTGGCATGGCACTTCTTCAAACAATGTGCTGACGACAAGACCCGAGTGGTTTGCACGCTGTGCCATCAGAGCCTGAAGCGAGGCATTAACGTTCTGAACCTTAGCACAACCTGCATGACCAGGCACCTGCATGCAAAGCATGAACTGCAGTGGAGTAAACACCTTAAAAACAAGGAACTCACTCAGGCTCCCCCTGCTACCTCTTCTGCTGCTGCCCCCTCGGCCTCTTCTGCTGCTGCCGCCTCGGCCTCTTCCTCCGCCTCTGGAGGAACGTTGGCACCTGCCGCCCAGCAAACATGGGATGTACCACCAACACCACCACCTGCGTCACCAAGCATCTCAACCATGTCACACGGCAGCGTTCAGCTCTCCATCTCACAAACATTTGAGAGAAAGCGTAAATTCCCACCTAGCCACCCTCGATCCCTGGCCCTGAATGCCAGCACTTCTAAACTACTGGCCTATGAAATGCTGTCATTTAGGCTGGTGGACACAGACAGCTTCAAACAGCTCATGTCGCTTGCTGTCCCACAGTATGTTGTTCTCAGCCGCCACTACTTCTCCAAGAGAGCCGTGCCTTCCCTGCACAACCAAGTGTCCGATAAAATCAAGTGTGCACTGCGCAACTCTATCTGTGGCAAGGTCCACCTAACCACAGATACGTGGACCAGTAAGCACGGCCAGGGACGCTATATCTCCCTAACTGCACACTGGGTAAATGTAGTGGCGGCTGGGCCCCAGGCGGAGAGCTGTTTGGCGCACGTCCTTCCGCCGCCAAGGATCGCAGGGCAACATTCTTTGCCTCCTGTCTCCTCCTCCTCCTACTCAGCTTCCTCCTCCTCTTCTTCCACCTGCTCATCCAGTCAGCCACACACCTTCACCACCAACTTCAGCACAGCCCGGGGTAAACGTCAGCAGGCCGTTCTGAAACTCATATGTTTGGGGGACAGGCCCCACACCGCACAGGAGTTGTGGGGGGGTATAGAACAACAGACCGACGAGTGGTTGCTGCCGGTGAGCCTCAAGCCCGGCCTGGTGGTGTGCGATAATGGGCGAAATCTCGTTGCAGCTTTGGGACTAGCCGGTTTGACGCACATTCCTTGCCTGGCGCATGTGCTGAATTTGGTGGTGCAGAAGTTCATTCGCAACTACCCCGACATGTCAGAGCTGCTGCATAAAGTGCGGGCCGTCTGTTCGCGCTTCCGGCGTTCACATCCTGCCGCTGCTCGCCTGTCTGCGCTACAGCGTAACTTCGGCCTTCCCGCTCAACGCCTCATATGCGACGTGCCCACCAGGTGGAACTCCACCTTGCATATGCTGGACAGACTGTGCGAGCAGCAGCAGGCCATAGTGGAGTTTCAGCTGCAGCTCACATGGGTCAGTCGCACTGCGGAACAGCACCACTTCACCACCAATGACTGGGCCTCCATGCGAGACCTGTGTGCCCTGTTGTGTTGTTTCGAGTACTCCACCAACATGGCCAGTGGCGATGACGCCGTTATCAGCGTTACAATACCACTTCTATGTCTCCTTGAGAAAACACTTAGGGCGATGATGGAAGAGGAGGTGGCCCAGGAGGAGGAGGAGGAGGAAGAAGAGGGGTCATTTTTAGCACTTTCAGGCCAGTCTCTTCGAAGTGACTCAGAGGGAGGTTTTTTGTAACAGCAGAGGCCAGGTACAAATGTGGCCAGACAGGGCCCACTACTGGAGGACGAGGATGAGGAGGATGAGGAGGAAGCATGTTCACAGCGGGGTGGCTCCCAACGCAGCTCGGGCCCATCACTGGTGCGTGGCTGGGGGGAAACGCAGGACGATGACGATACGCCTCCCACAGAGGACAGCTTGTCCTTACCTCTGGGCAGCCTGGCACACATGAGCGACTACATGCTGCAGTGCCTGCGCAACGTGTGCGGACTATTGGGTTGCCACCCTGCTGGATCCACGGTACAAAGACAATGTGCCCACCTTACTTCCTACACTGGAGCGTGATAGGAAGATGCGCGAGTACAAGCACACGTTGGTAGACGCGCTACTGAGAGCATTCCCAAATGTCACAGGGGAACCAGTGGAAGCCCAAGGCGAAGGCAGAGGAGGAGCAAGAGGTCGCCAACGCAGCTGTGTCACGACCAGCTCCTCTGAGGGCAGGGTTAGCATGGCAGAGATGTAGAAAAGTTTTGTCACCACGCCACAGCTAACTGCACCACCACCTGATACGGAACGTGTTAGCAGGAGGCAACATTTCACTAACATGGTGGAACAGTACCTGTGCACACCCCTCCACGTACTGACTGATGGTTCGGCCCCATTCAACTTCTGGGTCTCCAAATTGTCCACGTGGCCAGAGCTAGCCTTTTATGCCTTGGAGGTGCTGGCTGCCCGGCGGTCAGCGTTTTGTCTGAACGTGTATTCAGCACGGCAGGGGGCGTCATTACAGACAAACGCAGCCGCCTGTCTACAGCCAATGTGGACAAGCTGACGTTCATAAAAATGAACCAGGCATGGATCCCACAGGACCTGTCCATCCCTTGTGCAGATTAGATATTAACTACCTCCCCTTAACAATATATTATTCTACTCCAGGGCACTTCCTCATTCAATACTATTTTTAATTTCATTTTACCATTATATTGCGGGGCAACTCAAAGTTGAATGAACCTCTCCTCTGTCTGGGTGCCGGGGCCTAAAAATATCTGACAGTGGCCTGTTCCAGTGTTGGGTGACGTGAAGCCTGATTCTCTGCTATGACATGAAGACTGATTCTGTGCTGACATGAAGCCTGAATCTCTGTTACGCGACCTCTCTCCTCTGCCTGGGTGCCTGGGCCTAAATATGTGACAATGGACTGTTCCAGTGGTGGGTGACGTGAAGCCTGATTCTCTGCTATGACATGAAGACAGATTCTGTGCTGACATAAGGCCAGATTCTCTGTTACGGGACCTCTCTCCTCTGTCTGGGTGCCAGGGCCTAAATATGTGACAGTGGCCTGTTCCAGTGGTGGGTGACGTGAAGCCTGATTCTCTGCTATGACATGCAGACTTATTCTGTGCTGACATGAAGCCAGATTCTCTGTTACGGGACCTCTCTCCTCTGCCTGGCTGCCTGGGCCTAAATATGTGACAGTGGCCTGTTCCAGTGGTGGGTGACGTGAAGCCTGATTCTCTGCTATGACATGCAGACTGATTCTCTGCTGACATGAAGCCAGATTCTCTGTTATGGGACCTCTCTCCTCTGTCTGGGTGCCGGGGTCTAAATTATATGACAATGGACTGTTCCAATGTTGGGTGACGTGAAGCATGATTCTCTGCTATGACATGAAGACTGATTCTCTGCTGACATGAAGCCTGAATCTCTGTTATGGGACCTCTCTACTCTGCCTGGGTGCCGGGGCCTAAATATCTGACAATGGACTGTTCCAGTGGTGGGTGACATGAAGCCTGATCCTCTGCTGACAAGAAGCCAGATTCTCTGCTATGGGACCTCTCTCCAATTGATATTGGTTAATTTTTATTTATTTTATTTTTATTTTTATTCATTTCCCTATCCACATTTGTTTGCAGGGGATTTAACTACATTTTGCTGCCTTTAGCAGCCCTCTAGCCCTTTCCTGGGCTGTTTTACAGCCTTTTTAGTGCCGAAAAGTTCGGGTCCCCATTGACTTCAATGGGGTTCAGGTTCGGGACGAAGTTCGGGTCAGGTTCGGATCCCGAACCCGAACATTTCTGGGAAGTTCGGCCGAACTTCTCGAACCCGAACATCAAGGTGTTCGCTCAACTCTAGTCGGTATCAGTATCTGTAAGCCGTAACAGGCAACAGAATAAAACAGAGAAAGGTATAATGGAAAGTCTTCCATGTTCGGGAGCTACTCCTAGTTTTATCCTACAAATACTGGTGTAAGATACTGACCAGAATACACAAGTGTGAATGAGGCAAAGAGAAGGAAATGGAAGGAAATAGAAGATCTGGGGTTTTTAACAAATTATTGTCAACTTAATTTGTTATTTCCCCATCACCTTTATCTTGATATATTGTATTAAAAAAGATCAAATACCTATTCCATATGTCCTGTGGGGTTTCACTCTGGGAGGCATGCAGCCAGCCAGTAGCGCAGGGCAACACGTGAGGTGCACGGTGGACCGATGAGGGGCCAAATAATAACACACAGTTCATCAGTTTACTCACGGTTAGCAGAAAGCCTCCCTGGGCCGGCAGCACAGTGTTGAGGTGGACAGCACGAAATCCTCCGGGGCACGCTCTGTGGTAGGAAGCATCAGCCAAGATGGTGGTTGAGGTGCCCTTGATGTTAGGGGTGCTTAGGGTGCTTGTTACGGCTGAGTCCCTTGATGGTTTTTGTTGTGACGCCAGTACCGTTAATGGTGGTACAACCAATAGTGGTAATAATGAGGTAGACAGTGGTAAGATGCAACTCACAACTTTTACTGTTGATGGCTTTGGTTGCAGCAGTACAAAATACAGTCTCTTGATGGTATTAGAGTGAATCTGCAAATCCACTGTTTCTAGGCTTTTTAGGTTTGACTTGGAGCTGTGGGTTAAGTGTACCTTGTTCCTATTGATTTGCTGGGTCCTATTCCTTGTCCTTTCCCTACAAGCTGAACATTGGGACAGGTAAACTCATCTGTTCCCAAAAGTTATGGTGTGACTGCCAGAAGCTATAAGTCCTGCACCATGCGCAAAGGTGTCTGTAGCCCTCAATAATGGCTGTTATCACCGATGATTCCTTAGGAAGCTTGTTTCTATTCCAGGGAGGCAAACTCTCTCCTACTGGTCAGGGATGCAAGTGTATAGTCCGGGCACAAAAGGTAAAAGGCTCTTCTGCGCCTCACATCTTAGTACCACCTCACAGCGAAGTTGGCTCCACTCACTAATCTGTGTCATGGAGTCTTCACTCTATATTCTCTAACACTAATCTAATTTGATCTACTCAGATCTGCTCTAAACTCTGATCCATTCTCAACCCTGAACTCCACTCTGGTCTCATCTCCTCCTAACTCAACACTGGTCTCATCTACTCTCTCACTAGGCCTGACCTAGATATATATATAGAACCTAAGTTTTATCCCCATCTAGTGGTGGGATGTATAAATGACACCTAATCTGCCTGGTAACAGGGATTTTGCAGATAAATTAGTACAGTCATACAATATAGCACAATACAGTTGTCAAGATAAAAAGTGCTTTTAAGCAGTGCCCACATGCTCGCAGGCAGATTAGCAGACGCAGTACAGAGGCAAAAACAAAGTCTTTTGACTTAAACAGTGCAGTGTTTATTTACACATAAACAAAAATGACAGTTCGTCGTCTTGGTGTTCATTCACACCATGGCAAGTCCACAGAACAAAAAGCATTCACCTTGTCAGCGTTTTTGCATCAGCCATCCAAAGCAGGCTTTAGGGGGTCTGTTTTCCAGCAATGCGGCTCTCAGCGCTTTAGCACGGCACACCTCATGCAGATCCCAAAACCACAGAGTCTCCAGAGCTTCACTGTAAAATGGAGGATAATCCACACCCAGCTGAGACTGCTGGATGGGTTTTTATATCCCAAACTAAAACCTGACCTGGAACGTGGGGAGCAGCCACCCACCCTGCACTTTGGCTGCTCCCAGTAAGAGCCGGCCCAGATCGGATCTACAGCCATACTAAATAACAAATAGTGTCAGTCAGCAGTAACTGCCGCTGACACTTAAAATTACCGGCTCTTACCTCACCGAGGCCAGGAATCCCGGTGACACATACCTTCCTTCAATGACGGACCCTTGCGCCTTCCTACAGTCCACATAGATTACATAAAAGTCTACAGGAGGTGCCCTTCCATTTCTCACCATGTCTCTCTGGATTCTCTTACAGTGTTGGCGGAGGTATTAATACGGTAAGAAGCAAGGTCCATGGGGACAATCATCTTCACTGCTCTGACAGTAAACAACGCTCTTCTTCTTTTTCCTCATATCCACAATACTTTTCCTCTATGGATCCTGGTCACTGTTGACCCTTAGGGAAATATGATTTGGGTCTTTGGCAGATCGCTAACAAGTTACTACAAACGCTCGTTAGCGATTATCTATTGGTGTAATAGGGTCTTAACTAAAGTAGTTCCCTCTCAGCAGTCATAAAATAAGAAGAATCTACATACGGAATCCACACAACACACATATGGGGAGGGTGAGAGACTCTCTTAGAAAAAAAAAAGATATAATGATAACAGCTTTCCATACATTGGTGTGGAACACCAAAAATATACTCTCATATAGGCTGTTTAATGCCTGTAAACACTTCCACATTTCAAACATGAATTTAGTTTCTTCTATGTGTGAATTCTCTCATGAGTTTCAAATTCAAATTTTTTCATTTTCACATGAAGAAAATCAAAATGGCTTCTCTCCTGTGTGAATTTTCTCATGAGTAGTGAGACTTGACTTTTGTGTAAAACAGTCACCACATTTGGAGCATATAAATGTTTTTTCTTCTGTGTGAATTTTCTGATGAAGTTTGAGGTTCTCTTCAGTAGTAAAATGTATCCCACATTCAGTACATGAATACAGTTTCTCTCCTGTGTGAATTCTCTCATGAACCTTGAGGTTCTCTGGAGTAATAAAATGTCTCCCACATTCAATACATGAATAAGACTTCTCTACTGTGTGAATTCTCTGATGTGTAGCAAGATGTGCTTTTCTGATAAAACATTTTCCACATTCTGAACATGAATACGGTTTCTCTCCTGTGTGACTTCTCTGATGAACCATGAGGTTTTCTTTAGTGATAAAACATTTGCCACATTCTGAACATGAAAATGGCTTCTCTCCTGTGTGAATTTTCTCATGGGATGCAAGACCTGACTTTTTTGTAAAACAGTCACCACATTTGGAGCATATAAATGTTTTTTCTTCTTCTGTGTGAATATTCTGATGAAGTTTGAGGTTCTCTTTAGTAATAAAACGTCTCCCACATTCAGTACATGAATACGGTTTCTCTCCTATGTGAATTGTCTCATGAACCTTAAGGTTTTCTTTAGTGATAAAACATTTCCATGAACATGGAAATGGCTTCTCCCCTGTATGAATTCTGTGATGTCTAACAAGATTTGACTTTTTTGTAAAACATTTGCCGCATTCTGAACATGAATACGACGTCTCTGCTGTGTGAATTCCCTCATTCTTCATGACTTGTGATTCATACATAAAACCTTTCCCAAATGTTGAACATGAATATGGCTTCTCTCCTGTGTGACTTCTTCTGTGTGCATATAAACCTGAGATGTCTGTAAACTGTTTTCCACATTCCCCACACTGAAAACTTGTAGCCTCTTTCGGCCCCGTACTTGTGATAACAATCTGTAATTGTTCAGGAGAAGGTTGCTTATGATTAGGAGTATTATATGACAGGTCTGCACTGTGAAGTCCTGGGTGGACATTACAAGTAATGAGGTTTTCTCCTGAAGAGCACTGCCCGAAATCTTCATCTTCTCCTTTACAATTTAGTGATAAGATGAAGTTTCCCTCAGAATTCTTACTGGGACTTTCTGCTAGGATTAAAAAGAGATTTTGTGTTTTCTTTCCAAACAATAAAGAAGACAATTCTAGAAGCTTCCTATCAGGCTGAGTGCAGTTTTTGATGTAGTTTTGATGTCAAAAGGAAGGAGAAGTACAAGTCCTTCCTTTATATTCCCCATTTATATGAATCCTTTCTTGGCTTTGGCACAAAATACTGAATCAAAAACTGAACTAAAAGAAAATCATTTGTGGTCGTGTCCTTATAATTGTAATGGATGGATGATAACGTCCAGGACTCTGCTCTACACTCACGGATCACTTCTATTACATAAACCCAGACCTGAAAACATTCAGAAATCTGAGAATCACACCCTTCTCTGACAATCAGGCCTGTCCTCTGCCAGCACAGTTGGTCCTTAGATATCAAGTGGAGATGATTTTAATACAATAACCGAAACTCTTCATGAACGGTCTATTTTAGACCTTACAGGGATTGTCCACTCCTTTATAATTAATAGCCTATCCTCAGGCTGGGCCTCCAGTATCTGATTGTCAGGGGTCCAACACCTCTGATTAGGTCCATCCATTGTACTTTGGACAGAGCTGGTTCCTGTAGTGCAGCTACTATTGAGATGAATGGAAGCAGCACTGCAGTAACCGGCTTCGTCCACAGACTGAGCAGTGTAGTTCCAGCGCTGACTTCCTGCACCGGAGCTACTGCAGAACAGCTGATCAGCAGGGGACAAGGTGTTGGATCCCCACCAATCAGATAGTGAAGGTCTATCCTGAGGACAGGTCATCACTTGTAAAGGAATAGACAATCCCCTTATTTGTTGTAATTTCTTTTAGGTTTATTTTATTTTTATTTTTTTAAATAGCAATAGATAAAAAGTGTCAATCCATGAAAGTAATACAATTCATATACATCTATAAACATTCTCAAAGCACAAGTCACTGAAATGTAATGCCATTTTGTCATACCAACCAGTCGGACTAAGTCAGATGACTAGCAAAAGGTCTTCAAGAAAAAAATATAACAAGTCCAGTTCTGACTTATCACTACTGATATACCATGACCAAGATGAATGAGAACCTTCACAGAAAGCTCAGTAAGGGTTGTGGCTGTACCAGGTTACTACAGCACAGCTGCCCCTAACTTTAATGGCAGCTGAGCTGCAGTAACCCAGCAGGGCCACTGCACTTTGAATGGCGCTGTGTTTCCTATTTTATTAAAGGTGCTAGATCCTTCAAGAAACAGCTGACCGTGAAGGAGTGGCAATCAGACCTTTACCAATCAGATAATAATGTCATACGCTGAGGATAACCCATCAATATCTAGAGCCTGGAAAACCCCTTAAGGTGGTTAAACTGAGTTTCCTCAGACCCTGACCATCACTGCAGCCGTTCATCGCAGCCGACGTGCCTCCAAAACCTGATGCTAAGCCGAGTGTCCAGCCTGAAGCATGAGAGGATGGAGAGAACAGCTGGGAGAAGATTTCTCCTGCACTGTACATAACACAGGGGTCACTGCCCGGAGTGCTACTTTACTGGAGCTCTAAGGTGGAGCCTCACCTGAAGAAACCTCCCACTTTCCTTCCTCCATTCATTATTCCATACCTGTGGTCACATGGGCTGGAATGTCCTCCTCCACCTCACTCTTACACGGGGGATCGCCCATCATCCTCTCTTCTTCCTCCTCCACTTTAATACCAGTCACATCTTCCCCCTGATTTGTCATCTGTAACAATTCAGGACAATACAGCAGACAGGTGGGAAATCTAACAGATCCACATAAGAGACCCCCACCATCTATGACCCCTCTATGACCGCAGGACCCCCCTATATAGATGTGTATAGGGATCAGCTCCATCTACCTGATGGTTCTCTGGGAGCTTGTCCTCTGGACAGTCCTGGGAATACAGAGGACGGGGACATCTCTCGGGGGAATTTCCTTCTATGAGTCCATCTGTAGAAAACACATAGTGAAAGGATAGATTGATTACATGTGATGATCAGATGATGGGAGTAGCATCCAGGTGTCTCTCAATGCAGACAATTCTTACACTGATGAGCGTTACATAAATCCATCTCCTCTTCTTCAACTTTAACCTCAACCTTAATATCAATCAGATTTTCATCCTAAACAAGAAAAATGTAAATTGATCTTTGGTCCAATCACTTTCTGGTCAGATTCTGGTTCTGGTGAGACATCAGCTCCATCTACCTGATGGTTCTCTGGGAGCTTCTCCTCTGGACAGTCCTGGGAATACAGAGGACGGGGACATCTCTTGGGTGGATTTCTTTCTATAATTCCATCTGTATGAAACACACAGGGACAAGACAGATTATTACATGTGATGATGAGATGATGGGAGTAGTATCTATGTGATATTTACACTTTTAAATCAGGACGATCCCCTCTTACCTGGTGATGTCAGAGGCCGGGGAGCCTCAGTCATGGCCTCCTTGTACAGATCCTTGTGTCCTTCTATATACTCCCACTCCTCCAGGGAGAAATAGACCGCCACATCCTGACACCTTACAGGAACCTGACAACACAATGACACCGTCATCACCCAGACCCCTCCAGTGCTGTTACTGGAGAATTTCCCAGCATTCCCAACAGTGTCACCTCTCCAGTCAGCAGCTCCATCATCTTGTGGGTGAGTTCTAGGATCTTCTGCTCATGTATCAGGGGGGGAGGCTCTGTGATGGAGGTCCTGCTCCACCCTCCTGACTCATGGATGATGGGAGTCCCCCCTGATGTCTTCTTCACTATGGTGTAATCCTATGGATGGAGAGAGACACTTAGGGAAAGAAATTCCTTCCTGACTCCAGATCTACACTCAGAATCCCTCGCTGGATCATGGCCCCATCTCCAGTAATCTAGTCACTAGAAGCTGGAATATTATTACCCTCCAGACCTCCAGGCCCTTTCTGGACTCCTCTAGAGAATCCCCCATGACTCCTTCCTCTGGAAGAGAGCTCCATAGTCTCACTGCTCTTACAGTAAAGACTCTCTTCTATGTTGGTGGAGAAACCTTCTTTCCTCTATATGTAGTGGAAGCCTCCTTGTTATAGTCCAGTATGTTACATGACCAAGCCCAGATGGATGTAATAGCCCTAAGCGCAAGACCTCGACGCGCGTTTCACCTCAGCGGCTTGGTCATGTCTTCAGGTACGTCCTAGGACTCAAGTGTTTATTGAGACACCATTATAGACACTGCCATATACAGCTTCTATATTAGGCCTATGTTATTGATTAGGCTATACAGACATATTATTGCGTGCTGTGTGTAGAATAGGCTGTGGCTATTTTGTTACCAGGCATTATATCTATATATCTATGTTGCTGATGGTTGCCATGGACGTTGGCTGTGGATCACAGTAACATCCATGAATTTCTTTTGAGGTAATTGCAGTATATTATGTAATTCCCTATTGGTGTGTGTATACGTCATACTATAAACCTCTTTGGTGTATATTGGATGTTTGTGCATCACACCACAGACCTGGTACCCGATAAGTGATTATTAGCCTAGTGGGGATACATGATAGTCCAGTGGAATATATGCAATTTGCTTCTCTGTATACTTTTTCCATCTTGCCCTTTCTCTCTACATTTTATACAATAAAGTTATATGAATTTGGATATATTATCTCAACTGGCTTTTTTGTTATAGTGGTAGAAATCCTCCCTCCAGGCCACACTCCGGCCATCTCTTCCTCTGCTTCCTCTCCTCCTGGGTACAACGTGCCTACTTACCTTCTCATGGCTCCTACAACATGACTATTGGTCTCCATGATCCATCACTGACCATACTGGTGGCTTATCTTCAGGTTCTCCATCACTTGGAAGGTCTGGAGGCCGTTCTCCAGGACCCTGGACTCTTCCTATCACTTCCTATGATGGATTCTCCTTCCCGATGTCTGACTTGTTACAGAATACAATAAAAAGAAGTGAAATCTAGAAAAATGTACCTCTCCGCTCAGCAGGGAGATGATCTCCAAGGTGAGGTCTAATATTCTTCTGCTGATCTCCTTCCTGTCCATCCTTGGTGGTCATTCAGGAGAAGAGGAGAGACCTGGAGGAGCTGGAGGCTTCTAGTACTGCAGGCGCCTTTATGAGGAGAGGAGAGGCTGGAAATCCTCCAGGGACAAGAGCATTAGTGAGATCCAGAACCGCACTTACTGCTCCTGGAGAGACCCCGCTTCTCAGAGCCCCCAGCCCCCATAAAGGGGGATTCTGGAGAAATGGCTGATACCAGAGAGAAGAAGAGGCTCCAGACACCACAGCAGTGACTACCGACCAGGACCTGCTCTGTATCTGCTGCACTGCAAGAGCTGAAGGACCTGGGATGATGTCACCGTCATGTGATCAGTGCAGGGGGTGGAGCTCAGCAGTGGAGAGAAGCGCCAGAGAAGGACCTGTGATGATGTCACCATCATGTGATCAGGAGGGGCGGAGCTCAGCAGTGGAAAGTATAAGTGGTGGTGAAAGACCTCTGATGATGTCACCGTCATGTGATTAGGAGGGGGTGGAGCTAAGCAGTGGAAAGTATAAGTGGTGATGAAAGACCAGTGATGATGTCACCATCATGTAACATAGTTCAGCCGGGTTCTCATCACTATTTAGTTTTCCATTCTTCTGATCCGTCAGAACAGAAAAATATAGAAAAAAACGGATCCTGTATTTAAAGGTTCCGTTATGCTTAGTTATGCACAGTTGACATCCGTCTTAGCAATTTCCACATGCAGGACTTTATTTCTGTCCCCGTAGCTGTGTATGTAGTATTATCATATCATCTAGGACACCAGGATTATAGAAGGACATCTGTTCGTAGAGATACATTAGAACCCCGACTTCAGTTATTTCAGGGGGAGTTAGAAGAACTTTGAATTTGAATGAAAGAATCCCTTGAATACAAAGGGTTATTTCTGTGTCAGCTGCAGGGGTTAATTTGTCCTTTCAGCCGTACGCTGATCGGGGGAGGAAGAGTCAGATGAAGGTTATTGTGCCGGTATGTGGACACTGCAGGAAGAAGTAGTCCGCTGGGCAGTGCTGGATGTGGTCCGCATTGTATGGATGTTTTACAGATTAGGAAGGCACAGGTAAAGGGATTAGGGGAGATTTAGGTTTCAATAGGTGAAACATTTGGTACCTTAAACCCTGTTCTGAACTCTTGTGAGGCTAAACATCGGTCCTGGGAGTTACAGGAAGTGCGGACAATAGAGTCCAGCAGAAGGAGGTCTCCGTAGGTGAGACTCCGTTCTCTCCGAGTTCCTGTGAGGCTCGTCATCTGTCCTGGGCCCTTTATGTTTGTCTGTTTCTATGTCTGTTCAATCCTACGTTGAATGTTATGCTTTTCTGGTTCTGATCAATGGTCAGGTAGGTTGATACACTGCTCCAGATTAGAGAGATAGACACGTGCATGCACGGCGAGAGAAACAACACTGACACTAGATAAGGTCAAAGCATAACTCTAATTTATTAGGTGGGGGCTTCACATTATATACCCTCCATATTACTGGGAGGCGTGGGCTCACATGATTGGTCTTTTAGCAAAAAGGAATGTACCCCTTGAAAAAGCTAAACGCGAAACGTGCGTTGGGGGGCGGACCCGGTGGTGCTCCTGGGTGGTATACTAAAGTTGGTTGGTCAGTATTTTCTATGTGCTTATTATATTTTTAGTTAGCCTTTGTGGTGTGTATTTTCACCCCCAAACTTTGGTATCTGTTGTACAATATATGCATATGGGTCGTATATGTAGTTTGGAGCCATAGTGGTTAGGTGTAATACACCTTTTTACTGATGACCAATCAGGATTACTGCACTTGCAATTAATATATACCAGCAGTCCACCATCGGTCCTCTTGGTTTTTAATACGTTTATGTATTGTGACCTGTGTTAAATGTCTTTTGTGATTTGTGTCAATCATGTCTTGTTGTGATTTTCTAATAAAATTGTTATTTTTTAACTACCTCAGTATTATAAGTGTTTTTGTACTTTATTGACCCACTCCTTTTGGTCGGTTTTCAAGAAGGAATGTAAACAGGAAATAAGTTTAAGGCTTATGTATGATAGACTCAGAGGAATTCCTGACAGTTTCAAGTCTTTGCTGCAAATAGTTTCAATCATAGAATGCATACTGGGGGGTGTCTCTCTGCATACTGGGGGTTGTCTCTCTGCATACTGGGGGTTGTCTCTCTGCATACTGGGGGTTGTCTCTCGGACAGACACCATTTTGTTAGTGACAAACAAGTGTCCATTATATTCCATAACAGTCCCCCCTTGGATTCTTGATTGTAGAACTTTCCCTGCCTAGTGAAACCCTGGGAATACAATTCGCGATCCTCTTCACCCACAGTAGCGACAACCTACCCCTTTTGGGTAGACTCCCGGTTAATCGGACTTATGATCGTACCCTGGGATTCATCTTTCCCTATATCGGTACGACATCGTAATTGGTGGGGGAACTTGTGTTGAATTCTTTGGTTTCCATTTCTTCTTCACCATATAGCAGCATGATGGGCTGTTCAGTAGTGTTGAGCGAACTTCTGTTTTAAGTTCGGCTTCCGGTTAGCGGAGAATTCCGATATGGATTCCGAATTCCGTTATGGTCCGTGGTAGCGGAATCAATAATCAGCCATTATTGATTCCGCTACCACGGACCACAACGGAATTCGGAATCCATATCGGGATTCTCCGCTAACCGGAAGCCGAACTTTAGACGCCGAACTTAAAACAGAAGTTCGCTCAACACTACTGTTCAGTAGTTGAAGTCACAATTTTTTCACATATTTTTCGGACACAGGGTACAAGGCGACTTAACACTACTGACATTAATGCTAGCATCAAGACTATCACCATACCTATCTGGGTGAGGAAGGATTTCCAATTTTTGAACCATCCAAAGTACTCACCCCATGAGTCTGTTATTCCTGAGTTGCGTTTTAATTCCTCGGAGAGGTTAGTAAGCTTGTTTATTGCTTCAGTTACCTTCCCTTTGGGGCCAGTGTTATCTGGGATGTAGGTGCAGCAAGTTTCCCCAATCATTTTACTATTTTTTATAGGCCGATTATCAGGAAGGAGAATTCCTAGGGATGTTCCACCTCTCCCCATTCATAGATTTATAATAAAGGAGAGTTCACAATATGGCACATATTTAGGAAACAGTCACATACATGTTGGATTACACAGATAACATACTACTACTATAATATTCTATAGTCTAATCCAACACTTCAATGCAGAACAGAATTTGTGCCCCAGCAATATAACATCGGATAGCCGATAAGATCTATAAAGAGACATCCGGTATTTATAAAGGTCCTATTACACTGACATTGTCCGGAGGGAAGCGTTCCCTTCTGTCAATCGCCTGCTTGTCAGCAGAGAAGACCGCTGCTATTACATGCTTCGATCTCCTCCACAGTATAGGGACGAGCGATCTCTATACCATGGCTCATCCCTATACTTACTGTTTGCTGGCAGCAGGTCGCCTATTATACGGTACAATCTGCCACCAGCAAATGAGCATTTTTAAACATGTTAAAACATCCCGAATACCCGAGTGTTTGCTCATTCATCAGGTAATTAGCGGCGGTATTACACTGCCAAATGATCGCTAACAAGTTACTACAAACGCTCGTTAGCAATTATCTATTGTTGTAATAGGGTCTTAACTAAAGTAGTTCCCTCTCAGCAGTCATAAAATAAGAAGAATCTACAGTCGTGGCCAAAAGTTTTGAGAATTAGATAAATATTGGAAATTGGAAAAGTTGCTACTTAAGTTTTTATAATAGCAATTTGCATATACTCCAGAATGTAATGAAGAGTGATCAGATGAATTGCATAGTCCTTCTTTGCCATGAAAATTAACTTAATCTCAAAAAAACCTTTCCACTGCATTTCATTGCTGTCATTAAAGGACCTGCTGAGATCATTTCAGTAATCGTCTTGTTAACTCAGGTGAGAATGTTGACGAGCACAAGGCTGGAGATCATTATGTCAGGCTGATTGGGTTAAAATGGCAGACTTGACATGTTAAAAGGAGGGTGATGCTTGAAATCATTGTTCTTCCATTGTTAACCATGGTGACCTGCAAAGAATCGTGTGCAGCCATCATTGCGTTGCATAAAAATGGCTTCACAGGCAAGGATATTGTGGCTACTAAGATTGCACCTCAATCAACAATTTATAGGATCATCAAGAACTTCAAGGAAAGAGGTTCAATTCTTGTTAAGAAGGCTTCAGGGCGTCCAAGAATGTCCAGCAAGCGCCAGGATCGTCTCCTAAAGAGGATTCAGCTGCGGGATCGGAGTGCCACCAGTGCAGAGCTTGCTCAAGAATGGCAGCAGGCAGGTGTGAGCGCATCTGCACGCACAGTGAGGCGAAGACTTTTGAAAGATGGCCTGGTGTCAAGAAGGCCAGCAAAGAAGCCACTTCTCTCCAAAAAAACATCAGGGACAGATTGATTTTCTGCAGAAAGTATGGTGAATGGACTGCTGAAGACTGGGGCAAAGTCATGTTCTCTGATGAAGCCTCTTTCCGATTGTTTGGGGCATCTGGAAAAAGGCTTGTCCGGAGAAGAAAAGGTGAGCGCTACCATCAGTCCTGTGTCATGCCAACAGTAAAGCATCCTGAAACCATTCATGTGTGGGGTTGCTTCTCATCCAAGGGAGTGGGCTCACTCACAATTTTGCCCCAAAACACAGCCATGAATAAAGAATGGTACCAAAACACCCTCCAACAGCAACTTCTTCCAACAATCCAACAACAGTTTGGTGAAGAACAATGCATTTTCCAGCACGATGGAGCACCGTGCCATAAGGCAAAAGTGATAACTAAGTGGCTCGGGGACTAAAACGTTGACATTTTGGGTCCATGGCCTGGAACCTCCCCAGATTTTAATCCCATTGAGAACTTGTGGTCAATCCTCAAGAGGCGGGTGGACAAACAAAAACCCACTAATTCCGACAAACTACAAGAAGTGATTATGAAAGAATGGGTTGCTATCAGTCAGGAATTGGCCCAGAAGTTGATTGAGAGCATGCCCAGTCGAATTGCAGAGGTCCTGAAAAAGAAGGGCCAACACTGCAAATACTGACTCTTTGCATAAATGTCATGTATTTGTCGATTAAAGCCTTTGAAACATATGAAGTGCGTGTAATTATATTTCACTACATCACAGAAACAACTGAAACAAAGATCTAAAAGCAGTTTAGCAGCAAACTTTGTGAAAACTAATATTTGTGTCATTCTCAAAACTTTTGGCCACGACTGTACATACGGAATCCACACAACACACATATGGGGAGGGTAAGAGGCTCTCTTAGAAAAATAAAGATATAATGATAACAGCTTTCCATACATTGGTGTGGAACACCATAAATAAGGCCACCCTTATCTCAGTATGTATAATAAAGGGTAATGAGACCAGGTCAGTTAAACTAGAAAGAAAGAAAAAATTTTTTAGGTCATTGTCTATCTCCAGCCCTCGTACACTTGAGGTCATAGAAAAAGTCCTACTACCAAAGTCTTCAAACCCGTACAATGGTCCCTTACTTTGCATGCCTCAATTTTAGATAATTTTGTCATGACCAAGCAGAGCAAGCCATTTGGTTCTCACACAGGAACATGGGGGCAAACAGAGATCTTTGGGATATTTCTATGCCACTCTGGATCCCGGGATCCTAGGATCCCTTTCCTGTGTACGAGCAGTTGCAGCTGCAGCTGAACACGTCCAGAAGATAGAGGACGTAGTCTCTGGAAGTCCTCTTTTATTGGAAGTGCCCAATTTGGTGTCTGAAACCCGACCAGACACCTTTCAAGGTATAGCAGACCTGTCCAAGTACAACTTACTACAGCCAACTGTCACGTTAGTGATTTGGGAGGGAACACCACACCGACAACAGAAGGGAAGGCAAAAGGAGCTAGGCCTCAAAGCTAGGGAAAGAGAAAAGGACACCACTTATGGAAACCCTATTCATAGCCCTGACTCCTATCTGTATGATCGGACCTTGAGGGTAGGAATGTTCATACACTGGAACCTATGACCCTGGAAACCCTGAATTGCCCTGGAATAGTGTCAGGGCTTGAGACAACCTGAGGCCTAGTAACAAAAGACAGAGGGGAAACAACAAAATATAAAAGGGAAGTAACACTTAACTCCTGAAGTAAATGGACGAGCAGGAACTCAGAAGAGGACCACACACCAGAACTTCCAATACCAAACTGAAGCTATCAACCGCATAGCATGATGGGTGAAGCCAAACTAAAAAGGGGAGTTGGAATGACCACTAAGCTACACCTGAGACAAGAGTTGTGGTCATTACCAGCAACAACACTGAAACAAGTGAAACAAACTATGCTGTCAGATCACATCACGTGCAGCCAGTCTCTTAGATCTTCTGACACCTGTCACGTTAGAGACCGTGACACCAACTTTGTGAAGCTCCAAGGCAAAGACACTTGGATGCATGCCAGTCACTGCAAAACGATCCTGAACCATAGGGCCAAGTGTTATGCACCAACTGATAATGTGCCTGCTTCGAATGACCATGCTGCCACCATGGGCTCAGCCTCTAAATAACGTGTTAAATAATGACTGGGACAATACGGTTGTCAACTATCTTTAAGTCCCAGTAAATAAAATAAATTGGGGGGTTGTATTTCGGGGATATACTGCAAGTTGTATTTTAGGTCTTAATTTGTGGCTTATTGAGATATATTTATATACATAAAACTATGCAAAAAGGCTAAGTAGGTAATATAGTACAAACCAGGTACAAAGGGCGAGAAGCTGTTGACTGGTTCCACTCCCAGGTATGATGCTGTTTACATACAGAACACAGCTCAATGAATGGGTGAAGAGTTAGGAGAGTCCCCCTGCTACCACCAGGGGTGGGAAGTAGTCGTCTGCCGAGAAAAAGGGCGGAAATAATAAAGACGAGTTCTGCATTTATCTTACATCTCACACATCCTTCTTCGTCTCTCATATTGTAGGGTCATTTAGAGTTCATAAGCTGTGTCTATAGGATGGTTCATACTGGACAAGACCAGATCATACTGGTATAGTACTGGGGGCAGGAGACCCTCCGTATGGACATATATGTCCCCTATGTAATCTCCATCATGTCCAGTCTTCACAGTAATAGGTAAATGTGCGGTTCTGCTTTACACTGATGTGATGAATGTAATCCGCCTGATTATGTCTGCTGATAATAAATTACTCTCCAGATGAAGACACCTGGAAACATTGTATCTAAGTCTTTCTTTCTCTTCAGTGCATCGTAAGGGACTTAATTTGAAACATACTGACAGAATTGGAGACCATCTGACATCTCTCCTAAATTCCAGAAAAGAGAGTTTCCATCACAGCGGTCTTAGTAAATTAACTCCCATAAGTCCTCTTGCTCTGACATTACTACTGATATACCAAGGCCTGGATGTATAAAGACATCCACAGACCACCAAGTGAGATGTCTAACTGGCTGTGAATGATCTCCATGGGACAGTTAGCAATAAAATCTCCCATATAGGAGACCAGTAGACAGTTCGGCCTCGTTTACACCTGTGTATTTTGGTCGGTATCTTTTATCTGTATTTGGAAGCCAAAAATGAGAGCGGAACTTAACAGAGAAACGTATAATGTAAAGATTTACAATTACACATCTTCCATGTTCTAGAGCTACTCCTAGTTTTATCTTACGAACACTGAGGTAAGATACTGACCAGAACACACACGTGTGAATGAGCTCCTTCATTAATTGTTCCCCAGAGAAAGACACCTGGAGACATTAGGTGTCATTTACTAAGTTGAAATACGCCTGAATTAGGCAGATGGCAACTATGCCCCACTCACGCCAGGCCTAATATTGTGGGTGAGGACAGGCAGGCTTGTCTTATTCGCTGTTTTCTACGCCATTAATGGTCTAAATCTACAACAGCTCGGAAGTTGTCTTACATTTAGAAGCGACAGTGGATCTGCCCAACTTATGAAGAGACGGTCTTAATAAATGTCCCCCATTGTATCTATGTCTTTCTTTCTCTCCTAAGCATCATAAAGGACTCAAGCTAAACCTGAGACATGGAGGCCCCAAAGTGTGAACATGGAGTCTCTGATCACTTGGAATTCATTCTGTCTGATTAACCTCCCTGGCGGTATGATTATGTCAGGAATTTTGTACCAAAAGTGGTACAATTTTTTGCATAAATATTTTATGGGCACAAATGACAGTAAAATGGCAGTCAAGGGGCACTGTACAGTCATCAAATGTCAGATCTGAGGTTATACAGTGTAATCCTCTCAGATTACAATGTATAACCTCTTTTATGTGTGTTTGTCACTTTTTATGTTTATATTTATTAGAATTTCCCGCCCAGTTCCGCTCTGCTGCTCGTAGGGAATGGAACCAGGAAGTCAAATGCCGGCCGGTGTTCTGCCAGATCTCTATACCTTGCGAAAAGTCTATACCGGAAGTGACGCGGCCGCACAGGAATCAGCTGGAGGAGGGTGTGCGCAAGCGCACATCCACTGGCTTAGGAAAGAATCGTTGCAGCGCCGCGATAGAAGTACTTCATGCACCGCACGTGCGCACTTAGGGGTATAGAGATTTTGCAGCGCAAAATGTTGCATCAGATCTCCCTACCCCTGAGTGCGCACGCGCGCACAAATCATCAGATCAAATCAGGATGAGCTGCAACTGATGATTTGTGCGCGCGTGCGCACTCAGGGGTAGGGAGATCTGATGCAACATTGTGCGCTGCAAAATCTCTATACCCCTAAGTGCGCACGCTCAGTGCACAAAGTACTTCTATCTCGGCGCTGCAACGATTCTTTCCTAAGCCAGTGGATGTGCGCTTGCGCAGCGCCGCGCACGCCCTCCTCCAGCTGATTCCTGTGTGGCCGCGTCACTTCCGGTGCGGCAACGTCACTTCCGGTATAGACTTTTCGCAAGGTATAGAGATCTGGCAGAACACAAGCGGAGGACATCGCCGGTTCGCCGGCAGAAGGTGAAGGGACTCTGCAATGTTACGCTCGGGGTTACCGCTCCTGGCACCGAAAATTAACCCCGAGTCACGCTCAGGAATACCGTCAGGGAGGTTAAACTATCCTCACCTATGAATGGACGGTAACATTCTCATTCCTTTCTCCGCTCCACAGCACCTACGCCTCCTGCAGACACCATGGCAATCATCACACCTGGCCTCAACACATCCCCCCAACCAGGAGATCTTTATACATGGCCTCAATACATCCCCCTGACCAGGCAATCATCACACCTGGCCTCAACACTTCTTCCCCACCAGATGATCTTCACACCTGGCCTCAACACATCCCCCCAACCAGGAGATCTTTATACATGGCCTCAATACATCCCCCTGACCAGGCAATCATCACACATGGCCTCAACATATCTACCTGACCAGGTGATCTTCACAAATGACATTGACAAATCCCTCTTACCAGGCGATCAGAGAAAATCGTAAAAAGTGTGAGACCACTTGTTAGGCGCTGCTGGCATATGGATAAGTCCTCGGGATTAATAATATTCTTTTATTGAATTCAAGTCTTACTAAGTCTTACCAGGCAATCATCACACAAGGGCTCAAGATCAGTTCCTGATTCTTCCAGAAACGGATCCTCTGCTTTTCTTTTTTTTAATTCTCCCTGACTGATCAGCATATAGGCGGATAGGGATGTGTATAACTACCAGGCCAGCACCGACTGACAGATGGGTCCTGCTGTAACGGCAGGGATCAGAGATAACTTGTCAGGAGCTTCCTCAGCCAAATGACCGTGCAGAGCTATGCTGGGAAGGTTGCCATGCTGACCTGTTAAATCCTGGCAGGTCGGCCTGTCAGTGTGACTGGTCAATGAACAAATCAGATTTCTGATTCTGTGTCCAATCCTAGATCAGACCACTGATGAAGAAGTCGGGAATGGACTTCGAAATGCGTCTGGTGTGAAAGAGAGGACAGAACACCTGTACAACCTGCTCTGCAAAAGAACATACCAGACATCGCAAGAGGAAGCGCCTCCATTACTATTATCAAGTAACGACCTGTCCATTCAGACGAGACATATGGAGCCGACATACACACGTGTGATGCTGACTGGAGGCGAAGTATCCAGCCCTCACTACCAGCGAAAGCTCCCCTCGTACGCCAGGACAGGTAAGCGGCCAACACACCCGTGTACAGTGGGACGCCAGTGTTAAAAGCCGGTGAGTACAGGCTTGCTATTTCTGTACCTATGAAAAAGACAACAGTGGAAGTATCCAAAAACAAGACATACTAAGAGAACGTGTGACTGTCCCTGTTGGTCCATTTTGCAGCATGATCTACTGAACTGGTGGACATACAGGCCAGATTTAATGTGGACTGATATTGGATCAATAATGACAGTCAAATAGCACAAGATTGTGTTCTGTACCTTTTATATCTATACAATTTTTTAGCGGTTTACACTTTTCTCCCCCCACCAGGTGGCCATAGTGTGGATTGTCACAAAACTATTACCTACATAATACAGGGGGTTCATCCTTTCTCTATGTTCCCTTTTATTGTATTACATTTTTATTATTGTTATTAAATTAGCTGCATTTTTATTAATATTGTTAATATTAAATTTGTTTCACCTTTGACCCTCTGCGTGACCTCAGATTTCAGAGTG
The DNA here is from genome assembly GCF_905171765.1 of Bufo bufo. Classification (NCBI taxonomy): domain Eukaryota; kingdom Metazoa; phylum Chordata; class Amphibia; order Anura; family Bufonidae; genus Bufo; species Bufo bufo. The sequence goes on along the minus strand of NC_053392.1, from coordinate 12,068,137 downwards.
CTGGTCTCCATTTTAATATTTTCTGTTAAATAGGGGTGGATCAGATATGACTATCTACAGGCTACATTTAGGTGCACCTGTGAGTCCTGGGCCATATCAGCCAGTCTTGAGTGGGACTGGCAGACTGCTCCCTCCTCCCATTGCTAGCATGGTTACATGCTGGAGGTAACTGGTGAGTTGTTTGTGAGTCGGCCTCATCCTCCTTTAATTTTCCCACTGGCCCCTGGTATTGCCCATATGGCACAGGTAGGTGAGTGTTAGGTCCCGGGCTACTTGAGAAACCTTGGCGCGGTGCTCGGGCTCAGACATGTCCTACACTGTAGGACATGTTGGCTAATCAGTTTGAGGGTTTAGTAAGACCGCAGAGTGCACCTGTCCCTGTTATTATTATGTTATACTACTACTAGTGGGCCTGCACCAGTATTCTGTTATCAGCACCACAGACGTATCCAAGGTCCCTAGCAGAAAAGTCCATCCCACCTTGCAGTAGACTCTGGTGAATACCTAGAGGTTGCCCCAGTTTTATACTACCCGGTGTGGTTTTGGATGGCTGGTAGCAGGTTGAGGTTCACTGACTGTGGTCCAGATGATCACTAGTAGTCCCTAAGATAAGATAACTCGAATCTTGGATGTTTAATCTCCTAGATGCAACAGTCAATAGCACTCGTGACATCTAAGCAGTTAGAGGTAGAGGGCTATCTCGGTCCCCATGACTGCAATCACAGGCTGTCGATGTGTTGCTTTGAGGTGTTATATTTTTTTTCACATCAGTGAAGGTTATATAACTTCAAAAGCTCAATCTTTTCAATAGTTTGTAAACAAATTTTGGCATGATCTCATATTCGATTCTTATGTTATGCAGGTTTGAAGACAACATGGCCTAGTCTTCAGCAGATTTCAGAGCAATGGAGAGCAGGGCAGTGATGTATTTCCTGTTTCTGATGTCGGCCAAAGACATTCATGGTGACATGGTGCAAACAATTGACAGGTGTCCTTCGTCCTCCACAGTAAAAAACAGGTGACAAGTGCCCTTTGGGGAGACCTCCAGGGGTGATCGTTCCAGAAACCATAGATGCCATTCATGACATGATTCTGGAAGACCAGCAAGTTTCTGCTGTGAAGATAGCCATGACTGTAAATATTTCCAGAGAAAGAGTTGGATCTATAATTCACGGTCATCTCGACATGAGGAAGGTGTCTGCCAACTGGGTCCCTAAATGTTTTTCAGCAGATCAAAAGTGTGCCGAGTGCGGGCCTCCTGGGGAACTATGCAGGATTTTTGGCAGGATTCTGATGCTTTCCTTTCTTGATGGTTGACAATGGATGAGACATGGATTTTTATTTATGATCCTGAGTCAAAAGAGTAGTCAAAACAATGGAGACAGTGGTTTTCCAGAGTGCAGAAGTGGTCATCCAAGACTATGCATTTTCTATCCTCTGGGATAAAGGTAGAATACTGCTTGTGGTCTACCTTCCAAATTGGTCTACTACCACAGTTGTGCATTATACAACACTTTTGAATAAATTAACGGAGGCATTGAAGTCAAAAAGGTGCGGAATGTCGACCTAAGATGTGGTGTTCTTGCACAACAATGCATCACCCAAAACAAACTGTCTGACTTGGGCTTTGATGTGCTGGATCATCCTCCATTTTAGCCTGATCTAGCACCCTCTATCCCCTCTGTCTAACAGACTATCATCTATTTTCTAATTTGAAGAAAAACCTCATGGGAACCTTTCTGACACAACTGCCATGATTAATGCCTGGTTTGCCACCCAACAAAAATCTGGACGGGTTTAAGATGTTTTAACACAGTAGTCCGAAGTGCATGGTTATATCAGGGGGCTATGTAGAATAACTGTTTAAATTCAGAGTTCTATCTCAATTTTCTTGTGGTCAAAGCCAAGGGCTTACTAGCACCACCTCATATATACAGTGGAGAAAATAAGTATTTGATACACTGGTGATTTTGCAAGTTTTCCCGCCTACAAAGAATGGAGAGGTCTGTAATTTTTATCGTAGGTAATTGCGCCCCTTATTGATTTGTTTGCTGCCAAGTCTTGGTCCTTGTGGCCCGTTTTTTTTCCTAATTTTGCCATAGTTAGATGGAGCGAGGGGCCTGTTGGCACCTATATATCCCGGGGATATTCCTCTGGGCTCGGCCTGTACTCAGCGGCGGTCCCGGCTGCGTCAGATGATGACTTCCGGGTCAGCGGTGCGCGTATTTCGGCGGCTGTTTTTAGCTGCACTTCGGCCCCTGGTGTGCCTAATCAGTGTTTTTGCCCGAGATTTATTCATATAATCGGGGGGTGGCCCTGCTGTTTTATTTTTATAAATAATGTAGTGACAGTGGGTCACTCCCGGCCGGGGGGGGGGGGGGGGGGGCAGAGCTATGCTAGGGGGAGGGTCTGTTAGCTGAAAAAGCTCAGCAGACGCCAGACTCTCCCTCTGCCTGCAGTGAGTCCATTTTAAACTACTTTCCAAGTTGTTTTGCAGATGGAGTCTCCCAATGGTGACCAGCATGGGAAATCCTCCCATAAACAGAAGCACCTAACTTGTGCCAACTGTGAGATGCCGGACTCCGATGAATGCAATAGGTGTCCCTTATGCTGTCCTCCTCCGACGCAACCTACGATGGGTGACATGTTCGGCTGATGAAGGAATTCATGGGTAATTCCATTATGGAGATCAAGAGCGCCCTTTCTTTTAAGAGGGCCAGAGTTTTATCGCCAGGTCCTGTACCTATGGCTGAAGACATCATTTCGGTTGAAGACCGTTCCTCCTCCTCTGATGAAGATGATGCCACTTATCTTTTTCCTGCTGAGAAGACGCAAAGACTTCTACGCTCCATCCGATCAAGGGATCATGATGTTGAGCAAGGGGAAGCTCCACCGTCCACCTCTAGGGGGCCAAGGGCCTTTAAAGTGGATAAAGATTTAAAAAAGCTTCTGCTAACTGAATGGAAGCATCCTGAAAAAGGTCCAGTTCTCATGAAGAGATTTAAACTGATGTTTCCTCTCCAGGAGTCGGAATCAAAACTGTGGGTACCGCCTCCGAAGGTCGATATGGCGATCTCCAAGTTGTCTAAGAGGACCTTAGTTCCTTCTGATGACGGAAGCAACCTTCAGGGTCCATTAGATCGGAGGGCCGAGTGCACTCTGAGGCACAGCTATTCCGCAGCTGCAGCCTCTGCTTCAGTTGCAGTTGCTTCCTCAGAAGTCGCTGAGTTTGTTCGGTCCAGCGTTCTCAGAATCCAGTTGGACCTGGAATCTGGAGTCTCCAGAACTGAACTGCTAGACCAGTTCAAGACCTTGCTCCTCGAAACTGACTTTTTGTGTGATGCTATTCCTCACAGCACCTGAAATTAGCCACCAAAGGCATGGCTCTCTCTTCTGCCAGTCGGCGGCCCCTATGGTTGCGTCCCTGGGTTGCCGATAATGCCTCCAAATTCAATCTGCGTGGCTTACCATATGAACCAGGAAGACTCTTTGGTTCAGAATTAGATAAGTTAATGGAGAGCCTGGCGGATAAAAAGAGGGGAAGTCCCTCCCCCAACAATCCTTTCAGGGCTGGAGTAGGCCCAGAAGTTCTAGAACCCAGGGTCCCTCCAGGTCTCAGAGACGTCAGGAGTCGTCCAGACGCGGACGGGGTCGCGGTCGTGGAAAGAACCATAGAAAGGAAGCGCATCTATGACTCTCCCGCTTACCTTCCCCCATCCCCTCCAAATCGTCTGGGCGATGCTCAGAATTTCAGTTCCCCTTCGGTTGGAGATCGTCTAAGTTTATTTCAGCAGGCCTGGCTGCAAAATATTCCGGACCAGTGGGTCCTAGAAATAATTATGTTGGGGTACAAAATAGATTTTCTGTCCCCTCCCCAAGAGAAGTTTGTTTTAACCAGAACCCTAAACCAGACCAAACAGTCTATCTTAGAGGATTCTTTCCTCTTTTATGTTCAAAAAAGGGCCCTAGAGGAAGTTCCTCCTTGCGAACAAGGGCTGGGAGTATACTCCCCCGTTTTTCTAGTCCCGAAGCTGTTGGACGATTGGCGCATGATCATAGACCTGCGTTACCTAAATCGGTTCAGAAGACCAAAGATCTTCAGAATGGAGACCATTCGATCACTTATCAGCATCCTAAACCCCGGCGATCTAATGATCACCTTAGATCTAAAGAATGCTTACCTTCATATCCCCATTCATCCAGCTCACAGGAGATTTTTAAGAATTGCGGTCTTCAGGGGTGGTAAAACATTACCAGTTTGCTGTGCTGCCTTTTGGCATTTCCTCCGCTCCCCACACTTTCACAAAAGTTGTGGCTCCGGTTGTCGCCCAACTCAGGCTTCAAGGGCTAGAAATCGTGCCATACCTAGACGACTGGCTTCTAAAAGCCGCCACTCTAGACATTCTTTTATCTCATCTTCAGCTGGCTCTTCAGTCTCTCCAGCGCTTGGGCTGGCTTATAAATTGGGAAAAATCTGAGATCGTTCCATCTACTTCCAGGATGTTCCTGGGTTTTCTGGTAGACTCCGAACGGATGACTCTTTCCCTCTCTCCAGAGAGGAAGGATCGAGTGATAAGAGCCGCGCAGTTCCTCATGGCACCTCGGCGGGTGTCCATCAGAACACTCATGAAGATGTTAGGCCACATGTCAGCATCTGCAGAAGCAGTTCCTTGGGCCCTATGGCACCTACATCCACTTCAGAAAGAAGTGTTAGCAGTCTGGAATCGCAACCCCAAGGGGTTGGAAAAGACGCACTCCCTGTCTACCGAAGTCCATTCCTCCCTCAGGTGGTGGAGGAACCTATCAGATGGGAGGTCCTTGATTCAACCTCATTGATCACGTTGACCACAGACGCCTCCCTTCTAGGTTGGGGAGCCCATCTGGAGGAGAATCCAGTACAAGGTACCTGGAGTCCGCAGGAGAGGCTTCTCTCATCCAATCTGAGAGAATTGAGAGCAGTTTGTCTCGCTCTCTACCATTTTGCTCCTCTTATCCGCGGGAAGGCGGTAAGAGTCCGCTCGGACAATACCACGGTAGTGGCTTACATCAACAGACAGGGAGGCACAAGATCTCAACCTCTCCTCCAGGAAGTTGGTTTAATTCTTGCTTGGGCAGAAACCAGTCTATCCCACTTTTCGGCTGTTCACATCAGAGGGAATCTCAACATAGTTGCAGATTGGCTGAGTCGGGGTCTGCCAGTTCCAGGCGATGGTCATTGAACAGAGATGTTTTTACCCAGATCACACTCCGGTGGGGTGTTCCAGAGATCGACTTGATGGCGACCCGTTGAACGCCAAGGTGGACAGATTCTGCTCCCTCTACAAGGAGGACAATCCTCTGGCGACAGACGCTCTGTCCATAACATGGAGGTTCAGGCTGGCTTACATATTCCCTCCAATTTCCATGATACCAAGGGTATTGACAAAAATAAAGCAAGACCAGACCCCGGTCTTGGTTCACCCAGCTCATGAAGATGAGTCAGGGCACAAATTGGAGACTTCCCCTAACGCAGGACCTTGTGTATCAGGACACATGTCCCTGCCTAGATCTGAGGAGACTCAGTCTGATAGCCTGGAGATTGACAGGTCCCTACTAGAAGCTAGAGGGCTTTCTGCGGAAGTCTTGAGAACCATTTCACACTCCAGAGCGGAGTCTACAAACAAAGCTTACTCAAGGATATACAAGATCTTCCTTCAGTGGTGTGCTGATAAAGAGGTTGTACCCTCAGATCCTCCTCTTTCAGCGATTCTACAGTTTCTGCAGGACGGCCAGGACAAGGGTCTAAGCCCGTCAACGCTCAGAGTTCATACCAGTGCGCTTTCTGCCTTTTTTCAGCAAGAGGATTGGAGAACTTCAGGCCTTGGGGGCCGCTGAGCCTTATACCCTTTTCCTCCAGGACAAAGTTCTGTTGAGGTTTCTAACGACCTTTGTCCCCAAGGTACCATCATTTAGAAATACTAATCAGACCATCACCTTACCGGTTTTATGTCCCTCTCCCTCATCTCCGGAGAAAGAATCCCTCTATTCCTTGGACATTTCAAGAAATCTCAGAATCTACCTGAACAGAACTGCAGACTTCAGAAGATCCGAACACCTCCTGCTGTCCTTGTCGGGAAAAACGAAGGTCTAAAGGCCTCTAAACCCTCGTTGAGTAGATGGGTAAAAGAGGCAATCTATGAAGCTTTTCTAGCTCAGGGGTTGGCTCCTCCATCCTTTGTCTCCGCCCACTCTACAAGGGCAGTATCTACTTCGTACGCATAGAAAAGTTTGGTTCCGCTAGAACAAATCTGTGCTGCTGCAACCTCTTGGAGCTCCCACAGCACCTTTATAAAGCATTACCACCAACACTATAGGCGCTTTGAGGGAGTGGTATTTGGACGTACCTTTCTCAGTGCCGCCCTCTCATAGAAGAAAAAGAGAACGGGGAACCCTCCCAATTTGTCTGTTGCTCCTTGCTAGGTCCCCACTTGTGCTGCTGGTTAGGACGTAAGGGAAGTGTTAATTTTTAACGTAAATTTGCTTTCCCTTAGTCCTAACAGCAGCACACAAATTTCCCACCCTATTTTTGTTTGTGTACTTGCTGATAAAGCACTGGTTAAAGGGCGGGCATCCCTTTATAGGGGGTGGGTTAATTGTTTAATTGTCTTGGTAGTAATTTGAATAAATAAAAATTCCACCTGTCCTACCAGTTTCACAGGGGAGAACTCCACACTTGTGCTGCTGTTAGGACTAAGGGAAAACAATTTACGTTAAAATTAACGCTTATACTCACAAAAGCAAGTGGTATATAGGCATATCAAGCAAATATAACAGCCTCGTGCTCCTGCCAGGCAAATGCAGCCCTATCCTCTTATACGGTTGAAAAAAAAAAAAAAGATGGAGGTGTCGTTCAGATCTCATTTCAGACAGTTTGCTGAGAAGCCGGCAATTGCACCAAAGTAATGAAAAAAGTGCGAGTCTCATCAATATCTAACTAGGCACACAAGTTCTAAAAAAAAAAAAAAACTTCTTGAACCTTCGTGCATGGTATCTCCTGAAGTAGACGTCACCATATCAAAATTATTTAGAGGCACTTTGGTCCCTGGTGAGGATGGGTATAGTTTTTGCGGATCCGATAGATGGAAGATTGGATGGTGCTTTGCACGGAGGCTGCCTCTCACAAAGGGCCGGATTTACGGTACAGTGGGCCAGACCCGGTACAGCGGGTAGAAAATATTTATGGTAAAACCTTGGGGGGCAGATGTCCACTCAAAGAATACACTCTGTGCAATGGACTATCATCCGAATAGGCTTTTCGGACCAGAGAATGGCCCACTTGTGGAAAATCGGTAAAAAACAAAATCTAAAATTCGCTCTTCCAAGAGAGGAAGGGAGCGTAGAAGATCGGAGTGGAGAAGACATCTGCGTCAAGAGGTGCATCTCCAGAGGATCCTCTACACTGCGAACAAGTTCAATGGTTATTCTAAGCTGAATGTTCCTGCACTCGTCAGATCGCAGAAGATAAACAGCTCAAGGACGGGCATTTACCAGCTTTGGCTGGTTGGGAATCCCTGGTCCGTTGACTTGGGAAATACAGCCTGTCCTGGAAAAATCAAGGATATTCCTAGTCCCAAAACCTCAGATGAGGTGGAGGACTATTGTGGATCTGAGGTATCTAAATAGGTTCATATGCAATAAAAATTGCGATAGGGTTAGAGGAGAGCAAATACCTAGTGTATGTCATTGGGTGCGGAGTCATCAAACCCAAGTAAAAAAAATAGAGGCGATAAGGAATTGGCCCCGACCTGTCACCTCTAGGCAAGTAAAGTAATTCCTGGGAATGGTGGGCTATTATATGAGGTTCGTTCCCCATTTTGCCACTTCAGCAGCTCCATTGACAGGGCTCTTGAAGAGACGGAACTCTGTGAAGGTTCACTGGAATGACTAGGCGGAAGATGCTTTCTCTGCTTGGAAGTCGGCCCTGTGTGGGTCCCCGGTTTTGGTGACGCCTGACTTCAAAAAGGAGTTTATTGTACAGACCAAAGCCTTTGAAGTAGGCCTCGGTGCTGTACTGTCTCAGAAGTCAACAGGGAGGAACATCCCGTTGTCTTCCTCAGCCGTAAGCTCACTCCAGCCGAGACCAGGTACAGTATAGTGGAGAGAGCGTGCCTGGCCATCAAGTGGGCACTCGAGTCTCTCCGCTATTATCTGTTGTGGAGAAAGTTACGTCTGGTGACCGACCACTCCCCTCTCAAGTGGATGAGCCAGGCCAAAGAGAGGAATGCTCGGGTCACCAGATGGTTCTTGTCCTTGCAAAACTTTAAGTTTACAGTAGAACACAGGGCAGGCCGGTTACAGGGAAACGCGGATGCCCTGTTCCGGGTACACTGTCTGGCGGGGGGGGTATGTGACATAGCAATGGGTTTTGTTTGGGAAGGCAGGTATTTTCCTCCCAAAATGGGCGGCTGGGCTGATTTCCAGTCAGGTGAGGTCAAATACCGGACTGGAGTTTAAGTGTGGGTTTTTGGATTACCTGGCTGTCCTTTAAATAGGCAGCTGGGCTCAGAAGCTGAGTCTCTGTTTTGGGATCTGAAGCATGGTGCTGTGCTGGAAGTTTCAGAGCCGCATGAGGGCTGCACGCTGGGAAACAGGCCCCCTAAAGCCTGCTGTGAACTGCCGGGGATAAAACGGCTAACAAGGTGACATGTCTGTTCTATGGACTTTTCATTGTGTGAATTAACACCAAGACTGTAATGAGTTGTTTTTCTTTTGCTTTTTTCTGTGAATAAAGACTGACATTTTAATTTACGAACTTGTTTTGCCTCTGTACTGCGTCCGCTTACCCTGCCTGATAGAGCGAATCCTCACAATACGTATAGAGTAGCAAGGAACAGCTTATTAAATTTAAGATTTAATATAATAACAGTACAGTGCTAAAAGTTACAAAAAGATGACAAAAAGGGACATACTGAGAATCAAACAGTACAGAAATAGAATGAGGATGAAATAATGGATGGCATACCAGTTAGATCGGTGAGGGATCTACACTGGGATAACAGTGGAAAGTTGGCCAGACTTACACTAGGTGTATCCCCAGGAATCTGAACCAGGTGTGGTTTACAGTAGACTTAGACAGCCTCCTTCACCCTCCTTTTTGTCATTGACAGGGGGCTGCCCAATTTGAATGCAAAAAGTGGAAGGTTGTATGGCATAATTCTAATTTGAGCAAAAACATCTTGTAGGTGTCCCCGAGTAGGATAATGGCACCACCAAGGTTTACACAACATTTTTATCAACCCAGGCATACCAAACACAAATATGAAATATTATCAGGCCAACCAATATATAATTTGGTAGGTTTCCTAAGGCTAAAAATCCTGGTGCGTGTGCTTGGAACACGCTGACTTACAGTGATGACATCAATTGACCATGGGACTTCCATTCCAATATTATATAATCACTCACATTTATCATCATTACATTCACACAGAGAAAGCTTCATTCCAACAACTCTTTTTGGTGTGTTATTTTTGTGTCAGAGTGTATAAAGTTATTTACTTGGTGATCCCTGAGCGCTACTTGTATTTTCCTCTATTTGTGAGAAACTCATCAAGGAATGTCAGTAGTATTAAGTCAGAGCAACTGGACTGGTGTTTCACAAGTCATCCGACTGTCTTTGTAAATTACAATACCTTATATGAGAAATCTCCGACACTAGTGATTCATGGTTCAGCCATGGAGGTAAGGTGTTGATTGCATTTGCATTAATGATGTTATTAGGTGTAATTGTACTGCATCAGGAGAGGTGTTAGGACAGCATTGTAAGTGGCAGTGTATATTGCCGGAGATTTCTTGTACTAGCCATTCTAATTGAGAAAGCAATTCAGATGACCAGTGAAAAGTCTTCGAGAAAAACAAATACATGTCCAGTTGCTCTGATTTATTACTACTGATATATCATTAGTCTGACCTAGATGAATGAAGACCTCAACAGACCACCAAGGAAGATATGAGATGTATAACTGGCTGTGCATGATCTCTATAGGAGAGTAGGCAATAAAAGCTCCATTGGAAGAGACCAATAGACAGTAAGGCCTCATTCACACTTTTGTATTTCGGTCGGTATCTTGTATCAGTATCTGTAAGCCGTAACAGGGAACGGAATAAAACAGAGAAAAGTATAATGGAAAGTCTTCCATGTTCGGGAGCTACTCCTAGTTTTATCCTACAAATACTGGTGTACGATACTGACCAGAATACACAAGTGTGAATGAGGCAAAGAGAAGGAAATGGAAGGAAATAGAAGATCTGGGTTTTTAAACAAATTATTGTCAACTCAGACTGTTACTTTCCCCATCACCTTTATCTTCATATATTGTATTAATGAAGAGCAAATACCCATTCCATATGTCCACATAGGTTACATAAAAGTCTACAGGAGATGTCCTTCCGTTTCTCACTGTGTCCCTCTGGATTCTCCTGCAGTGTTGGCGGAGGTATAAATACAGTAAGAAGCAAGGTCCATGGGGACAATTCATCTTCACTGCTCTGACAGTAAACAACGCTCTTCTTCTTCTTCTTCAATACTTTTCCTCCATGGATCCTGGTCACTGTTGACCTCAGAGAAATATAATTTGGCTCTTCGGCAGACCCAGGGTAATTCCACAGAAAAATATACTCTCATATAGGCTAATGCATGTAAACACTTCCACATTCCAAACAAGAATTTAGTTTCTTCTATGTGTAAATTCTCAGATGAGTTTCAAATTCAGATTTTCTTTTTCACATAAAGAAAATCAAAATGGCTTCTCTCCAATGTGAACTTTCTCATGTGTAGTGAGACTTGACTTTCGTGTAAAACAGTCACCACATTTGGAGCATATAAATGTTTTTTCTTCTGTGTGACTTCTCTGATGCACCTTGAGGCTCCCTTTATAAAGAAAACCTTTCCCACATTCTGCACATGAATACGGCATCTCTCCTGTGTGAATTCTCTCATGATCAGCAAGCTGTGATTTATATATAAAACCTTTCCCACATTCTGCACATGAATACGGGTTCTCTACTTTGTGACTTCTCTTATGATCATCAAGACTTGATTTATGTACATAACATTTAACACATTTGGAACATGAAAATATTTTCTCCCCTGTGTGAATTTTCTGATGTAAAATAAGACTTGACTTTTTTGTAAAACATTTGCCGCATTCTGAGCATGAATTAAACATCTCTACTGGGTGAATTCTTCTGTGTGCATATAGACCTGAAATGTTCGTGAACTTTTTTCCACATTTCCCACAATAAAAACTTGTAACCTTTTTCGGCCCGGTACTTGTGTTAGAAATCTGTGATTGGTCAGGAGAAGGTTCCTTATGATTAGGAGCATTATATGACAGATCTGGTCTGTGAAGTCCTGGATGGACATTACAGGTAATGAGGTTTTCTCCTGAAGAGCCATGCCCGATATCTTCATCTTCTCCTGTATAATTTAGTGATAAGATGAAGTTTCCCTCAGAGTTCTTACTGGGATTTTCTGTTAGGATTAAAAAGAGATTTTATGTTTTCTTTCCAAACAGTAAAGAAGACAATTCTAGAAGCTTCCTATCAGGCTGTGTGCAGTTTTTGATGTAGTTTTATGTCGAAAGGACGGAGAAAATCATTGTGGTCGTGTCCTTATAATTATAATGGATGGATGATAAAGTCCAGGACTCTGCTCTACACTCACCGATCACTTCTATTACATGAACACAGACCTGAAAACATTCAGAAATCTGAGAATCCCACCCTTCTCTGACAATCAGGCCTGTCCTCTGCCACCACAGTTGGTCCTTAGATATCAAGTGGAGATGATTTTACTACAATAACCTAAACTCTTCGTGAACGGCCTATTTTAGACCTTACAGGGGTTGTCCACTCCTTTATAATTAATAGCCTATCCTCAGGCTGGGCCTCCAGTATCTGATTGTCAGGGGTCCCACACCTCTGATTAGGTCCATCCATTGTGCTTTGGACAGAGCTGGTTCATGTAGTGCTGCTACTATTGAGATGAATGGAAGCAGCACTGCAGTAACCGGTTTCGTCCACAGACTGAGCAGTGTAGTTCCAGCGCTGACTTCCTGCACCGGAACTACTGCAGAACAGTTGATCAGCAGAGGACAAGGTGTTGGATCCCCACCAATCAGATAGTGAAGGTCGATCCTGAGGACAGGTCATCACTTGTAAAGGAATAGACAATACTAGAGTTGAGCGGACACCTGGATGTTCAGGTTCGGCCGAACTTCACAAAAAAGTTCGAGTTTGGGACCCGAACTTGACCCCAAACCCGAACCCCATTAAAGTCAATGGAGACCCGAACTTTGGAGCACTAAAATGGCTCTAAAAAAGTCATGGAAAGGGGTAGAGGGCTGCAAATGGCAGCAAAATGTGGTTAAGAGCATGGCAAGTGCTCTGCAAACAAATGTGGATAGGGAAATGACTTCAAATAACATAAAAATATAAAATAATAATCTTGATCTAGGAGGACGAGATCCATATGGAGTAGGAGGTTGAGGAGGCGGTGGACGTAGCGGTGTAAGTGGAAGCGGCGGTGGAGGAGGAGGAGGTAGCCAACACTGGTTTTTGGTTTTAATTTAATAAAAAAAATAATTAAATTAGGGTATACCCCAAAATAGTGGGAAATATCCAAAATACAAGAATGAGCAATTGCGCTGCAGTATAACAATGGCTGGTTAGTGCCGGTATACATGTCTATTCTGCACAAGGTACGGACAAGTCCTGAGGGATCCAGGCCTGGTTCATTTTAATGAACGTGAGCTTGTCCACATTGGCTGTGGACAGGCGGCTGCGCTTGTCTGTGATGACGCCCCCTGCCGTGCTGAATACACGTTCAGATAATACACTGGCTGAAGGGCAGGCCAGCACCTCCAAGGCGTAAAGGGCAAGCTCAGGCCATGTGCCCAATTTGGAGACCCAGAAGTTGAAGGGGGCAGACCAGTCATTCAGTACGTGTAGGCGTGTGCACACATACTGCTCCACCATGTTGCTTAAATGCTGCCTCCTGCTAAGCTGTTCCATATCAGCTGGTGGTGCTGGTTGTTGTGGCGTGCTGACAAAGCTTCTCCACATTTGGGCCATGTTAACCCTGCCTTCTGAGGTGCTGGCGGTGCCCCAGCTGCGTTGGCGACCTCTTCCTCGTCCTTTGCCTTCGCCTTGTGCTTCCACTGTGCCCCCACTGTCAGGTGGGAATGCCACCAGCAGCGTACTCGCGCATCTTACGATCACGCTCCAGTGAGGGAATTAAGGACGGTACGTTGTCCTTGTAACGGGGATCCATCAGCGTGGCCTCCCAGTAATCAGCACAAGTTAGAATGTGGGCAACTCGAAGTGGGCATAGAAGTGGGATAGTAACGCTGAGAACGGCGTTATCGGCACTGGCCATGTTGGTAGAGTACTCAAAACAGCGCAACAAGAAACACAGGTCTCGCATGGAGGCCCAGTCATTGGTGGTGAAGTGGTGCTGTTCCGCAGAGCGACTCACCCGTGCGTGCTGCAGCTGAAACTCCACTATGGCCTGCTGCTGCTCGCACAGTCTGGCCAGCATGTGCAAGGTGGAGTTTCACCTGGTGGGCACATCGCATATGAGGCGGTGAGCAGGAAGGCCGAAGTTACGCTGCAGCGCTGACAGGCGAGCAGCAGCAGGGTGAGAACTCCGGAAGCGCGCACAGATGGCCCGCACTTTATGCAGCAGCTCTGCACACCTAATTTTGTCCCCCACTTGGTTGAGCAGGGCAGGGATGGCTCGCCTGGAAAAGTAGTGGCGGCTGGGCACGACGTACTGTGGGACAGCCACCGCCATAAGGCTTTTAAAACTCTCCGTCTCCACCAGACGGAATGACAGCATTTCAAAGGGCAGTAATTTTGAAATGCTGGCATTCAGGGCTAGGTAATGCGGGTGGGTAGGGGGGTACTTCCTCTTCCTCTCCAGTGTTTTGGAGATGGAGAGCTGAACGCTTCTGTGGGACATTGTGGAGATGCTTGGTGACCCAGATGGTGGTGTTGCTGTCAGATCCTCTGTTTGCGGGGTGGCAGGTGGCACTGTCACTCCAGGGGTGGATGAAGAGGCCGAGACTGCAGCAGAAGAGGAAGCAGGAGGAGCCAGAGACCTTTCTTAGTTTTTGAGGTGTCTACTTCACTGCAGCTCGTGCTTTGCACTTAAATGCCTGGTCATGCAGGTTGTGCTCAGGTTGAGAACGTTTATGCCTCGCTTCAGGCTCTGATTGGACAGCGTGCAAGCCACTCATGTCTTGTCGTCAGCACATTGTCTGAAGAACTGCCACGCCAGGGAACACCTTGGAGCTGGCTTTGGTGTGCTCGGTCCCTTGCTGCGGTGGGCAGTAGGAGGTGTACTGTCTAGAGGACGGCCGCTCCGCTATTGCACTGTCACGACCGCTATCCCAGCAGCAGTCGTGTCGCACCAGACAGAGGGGAAGGGGGACCCTTATCTACGGATGGGAAATAGAATGGCCACCCCTGACTAACCCTCAGCTGGCACCTGTCTGCCCTGATACCCTAGACGGGGTGTGAACCCGTGCGGCGAGCAGGATGCCTAAAACCCTCAGTCGCCCTAACTAGACTGGACTGGGGAAAGGCCGATGGGAGCGCTAGTCACCATCACTCACGTCTAGGAAAACAACAGGGGAAGACAGCAACAAACAATCTATGGCAGTGATAGACTTATCCAGTCACGAGCAGAGAAGGCGATCCCAAACACGACAGTCCACGCCGGACAAGAGCTCCACAGCAACACCATCAAACGATCTCCTTCCAAGGTCAGAGTAGCACTGGTAGTAAGGACTATATCTGGCAATGACTGCAAGTGAAAGTGAAACTAATATAGTAGCTGGGAGTGGCAGACAGGACTCACCTGAGGAGGATGCCTACAAACTCCCAGTCAGGACAAAAAGGTTCACAAGGCAAAACCCAGATGACATACCCTGAACCACGGAGCAAACTCACAAGCTATCGCGAGTAGCAAGTCACTGCGACCTTCTCCTCCCAGACCTGTCTGGATCAGTCACAGTCGTGACAGTACCCCCCTTTCTACGAGGGGCCCCTGGACCCTCAAGACCAGGCCTCTCCGGATGGGAGCTATGAAAAGCCCGAATGAGTCTGTCCGCTTTTATCTCTGATGCTGGAACCCACATTCTCTCTTCGGAACCATAACCTCTCCAGTGCACCAGGTACTGAAGAGAGCGGCGAACATATCGTGAATCAACAATCTTTTCTACCTGAAACTCAAGACTGCCATCAACAACCACCGGTGGAGGCAGTAGTGGCAATGGTTCAGGAGGTTCTACATATCTCTTAAGCAGAGATCTGTGGAAGACGTTATGGATCCTTAGAGTCTGAGGTAGCTCCAGACGAAAAGCCACCGGGTTAATGATCTTAATTACCCTATAAGGACCAATAAATCTGGGACCTAATTTCCACGAGGGAACCTTCAACTTGATATTTCTGGTAGACAACCACACCAAGTCATTCACCCCAAGGTCCGGACCTTCAGAGCGCTTCCTATCAGCCGCACGTTTGTATCTACCACCAATTCTCTTCAAACTTTCTTGCACACTCTGCCACACTGAAGAAAGTGAAGACGCAAATCGTTCCTCCTCGGGAATCCCAGACGGCCCCCCCTCACTAAACGTACAAAACTGAGGATGGAAACCATACGCACCAAAAAATGGTGACTTATCGGTGGATTCTTGACGACGATTATTAATGGCAAACTCGGCTAACGGTAAATAAGATGACCATTCCTCCTGATTTTCGGAAACAAAGCATCTCAAATATGTCTCTAGGTTTTGATTGGTACGTTCAGTCTGACCGTTGGACTGTGGATGGAAAGATGAAGAAAACGACAGATGAACCCCTAAACGAGAACAAAAAGCTTTCCAAAATTTAGAAACGAATTGGGTACCACGATCCGAAACAATATCGGAAGGGACCCCGTGAAGCTTCACGATGTGGTCAATAAAAACCTGAGCCAGTGTGTTAGCATTAGGCAATGCGGCAAGAGCAATAAAGTGCACCATTTTGCTGAATCTGTCAACAACTACAAGAATAACAGTCTTCCCCGCTGATACTGGTAGATCCGTAATGAAATCCATTGACAGGTGCGTCCAAGGCCTGTTGGGGATGGCCAGAGGTAAAAGACGCCCTGCCGGACGAGTATGATCTACCTTAGAACGAGCACAGGTAGCACATGCAGACACAAAATTCAACACCTCCTGGCGCCATTTAGGCCACCAGAACCGACGAGACACTAACTCAGAGGTTGCCCTACTACCTGGGTGTCCTGCCAGTGTGGAGTTATGGTGTTCTTTTAGTATCTCCAGTCGTAAATTTTCTGGCACAAACAGTTTACCCGAGGGGCAGGAGGCCGGGGCGTCCCCCTGAGCTTCCAACACCCTCCCCTCCAAACCTGAGTGTAATGCAGAGACCACCACCCCCTTTTGCAAAATGGGCTCTGGTACCTCAACATCACCCCCTCCAGGAAAACTTTGAGACAATGCATCCGCCTTAGTATTTTTTGCCCCCCGGGCGATAGGTTATTACAAAATTAAACCTAGTAAAAAATAACGACCACCGAGCCTGTCTAGGGGTGAGACGTTTAGCAGACTCCAGATACAATAAGTTTTTGTGATCAGTAATCACCGTGACGGGATGAACCGCCCCCTCCAAAAAATGATGCCACTCCTCAAAAGCCAACTTAATAGCCAAAAGTTCCCTGTTGCCAATATCATAGTTCCTTTCTGCAGTAGACAATTTCTTCGAAAAGAAAGCACACGGACGCCATTCACCAGGGGACGGGCCCTGAGATAGTACCGCTCCCACCCCCACCTCTGATGTGTCAACCTCTACAATAAAAGGAAGCGAGACATCTGGCTGTACGAGAATAGGGGCCGAGGTGAATCTCTCCTTCAGAGATGCAAAGGCAGTTTTGGCTGCATGTGACCATTTGGAAAAATCGGATCCCTTTCGGGTCATGTCCGTCAGTGGTTTGACCACTAAGGAATAGTTCTTTATAAACTTTCTATAAAAATTGGCAAACCCCAGGAAGCGTTGCAATGCCTTCAGGTTCTCAGGCAGATCCCAGTCTATAATCGCCCGGACTTTCTCTGGATCCATGCGGAAACCTGAATCTGACAACACATACCCCAGAAATGGCAGTTCTTTTACAGCGAACACACATTTTTCTAACTTAGCAAACAATTTGTTGGCCCTTAATATCTGCAGCACTTGTCTCACATGGACCTTATGTGTATCCAGATCCGGGGAATAGACCAGGATGTCATCAAGATATATCACAACAAATCTCCCGATAAGGTGACTAAAAATATTGTTGACAAAATGTTGGAATACCGCAGGCGCATTAGTAAGACCAAATGGCATGACCAGATTTTCATAATGCCCTTCCGGAGTATTAAAAGCAGTCTTCCACTCATCCCCCTCTTTGATGCGAACCAGGTTATAGGCTCCTCTGAGATCCATTTTGGAGAACCATTTAGCACCAGCAACCTGATTAAAGAGGTCGGGAATGAGAGGAAGAGGATAGGGATCTCGGATAGTTATCCGGTTTAATTCCCGGAAATCCAGGCAAGGACGTAGGCCCCCATCTTTCTTTTTAACGAAAAAGAACCCTGCAGCCACAGGTGAAGAAGAGGGTCTGATGTGTCCCTTAGCCAAACTCTCCGAAATATAATCTTTCATAGCCTTCCTCTCCGGGCCGGAAAGATTGTATAACCGGGTTTTAGGTAGTTTTGCCCCAGGTAATAGATTAATCGGGCAATCATATGGACGATGAGGTGGTAACCCCTGACAACCCTTCTCAGAGAACACATCCATAAAATCTGACAGAAAGGCAGGTAAAGATGTTACAGAGAGTGTAGAGCACCTACTACTCAAGCAGTTGTCCTTACAATGTTCACTCCACTCCACAATCTCCCCGGCCTGCCAATCCACCACTGGATTTTGAGTCACCAGCCAGGGAAGCCCCAATACCATAGGAGCCGGAAGACCGTCCAGGACATAACAAGAGATATGCTCTTTATGGAGGTCCCCTACCTGAAAATGGATATTATGGATGATCTGAGTTAACTCTCTCTGAGTAAGAGGGGAGGAGTCGATGGCAAACACAGGAATAGTTCTGCATACCGGTTCCGGAATAAAACCCAGAGCCTGAGCAAACCGTGAATTTACCAAGTTGACCCCTGCCCCACTGTCCAAGAAAACGGAACAGATCTCAGTCTTATTGCCCGCCTCAACGGTAGCGGACAACAAAAACTGAGACATGCGTATGGAGGAAACGAATACGCCCAGACTGTTCTCCTCCGCACAATCTGGGGACTCTAGTTTTCCGGCGGCTCCTTAGTTTGTGGTCTCTTGGGTTCTGAGGGACAAACCTTTACAAAATGACCCCTCCCCCCACAACGAAAACAAACCTCTGACCTACGGCGGAACTTAGGAGGATTCACCCGTCTAGTGGCGCCCCCTATTTGCATTGGTTCGACTGGACCATAACAGACCGATCCCTGCCCTATAGAGGCCTCCGTAAAATTTTATAGTCTCTCCCTGAGTCGTCTGTCGATTCTTATGGACAGAGACATAGCAGTCTCAAGAGACCCAGGGACCTCGTATACCGCCAGCGCGTCTTTTAATTTTTCAGACAACCCCTGGCAGAACTGACTCCTACGGGCCGAGTCGTTCCATAAAGTATCAGTAGCCCACCTACGGAATTCGGAACAATATAGTTCAGCAGACCGGTTCTCTTGCCGAAGTCTACGTAGTTTAGACTCAGCCAGTGAGACCCTGTCCGGGTCATCATATACGAGACCCAGGGCTTCAAAAAACTCCTCCACTGATCGTAAGGCCGGAGAGTCTGATGGTAGGGAGAAAGCCCAAGCCTGCGGATCTCCTTGCAGGAGAGAAATTACAATGCCCACCCGTTGTTCCTCACTGCCGGAGGATCTAGGGCGTAACCTGAAGAACAATTTGCAAGCTTCTCTGAAGGTTACAAATTGGTCTCTCCCTCCTGAGAACCTATCAGGTAAAGCCACTTTTGGCTCAGGAGTACCTTGGTTACCCGTAGCAACGGTGGAACCCAAGGATTGCTGCTGCAGCACTGTTGCTTTTAATCCTGCCACTTCAAGGGATAACTCCTGTAATTGTTTCGCCAAAACCAAAACCGGATCCATAGTGGAACAGACAAAATACAAAGCAAAACAGCAAGCAGAAAAAAAAGAAAAGAAAGAAATGTCACTAGACTGGACTGGGGAAAGGCCGATGGGAGCGCTAGTCACCATCACTCACGTCTAGGAAAACAACAGGGGAAGACAGCAACAAACAATCTATGGCAGTGATAGACTTATCCAGTCACGAGCAGAGAAGGCGATCCCAAACACGACAGTCCACGGCGGACAAGAGCTCCACAGCAACACCATCAAACGATCTCCTTCCAAGGTCAGAGTAGCACTGGTAGTAAGGACTATATATGGCAATGACTGCAAGTGAAAGTGAAACTAATATAGTAGCTGGGAGTGGCAGACAGGACTCACCTGAGGAGGATGCCTACAAACTCCCAGTCAGGACAAAAAGGTTCACAAGGCAAAACCCAGATGACATACCCTGAACCACGGAGCAAACTCACAAGCAAGTCGCTGCGACCTTCTCCTCCCAGACCTGTCTGGATCAGTCACAGTCGTGACATGCACCATGCTCCCTCTTCTGCTGGGCTGGTGGCTCTGTGCTTCCTCCGAACTACATAGGTCACTCGCATGACCTTGATTCCATGTGGGGTCGAGGACCTCATCGTCCTCCACATCATCTTCCACCCAGTCTTCACCCCTGACTTCCTCCTTGGTCTGCACACTGCAGAAAGCCACAGCAGTTGGCACCTGTGTTTCGTCATCATCCGAGACGTGCTGCGGTGGTTCTCCCATGTACTCATCTTGAAACATAAGTGGTTGGGCATCGGTCCACTCAATCTCTTCCACTTTTGGGGCAGGGCTAGGTGGATGGCCCTGGGAAACCCTGCTAGCAGAGTCATCAAAAAGAAGAAGAGACTGCTGACTGACTTGGGGCTCAGACTGCTTGGCTGATTTGCAAGGGGGTGAGGTGAAAGACTGATGGACATCGGCTGCAGGTACCAACTGTGGCCTTTCAGCAGGAGACTGGGTGGGAGACAATGTGAAGGAATTGGATCCACTGTCAGCAACCCAATCTACTATCGCCTGTACATGTTCAGGCCTCACCATTCGTAGAGCAGCATTAGGCCCGACCAAATACCGCTGCAGGTTCTGTCGCCTACTCGCACCTGAGGAAGGGGTTTCATTTGGTCGTGTAGCTGGCACAGATCGACCACGTCCTCTCCCTGCAACAGGAGCTCCACCAGCAGCACCACAACTCGGGCCACGACCCTTATTTGACGCTGTCCTCATTCTCCGCAAATTTAGGATCTTGCCCAAAATTTGTGTTTTTTAATAACAGAATATTATTGCAGTATTTCAAGCTTGTATTTCACACTGACAAATGCTGCAAAGGCCCCAGCTGTAGGGTATTGCAAAAAATGGGATATTTTTTCAAACCCAGAATATAATTGCAGTATTTCAAGCTTGGATTTGACTGTCACAAATGCACATATGCTGTGCTGGTGCACTGAACTTGCATAAAATGGCCGCCGACGCCCACCTAACTAACAGACAGATAAAAGTTATTTTTCTCTGTCTCTGGGCTCAGGGCAGGGTAAAAAGATTGTGCCCTGCACCCACAAAACAACATTTATGTAGATCGCTGAGTTAACAAGCACTTCTGATTAAAGACTCTCTCCTATTCTCTCCCTCACAGCAGCAGCATCCTCTCCCTACACTAAGCACAGCAGAGAGACGTGCAGCGCTACGTGACTCCAGCTTATATAGAGGCTGGGTCACATGCTGCACTGGCCAATCACAGACATGCCATTAGTAGGCATGGCTGTGATGGCTTCTAAGGGCGCACAGGCAAACGCTTGTTGTTTGGCTGCTCTGCAGCCTTTCAAAAAGCGCCATTAACTCGCCGAACACCGAACCCGAACTTTTACTGAAAAGTTCAGGTCCGGGGTCCAGGGTCCAAAAATCCTTTACAGTTCGGGTTCGCTCAACCCTAGACAATACCCTTATTTGTAGTAATTTATTTTTAGGTTTATTTTATTTATTTTTCAGAAAATAGCAATAGATAAAAAGTGTCAATCCATGAAAGTAATACAATTCATATACATCTATAAACATTCTCAAAGCACAAGTCACTGAAATGTAATGTCATTTTGTCATACAAACCAGTCGGACTAAGTCAGATGACTAGCAAAAGGTCTTCAAGAAAAAAATATAACAAGTCCAGTTCTTCTGACCTATCACTACTGATATACCGTGACCAAGATGAATGAGAACCTTCACAGAAAGCTCCATAAGGGTTGTGGCTGTACCAGGTTACTACAGCACAGCTGCCCTTAACTTTAATGGCAGCTGAGCTGCAGTAACCCAGCAGGGCCACTGCACTTTGAACGGCGCTGTGTTTCCTATTTCATTAAAGGTGCTAGATCCTTCAAGGAACAGCTGACCGTGAAGGAGTGGCAATCAGACCTTTACGGATCAGATAATAATGTCATATGCTGAGGATAACCCATCAATATCAAGAGCCTGGAAAACCCCTTAAAGGGGTTATCCAAGTTATATTTATTGATGACCTATCCTCAGGATAGGTCATCAATATCAGATCGGCGGGGGTCCGACACCCGGCACCCCCTCCGATCAGCTGTTTGAATAGAAGGCATGTGCGGTGTCAGCGCTGCCTCCTCTTCACTGTTTACCTTCTAGCCGTTGCATCTGCAGTGGTGAGCAGGTGTAATTACACCCAAGCCTTCCTATTGAAATGAATGGGACGGCTTGGGTGTAATTACACCTGCTCACCACTGCAGATGCAACGGCTAGAAGGTAAACAGTGAAGAGGAGGCAGCGCTGACACCGCACATGCCTTCTATTCAAACAGCTGATCGGAGGGGGTGTCGGGTGTCGGACCCCCGCCGATCTGATATTGATGACCTATCCTGAGGATAGGTCATCAATAAATATAACTTGGATAACCCCTTTAAGTTGGTTAAACTGAGTTTCCTCAGACCCTGGGCATCACTGCAGCCGTTCATTGCAGCCGGCGTGCCTCCAAAACCTGATGCTAAGCCGAGTGTCCAGCCTGGAGCATGAGAGGATGGAGAGAAGAGCTGGGAGAAGATTTCTCCTGCACTGTACATAACACAGGGGTCACTGCCCGGAGTGCTACTTTACTGCAGCTGTAAGGTGGAGTCTCACCTGAAGAAACCTCCCAATTCCCTTCCTCCATTCATTACTCCATACCTGTGGTCACATGGACTGGAATGTCCTCCTCCACCTCACTCTTACACGGGGGATCGCCCATCATCCGCTCTTCTTCATCCTCCACTTTAATATCAGTCACATCTTCCCCCTGATTTGTCATCTGTAACAATTCAGGACAATACAGCAGACAGGTGGGAAATCTAACATATCCACATAAGAGACCCCCACCATCTATGACCCCTCTATGACTGCAGGACCCCCCTATATAGATATGTATAGGGCTCAGCTCCATCTACCTGATGGTTCTCTGGGAGCTTCTCCTCTGGACAGTCCTGGGAATACAGAGGACGGGGACATCTCTCGGGGGGATTTCTTTCTACGAGTCCATCTGTAAGAAACACACAGGGACAGGAGAGATTATTACATGTGACGATGAGATGATGGGAGTAGTATCTATGTGATCTTTACACTTTTATAATCAGGACGATCCCCTCTTACCTGGTGATGTCAGAGGCCGGGGAGACTCCATCATGGCCTCCTTGTACAGATCCTTGTGTCCTTCTACATACTCCCACTCCTCCATGGAGAAATAGACCGCCACATCCTGACACCTTACAGGAACCTGACAACACAATGACACCGTCATCACCCAGACCCCTCCAGTGCTGTTACTGGAGAAATTCCCAGCATTCCCAGCAGTGTCACCTCTCCAGTCAGCAGCTCAATCATCTTGTGGGTGAGTTCTAGGATCTTCTGCTCATGTATCAGGGGGGGAGGCTCTGTGATGGGGGTCCTGCTCCACCCTCCTGACTCATAGATGATGGGAGTCCCTCCCGATGTCTTCTTCACTATGGTGTAATCCTGTGGATGGAGAGAGACACTTAGGGAAAGAAATTCCTTCCTGACTCCAGATCTACACTCAGAATCCCTCCCTGGATCATGGCCCCATCTCAAGTAATCTAGTCACTAGAAGCTGGAATATTATTACCCTCCAGACCTCCAGGCCCCTTCTGGACTCTTCTAGAGAATCCCCCATGACTTCTTCCTCCTCCATAGTCTCACTGCTCTTACAGTAAAGACTCCTCTTCTATGTTGGTGGAGAAACCTTCTTTCCTCTAGACGTAGTGGAGGCCTCCTTGTTATAGTCCAGTATCATCTAGATGTCAGACTAGTGGTAGAAATCCTCCCTCCAGGCCACACTCCGGCCATCTCCTCCTCTGCTTCCTCTCCTCCTGGGTACAACATGCCTACTTACCTTCTCATGGCTCCTACAACATGACTATTGGTCTCCATGATCCATCACTGACCATACTGGTGGCTGATCTTCAGGTTCTCCGTCACTTGGAAGGTCTGGAGGCCGTTCTCCAGGACCCTGGACTCTTCCTATCACTTAAAGAATACAATAAAGAGGAGAGAAATCTAGAAAAGTTTACCTCTCCGCTCAGCAGGGAGATGATCTCCAAGGTGAGGTCTAATAATCTTCTGCTGATCTCCTTCCTGTCCATCCTTGGTGGTCATTCAGGAGAAGTGGAGAGACCTGGAGGAGCTGGAGGCTTCTAGTACTGCAGGCGCCTTTATGAGGAGAGGAGAGGCTGGAAATCCTCCAGGGACAAGAGCATTAGTGAGATCCAGAACCGCACTTACTGCTCCTGGAGAGACCCCGCTTCTCAGAGACCCCAACACCGGGGATAAAGGGGGATTCTGGAGAAATGGCTGATACCAGAGAGAAGAAGAGGCTCCAGACACCACAGCAGTGACTACCGACCAGGACCTGCTCTGCATCTGCTGCACTGCAAGAGCTGAAGGACCTGGGATGACATCATTGTCATGTGATCAGTGCAGGGGGCGGAGCTCAGCAGTGGTAGAGAAGGACCTGGGATTATGTCCCCATCATGTGATCAGTGCAGGGGGCGGAGCTCAGTGGTGGAAAGTATAAGTGGTGGTGAAAGACCTGTGATGATGTCACCGTCATGTGATTAGGAGGGGGTGGGGCTCAGCAGTGAAAAGTATAAGTGGTGGGGAAGGACCTGTGATGATGTCACCATCATGTAACATAGTTTGGCCGGGTTCTTATCACTATTTAGTTTTCCAGAAAAAAATTAATCCTGTATATAAAGGTTCCGTTATGCTTAGTTATACACAGTTGACATCCGTGTTACCAATTTCCACATGCAGAACTTTATTTCTGTCCCCGTAGCTGTGTATGTAGTATCATCATATGATCTAGGACACCAGGATTATAGAAGGACATCTGTTCGTAGAGATACATTAGATCCCCGACTTCAGTTATTTCAGGGGGAGTTAGAAGAACTTTGAATTTGAATGAAAGAATCCCTCGACTACAAAGGGTTATTTCTGTGTCAGCTGCAGGGGTTAATGTGTCCTTTCGGCCGTACGCTGATCGAAGGGGCTTCATTTTTAAAAATAATTTTACTTATATAATAATGTAATATTATAAAATCCGGTGTCTCCATGATAGATCTGCAGCGTGGGGCTTCTACACACTTTCAAAATAATCCTTCAGCAGGGCGAATAGATGCCGGATGATTGGGCCGCTCCATGACCTTCCCAGGAGCTTCTGTTGGAAGCAGCGGTTCATTTTTGAGACGTCCATATAGTGCGGGGAGGATCCGAAGACCCTCTCCATCTCTGTGCATCACAGGATGTCCTCCTTCCTATCCATGATGACTCGGAAGTTGTGATGTTTTCCCTGATGAAGAGACCAGGGGCTGGTAGTTATGGTTTAAATTTTGATGAACTTCGCGACTCTTCAGGGCTCCAAGCAATCTTGAAGCTTTTCAGAAGAAGAGAAACACAGTCGGCACTGCACCGTGCGGTTTCTAATAGCTTGGGACTGGATTCACACTTTGTTGTATCGATAGTAGCTTTAATTCTGGTAAAAACATGCTAGATGCGGGTCACTGCACAGCAATACAAGTCAATAGTGGTATCGCACTAAACAGTGCTTTGTCAAGCATTGTGCGATGCGGCTGTTGCCTTGTATTGCTGTGCAGTGACCCGCATCTAGCATGTTTTTACCCAGAATTAAAGCTACTATCGATACAACAAATGGTGAGTGACGCTTTTTCTTCATCATCTTATTTTTGTAATCTTTAAGCTTTGTCTTCTCATTGTCTGTAGCTACTAGAGGCCTGTTCATGCCAGGCAGGTTCCCCCAGAAGTATCTGGCTCGATGAGCAGCCGATACCGCAATTACATCAATCTTGACAGGATTCGTCTCCAGGTGGAGAGAAATTGTTTTTTTGGAATGCTTTCTCCATCGCAATCACTTTGTCGAATAACCAGAAGACTGGCCGATTCTCTCCTGTCTTAGGCAACACTTCATTTATTTAATAAAATTTATTAAATATTTAATATTAAATTGAACCAAAACTTCATTACAATTACTGTATAAGTAAATAAACTTAAATTCACCAATATATTATCCCAATCTTCTATGGAAAATTCCCGGACAATCAATTTGCCAAGCCTTTTGTGCCGGAGAATGTGTATTAATAAATTGTGCCAAGCCGAGGTGGCCTCCTCATGCTGATGACGCCTCCACACTTTGTTGTCGTGCCACTCTGTGGTCTCCTCATGCGGCTGCCACCTCCACACTGTCACCTTGCCTGTCATTGTGCCACTTTGTGGCCTCCTGATGCTGTTACCACCTACAGACTCTGTCATTGGGCCACTCTGTGGTCTCCTCATACTGCTTCCACCTCACCGCTATGTCATAGGGCCACTCTGTGGACTTCTCATTCTGTTCCCACCCTCCCGACTTCATGACTGGGCCACTATTTAGCCTTTTTGGCTTAGCTGACATCATCATTTATTTAACCTTTCTTCTGATCTGTCAGAAGGAAGATAAAATGAGACGCACACTGGATCCTGTCTGTGTAGCAGCTGTAAGGCCTGTATGGTCCCATCAGAATTGGCTTATGATTTGGTAGCCAAAAGCAGGAGTGGGTACAAAACACAGAAGACTTGCAAATATTCACGTGCCATCTCTGTTTTGGATCCACTCCTGTTTTTTTTTAGGCATTAGCAATACTGAAGGATTACTGACCAAATGCTGACTTAGTGAAGGCGTATGCTCTACAGACAGGATCCGTTTTTTGTGGGTTACTGTTCTGACGGATCAGAGGAAGGGCAAAATAATCAGTGACATCAACACAAACTTAGTCTCACCGCTGGCAATGGGAGAGATCAGATAGACGGAAGACTCAGAAGTCTATCTGACAGATCTCTCTTGTTTTCATTGTTGCTGACAGGTTTCCACCCCTTCACAGATGCTGCTCATTATCAGTCAGGTGGCTCTTTATATGTTCCGCCTCTCACTCGTTTCCCTGCGGCTAATACTTCTTCTGTGGAGTGCTCTGCTTGTGTGGTGGTTCTCCTCTCAGATTCCTGTGCATGTGCATTTCTACCTTTGAGATTTGTTGTTGATGTTGTTAGCAGCTTAGGGAGAGTATCAGGGTTTGCTAGGAGGTGACCTCTTCTTTCCCTAGATTTGGGGCCTAGTCTGTTGTTGTTTAGTTGTGGTTCCCTTTAGTTGTCTTTCCTTCCCCGTACTACCTGTGACACCTACTTCTGACACAATCTTCACTCTGTCAGGGGGCTCTACTTGTATAAGCGTTTAATAGAACAGGTTCTGTAGACATCTATGTGGAATCAGCTGATGACGGTGTAAAAGGAGTGCGCTCTTTCACGCTACACAACACCAAATGACCCGGAAGACCACGGAAAACAACTGTGAAGAAAATACCCTTCACAACAGTTGGCCAGATCAAGAACACTCTCCAGGAGGTAGGTGTATGTGTGTCAAAGTCAACAATCAACAGAAGACTTCACCAGAGTGAATACAGAGGGTTCACCACAAGATGTAAACCATTGGTGAGCCTCAAAAACAGGAAGGGCAGATTAGAGTTTGCCAAACGACATCTAAAAAAGCCTTCACAGTTCTGGAACAACATCCTATGGACAGATGAGACCAAGATCAACTTGTACCAGAGTGATGGGAAGAGGAGAGTATGGAGAAGGAAAGGAACTGCTCATGATCCTAAGCAAACCACCTCATCAGTGAAGCATGGTGGTGGTAGTGTCATGGCGTGGGCATGTATGGCTGCCAATGGAACTGGTTCTCTTGTATTTATTGATGATGTGACTGCTGACAAAAACAGCAGGATGAATTCTGAAGTGTTTCGGGCAATATTATCTGCTCATATTCAGCCAAATGCTGCAACTGCGACCCCTGTATGTACGCGCCTGCTCCCATGTGCCATACAGTGCCCTCGTGTGCCCTCATGTGCCATACAGTGCCTCCATGTGCCATTCCTAGCCCCCATGTGCCCTCATATGCCATACAGTGTCCCCATGTGCTATACAGTGCACCCATGTGCAATACAGTGCCCCATGTGCCATTCCTTGCCCCATGTGCCATACAGTGCCCCATGTGCCATTCCTTGCCCCAATGTGCCATACAGTGCCCCATGTGCCATTCCTTGCCCCCATGTGCCATACATTCCCCCCCATGTGCCATACAGTGCCCCCATGTGCCATACAATGCCCCATGTGCCATACAGTGCCCCCATGTGCCATTCCTTGCCCCCATGTGCCATACAGTTTTTTTGGTTTTAGAAATGCTATTATTGTGTAAAACTTAAATAAATAAGAAAAAGTATACATATTAGGTACTGCCACGTCCGTAACAATCTGCTCTATAAAAATGTCAAATGACCTCACCCCTCAGATAAACGCTGTAAAAATAAATAAATAAAAACTGTTCCAAAACAGCCAATTTTTTGGTCACCTTGCCCCATAAAGTGTAATAATGAATGATCAAAAAATCCTATCTACCCAAAAATTGTACCAATAAAAACCTCAACTCTTTCTGCAAAAAACGAGCCCCTGCACAAGACGATCGGCAGAAAAATAAAAAACATATGGCGTTCAGAAAATAGACACACAAAAACATAATTTCTTTTTCAAAATTGCTTTATTATGTAAAACTTAAACAAACAAACAAAGAAAGTAGACATATTTGATATCATTGCGTCCGTAACAACCTGCTCTATAAAAATAGCACATGATCTACCCTGTCAGATGAATCTTGTAAAAAAAAAACTGTGCCAAAACAGCCATTTTCCAGTTACCTTGCCTCACAAAAAACTTAATATAGAGCAATTAAAAATCATATGTACCCCAAAATAGTACCAATAAAACTGCCACCTTATCCCCTAGTTTCCAAAATAGGGTTACTTTTTGGGAGTTTTTACTGTATGGGTGCATCAGGGGGGCTTTAAATGGGACATGGCATCTAAAACCAGTTTAGCAAAATCTGCCTTCCAAGAACCATACGGCGTTCCTTTCCTTCTGCGCCCTGCCGTGCGCCCTTACATCAGTTTACGACCACATGTGGGGTGTTTCGGTAAACCGCAGAATCAGGGTAATAAATGTGGAGTTTTGTTTGGCTGTTAACCCTCAATGTGTTAAAGAAAAAAATGTAATAAAATGGAAAATCTGCCAAAAAAGTGAAATTTTGAAATTTCATCTCCATTTTCCGTGAATTCTTGTGGAACACCTAAAGGGTTAACAAAGTTTGTAAAATCAGTTTTGAGTAACTTGAGGGGTGTAGTTTCTACAATGGGGTCATTTATGGGGGGTTTCCACTATGTAAGCCACACAAAGTGACTTCAGACCTGAACCTGGTCCTTAAAAAGTGGGTTTTGGAAATTTTCTTAAAAATTTGAAGAATTGCTTCTAAACTTCTAAGCCTTGTAACGTCCTAAAAAATAAAATGACATTTCCAAAATGATGCCAACATAAAGTAGACATATGGGAAATGTTAAGAAGTAAATATTTTATTAGGTATGACTTTCTGTTTTAGAAGCAGAGAAATTGAAATTTTGAAAATTGTAAATTTTCATTTTTTTTAAATAAATTTTGTATTTTTCCATAAATAAAGGTGAAATATATTGACTCAAATTTATGACTATCATGAAGTACAATATGTCACGAGAAAAGAATCTCAGAATGGCTTGGATAAGTAAAAGAGTTCCAAAGCAATTACCACATAAAGTGACGCATGTCAGATTTGTAAATTTTGACCTGGACACTGGGGCATCAATGACCCTTGGTCATGAAAGGGTTCATTTGCATTTTATTGCATGAAATAAGTATTTGATACAATAGAAAAACGGAATTCAATATTTGGTACAGAAACCTTTGCGGTTACAGAGGTCAGACGTTTCCTATAGTTCTTGACCAGGTTGCACACACTGCAGCAGGGATTTTGGCCCACTCCTCCGTACAGATCTTCTCCAGATCTTTCAGGTTTCGGGGCTGTCGCTGGGCTACATTAAGTTTCAGCTCCCTCGAAAGATTTTCGATTGGGTTAAAATCTGGAGACTGGCTAGGCCACTCCAGGACCTTGAAATGCTTCTTATGGAGCCACTCCTTAGTTGCCCTAGCTCTGTATTTCGGGTCATTGTTATGCATGAAAGACCCAGCCACGACCCATCTTCAATGCTGTTACTGAGGGAAGAAGGTTGTTGGCCAAAAACTTGCGATACATGGCTCCATAGATCCTCCCTTAAATAAGGTGCAGTCGTCCTGTCCCCTGTGCAGAACCCCCCCAAAGTATGATGTCCCCCCCCCCATGCTTTATGGTTGCGACGGTATTCTTGAGGTTGTATTCATCCTTCTTCCTCCAAACTTGGTGAGTGTGGTTGATATAAAAAAATTCTATTTTGTTCTCATCTGACCACATGACTTTCTCCCATGCCCCCTCTGGATCATCCATATGGTCATTGGTGAACTTCAAACGGGCCTGGACATGTGCTGGCATGAGCAGGGGGACCTTGCCTGTTCTGCCAGATTTTAATCCATGACGGCGTTGTGTGTTACTAATGTTAATCTTTGAAACTGTGGTCCCAGCTCTCTTGAGGTCATTGACCAGGTCCTCCTATGTACTTCTGGGCTGATTCCTGACTTTTCTTAGAATCATCCTTACACCACGAGGCGAGATTTTGAATGGAGTGCCAGACCGGCGAAAATTGACAGTCATCTTGTGTTTCTTCCATTTTCTAATAATTGCGCCAAAAGTTGTTGCCTTCTCACCAAGCTGCTTGCCTATTGTCCTATAGCCCATTCCAGCCTTGTGCAGGTCTACAATTTTCTCTCTGGTGTCCTTAGACAGCTCTTTGGTCTTGGCCATGGTGGAGAGGTTGGAGTGTGATGGATTGAGTGTGTGGACAGGTGTATTTTATACAGGTAACAAGTTCAAACAGGTGCAATTAATACAGGTAATGAGTGCAGAGTAGGAGGGCTTCTTAAAGAAAAACTAACAGGTCTGTGAGAGACAGAATTCTTGCTGGTTGGTAGGTGATCAAATGCTTATTTCATGCAAGAAAATGTAAATCAAAAATGTTTTAATCATACAGTGTGATTTTCAGAATTTTTTTTAAATCTGTCTCTCACAGCTAAATTGTACCTACAATAAAAATTACAGACCTCTCCATTCTTTGTAGGTGGGAAAATTCTCTAAATCACCACTGTATCAAATACCTATTTTCTCCACTGTATATATGAGGTGGTGCTAGTAAGCCCTTGGCTTTGACCACAGAAAATTGAGATAGAACTCTGAATTTAAACAGTTATTCTACATAGCCCCCTGAGATAACCATGCACTTCTGACTACTGTGTTAAAACATCTTAAACCCGTCCAGAATTTGATTGGGTGGCAAACCAGGCATTAATCATGGCAGTTGTGTCAGAAAGGCTCCCTTAGGTGTTGTCACAGTCCCTCCCATGACAAAGGTGAGAAGATCTGAGAGACTTGCGGCCCATGAGGGTATCTGACAGTCTCTCTGATTTCATCTTGCAGTGTTGTTGTTTGGTAATGACCACACCTCTTGTCAGGTGCAGCTTGTGGTCATTACTGAGGCTCGATTTAGTTCTGACTCACACTGCTTGCCATGCGGTTGATATTTCCTGCTGGAGTCCGCTATGACAACCTTGAGGAAACAAGTTTCTGAACTGCAAGAATTTGATACCAGCTATCAAGAAAAATTTTCACAGTTACAAGGCTTAGTACAAAATCAACAAAGAGAAATAATTGAATTGCAAAGACAACTTTTGGATGTGCGTGTTTTAGCCAGGGATACACGCATGCCATTACCATCAAAGTTTAATGGAGATCGACGTCATTATCGGGGGTTCCTTAATCAATGCCACATAAATTTTCAAATGCAGCCAGCTCCTTTTAACAGTGACAAGAAAAAAGTATTGTTCATCATCAATCTTTTGACTGTCGAAGCTCTTGTATGGGCTTCACCATACGTGGAAACAAATAGTGATATTTTGAATGAATTGAATAGCTTCATCTCTGCTATGAGTCAAGTCTTTGATGACCCTAACCGTTGTTCCACAGCTGAAGCCAAATTGCACAATCTACGACAAGGGAAACGTTCAGTTGCTGAATACACTGCAGAATTCCGCTGCTGGGTAGCTGATACTACTTGGATTCTAGCAGCCCAGAAAAGCCAGTTTCGGCGAGGACTTTCAGAACAAGTAAAAGAGGAGCTTGCTAGAGTGGAAGCCCCTGATGATTTGGAGGACTTTATTCAATTGTGTATCTGAGTTGATCAGAGACGTTCTGAAAGGAGAAAGGAAAATCTCTAGGCATTGGGAAATAGACCTACCTTTCAGTCAATCAACTCAGCAAAACACTGAGTCCATATCTGAACCGATGCAGATTGATGCTTTACGGAGATAGAAACATAGAATGTGTCGGCAGATAAGAACCATTTGGCCCATCTAGTCTGCCCAATATACTGAATACTATGAATAGCCCCTGGCCCTATCTTATATGAAGGATGGCCTTATGCCTATCCCATGCATGCTTAACCCCTTAAGGACTCAGCCCTATTTCACCTTAAGGACTTGGCCATTTTTTGCAAATCTGATCAGTGTTACTTTAAGTGCTGATAACTTTAAAACGCTTTGACTTATCCAGGCCATTCTGAGACAGTTTTTTCGTCACATATTGTACTTCATGACACTGGTAAAATGAAGTAAAAAATAAAATTTGACTTATAAAAAAATACCAAATTTACCAAAAATTTGTCAAAAATTGCAAATTTCCAAGTTTCAATTTATCTACTTCTATAATATATAGTAATACCTCCAAAAATAGTCATTACTTTACATTCCCCATATGTGTACTTCATGTTTGGTTCATTTTGGGAATGATATTTTATTTTTTGGGGATGTTACAAGGCTTAGAAGTTTAGAAGCAAATCTTGAAATTTTTCAGAAATAAAAAAAAAATAACTATTTTTAGGGACCAGTTCAGGTCTGAAGTCACTTTGCGAGGCTTAAATAATAGAAACCACCCAAAAATGACCCCATTCTATAAACTACACCCCTCAAGGTATTCAAAACTGATTTTACTAATTTTGTTAACCCTTTAGGTGTTCCACAAGAATTAATGGAAAATAGAGATACAATTTCAAAATTTCACTTTTTTGGCAGATTTTCCATTTTAATAATTTTTTTCCAGTTACAAAGCAAGGGTTAACAGCCAAACCAAACTCAATATTTATGGCTTTAATTCTGTAGTTTACAGAAACACCCCATATGTGGCCGTAAACCGCTGTGCGGGCACACAGCAGGGCGCAGAAGGAAAGGAATGCCATATGGTTTTTGGAAGGCAGGTTTTGCTGGACTGTTTTTTTTTTACACCATGTCCCATTTGAAGCCCCCTGATGCACCCCTAGAGTAGAAACTCCATAAAAGTGACCCCATTTAAGAAACTACACCCCTCAAGGTATTCAAAATAGATTTTACAAACGTTGTTAACCCTTTAGGTGTTCCACAAGAGTTATTGGCAAATGGAGATGAAATTTACATTTTATGGGAAATTTTCCATTTTGATCCATTTTTCCCAGTAACAAAGCAAGGGTTAACAGCCAAACAAAACTCAATATTTATGGCCCTGATTCTGTAGTTTACAGAAACACCTGATATGTGGTCGTAAACTGCTGTACGGGCACACGGCAGGGAGCAGAAGGAAAGGAATGCCATACGGTTTTTGGAAGGCAGATTTTGCTGGACTGGGCACCATGTCCCATTTGAAGCCGCCCTGATGCATTCCTAGAGTAGAAACTCCAAAAAAGTGACCCCATTTTAGAAACTACAGGATAGGGTGGCAGTATTGTAGGGTACATATGATTTTTGATTGCTCTATATTACACTTTTTGTGAGGCAAGATAACAAAAAATAGCTGTTTTGGCACCGTTTTTATTTTTTGTTATTTACAACATTCGTCTGACAGGTTAGATCATGTGATATTTTTATAGACCAGGTTGTTACGGATGCCGCGATACCTAATATGTATACTTATTTTTATTTATGTAAGTTTTACACAATGATTTCTTTTTTTAAACAAAAAAATCATGTTTTAGTGTTTCCATAGTCTGAGAGAATTTGAATTTTTTCAGTTTATGAGCGATTACCTTGGGTAGGGTATAATTTTTGCGGGATGAGATGACTGTTTAATTGGCACTATTATGGAGTGTGTGTGACTTTTTGATCGCTTGCTATTACACTTTTTGTGATGTAAGGCGACAAAAAATTGCTTTTTTTACACCGTTTTTATTTTTTACGGTATTCATCTGAGGGGTTAGGTCATGTGATATTTTCATAGAGCAAGTTATTACGGACGCTGCGATACCTAATATGTATACTTTTTTTTATTTATGTAAGTTTTACACAATGATTTCTATTTTTAAACAAAAAAATAATGTTTTAGTGTTTCCATAGTCTGAGAGACATAATTTTTTCAGTTTTTGGGCGATTACCTTGGGTAGGGTATGATTTTTGCGGGATGAGATGACGGTTTAATTAGCACTATTTTGGGGTGCATATTACTTTTTGATCGCTTGCTATTACACTTTTTGTGATGTAAGGTGACAAAAAATGGTTTATTTAGCACAGTTTTTATTTTTAATTTTTTACGGTGTTCATCTAAGGGGTTAGGTCATGTGATATGTTTATAGAGCCAGTCGATACAGACACGGCGATACCTAATATGTCTACTTTGCCCCCCCCCATATTTTTTCCCAATTAATTTTTTTCTTTATTTGGGGAAAATGACGTTTTTGTTTATTTTTACTTGAAACTTTTAATTTTTTGGGGGGGGAATTTATTTTTTCAACTTTATTTTTACTTTTTTTTTGTCCCACTTTGGGACTTCAACTTTTGGGGGTCTAATCCCTTTTACAATGCATTCCAATACTTCTGTATAGGAATGCATTGGCTGTATGAGTAATACATTGTGTATCACTCATACAGCTTCCGTCCTGTGAGATCCAGGGGGCATCGCGCTTCCATGCCATCCATGCCATCGGGTCCCCCCTACAGCCACATGGGGACCCGATGGCACCGCCGCCCGCCGGATAAGGTAAAACCGCAAACTGCAGGTCTGAATTGACCTGCGGTTTGCGGTGATCGCCGATGCGGAGGGTCACATCACCCCCCCGGCGATGTGACAGGATGCCCCCTGAATGATGTCAGCGGACATCCTGTTTCGATTAACCCCCGCCGCGCCGCAATGTAGTTTTAAACTTAGGACGTACCGGCAAACATGGCATACTGGTACGTCCTAAGTCCTTAAGGGGTTAAACTCCTCCACTGTATTTGCAGCTACTACTTCTGCAGGAAGGCTATTCCA
The DNA here is from genome assembly GCF_905171765.1 of Bufo bufo. Lineage (NCBI taxonomy): Eukaryota > Metazoa > Chordata > Amphibia > Anura > Bufonidae > Bufo > Bufo bufo. The sequence goes on along the minus strand of NC_053392.1, from coordinate 12,033,025 downwards.
TGCATCCACTACTCTCTCAGTAAAGTAATACTTCATGATATTACTTTTAAACCTTTGCCCCTCTAATTTAAAACTATGTCCTCTTGTAGCAGTTTTTCTTCTTGTAAATATTCTCTCCTCTTTTACCTTGTTGATTCCCTTTATGTATTTAAAAGTTTCTATCATCTCCCCTCTGTCTCGTCTTTCTTCCAAGCTATACATGTTAAGGTCCTTTAATATTTCCTGGTAAGTTTTATCCTGCAATCCATGTACCAGTTTAGTAGCTCTTCTCTGAACTCTCTCCAAAGTATCAATATCCTTCTGGAGATATGGTCTCCAGTACTGAGCACAATACTCCAAATGAGGTCTCACTAGTGTTCTGTAGAGCGGCATGAGCGCCTCCCTCTTTCTTCTGTTAATGCCTCTCCCTATACACCCCAGCATTCTGCTAGCATCTCCTGCTGCTCTATGACATTGTCTGCCTACCTTTAAGTCTTCTGAAATAATGACCCCTAAATCCCTTTCCTCAGATAATGAGGTTAGGACTGTATCACTGATTTTATATTCTGCTCTTTGGTTTTTACGCCCCAGGTGCATTATCTTGCACTTATCAACATTAAATTTTAGTTGCCAGATTTTTGACCATTCCTCTAGTTTTCCTAAATCCTTTTCCATTTGGTGTATCCCTCCAGGAACATCAACCCTGTTACAAATCTTTGTGTCATCAGCAAAAAGACACACCTTACCATCGAGGCCTTCTGCAATTTCGCTGATAAAGATATTAAACAATATGGGTCCCAGAACAGATCCCTGAGGTACCCCACTGGTAACAAGACCTTGGTCTGAATATACTCCATTGACTACAACCCTCTGTTGTCTGTCCCTCAGCCACTGCCTAATCCATTCAACAATATGGGAGTCCAAGCCCAAATACTGCAATTTATTGATAAGCCTTCTATGTGGGACAGTATCAAAAGCCTTACTAAAGTCCAGATAAGAGATAAGTCTACTGCACCTCCGCCATCTATTATTTTAGTCACCCAATCAAAAAAATCAATAAGATTAGTTTGACATGATCTCCCTGAAGTAAACCCATGCTGTTTTTCAACTTTCAATCCATGGGATTTTAGAAGTTCCACAATCCTCTCCTTAAGTATGGTTTCCATTAATTTCCCCACTATTGATGTCAGGCTTACTGGATTTAAGTTGCCCGATTCCTCCCTACTACCTTTCTCGTGAATGGGCACAACATTTGCTAATTTCCAATCTTCTGGGACGACTCCTGTGGCCAGTGATTGGTTAACCCCTTAGTGACCAAGCCTGTTTGGGCCTTTATGACCAAGCGTTTTTCTTCCTTTTTTTTATGGTCTCATTCCAAGAGCTATAACTTTTTTATTTTTTCATCTATATAGCTTTATGAGGGCTTGTTTTTTACGGGACAAGTTGTAGTTTTTAATAGCGCCATTTTGGGGTACACATAACTTTCTGATTAACTTTTATTAACTCTTTCTGGGAGGGAGATGGGGAAAAATAGCAATACTGCCACTGCGTTTTTACATTATACATTTTTTGGCGTTCATTTTTCGGTACAAATAACATAATATCTTTATTGTCTGGGTCAGTAAGATTACAGTGATACTAAATACTTATAATTTTGTTTACGTTTTACTACTTCTTTTGCAATAAAACACCTTTTATTAACCAAAAAAATGATTTTGCATTGCCACTTCACAAGACCCATAACTTTTTTTTTTATATATGGAATTGTGTGAGGGCTTGATTTTTTAAAGACAACTTGTATTTTTTATTGGTATGATTTTGGAGTAAATGCCGCTTGTTATTAAGTTTTTTTTCGGTGGAAACTAAGAATAAATTCGAAATTCAGTCTTTTTTTATTTTTTATTTTTTACGGCGGTCACCATAGGGGAAAATTTATGTAATATTTATGTAGTCCCGGTCGTTACGGACGCGGCAATACCAAACATATGGGGGATATTTTCTTTTTGCAATTTTTTTCATTGAAAAGCGTATTTTTTAATTTATGGATTTTTTTTTATTTAATAAATGTGTATTTTTTTCCTATTTTTTTTACTACTTAATAGTCCCACAAGGGGACTATAATATACAGTATTTTTATTGCTTTTAAAATGTAATGCATTATCTCTATAATGCATTGCATTTCAATAGCAATGCTATTCAAACATTCACCAGCAGGCTGCGCCAGAGAGGCACAGGCTGCTGGAAGTAACGGAAGACAGGCTCGGGGCCCTGATCGGAAGCAAGGTAAGCTTCCCAACACATCAGCACCCCGCGATCGCATTTTCGGGGTGCTGATGGGAGACAGAGGGAGTCCGCTCCCTCTGTCACCACTTTACATGCAGCGGGCGCCATTGCGCCCGGCATGTAAAGGGTTAAACAGCCCGGATCGGCACTCCTGCCGGTCGGGGCTGTTAGAGCAGGGATTCGGCTCTCATGTGAGAGCCAGGTCCGCGCTCCCCGCTGCACGGGGGAGCCGTGCAGCGCTTAAACTGGGCCGCCGTAAAAACGCGGCGGCCCAGCCTAAGGCCCCTTAGTGACCGCCGTAAAAACACGTATGGGTGGTCATTAAGGGGTTAATTAAATCTGTTAATGGTTTTGCTAGTTCACCGCTGAGCTCTTTTAATAGCTTTGGGTGTATCCCATCAGGCCCCTGTGACTTATTTGTAGTAATTTTAGACAGCTGACTTAGAACCTCTTCTTCTGTAAAGACACATGCATCAAAAGATTCATTAGTCTTCTTTCCTAACTGAGGTCCTTTTCCTTCATTTTCCTTTGCAAAAACTGAACAGAAGTATTCATTGAGGCAGTCAGCTAGTTCTTTATCTTCTTCCATATACCTTCCTTCTTTTGTTTTTAATTTAGTAATTCATTGTTTTAGTTAGAGATGTCGCGAACATAAAATTTCCGCAAATGTTCGCGAATGGGTGAACCGCCATAGACTTCAATATACAGGCGAATTTTAAAATCCACAGGGACTCTTTCTGGCCACAATAGTGATTGAAAAGTTATTTCAAGGGGACTAACACCTGGACTGTGGCATGCCGGAGGGGGATCCATGGCAAAACTCCCATGGAAAATTACGTAGTTGACGCAGAGTGTGGTAAGTTAAATTCGCAATGCGATTAATATAACCTGTATTAATCGCATTGCGATTACAACTTAGATCTGAGTTCCTAATGGTTGTATTGCTAGAATATATAACGAAGATTGAGAATATAGTGCTATATTCATCAATTCTAGCAATACAACATAAAGTAACACAGTACTGTGTGTTAAGTAGTACTATTCCTATCAGTTTAATCCCTGTTACGTCCACTAGTATTATTATTATTATTATAAGGTGTGTTAAGTAGTACTATTCCTATCAGTTTAATCCCTGTTACGTCCCCTATCAGGGGACGTGTATATGGAATCGATTTTAGGAACTGGGAGATGGAAAAAGATGCTTGGTCGGTCCTCTTAATTCCAATTTGGGGCACTGCGCGTGCGCTGTGTAATATACTGTGCAATCCCAATATGAGTGGTATGTTAAGTAGTACTATTCTTATCAGTTTAATCCCTGTTACTTCCCCTATCAGGGGACGTGTATGTGGAATCGATTTTAGGAACCGGGAGATGGAAAAAAAAGCTTGGTCGGTCCTCCTACTTCAAATTTGGGCCTAATGTGCCACCAGATAGGAGTGGTATGTTAAGTAGTACTATTCCTATCAGTTTAATCCCTGTTACGTCCCCTATCAGAGGACGTGTATGGAATAGATTTTAGACAACAGCAAAGAGTTATCAATAGTTGACACACTCATGACATAAATTTTATACCTCTATGCGTCAATCTTGGTGTAGTTATGACTGTGCTCGTGCGCACTTTTGGGAGATTGCAGGCGATGGGGGTTTTTCAAAGCCTATGGTCGTTTCTACTATATTTTTACTATAATAATTTACTATAATACTATATATTCTATAATATTTATACTAAGGAGGCACAGCTATATATTAAGGGCACATCTGCGCACCTCATCCCATGACATGGCAGTTAATGTATGCATATATAACATACATGCATGCACGGATATATATGCACACGTCTCAACCCCTTCTCAACATGAACATACTGCAGAGGCTTACTGCGTTGAGTTTAGGAGATGGGCTACTGAGTCAGAGTGGAATGACCCCGCGTTACGTAGTCAGTTTTGTCAGGGGTTATCTGAGAGATCGAAAGATGCACTAGCTTTTCATGAGTACCCGGATACATTAGAGAATGCTATGTCCTTGGCAGTACGGTTAGATAGACGTATTAGAGAGAGGTGTAAGGTTCCCTCCCCGCAAGGGATCCCTTCTGTGAGTGGTTTAGTCTCACCTGCTCCCCAGGGTGATATGACATGTAGCTCTGGGGTAGGGGAGGAACCCATGCAGCTGGGTCAGGTATCTATCCGTTCTGGTAGTAGGAACTTTAGGAGGCTGCATAAACTATGTTATTACTGTTGTGCTGGGGTAAACCTTATTGATTTGCTTTTTCTTCAAAATCTGGGTCTAAGTACTTGCACTTTAGAAATAGAGATTCCGGTTTTCGCAATTGATTCTTCCCCTCTTTCTCAAAGGAGTCTCACTCATATTGCTCATGGTATTCAGGTAAGGGTGGGTGATTTACATATTGAGATCATGTCTTGTATTGTCATGAAGGACTTGCCCGCTCCTATAGTCTTAGGGTTACCGTGGTTGACAAAACATAACCCAATTATAGATTGGCAAGCAAGACAAATCATTGGTCGGAGTGAATTTTGTTCGGACAATTGTCTTGGCACATCTATCTCTGGTGTGTCTACTACAGCTTTACCTCAGTATCTCTCAGATTTTGCGGATGTCTTTTCAGAGGGGGGGGGGTCAGGAATTGCCCCCTCATCGTGACTATGATTGGCCAGTTAATCTCATCCCAGGGGCTAAGATGCCAAAGTCTCTGCTTTACAATCTTTCTCAACCTGAAAGAGAGGTAATGCGGAAATATATTGCCGAGAGTTTGGCAAAAGGTCATATTAGGCCATCTAAGTCTCCGGTGGCAGTGGGTTTATTCTTTGTAAAGGAAAAGGATGGATCACTGAGACCTTGTTTGGATTTCCGGGAATTGAACGGTCCGTGACCCGTATCCCCTTCCTTTGATCTCCGATCTTTTTGATCAGATTGTTGGAGCCAAGGTGTTCTCCAAGTTGGATTTAAGAGGGGCCTACAATCTGATTAGAATCAAGGAAGAGGATGAGTGGAAAACGGCCTTCAACATGCACGAGGGTCATTTCGAGAATCTGGTTATGCCTTTTGGGTTAACTAACGCGCCAGCGGTATATTCAGCGATTCGTCAATGACATTTTCCATCATTTTGTGGGGAGTTTCGTGCTAGTTTACATGGATGACATTCTAATTTACTCTCCTGATCTGAAGACCCATCAGGATCACGTGAGACAGGTTTTGACGATCCTTCGGGAGAATAAATTATATGCCAAATTGGAGAAATGTGTGTTTTCTGTGCAGGAGCTTCAGTTTCTGGGATATCTGCTTTCTGACTCTGGTTTTCGTATGGATCCCGAAAAGGTCCGGGCGGTTCTGGAATGGGACCGACCGGAGAATCAGAAAGCTTTGATGCGGTTTTTGGGGTTTACTAATTATTATAGAAAATTTATTTTGAACTATTCTACCATTGTGAAACCTCTGACTGATATGACTAAGAAGGGCGCCGATGTCTCTATCTGGTCGGATGAGGCATTGCAGGCCTTTTCGGCTATTAAGGAATGTTTTGCGTCTGCTCCCATTCTGGTGCAGCCCGATGTGTCTCAGCCATTCGTGGTGGAGGTTGATGCATCAGAAGTGGGGGTTGGAGCAGTGCTGTCGCAGGGTTCATCTCCTGGCAAATGGGTTCGGTGTGCTTTTTTTTCCAAGAAGCTCTCGGTCGCCGAGAGGAATTATGATGTAGGAGATAGGGAATTGCTGGGCATCAAATTGGCCTTTGAGGAATGGCGTCACTGGTTGGAGGGGGCGTCTCATCCCGTTACAGTATATACAGATCATAAGAATTTGGCTTACCTGCAATCTGCCAAGCGTCTGAACCCTAGACAGGCCAGATGGTCACTGTTCTTTACCAGGTTCAATTTTGTGGTTACTTTTCGCCCGGGGGTTAAAAACGTCAAGGCAGATGCGTTGTCTCGCAGCTTTCCTGGGGGATGTGATTCGGAGGATCCTTCTCCGGTTTTGGCTGATGGGGTGGTGGTCTCCGCTCTGTATCACGAATTGGAGATGGAGGTGTTGGGAGCCCAGGAGGTGGCTCCTGGTTCTTGTCCCCCAGGGAGGTTGTTTGTTCCTGATGGACTGCGATACAAGGTATTTAAGGAACATTACGATACTGTCCTTGCTGGACATCCTGGTGGTAAGTCCACCTTTGATCTTATGTTCCGGAGGTTCTGGTGGCCCGGGTTACGTAAGAGTGTTGAGGATTACGTAGCAGCTTGTGAAACCTGTGCAAGGTCAAAGATTGCTCATACTCGACCTGCTGGTTCACTTCTTTTTTTGTCTATTCCGTCTCGTCCTTGGACGCACTTGTCTATGGACTTTATTACGGATCTGCCGAGTTCCTCCGGGAAAACAGTAATTTTGGTGGTTGTTGACCGTTTTAGTAAAATGACTCACTTTGTATCGTTAGCCAGTCTGCCCAATGCCAAGACTCTTGGTCAGATTTTTGTTGATAATATCGTGAAATTGCATGGCATTCCCTCGGATGTGGTTTCTGATAGGGGCACGCAGTTTGTCTCCAGGTTTTGGAGGGCGTTCTGCTCTCGGCTTGGCATTCAACTTTCGTTCTCTTCGGCTTTTCATCCGCAGTCGAATGGGCAGACAGAGCGTACTAATCAAAACCTGGAGACCTATTTGAGGTGTTTTGTAGCTGAGAATCAGGAGCACTGGTCCTCATTCTTGTCCCTAGCAGAGTTTTCTTTGAATAACCGTAGGCAGGAGTCCACGGGTAAGTCGCCATTTTTTGGCGCATACGGTTTTCATCCTTAGTTTGGTACCTTTTCTGGGACTAGTTCCTCTGGGATGCCAGAGGAGGAGAGATTTTCTTCTGCCTTGTCTTCTATCTGGCGGAGGATCCAGGTGAATTTGGAGAAGATGGGTTAGAGGTATAAGCGAATGGCTGACAAGAGACGGATCTGTGTGTGGGTGATTTGGTGTGGTTGTCTACTAAAAATATTAAACTGAGAGTACCTTCTTGGAAACTGGGTCCAAGATTTATTGGACTGTCACGGCTGAGGATGGGGGAAATCCTCAGCCGTGCGACGCCATATGATGTTAGGCTGCCCGGCCAGGAAGACAGGATTAGGGAGCAGGTCACCTCCTACAGCGTCCCTAACCTGACCCTAACTCCTATCTGCATGGGCCGACCTTAAAGGTAGGAGGACCCATGCGCAGGAACCTAGGAGCCCTGACTTACCCTCCGTCCGGTCCCTGGGCTAAGGAGCAGGGTAAGACAACCCACTCCTCCTAGGCACGGAGGAGCAGGAGTCTCAATGACCAAGCTGCTGGAAAAGGGGAACATAAACAGCTCTATGGATATGGCAGGTGAACAAGGAGTTCCACCTACCTGCCACAGCCTTGCTGACTGGATCCCTGTGCTGGCAGGGTGCAGAAACAACGTATCCCCACACAGGGACCCAGATCCATAGCTGCACAAAATCACAAGGAAACATCAAATAGACATCACACATAACTAGACATAAACTTAAATGTGACATTATGGTTATGACCACAGGGGTGGCTCTCACTGGCAGGTAGTAAACACAGCAGGCTGCTTCAGCTAAGCATGGCTGAAGCAACCTGCAGACCTGGGAAAACCGTGAGGCTTTATAGGCCAAGAGGCCACACCCAACAATCAGACACCCCCCGTGACTCACACACACTGAAAGGGAGTTAACCCTTCCAAAACCACAGAAGGGAAAACATAACTTAAAGGGGAAGTGTCCAAACAACAAACACACTGTGGCTGTTGCCGCAGGCAACGACATGGGTGGCAAGCGTGTCCTGGGAGTCAGCCCGAAGGCCGGGACACTGCCACCACATGTACATAATACAACCAAACGTTGCCACGGACAGCCACAGTGATGGGAAAACGTCAGTGCACAGCAAACATAAACAAAGTGCACACAGACATACAAAAGTGCTACAAACGCGCACACAACTCCAAGGGAACCGCACACATAGCTGTTGTCCGCGGCAACCGTACCTGAGGCTAACTACATTATGCCTCAAGCTGCGGTTGACACTACAACCCAAAACCGCGGGCAACAGTATGCGGCTCCCAAGGAGTCACAGCCAAAACCGTGGCCGTGACATGGACCTTACAAAATATCTGCGGTGGTCAATCGAGTAGTGTTTCATCTGGATCTTCCGCATACTTGGAGGATCCATGATGTGTTCCACAAGTCTTTACTGAAGAGATATGTGAAACCGGTGGAACCATCGCCATTGCCTCCTCCCCCTGTTCTGGTTGATAGAAATTTAGAGTTCGAGATCTCCAGGGTTCTCGACTCAAGAGTTCTTCGGGGTTCCCTTCAGTATCCCACCCGGATAAAGTTGGGCCAGGGTGTCCGGAGGTCACCCGTAGAAGGAGGTATGTGCGGAGGTCTGCCAGGTTAGCAGCTCGTGTGTAGCCTTTTTGTTTTGTTTTGGAGTTGAGCTATATCCGCCTCCCTTCAGGTGCACTGGGTGTGGTCGTTGGTTTGAGTTTAAATTACGCCCACTCCCAGTGTCCTGTGCGGGTTATAGCTTCTATCTGGCTCAGAGGAAGGAAGGATTAGCTCTTCCTGCTCAGTAAAGCTAAGTTGGCTTTTGTTTTCTTGTGGTTGTCTGTCTAGGCTGTTAGAGAGACGCCTGCCCCCTCCAGGTTCTGAGGGAGCAGGCTGCCTCTTTCCCCCTTTCACCATCTTAGGGATTTTAGGGTATCTTCAGCCTAGGCACGAGGATACGTTATTCCCACCATCAGGGTCTAAACGTGGGCTTAGAAGTCTAGGGAAAGCTGGTAGGGATTTGTCAGGAGGTGACCTTTATCCCCATCTTCTTGCCTAGACACTTGTTTGTTTATTTTCTGTGTATCTTGTATTCTGTCCGCCGTGACAGCGACATGTCTCGTCAAACTCAAAGTGACAGGTGCCCCGCCCCTTTTTCACACCATAACTCCTCCCAGAAACGCCCTAACCCCACCCATATCCGCCCATTTCTCTCCCCTCGCCCCCCCAAACCACGCCTAAATGCCTCCCACTTTGATATGATTTTCATATAATTTTATATGGTTTAATATAAATTTTATATCAAATGATAAGCTTTTTATATCACTTTATAAGTCCTTATCAAATGATAAGCTTTTATTAACACTTTATATCCCATTTATAAAATTTTGATACAGTTTTATACCACTTTTATGTCATTTTGTGATTTGATATAATTTTGATATGCCTTTTATATATTGGCATGCCCGGACATGGCCAAAAGACGTATACTACACGGCCGGGGGTCTTTTAATTATAATAGCAATGATAAAAAAAATCAAGGATGACAACATTTAAATAATTTTAAAAAGTTTTATTAATTTAATTATAATGCTATACCATGTAAATTAAAAGCGCTCTTTTAACTGCAGCCTTTCATATACAGCTTACAGTGTATGTACGTCTATGAAAAGTAAGTTCAATTTAACTCCATTGTGAGTGCCTAAGTGTAATTTAACTCCCACCACACTGGACAGCTGAGTCAACACACTGAATTTGAATTAAAAACCTGAAATGACTTACCTGAAACTCACGGTCCAAATCAAACTTTTAATTTCCTACAAGACCCCACACACGAGTTTCAGGTGGTTAGATATGCGAACAAATTTTCGTACTTCTCTGAATAAGGGCTCTACGCCGCCATAAGAGACGACAGCTTTCGGCGTGCAGTACTGTTTTCACAATATCTCGGCAATATCCGTCATTTTAGCAACGTTTTTAGGCAGCTTCTATCAAACAATGCGACCCAACTGTTTAAGCAATTTTTACTAATCAAGATAGTGGATTTATTGTAAAAAAAAAGCGGGCTACATTTTATATAAAAAGAGTTTATGTAAAACTAATTACAAGACGTTGCATACAAACACATTTTATATACATTTAAAGTAAAAAAATGTATATAAAACCAAAACATTATAATGCGTTACATACAAATACATTTTATATACAGTCAACAGTGTAGCATCTTCAAAAGCTTCTAAAAAGAAACGTGTTTTACCGGGGTACATTTACCGCTCCCAACATAATAATCTGTAATTTAGCACGAGGGTTCTTAAAAAGGACCATGTACCAAGTGCGCTGGTGAATGGCAGAATCTAAGATGGCTGCGCTATTTATAGGGCTGTGACATCACAGGGCTGGCTGGCTGCTGATTGGCTGCATGCATGTCAGTATGGGTGATCCCGCCTTCCCAGACTTCCTTTCTCCATGTTCTCACACGTGCAGCCGCCATTTTAGGAAAAATGTGATTCGTTACTACGAAGCGCGAGGAAATTCGCATTCGGTGCGAATCGAATTGTTCCTCAAATTCATAATGAATTTCACTTCATCATCTTCGATTCGCTCATCTCTAATCCCTTTACCTGTGCCTTCCTAATCTGTAAAACCTCCATACAATGCGGACCACATCCAGCACTGCCCAGCGGACTACTTCTTCCTGCAGTGTCCACATACCGGCACAATAACCTTCATCTGTCTCTTCCTCCCCCGATCAGCGTACGGCCGAAAGGACACATTAACCCCTGCAGCTGACACAGAAATAACCCTTTGTAGTCGAGGGATTCTTTCATTCAAATTCAAAGTTCTTCTAACTCCTCCTGAAATAACTGAAGTCGGGGTTCTAATGTATCTCTACGAACAGATGTCCTTCTATAATCCTGGTGTCCTAGATCATATGATAATACTACACACACAGCTACGGGGACAGAAATAAAGTCCTGCATGTGGAAATTGCTAACACGGATGTCAACTGTGCATAACTAAGCATAACGGAACCTTTAATACAGGATCGTTTTTTTCTTTATTTTTCTGTTCTGACGGATCAGAAGAATGGAAAACTAAATAGTGATGAGAACCCGAGTGAACTATGTTACATGATGGTGACATCATCACAGGTCTTTCACCACCACTTATACTTTCCACTGCTGAGCTCCGCCCCTCCTGATCACATGACAGTGACATCATCACAGGTCCTTCTCTACCACTTCTCTCCACTGCTGAGCTCCGCCCCCTGCACTGATCACATGACGGTGACATCATCCCAGGTCCTTCAGCTCTTGCAGTGCAGCAGATACAGAGCAGGTCCTGGTCGGTAGTCACTGCTGTGGTGTCTGGAGCCTCTTCTTCTCTCTGGTATCAGCCACTTCTCTAGAATCCCCCTTTATCCCCGGCGCTGGGGACTCTTAGAAGCGGGGTCTCTCCAGGAGCAGTAAGTGCGGTTCTGGATCTCATTAATGCTCTTGTCCCTGGAGGATTTCCAGCCTCTCCTCTCCTCATAAAGGCGCCTGCAGTACTAGAAGCCTCCAGCTCCTCCAGTTCTCTCCTCTTCTCCTGAATCACCACCAAAGATGGACAGGAAGGAGATCAGCAGAAGAATATTAGACCTCACCTTGGAGATCATCTCCCTGCTGAGCGGAGAGGTAAACGTTTCTAGATTTCACTCCTCTTTATTGTATTCTGTAACAAGTCAGACATCGGTTAAGGAGAATCCAGGGTCCTGGAGAACGGCCCTCAGAACTTCCAAGTGATGGAGAACCTCAAGATAAGCCACCAGTATGGTCAGTGATGTATTATGGGGACCAATAATCATGTTGTAGGAGCCATGAGAAGGTAAGTAGGCACGTTGTACCTAGGAGGAGAGGAAGCAGAGGAGGAGATGGCCGGACTGTGGCCTGAAGGGAATATTTCTACCACTAGTCTGACATCTAGAAGATACTGGACCATAACAAGGAAGCCTCCACTACATCTAGAGGAAAGAAGGTTTCTCAACCAACTTAGAAGAGGATTCTTTACTGTAAGAGCAGTGAGACTATGGAGCTCTCTGCCAGAGGAAAGGGGTCATGGGAAATTCTCTAGAAGAGTCCAGAAGGTGCCTGGAGGTCTGGAGGGTAGTAATATTCTAGCTTCTAATGTCTAGATTACTGGAGATGAGACCATGATCTAGGGAGCAATTCTGATTGTAGGTCTCGAGTCAAGAAATTATTTCTTTCCCTAAGTGTCTCTCTCCATCCACAGGATTACACCATAGTGAATAAGACATCGGGAGGGACTCCCATCATCTATGAGTCAGGAGGGTGGAGCAGGGCCCCAATCACAGAGCCTCCCCCCCTGATACATGAGCAGAAGATCCTAGAACTCACCCACAAGATGATTGAGCTGCTGACTGGAGAGGTAACACTGCTGGGAATGCTGGGAAATTCTCCATCAAAAGCACTGAAGGGTCTGGGTGATGACGGTGTTATTGTGTTGTCAGGTTCCTATAAGGTGTCAGGATGTGGTGGTCTATTTCTCCATGGAGGAGTGGGAATATTTAGAAGGACACAAGGATCTGTACAAGGAGGCCATGATGGAGGCTCACCGGCCTCTGACATCACCAGGTAAGAGGAGATCGTCCTGATTATAAAAGTGTAAAGATCACATAGATACTACTCTCATCATCTCATGTAATAATCTCTCCTGTCCCTGTGTGTTTCATACAGATGGACTCATAGAAGGAAATCCCCCCGAGAGATGTCCCCGTCCTCTGTATTCCCAGGACTGTCCAGAGGAGAAGCTCCCAGAGAACCATCAGGTAGATGGAGCTGATGTCTCACCAGAATCTGACCAGAAAGAGATTGGACCAAAGATCAATTTACATTTTTCTTGTTTAGGATGAAAATCTGATGGATATTAAAGTTGAGGTTAAAGTTGAAGAAGAGGAGATGGATTTATATAGCGCTCATCAGTGTAAGAATTGTCTGCATCGAGGGTCACCTGGATACTACTCTCATCATCACATGTAATCAATCTATCCTTTCACTATGTGTTTCTTACAGATGGACTCATAGAAAGAAATCCCCCCGAGAGATGTCCCCGTCCTCTGTATTCCCAAGACTGTCCAGAGGAGAAGCTCCCAGAGAACTATCAGGTAGATGGAGCTGAGCCCTATACACATCTATATAGGGGGGTCCTGCAGTCGAAGAGGGGTCATAGATTGTGGGGGTCTCTTATGTGGATTTGTTAGATTTCCCACCTGTCTGCTGTATTGTGCTGAATTGTTACAGATGACAAATCAGGGGGAAGATGTGACTGATATTAAAGTGGAGGATGAAGAAGAGCAGATGATGGGCGATCTCTCGTGTAAGAGTGAGGTGGAGGAGGACATTCCAGTCCATGTGACCACAGGTATGGAGTAATGAATGGAGGAAGGGAAGTGAGATGTTTCTTCAGGTGAGGCTCCACCTTACAGCTGCAGTAAAGTAGCACTCCGGGCAGTGACCCCTGTGTTATGTACAGTGCAGGAGAAATCTTCTCCCAGCTCTTCTCTCCCTCCTCTCATGCTCCAGGCTGGACACCCGGCTTAGCATCAGGTTTTGGAGGCACACCGGCTGCGATGAACGGCTGCAGTGATGCCCAGGGTCTGAGGAAACTCAGTTTAACCAACTTAATGGGTTTTCCAGGCTCTTGATATTGATGGGTTATCCTCAGCATATGGCATTAATATCTGATCGGTAAAGGTCTGATTGCCACTCCTTTATGGTCAGCTGTTCCTTGAAGGATCTAGCACTTCTAATTAAATAGGAAACACAGCGCCGTTCAAAGTGCAGTGTCCCTGCTGGGTTACTGCAGCTCAGCTGCCATTAAAGTTAGGGGCAGCTGTGCTGTAGTAACCTGGTACAGCCACAACCCTTGCGGAGCTTTCTGTGAAGGTTCTCATTCATCTTGGTCATGGTATATCAGTAGTGATAAGTCAGAAGAACTGGACTTGTTATACTTTTTTTCTTGAAGACCTTTTGCTAGTCATCTGACTTAGTCCGACTGGTTTGTATGAGAAAATGGCATTACATTTCAGTGACTTGTGCTTTGAGAATGTTTATAGATGTATATGAATTGTATTACTTTCATGGATTGACACTTTTTATCTATTGCTATTTTCTGAAAAATAAATAAAATAAACCTAAAAAAAAATTACAACAAGTAAGGGGATTGTCTATTCTTTTACAAGTGATGACCTGTCCTCAGGATGGACCTTCACTATCTGATTGGTGGGGATCCAACACCTTGTCCCCTGCTGATCAGCTGTTCTGCAGTAGTTCCGGTGCAGGAAGTCAGCGCTGGAACTACACTGCTCAGTCTGTGGACGAAGCCGGTTACTGCAGTGCTGCTTCCATTCATCTCAATAGTAGCAGCACTACATGAACCAGCTCTGTCCAAAGCACAATGGATGGACCTAATCAGAGGTGTGTGGAACCCTGACAATCAGATACTGGAGGCCCAGCCTGAGGATAGGCTATTAAATATAAAGGTGTGGACAACCCCTGTAAGGTCTAAAATAGGCCGTTCACGAAGAGTTTAGGTTATTGTAATAAAATCATCTCCACTTGATATCTAAGGACCAACTGTGCTGGCAGAGGACAGGCCTGATTGTCAGAGAAGGGTGGGATTCTCAGATTTCTGAATGTTTTCAGGTCTGGGTTTATGTAATAGAAGTGATCGGTGAGTGTAGAGCAGAGTCCTGGACTTTGTCATCCATCCATTATAATTATAAGGACACGACCACAAATGATTTTCTTTTAGTTCAGTTTTTGATTCAGTATTTTGTGCCAAAGCCAAGAAAGGATTCATATAAATGGGAAATATAAAGGAAGGACTTGTACTTCTCCTTCCTTTTGACATAAAAACTACATCAAAAACTGCACACAGCCTGATAGGAAGCTTATAGAATTGTCTTCTTTACTGTTTGAAAAGAAAACACAAAATTTGTTTTTAATCCTAACAGAAAATCCCAGTAAGAACTCTGAGGGAAACTTCATCTTATCACTAAATTATAAAGGAGAAGATGAAGATATCGGGCATGGCTCTTCAGGAGAAAACCTCATTACCTGTAATGTCCATCCAGGACTTCACAGACCAGATCTGTCAAATAATGTTCCTAATCATAAGGAACCTTCTCCTGACCAATCACAGATTGTTATCACAAGTACCGGGCCGAAAGAGGTTACAAGTTTTCAGTATGGGGAATGTGGAGAACAGTTTACAGACATCTCAGGTCTATATGCACACAGAAGAAGTCACACAGGAGAGAAGTCGTATTCATGTTCAACATTTGGGAAAGGTTTTATGTATGAATCGCAAGTCATGAAGAATGAGGGAATTCACACAGCAGAGACGTCGTATTCATGTTCAGAATGCAGCAAATGTTTTACAAAAAAGTCAAGTCTTATTAGACATCAGAAAATTCACACAGGGGAGAAACCATTTTCATGTTCCGAATGTGGGAAATGTTTTGGACATAAATCAGATCTTGCTAAACATCAGAGAGTTCACACAGGAGAGAAGCCATATCCATGTTCAAAATGTGGGAAAGGTTTTATATATAAATCACAGCTTGCTGATCATGAGAGAAGGCACAAAGGAGAGAAGCCGTATTTATGTTCAAAATGTGGGAAAGGTTTTATATATAAACCACTGCTTGTTGATCATGAGAGAAGTCACATAGGAGAGCAGTATTCATGTGCAGAATGTGGGAAAGGTTTTCTTTATAAAGGGAGCCTCAAGGTGCATCAGATAAGTCACACAGAAGAAAAAACATTTATATGCTCCAAATGTGGTGACTGTTTTACAAAAAAGTCAGGTCTTGTTACACATGAGAAAATTCACACAGGAGAGAAGCCATTTTGATTTTCTTTATGTGAAAAAGAAAAGCAGAATTTTAAACTTATCAGAGAATTCGCATATAGAAGAAATTAAATTCTTGTTTGAAATGTGGGAAGTGTTTCCATGCATTTACCAGCCTATATGAGAGTATATTTTTTTGTGGAATTACCCTGGGTCTGCCAAAGAGCCAAATTATATTTCCCTGAGGTCAACAATGACCAGGATCCATGGAGGAAAAGTATTGTGGATATGAGAAAAAAGAAGAAGAAGAAGAGCGTTGTTTACTGTCAGAGCAGTGAAGATGATTGTCCCCATGGACCTTGCTTCTTACCATATTCATACCTCCGCCAGCACTGCAGGAGAATCCAGAGGGACACAGTGAGAAACGGAAGGACACCTCCTGTAGACTTTTATGTAACCTACGTAACATAGTAACATAGTACATAAGGCCGAAAAAATACATTTGTCCATCCAGTTCGGCCTGTGGACTGGATGGATATGTGGAGATATGGAATGGGTATTTGCTCTTCATTAATACAATATATCAAGATAAAGGTGATGGGGGAAAAAATAACAAATTGAGTTGACAATAATTTGTTAAAAACCCAGATCTTCTATTTCCTTCTCTTTGCCTCATTCACAATTGTGTATTCTGGTCAGTATCTTACACCAGTATTTGTAGGCTATAAATAGGAGTAGCTCCCGAACATGGAAGACTTTCCATTATTCCTTTCTCTGTTTTATTCCGTTCCCTGTTACGGCTTACAGATACTGATACAAGATATAGACCGAAATACAAAAGTGTGAATGAGGCCTTACGGTCTATTGGTCTCTTCCAATGGAGCTTTTATTGCCTACTCTCCCATAGAGATCATGCACAGTCAGTTATACATCTCATATCTTCCTTGGCAGTCTGTGGAGGTCTTCATTCATCTAGGTCATGATATATCAGTAGTAATAAATCAGAGCAACTGGACCTTTTTTTTTTTTCTCAAAGACTTTTCACTGGTCATCTGAATTCCTTTCTCATATAGAATGGCTTGTACAAGAAATCTCCGGCAATATACACTGCCCCTTACAATGCTGTCCTAACACCTCTCCTGATGCAGTACAATTACACCTAATGATATCAGTAATGCAAATGCAATCAACACCTTACCTCCATGGCTGAACCATGAATCACTAGTGTCAGAGATTTCTCATATAAGGTATTGTAATTTACAAAGACAGTCGGATGACTTGTGAAATACCAGTCCAGTTGCTCTGACTTAATACTACTGACATTCCTTGATGGGTTTCTCACAAAGAGAGGAAAATACAAGTAGCGCTCAGGGATCACCAAGTAAACTTGGAAATAACTTTATACACTCTGACACAGAAATAACACACCAAAAAGGAGTTGTTGGAATGAAGCTTTCTCTGTGTGAATGTAATGATGATAAATGTGAGTGATTATAATATTGGAATGGAAGTCCCATGGTCAATTGATGTCATCACTGTAAGTCAGCGTGTTCCAAGCACACGCACCAGGATTTTTAGCCTTAGGAAACCTACCAAATTATATATTGGTTGGCCTGGTTAATATTTCATATTTGTGTTTGGTATGCCTGGGTTGATAAAAATGTTGTGTAAACCTTGGTGGTGCCATTATCCTACTCAGGGACACCTACAAGATGTTTTTGCTCAAATTAGAATTATGCCATACAACCTTTCACATTTTGCATTCAAATTGGCCAGCCTTCTGTCAATGACAAAAAGGAGGTGAATGAGGCTAAGTCTACTGTAAACCACACCTGGTTCAGATTCCTGGGGATACACCTAGTGTAAGTCTGGCCAACTTTCCACTGTTATCCCAGTGTAGATCCCTCACCGATCTAACTGGTATGCCATCCATTATTTCATCCTTATTCTATTTCTGTACTTTGTCATCTATTTGTAACTTTTAGCACTGTACAGATATTCTAAATTCCCTACTGGGATTATCTCTACAGCAAGTAGTTGAGGAGCCAACCCGGAAGGAGGCCATTTTAGATTTAGTATTCACAAATGGGAATTTGGTATCTGATATTACTGTAGGGGAAAGCTTGGGATCTAGTGATCACCAGTCAGTGTGGTTACTATAAGTACAGTGACTGAGTCACACCACACAAAAACAAAAGTTTTAGATTTTAGAAAAACTGACTTTTCTAAAATTAGATTAGTGGTATACGAGTCCCTATCAGATTGGAACAGTTTCATTGGAGACCAGGAGAAATGGGACTACTTAAAAGTGGCACTATTGAAGGCAACAGAAAATTGCATTAGGCTTGTCAGTAAAAGCAAAAAAAGGAAGAGACCACTGTGGTACTCAGCAGAAGTGGCCAAAATCATTAAAAACAAAAAGATAGCATTTAGGAATTATAAAAAAAAAAAAACAAGGATGACAGACAGATTTATAAGATTAGGCAGAGAGAGGCCAAACAAGTTATAAGAGCCTCTAAAGCACAGGCAGAAGAGAAATTAGCTCAGTCAGGGGAAAAAGGCGATAAGACTTTCATCAGATACATAAATGAAAAAAGGAAACTAACTAAGAAGACAGGTTGGAATTAGCAGGAGGTGCTCAAACCCACATGCAGTTGTGCATATACAGTACAGACCAAAAGTTTGGACACACCTTCTCATTCAAAGAGTTTTCTTTATTTTCATGACTATGAAAATTGTAGATTCACACTGAAGGCATCAAAACTATGAATTAACACATGTGGAATTATATACATAACAAACAAGTGTGAAACAACTGAAAATATGTCATATTCTAGGTTCTTCAAAGTAGCCACCTTTTGCTTTGATTACTGCTTTGCACACTCTTGGCATTCTCTTGATGAGCTTCAAGAGGTAGACCCCTGAAATGGTTTTCACTTCACAGGTGTGCCCTGACAGGTTTAATAAGTGGGATTTCTTGCCTTATAAATGGGGTTGGGACCATCAGTTGCGTTGAGGAGAAGTCAGGTGGATACACAGCTGATAGTCCTACTGAATAGACTGTTAGAATTTGTATTATGGCAAGAAAAAAGCAGCTAAGTAAAGAAAAACGAGTGGCCATCGTTACTTTAAGAAATGAAGGTCAGTCAGTCAGCCGAAAAATTGGGAAAACTTTGAAAGTAAGGGCTATTTGACCATAAAGGAGAGTGATGGGGTGCTGCGCCAGATGACCTGGCCTCCACAGTCACCGGACCTGAACCCAATCGAGATGGTCTGGGGTGAGCTGGACCGCAGAGTGAAGGCAAAAGGGCCAACAAGTGCTAAGCATCTCTTGGAACTCCTTCAAGACTGTTGGAAGACCATTTCAGGGGACTACCTCTTGAAGCTCATCAAGAGAATGTCAAGAGTGTGCAAAGCAGTAATCAAAGCAAAAGGTGGCTACTTTGAAGAACCTAGAATATGATATATTTTCAGTTGTTTCACACTTGTTTGTTATGTATATAATTCCACATGTGTTAATTCATAGTTTTGATGCCTTCATAGTCATGAAAATAAAGAAAACTCTTTGAATGAGAAGGTGTGTCCAAACTTTTGGTCTGTACTGTATATAGGGGAGCAAATCCTGTACTTGTGGCCCGTTGCTAATGGCAATCCCCAGCAAAATGCATACGGTGGAGGATGCCCGCGGCGAACCACAAGTACCACAATAGACATCCTACACAAGGTAACAAGTGCGGATGTCATAATTAATATAACAATATAACAAAACAATAACAAAAAGACAGGTGCACTCTGCAGTCTCACTAAACCCTCAAACTGATTTTAAAATTGAGAGATTAGTCAACATGTCCTACGGTGTAGAACATGTCTAAGCCCGGGCACCACGCCAAGGTTTCTCAAGTAGCCCGGGACCTAACACTCTCCTACCTGAGCCGTATGGGCAATACCAGGAGCCAGTGGGCAAATTACAGGAGCATAAGGCTGACTCACAAACAGCTCACCAGTTACCTCCAGCATGTAGCTGGAAATATTTAGCCTTATGCATTTTGCTGGGGATTGCCATTAGCAACGGGCCACAAGTGCAGGATTTGCTCCCCTATATATATGCACAACTGCATGTGGGTTTGAGCACCTCCTGCTAATGCCAACCTGTCTTCTTAGTTTGTATATATAGATTCCTGGAGGTGTATAAACTCCAATTTAAATGTGCCCGTTTTCCATCTACAGGCCACATTTAGGTGCACCTGTGAGGCCTGGGACATATCAGGCAGTCTTGAGTGGGACTCGCAGACTCCTCCCTCCTCCCATTGCAAGCATGGCTACATGCTGGAGGTAACTGGTGAGCTGTTTGTGAGTCGGTCTTATGCTCCTGTAATTTGCCCACTGGCTCCTGGTATTGCCCATACGGCTCAGGTAGGAGAGTGTTAGGTCCCGGGCTACTTGAGAAACCTTGGCGTGGTGCCCGGGCTTAGACATGTTCACTAATCTCTCAATTTTAAAATCAGTTTGAGGGTTTAGTGAGACTGCAGAGTGCACCTGTCTTTTTGTTATTGTTTTGTTAAAAAAGGAAACTAAAACAAGGAATTACCAAATTAAAAACAAAAGAAGGAAGGTATATGGAAGAAGATAAAGAACTAGCTGACTGCCTCAATGAATACTTCTGTTCAGTTTTTACAAAGGAAAATGAAGGAAAAGGACCTCAGTTAGGAAAGAAGACTAATGAATCTTTTGATGCATGTGTCTTTACAGAGGAAGAGGTTCTAAGTCAGCTGTCTAAAATTATTACAAATAAGTCACAGGGGCCTGATGGGATATACCCAAAGCTATTAAAAGAGCTCAGCGGTGAACTAGCAAAACCATTAACAGATTTATTTAACCAATCACTGGCAACAGGAGTCGTCCCAGAAGATTGGAAATTAGCAAATGTTGTGCCCATTCACAAGAAAGGTAGTAGGGAGGAATCGGGAAACTATAGGCCAGTAAGCCTGACATCAATAGTGGGGAAATTAATGGAAACCATACTTAAGGGGAGGATTGTGGAACATCTAAAATCCCATGGATTGAAAGATGAAAAACAGCATGGGTTTACTTCAGGGAGATCATGTCAAACTAATCTTATTGATTTTTTTGATTGGGTGACTAAAATAATAGATGGCGGAAGTGCAGTAGACATCGCTTATCTGGACTTTAGTAAGGCTCTTGATACTGTCCCACATAGAAGGCTTATCAATAAATTGCAGTCTTTGGGCTTGGACTCCCATATTGTTGAATGGATTAGGCAGTGGCTGAGGGACAGGCAACAGAGGGTTGTAGTCAATGGAGTATATTCAGACCATGGTATTGTTACCAGTGATCTGGGATCCTCAGGGATCTGTTCTGGGACCCATATTGTTTAATATCTTTATCAGCGAAAGTGCAGAAGGCCTCGATGGTAAGGTGTGTCTTTTTGCTGATGACACAAAGATTTGTAACAGGGTTGATGTTCCTGGAGGGATACACCAAATGGAAAAGGATTTAGGAAAACTAGAGGAATGGTCAAAAATCTGGCAACTAAAATTTAATGTTGATAAGTGCAATATAATGCACCTGGGGCGTAAAAACCCAAGAGCAGAATATAAAATCAGTGATACAGTCCTAACCTCCGTATCTGAGGAAAGGGATTTAGGGGTCATTATTTCAGAAGACTTAAAGGTAGGCAGACAATGTCATAGAGCAGCAGGAGATGATAGCAGAATGCTTGGGTGTATAGGGAGAGGCATTACTAGTAGACAGAGGGAGGCGCTCATGCCACTCTACAGAGCACTAGTGAGACCTCATTTGCAGTATTGTGCGTAGTACTGGAGACCAAATCTCCAGAAGGATATTGATACTTTAGTAGCTCTTCTCTGAACTCTCTCTAAACTGGTACATGGATTGCAGGATAAGACTTACCAGGAAAGATTAAAGGACCTTAACATGTATAGCTTGGAAGAAAGACGAGACAGAGGGGATATGACAGAAACTGCTAAATACATAAAGGGAATCAACAAGGTAAAAGAGGAGAGAATATTTAAAAGAAGAAAAACTGCTACAAGAGGACAAAGTTTTAAATTAGAGGGGCAAAGGTTTAAAAGTAATATCAGGAAGTATTACTTTACTGAGAGAGTAGTGGATGCATGGAATAGCCTTCCTGCAGAAGTGGTAGCTGCAAATACAGTGAAGGAGTTTAACCCCTTAAGGACTTAGGACGTACCAGTACGCCATGTTTGCCGAGTCCTTAACCACCTCAGCCCCCAGTGCTTAAACACCCTGAAAGACCAGGCCACTTTTTACACTTCTGACCTACACTACTTTCACCATTTATTGCTCGGTCATGCAACTTACCACCCAAATGAATTTTACCTCCTTTTCTTCTCACTAATAGAGCTTTCATTTGGTGGTATTTCATTGCTGCTGACATTTTTACTTTTTTTGTTATTAATCGAAATTTAACGATTTTTTTGCAAAAAAATGACATTTTTCACTTTCAGTTGTAAAATTTTGCAAAAAAAACGACATCCATATATAAATTTTGCTCTAAATTTATTGTTCTACATGTCTTTGATAAAAAAAAAATGTTTGGGTAAAAAAAAAAAATGGTTTGGGTAAAAGTTATAGCGTTTACAAACTATGGTACAAAAATGTGAATTTCCGCTTTTTGAAGCAGCTCTGACTTTCTGAGCACCTGTCATGTTTCCTGAGGTTCTACAATGGCCAGACAGTAGAAACACCCCACAAATGACCCCATTTCGGAAAGTACACACCCTAAGGTATTCGCTGATGGGCATAATGAGTTCATAGAACTTTTTATTTTTTGTCACAAGTTAGCGGAAAATGATGATTTTTTTTTTTTTTTTCTTACAAAGTCTCATATTCCACTAACTTGTGACAAAAAATAAAAACTTCCATGAACTCACTATGCCCATCACGAAATACCTTGGGGTCTCTTCTTTCCAAAATGGGGTCACTTGTGGGGTAGTTATACTGCCCTGGCATTCTAGGGGCCCAAATGTGTGGTAAGGAGTTTGAAATCAAATTCTGTAAAAAATGACGAGTGAAATCCGAAAGGTGCTCTTTGGAATGTGGGCCCCTTTGCCCACCTAGGCTGCAAAAAAGTGTCACACATCTGGTATCTCCGTATTCAGTAGAAGTTGGGGAATGTGTTTTGGGGTGTCATTTTACATATACCCATGCTGGGTGAGATAAATATCTTGGTCAAATGCCAACTTTGTATAAAAAAAATGGGAAAAGTTGTCTTTTGCCAAGATATTTCTCTCACCCAGCATGGGTATATGTAAAAAGACACCCCAAAACACATTCCCCAACTTCTCCTGAATACGGAGATACCAGATGTGTGACACTTTTTTGCAGCCTAGGTGGGCAAAGGGGCCCATATTCCAAAGAGCACCTTTCGGATTTCACAGGTCATTTTTTACAGAATTTGATTTCAAACTCCTTACCACACATTTGGGCCCCTAGAATGCCAGGGCAGTATAACTACCCCACAAGTGACCCCATTTTGGAAAGAAGAGACCCCAAGGTATTCGCTGATGGGCATAGTGAGTTCATGGAAGTTTTTATTTTTTGTCACAAGTTAGTGGAATATGAGACTTTGTATGAAAAAAAAATAAATAAATAAATAAATCATCATTTTCCACTAACTTGTGACAAAAAATAAAAAATTCTAGGAACTCGCCATGCCCCTCACGGAATACCTTGGGGTGTCTTCTTTCCAAAATGGGGTCACTTGTGGGGTAGTTATACTGCCCTGGCATTTTCCAGGGGCCCTAATGTGTGGTAAGTAGGTAAATGACCAGTGAAATCCAAAAGGTGCTCTTTGGAATATGGGCCCCTTTGCCCACCTAGGCTGCAAAAAAGTGCCACACATGTGGTATCTCCGTACTCAGGAGAAGTTGGGGAATGTGTTTTGGGGTGTCTTTTTACATATACCCATGCTGGGTGAGAGAAATATCTTGGCAAAAGACAACTTTTCCCATTTTTTTATACAAAGTTGGCATTTGACCAAGATATTTATCTCACCCAGCATGGGTATATGTAAAATGACACCCCAAAACACATTCCCCAACTTCTCCTGAGTACGGCGATACCAGATGTGTGACACTTTTTTGCAGCCTAGATGCGCAAAGGGGCCCAAATTCCTTTTAGGAGGGCATTTTTAGACATTTGGATACCAGACTTCTTCTCACGCTTTGGGGCCCCTAGAATGCCAGGGCAGTATAAATACCCCACATGTGACCCCATTTTGGAAAGAAGACACCCCAAGGTATTCAATGAGGGGCATGGCGAGTTCATAGAATTTTTTTTTTTTTGGCACAAGTTAGCGGAAATTGATATTTTTAATTTTTTTCTCACAAAGTCTCCCGTTCCGCTAACTTGGGACAAAAATTTCAATCTTTCATGGACTCAATATGCCCCTCACGGAATACCTGGGGGTGTCTTCTTTCCGAAATGGGGTCACATGTGGGGTATTTATACTGCCCTGGCATTCTAGGGGCCCTAAAGCGTGAGAAGAAGTCTGGAATATAAATGTCTAAAAAATTTTACGCATTTGGATTCCGTGAGGGGTATGGTGAGTTCATGTGAGATTTTATTTTTTGTCACAAGTTAGTGGAATATGTGACTTTGTAAGAAAAAAAAATAATAATTCCGCTAACTTGGGCCAAAAAAATGTCTGAATGGAGCCTTACAGGGGGGTGATCAATGACAGGGGGGGTGATCAATGACAGGGGGGGGTGATCAATGACAGGGGGGTGATCAATGACAGGAGGGGTGATCAATGACAGGGGGGGTGATCAATGACAGGGGGGGGATCAATGACAGGGGGGTGATCAATGACAGGGGGGTTGATCAATGACAGGGGGTTGATCAATGACAGGGGGGTGATCAATGACAGGGGGGTGATCAATGACAGGGGGGGTGATCAATGACAGGGGGGTGATCAATGACAGGGGGGGTGATCAATGACAGGGGGGGTGATCAATGACAGGGGGGGTGATCAATGACAGGGGGGGTGATCAATGACAGGGGGGTGATCAGGGAGTCTATATGGGGTGATAACCACAGTCATTGATCACGCCCGTGTAAGGCTTCATTCAGACGTCCGTATGCGTTTTGCGGATCCGATCCATCTATCTATCAGTGGATCCGTAAAAATCATGCGGACGTCTGAATGGAGCTTTACAGGGGGGTGATCAATGACAGGGGGGTAATCAATGACAGGGGGGTGATCAGGGAGTCTATATGGGGTGATAACCACAGTCATTGATCACGCCCCTGTAAGGCTTCATTCAGACGTCCGGATGCGTTTTGCGGATCCGATCCATCTATCAGTGGATCCGTAAAAATCATGCGGACGTCTGAATGGAGCTTTACAGGGGGGTAATCAATGACAGGGGGGTAATCAATGACAGGGGGGTGATCAGGGAGTCTATATGGGGTGATAACCACAGTCATTGATCATGCCCCTGTAAGGCTTCATTCAGACGTCCGGATACGTTTTGCGGATCCGATCCATCTATCAGTGGATCCGTAAAAATCATGCGGACATCTGAATGGAGCTTTACAGGGGGGTGATCAGGGAGTCTATATGGGGTGATCACCACAGTCATTGATCATGCCCCTGTAAGGCTTCATTCAGACGTCCGGATGCGTTTTGCGGATCCGATCCATCTATCAGTGGATCCGTAAAAATCATGCGGACGTCTGAATGGAGCTTTACAGGGGGGTAATCAATGACAGGGGGGTGATCAGGGAGTCTATATGGGGTGATAACCACAGTCATTGATCATGCCCCTGTAAGGCTTCATTCAGACGTCCGGATGCGTTTTGCGGATCCGATCCATCTATCAGTGGATCCGTAAAAATCATGCGGACATCTGAATGGAGCTTTACAGGGGGTTGATCAATGACAGGGGGGTAATCAATGACAGGGGGGTGATCAGGGAGTCTATACGGGGTGATCAGGGAGTCTATATGGGGTGATCAGGGGCTAATAAGGGGTTAATAAGTGACGGGGGGGGGTGTAGTGTAGTGTAGTGGTGCTTGGTGCTACTTTACTGAGCTACCTGTGTCCTCTGGTGGTCGATCCAAACAAAGGGGACCACCAGAGGACCAGGTAGCAGGTATATTAGATGCTGTTATCAAAACAGCGTCAAATATACCTGTTAGGGGTTAAAAAAAACACATCTCCAGCCTGCCAGCGAACGATCGCCGCTGGCAGGCTGGAGATCAACTCTCTTACCTTCCGTTCCTGTGAGCGCGCGCGCCTGTGAGTGCGCGTTCACAGGAAATCTCGCGTCTCGCGAGATGACGCGTATATGCGTCCACTCGGAATGAATCAACCACCTCCAGGACGCGTCTGTGCGTACAGCGGTCCGGAGGTGGTTAAGGACCCAGGACGTACCGGTACGTCCTAAGTTTAAAACTACATTGCGGCACGGCGGGGGTTAATCGAAACAGGATGTCCGCTGAAATCACTCAGCGGGCATCCTGTCACAACGCCGGGGGGGTCATGTGATCCTCCGCATCGGCGATCACCGCAAACCGCAGGTCAATTCAGACCTACGGTTTTACCTTATCCGGCGGGCGGCAGTGCCATCGGGTCCCCATGCGACTGTAGGGGGGACCCGATGGCATGGAAGCGCGATGCCCCCTGGATCTCACAGGCCGGAAGCTGTATGAGTAATACACAATGTATTACTCATACAGCCAATGCATTCCTATACAGAAGTATTGGAATGCATTGTAAAAGGGATTAGACCCCCAAAAGTTGAAGTCCCAAAGTGGGGTAAAAAATAAAGTTTTCCCCCCAAAAATTAAAAGTTTCAAGTAAAAATAAACAAAAACGTCATTTTCCCCAAATAAAGTAAAAAATAAATTGGTAAAAAATAGGGGATGGGGGGAAGTAGACATATTAGGTATCGACATGTCTGTATCGACTGGCTCTATAAACATATCACATGACCTAACCCCTCAGATGAACACCGTAAAAAATAAAAAATAAAAACCGTGCTAAATAAACCATTTTTTTCGTCACCTTACATCACAAAAAGTACAACAGCAAGCGATCAAAAAGGCATTTGCCCACCAAAATAGTACCAATCTAACCGTCACCTCATCCCTCAAAAAATGAGCCCCTAACTGAGACAATCGCCCAAAAAATTAAAAAACTATGGCTCAGAATATGGAGACACTAAAACATCTTTTTTTTTTGTTTTAAAAAAGCTGTTATTGTGTAAAACTTACATAAATAAAAAAAACTATACATATTAGGTATCGCCGCGTCCGTATCGACGGGCTCTATAAAAATATCACATGACCTAACCCCTCAGATGAACACCGTAAAAAATAAAAACTGTGCTAAATAAACCATTTTTTGTCACCTTACATCACAAAAAGTGTAATAGCAAGCGATCAAAAAGTAATATGCACCCCAAAATAGTGCTAATTAAACCGTCATCTCATCCCGCAAAAATCATACTCTACCCTAAACTGAAAAAAGTATGGCTCTCAGACTATGGAAACACTAAAACATGATTTTTTTGTTTAAAAAAAATCATTGTGTAAAACTTACATAAATAAAAAAAAGTATACATATTAGGTATCGCCGCATCCATGACAACCTGGTCTATAAAAATATCACATGACCTAACCCCTCAGATGAATACCGTAAAAAAATAAAAATAAAAACGGTTTAAAAAAATCTATTTTTTTTCACCTTACATCACAAAAAGTGTAATAGCAAGCGATCAAAAAGTCACACGCACCCCAAAATAGTGCCAATTAAACCGTCATCTCATCCCGCAAAAATCATACCCTACTAATATGGCTGGAAAGGTGCCCTTAGCCATGCCGCGGGTAAGCCTAAAAGGGGGCAAAAAGACACACAAGTAGGGAGAGAAAACCTTTATTGGCAGTGTACCAAGTTACAATACCAAACTGTGGAATGCCTGGGATATCTCGGCCTGAGGGTTAGGTATGTAGCGCGTGAAGCATGAGGAGCGCCAGCGACCCATTTTTCGGATGACGTGACCGGGGACGTTGTGTTTTGAAGCTGCGGATGCAGCTCCAATGCGGAAGGAGTGCCCTGAAATGGCCTTGGGGTCGAAACCCAAGCCCGTCGCCAGAGTGCGGACGTGCGAGATGAATTGCGAGGCTGTGAGGGCTGAGGCCTGAAGCGGGAGCAATGGGTGATCAGGGGCGGAGTCCCCCAGAGCCGTCAGCAGACTCCTGAGTACCTGGACCGGGCACCATGCGTTAGTAGATGGGAAGAACTTCACCTCCACTGGTGGACCCACCTGCGAGGTTTTGGAAGTGAAGAGGTGTAGGGAGAAATGGTCGTGGTGCCAGACTAGCTGACCCCTGGTTAGACCCTTGGACCTAGCTGAAGTGCGGGTGAATTCGCCGGGTCTTAAGAACCCATAGAAACTAAGGTACATGGCGGCCTTAATGACTGTGCTGGGAAGGAGCCCAAAAGGAAGACCATCTAGTGAGGTTGAGAGCTTTCTAAATAATTCCCCTGACATGGGCTGCCTGCTCGGGATGGCTGCGTGACTACTTTTCTGAACACCCCTAAGGGTTGCCCTGACTGCTTGGGATAGGAAAACCGACCTACTTTCGGGGTCTTCCAACATAGAGAAATGTTGGACTCCGGCCAAATACAATTTAATGGTATTGAAGGACAGCTTGAGATCAATATGACAGTAGGCTATGAAAGCTGTGATGTACGTGGTCTTGTCAGTGTCTTGTCTTGGATGTAGGCCCCTGAACCTGTTGAAAGTGTTCCAGGCGGTCCTGTAGTTCCTGGCAGTGTTATGAGATAAAGACTTCTGCATCAAGGTTTTTGCTGAATCAATGAAAAGGTTTAATCCATCACTAGATATTGATACATCGGAGGAGGTAGCCCCACACGGTCTGCCTCTGGCATGACCTGAAAGAAAGTTTTGAAATTAAAGCGGGACAAGGCGTCTGCGGCCACATTATGAACTCCCTGAATGTGCCTGCATGCCACATGGAAGTTGTACTCCAGCGAGAGCCAGACCAGCCTGCGGACAAATGACATTATCTGGGGTGACTGCGACCTGCCCTTGATGATAATGTCCACCACTGTCTGATTGTCAGTGACGAACGCCACGGAAGAGTTGGCCCACTGGCTGCCCCACACCTGGGCTGCCGCTATGACTGGATAGAATTCCAGCAACGGGGATGATTGTAAAGGCTTTCGATTATAAGAAAGTCATCCAAGTAATGGATGACCATAGGGCAATCGCAGTGGTTGACCAGGATCCAATGCAATGCCTGAGCGAACTGGTCGAACAGCCAGGGACTGCTCTTGGACCCGAACGTCAGGCGATTGGCAAAGAAATACTGGTCTTGCCACTTGATGCCATAGAACCTCCAAAGGTGTGGATGAATGGGCAGCAATTTAAAGGCATCGGCGATATCCGCCTTGGCCAACCATGCCCCCCGACCTACTTGGAGGATCAGTTGGATGGCCTCGTCTATGGTGGCGTAACTGATGGAAAACTCCTCGGATGGCACTAAGGAGTTGAGACTGGGTGTGCTGGAGCCATGAGGTGCCGACAAGTCATAGATGAGACGTTTTTTATTTGTGAACTGCTTGGACACAATACCAATGGGGTTAATCCTCCAGAGGTCGAATGGTATGAAGGGAAAGGGGCCGATGAGAAACCCCTTCTCCAATTCTGACCTGATCAGAGTCCCTACCGGCTCGGGATCCCTGATTGCGGACAGCAGATTGGGCCCTTCCCAAGAAGTTTGTGGGAGAGCTACCAGACCCGTGTGGAACCCGATAGTGAACCCGGAAATCAGGAACTGCACCAACTGAGGGCTGTGATGCTCGCGCAACAGGGATTCTAGCAGAACCACATTGACCCCGCTTAGTCAGGATGGCCTTGCTCTTTGTGGACACGCCGTCTGCGGGTGAGCCCTGAAACAGCCTGCGCACACATGAAGGGCCCTGCATTTGTTGTAGTAACAAGCCTCCTGATTAAAATTATTACACACCTGGCTGTTGCCCAGGAAGACTATTGGCCGACCTAGTTTGTCCGTGGTTGAGCCAGGCCGTTGGAGGGGCCCGGAGCTACTACGAAGGGATCTGCCCTGGGACGTGGAGGGACCTGAGTTGGGGCACCATTCAGCGGAGTGAGCGATGGACTGGCATGACGCACATGCCGGGGCCCTGAGGCCCGCGAAATGTCGGCAGAAGAGCTCCATGTCCATGGCCGCCCAGTTCGTGAGGTGCTGGAATTGGACCAGTGAGGCGGCGGCTTTTGCTGAAAAGGAGCGATGGTAATCGTAGAATGCCTGCCCACCGTACTTGTGGCCCAAGTCCGTGACCCTGTAAAGGTATGTGTCCAACTCCTCCCGCCTCTCAGGATGGACAGAGCAGATGACGTCCCTGAATAAGCTAAACGCGAGGACAAACTCCGTGATGGTTAGCTTTTTGTTTAGGCGGGGATCCCTAGCTTTGAGGACGATGGACATGTCGCCGCAAGCAATGGTTTTGCTCTCTACCGTGTCATGGGTAGCTATCAGGATGGATGCCAGATTGACGTCCTTGCCCTCTAAAATATCCTTTTTGATATTGCTGGGGATAAAGTGGGCTGGAGCTACCTCGGGTGCTCAAAGGACCCTACCTGGGGGAACGAGCCCTGCCGTGGAGGCTACAGGCAAAGGTGAGGCGGCACGTTCGGATGCCAGCCCCTGGTGGGACTCGACGGCCAGGAGTCTGGACTGCACGTCCGAGACTGAGGAGGCAATGGTGTTCATCATGGCATGTAACTGTGTCAGAGACACTTGCAAAGTGGACATGGAGACTTGCTCCAAGTCCGGGGCCGCTGGTTCAGCCATGAGCAGTCTAAATAATTCTGCTTTCCGGGCGGAAGCGGGGTGTTGGATCCCTCTCCTGTTGAGTTCCGCAATCAGCTTCGCAATTGTCCAACTCCTTAGTGATGAGGAGCTGGGCCGGTCGAAAGCGGGTGTCTCAGGGATGGATAGGGCTTCCTTGATGTTGGAAATATGCGACATACTGTGGCTGCGAGGTGACAAACAAAATTAATAGCTGAGCTGGAGGCCCCGTATAATATGAAGACGACACCCGAGCCGTGAATGGTGGTAAAAGAAAAAACTAGGGCGGGCGAGTGCCTAGTGCTGTGAAAAGGGTGCTACTGTGGAGGACCTTACCAGACTAAGGCGTGAAAAGGCGTAAGAGCTACAAGGACGTGGCTACCGACAGGGGGTTTAAACATGGAATAGAACATCAAACCCGGGGTCGTACCATAGGAAAATAATATGGATCGAATCTGGAAATAAAAACGTGACAGCGACAGAAAATAGTAATTAACAGCGTGAACCTGATCTGTAACCGGTAATGGATGAAATGCTATAAACGTAAACCCGAAGCGTAACGGGAAATAAATACAAAAGAGAAACGTAAGCCTGAAAACGTGACAGGCAACAGACGTGGTACAGTGGATACGTAAGCCTGAAACGTAACAGGCAACATGATATATTAGAACGTAAGCCTGAAACGTAACAGACAACAGATAAAAGAAAACGTAAGCCTGAAACGTAACAGGCAACAATTGTGGTACAGTGGATACGTAAGCCTGAAACGTAACAGGCAACATGATATATTAGAAACGTAAGCCAGAAACGTAACAGGCAACAGAAAAAGAAAAACGTAAGCCCGAAACGTAACAGGCAACAGTCATGATATATTAGAAACGTAAGCCTGAAACGTAACAGGCAACAGACATGATATATTAGAAACGTAAACCTGAAACGTAACAGGCACCAAACGGCAAATAATACGTAAGCCTGGAGCGTGACAGGCAACAGACATGGCATGGTAAAAACGTAAGCCTGTGGCGTCACGGGCAACAGACGGTAATAAATAATACGTAAGCCTGACACGGAACAGGCCACAGACATGGTAGGGTATGAAGTGAGCCTGAAGCGTAACAGGAGAACAGCATGATATGACATACGTGAAACGTGAAGAAAAAAACGGCAATGAACATTGTGGTATGACATTGATGCGAACCTGCAGCGTGACTGGTGACAGATACGGTGACTGAAAAAGAAGTATTTACCGAAAACGTCCGCAGATGTAGCAGAGTGGAATAGGCGGCGGTCGACACGGGCGGAACTGTTTAAGAACCCTTGGCTGACGATATGTGGCTAGCACAGCAGAGTACCCAGGGTCTGCAACAATAATCAGTATCATAAGGGGGGCCCGTTAAAGTCCATAGACTGCGCCATTTATAGACCCATGACCCAGGGATCCTTGTATGTCCCTGTGATCTAACGGAATTTTCTGGTGGGCTGGTGATGACCTGTATCAACGAGAGGCTTGATGTATGGCAAGCGGACGTGGTGTTGTGTTAACGAGTTGATTGTATTGTAGGACCTGATGCGGAGAGTAGAAAGTGTTTTATTGAAATTTTCCTTTTTTTTTTTTTTAACAAGGTGGCACTCTTCCCTGCCAGCGAGCCCGAACAGCCCCGTGGAGCAGCGCCCCCCCCCCCCCGCCGCACCACCGGCACCGCCCCGCCCCCAACGAGTGTGCAGGGCAAGTGAAGGACCGGCGATGCGACAGGAGCCAGAAAAGGGGGGCGCGGATCGGAGCCTGGGAGAGGGAGCCCGCGGCAGCTAGGCCATGTAACAGCAGGGGGGAGGACGCCAACGGCGTTGCCGGGCAACAGGGACGCCGCGCAGACCGGGCCCGGGAGCCTGAGGGACAGCCTGGCCACGTGACAACAGGGAAGGGAAGACGCCAGCGTCGTTGCCGAGCAACGGAGTGTGCGCACGCCGGAGCCTGGGAAGGGAGCCTGAGGCAGTCGGGCCTCGTGACTGCAGGGGGGGAGGACACCAACGTCGTTGCCGACAACAAGGACGCCGCGGCGAGCCTCAAGCCCGGCGTCCTGCGTGACCCCCCCCCCGTTCCCCGCACCGGAAGCGGAGGCCAGTCGGGAGGAGGTGAGAGACGCCGGAATGCGCTGGGCCGTGGAGGGGGAATGAATGCAGTAGCGGTAATTGTACTTACCAGGCCATCTAGTGCGGAAGACGGAGGACTGGAGGCACCTGACAGGACCTACTTACCTGTCGAGCTGTGCTGCTGCAAGGGGCGTGACGTTCGTGGCGGGAATAGGCACCGAAAATGCACGCAAATGAGGAGAGGGCGTGCCTCCTTTTAAGTGCGCCTACACCCTCCCACAAATGCAGGCTGACATGTCAGCCTTAAGCTACTTGTACTGCATCAGGAGAGGTGATAGGACAGCATTGTAAGTGGCAGTGTATATTGCCGGAGATTTCTTGTACAAGTCATTCTATATGAGAAAGAAATTCAGATGACCAGAGAAAAGTCTTCGAGAAAAAAATACATGTCCAGTTGCTCAAATTTACAGTCAGGTCCATAAATATTGGGACATCGACACAATTGTAAATTCTTTGGCTCTATACACCACCACAATGGATTTGAAATGAAACGAACAAGATGTGCTTTAACTGCAGACTGTTAGCTTTAATTTGGGGGTATTTACATCCAAATCAAGGCAACGGTTTAGGAATTACAACAGTTTGCATATGTGCCTCCCACTTGTTAAAGAACCAAAAGTAATGGGACAATTGGCTTCTCGGCTGTTCCATGGCCAGGTGTGTGTTATTCCCTCATTATCCCAATTACAGTGAGCAGATAAAAGGTCCAGCGTTCATTTCAAGTGTGCTATTTCATTTGGAATCTGTTGCTGTCAACTCTCAAGATGAGATCCAAAGAGCTGTCACTATCAGTGAAGCAAGCCATCATTAGGCTGAAAAAACAAAACAAACCCATCTGAGAGATAGCAAAAACTTTAGGTGTGGCCAAAACAACTGTTTGGAAGATTCTTAAAAAGAAGGAACGCACCGGTGAGCTCAGCAACACCAAATGACCCGGAAGACCACGGAAAACAACTGTGGTGGATGACCAAAGAATTCTTTCCCTGGTGAAGAAAACACCCTTCACAATAGTTGGCCAGATCAAGACCACTCTCCAGGAGGTAGGTGTATGTGTGTCAAAGTCAACAATCAAGAGAAGACTTCACCAGAGTAAATACAGAGGGTTCACCACAAGATGTAAACCATTGGTGAGCCTCAAAAACAGGAAGGCCAGATTACAGTTTGCCAAACGACATCTAAAAAAGCCTTCACAGTTCTGGAACAACATCCTATGGACAGATGAGACCAAGATCAACTTGTACCAGAGTGATGGGAAGAGAAGAGTATGGAGAAGGAAAGGAACTGCTCATGATCCTAAGCATACCACCTCATCAGTGAAGCATGGTGGTGGTAGTGTCATGGCGTGGGCATGTATGGCTGCCAATGGAACTGGTTCTCTTGTATTTATTGATGATGTGACTGCTGACAAAAACAACAGGATGAATTCTGAAGTGTTTCGGGCAATATTATCTGCTCATATTCAGCCAAATGCTTCAGAACTCATTGGACGGCGCTTCACAGTGCAGATGGACAATGACCCAAAGCATACTGCAAAAGCAACCAAAGAGTTTTTTAAGGGAAAGAAGTGGAATGTTGTGCAATGACCAAGTCAATCACCGGACCTGAATCCGATTGAGCATGCATTTCACTTGCTAAAGACAAAACTGAAGGGAAAATGCCCCAAGAACAAGCAGGAACTAAAGACAGTTGCAGTAGAGGCCTGGAAGAGCACCGCCAGAGATGAAACCCAGCGTCTGATGATGTCTATGCGTTCCAGACTTCAGGCTGTAATTGACTGCAAAAGATTTGCAACCAAGTATTAAATAGTGAAAGTTTGATTTATGATTATTATTCTGTCCCATTACTTTTGGTTCCTTAGCAAGTGTGAGGCACATATGCAAACTGTTGTAATTCCTGCACCGTTCACCTGATTTGGATGCAAATACCCTCAAATTAAAGCTGACAGTCTGCAGTTAAAGCACATTTTGTTTGTGTCATTTCAAATCCATTGTGGTGGTGTATATAGCCAAAAATGTTAGAATTGTGTCGATGTCCCAATATTTATGGACCTGACTGTATTACTACTGATATATCATGACCTAGATGAATGATCCTATTTATATCCTACAAATACTGGTGTAAGATACTGACCAGAATACACAAGTGTGAATGAGGCAAAGAGAAGGAAATTTATTGTCAACGCAATTTGTTATTTCCCCCCCATCACCTTTATCTTGATATATTGTATTAATGAAGAGCAAATACCCATTCCATATGTCCACATAGATTACATAAAAGTCTACAGGAGGTGTCCTTCCGTTTCTCACTGTGTCCCTCTGGATTCTCCTGCAGTGCTGGCGGAGGTATGAATATGGTAAGAAGCAAGGTCCATGGGGACAATCATCTTCACTGCTCTTACAGTAAACAACGCTCTTCTTCTTCTTTTTTCTCATATCCACAATACTTTTCCTCCATGGATCCTGGTCACTGGGTAATATAATTTGGCTCTTTGGCAGTCCCAGGGTAATTCCACAGAAAAATATACTCTCATATTGGCTGTTTAATGCCTGGAAAAACTTCCCACATTCCAAACAACAATTTAATTTCTTCTATGTGTGAATTCTCTAATGAGTTTAAAATTCTGTTTTTCTTTTTCACATAAAGAAAGTCAAAATGGCTTCTCTCCGGTGTGAACTTTCTCATGTGAAACAAGACCTGACTTTTTTGTAAAACAGTCACCACATTTGGAGCATATAAATGTTTTTTCTTCTGTGTGACTTATCTGATGCACCTTGAGGCTCCCTTTATAAAGAAAACATTTCCCACATTCTGCACATGAATACTGCTCTCCTGTGTGACTTCTCTCATGATCAACAAGCAGTGGTTTATATATAAAACCTTTCCCACATTTTGAACATAAATAAGGCTTCTTTACTTTGTGACTTCTCTCATGATAAGCAAGCTGTGATTTATATATAAATCCTTTCCCACATTTTGAACATGGATACGGCAAATCTCCTGTGTGAACTATCTGATGTTTAGCAAGTTCAGATTTAAATATAAAACCTTTCCCGCATTCTGAACATAAATACGGCTTCTCTCCCTTGTGCCTTTTCTCATGAACAGCAAGCTTTGATTTATATATAAAATGTTTCCCACATTTTGAACATGGATACGGAAAATGTTCTGTGTGAATTTTCTGATGTCTAATAAGACTTGACTTTTTTGTAAAACATTTGCCGCATTCTGAACATGAATATGGCTTCTCTCCTGTGTGAATTCTTTTGTGTCCATTTAGACCTGAGATGTTTGTAAACTGTTTTCCACATTCCCCACACTGAAAACTTGTAACCTCTTTGGGCCCGGTACTTGTGATAACAATCTGTGATTGGTCAGGAGAAGGTTCCTTATGATTAGGAGCATTATATGACAGATCTGTTCTGTGAAGTCCTGGATGGACATTACAGGTAATTAGGTTTTCTCCTGAAGAGCACTGCCCGATTTCTTCATCTTCTCCTGTATAATTTGGTGATAAGATGAAGTTTTCCTCAGAGTTCTTACTGGGATTTTCTGTTAGGATTAAAAACAGATTTTTCTTTCCAAACAGTAAAGAAGACAATTCTAGAAGCTTCCTATCAGGCTGAGTGCAGTTTTTGATGTAGTTTTTATGTCAAAAGGAAGGAGAAGTACAAGTCCTTCCTTTATATTTCCCATTTATATGAATCCTTTCTTGGCTTTGGCACAAAATACTGAATCAAAAACTGAACTAAAAGAAAATCATTTGTGGTCGTGTCCTTATAATTATAATGGATGGGTGATAAAGTCCAGGACTCTGCTCTACACTCACCGATCACTTCTATTACATAAACCCAGACCTGAAAACATTCAGAAATCTGAGAATCCCACCCTTCTCTGACAATCAGGCCTGTCCTCTGCCACCACAGTTGGTCCTTTGATATCAAGTGGAGATGATTTTATTACAATAACCTAAACTCTTCGTGAACGGCCTATTTTAGACCTTACAGGGGTTGTCCACTCCTTTATAATTAATAGCCTATCCTCAGGCTGGGCCTCCAGTATCTGATTGTCAGGGGTCCCACACACCTCTGATTAGGTCCATCCATTGTACTTTGGACAGAGCTGGTTCCTGTAGTGCAGCTACTATTGAGATGAATGGAAGCAGCACTGCAGTAACCGGCTTCGTCCACAGACTGAGCAGTGTAGTTCCAGCGCTGACTTCCTGCACCAGAACTACTGCAGAACAGCTGATCAGCAGGGGACAAGGTGTTGGATCCCCACCAATCAGATAGTGAAGGTCTATCCCGAGGACAGGTCATCACTTGTAAAGGAATAGACAATCCCCTTATTTGTTGTAATTTTTTTTAGGTTTATTTTATTTATTTTTCAGAAAATAGCAATAGATAAAAAGTGTCAATCCATGAAAGTAATACAATTCATATACATCTATAAACATTCTCAAAGCACAAGTCACTGAAATGTAATGCCATTTTGTCATACAAACCAGTCGGACTAAGTCAGATGACTAGCAAAAGGTCTTCAAGAAAAAAATATAACGAGTCCAGATCTGACTTATCACTACTGATATACCATGACCAAGATGAATGAGAACCTTCACAGAAAGCTCCGTAAGGGTTGTGGCTGTACCAGGTTACTACAGCACAGCTGCCCCTAACTTTAATGGCGGCTGAGCTGCAGTAACCCAGCAGGGCCACTGCACTTTGAACGGCGCTGTGTTTCCTATTTCATTACAGGTGCTAGATCCTTCAAGGAACAGCTGACCGTGAAGGAGTGGCAATCAGACCTTTAACGATCAGATAATAATGCCATATGCTGAGGATAACCCATCAATATCAAGAGCCTGGAAAACCCCTTAAGGTGGTTAAACTGAGTTTCCTTAGACCCTGGGCATCACTGCAGCCGTTCATCGCAGCCGGCGTGCCTCCAAAACCTGATGCTAAGCCGAGTGTCCAGCCTGGAGCATGAGAGGATGGAGAGAAGAGCTTGGAGAAGATTTCTCCTGCACTGTACAGAACACAGGGGTCACTGCCCGGAGTGCTACTTTACTGCAGCTGTAAGGTGGAGTCTCACCTGAAGAAACCTCCCAATTCCCTTCTTCCATTCATTATTCCATACCTGTGGTCACATGGGCTGGAATGTCCTCCTCCACCTCACTCTTACACGGGGGATCGCCCATCATCCGCTCTTCTTCATCCTCCACTTTAATATCGGTCACATCTTCCCCCTGATTTGTCATCTGTAACAATTCAGTACAATACAGCAGACAGGTGGGAAATCTAACAGATCCACATAAGAGACCCCCATAATCTATGACCCCTCTATGACTGCAGGACCCCCCTATATAGATGTGTATAGGGCTCAGCTCCATCTACCTGATGGTTCTCTGGGAGCTTCTCCTCTGGACAGTCCTGGGAATACAGAGGACGGGGACATCTCTCGGGGGGATTTCTTTCTATGAGTCCATCTGTAAGAAACACAGTGAAAGGATAGATTTATTACATGTGATGATGAGATGATGGGAGTAGCATCCAGGTGACCCTCATTGCAGACAATTCTTACACTGATGAGCGCTACATAAATCCATCTCCTCTTCTTCATCTTTAACCTCAGCCTTAATTTCATCCTAAACAAGAAAAATGTAAATTGATCTTTGGTCCAATCACTTTCTGGTCAGATTCTGATGAGACTTCAACTCCATCTACCTGATGGTTCTCTGGGAGCTTCTCCTCTGGACAGTCCTGGGAATACAGAGGATGGGGACATCTCTCGGGGGGATTTCTTTCTATGATTCCATCTGTATGAAACACACAGGGACAGGAGAGATTACTACATGTGATGATGAGATGATGGGAGTAGTATCTATGTGATCTTTAGACTTTTATAATCAGGACAATCTCCTCTTACCTGGTGATGTCAGAGGCCGGGGAGCCTCCATCATGGCCTCCTTGTACAGATCCTGGTGTCCTTCTAAATACTCCCACTCCTCCATGGAGAAATAGACCGCCACATCCTGACATCTTACAGGAACCTGACAACACAATGACACCGTCATCACCCAGACCCCTCCAGTGCTGTTACTGGAGAATTTCCCAGCATTCCCAGCAGTGTCACCTCTCTAGTCAGTAGCTCAAGCATCTTGTGGGTGAGTTCTAGGATCTTCTGCTCATGTATCATGGGGGGAGGCTCTGTGATGGGGGTGCTGCTCCACCCTCCTGACTCATGGATGATGGGAGTCCCTCCCGGTGTCTTCTTCACTATGGTGTAATCCTGTGGATGGAGAGAGACACTTAGGGAAGAAATTCCTTCCTGACTCCAGATCTACACTCAGAATCCCTCCCTGGATCATGGCCCCATCTCCAGTAATCTAGACATTAGAAGCTGGAATATTATTACCCTCCAGACCTTCAGGCTCTATCTGGACTCCTCTAGAGAATCCCCCATGACCCCTTCCTCTGGCAGAGAGCTCCACAGTCTCACTGCTCTTACAGTAAAGAATTCTCTTGTAAGTTGGTTTAAAAACCTTCTTTCCTCTAGACGTAGTGGAGGCCTCCTTGTTATAGTCCAGTATCATCTA
This sequence comes from Bufo bufo, assembly GCF_905171765.1. Lineage (NCBI taxonomy): Eukaryota > Metazoa > Chordata > Amphibia > Anura > Bufonidae > Bufo > Bufo bufo. Next base: position 11,993,467 of record NC_053392.1, on the reverse strand, counting down.
GATGTCAGACTAGTGGTAGAAATATTCCCTCTAGGCCACAGTCTGGCCATCTCTTCCTCTGCTCTATGCTTCCTCTCCTCCTGGGTACAATGTGCCTACTTACCTTCTCATGGCTCCTACAACATGACTATTGGTCTCCATGATACATCACTGACCATACTAGTAGCTGATCTTGAGGTTCTCCATCACTTGGAAGGTCTGAAGGCCGTTCTCCAGGACCCTGGACTCTTCCTATCACTTCCTATGATGGATTCTCCTTCCCGATGTCTGACTTGTTACAGAATACAATAAAGAGGAAAGAAATCTAGAAAAGTTTACCTCTCCGCTCAGCAGGGAGATGATCTCCAAGGTGAGGTCTAATATTCTTCTGCTGATCTCCTTCCTGTCCATCCTTGGTGGTCATTCAGGAGAAGAGGAGAGACCTGGAGGAGCTGGAGGCTTCTAGTACTGCAGGCGCCTTTATGAGGAGAGGAGAGGCTGGAAATCCTCCAGGGACAAGAGCATTAGTGAGATCCAGAACCGCACTTACTGCTCCTGGAGAGACCCCGCTTCTCAGAGCCCCCAGCACCGGGGATAAAGGGGGATTCTGGAGAAATGGCTCCAGACACCACAGCAGTGACTACCGACCAGGACCTGCTCTGGATCTGCTGCACTGCAAGAGCTGAAGGACCTGGGATGATGTCACTGTCATGTGATCAGTGCAGGGGGCGGAGCTTAGCAGTAAAGAGAAGTGGTAGGAAAGGACCTGTGATGATGTCACCGTCATGTGATCGGGAGGGGCGGAGCTCAGTAGTAGAGAGAAGTGGTAGAGAAGGACCTGGGATGATGTCACTGTCATGTGATCAGGAGGGGCGGAGCTAGGCAGTGGAAAGTTTAAGTGGTGGTCAAAGACCTCTGATGATGTCACTGTCATGTGATTAGGAGGGGGTGGAGCTAAGCATTGGATAGGATAAGTGGTGGTGAAAGACCAGTGATGATGTCACCATCATGTAACATAGTTCGGCCGGGTTCTCATCACTATTTAGTTTTCCATTCTTCTGATCCATCAGAACAGAAAAATAAAGAAAAAACGGATCCTGTATTTAAAGGTTCCGTTATGCTTAGTTATGCACAGTTGGCATCCGTGTTAGCAATTTCCACATGCAGGACTTTATTTCTGTCCCCGTAGCTGTGTATGTAGTATCATCATATGATCTAGGACACCAGGATTATAGAAGGACATCTGTTCGTAGAGATACATTAGAACCCCGACTTCAGTTATTTCAGGGGGAGTTAGAAGAACTTTGAATTTGAATGAAAGAATCCCTCGACTACAAAGGGTTATTTCTGTGTCAGCTGCAGGGGTTAATGTGTCCTTTCGGCCGTACGCTGATCGGGGGAGGAAGAGTCAGATGAAGGTTATTGTGCCGGTATGTGGACACTGCAGGAAGAAGTAGTCCGCTGGGCAGTGCTGGATGTGGTCCGCATTGTATGGATGTTTTACAGATTAGGAAGGCACAGGTAAAGGGATTAGAGATGAGCGAATCGAAGATGACGAAGTGAAATTCATTATGAATTTGAGGAACAATTCGATTCGCACCGAATGCGAATTTCCTCGCGTTTCGTAGTAACGAATCGCATTTTCCTAAAATGGCAGCTGCACGTGTGAGGACATGGAGAAAGGAAGTCTGGGAAGGCGGGATCACCCATACTGACATGCATGCAGCCAATCAGCAGCCAGCCAGCCCTGTGATGTCACAGCCCTATAAATAGCGCAGCCATCTTAGATTCTGCCATTCACCAGCGTACTTAGTGCAGGGAGAGACGTGTCTGCAGGCGCTAGGGACAGTGCTAGGAAAATCATCATTGTGCTAAAAAATATATTTATAAGTGCAGGGAAAGATTATCCAAGGTGCAGGGAAAGGACAGGGAGGAATCATCCACAGCGTTTATGTAGAACAGGGTTCAGTCGGGGAGGTGACAGCCTGGTAATAGGAACAATCCTATTACACCTTGCTGCACTGACTGCGGATCCACATTGCCATTATACAGCTCTGTAATTCCAGCAAACCGGTCTTATCAGGGTGCAGGTGCTGTGTGATACCGCCATTAACAGGGGTTATTACAGGAAATATTTCTACGTCTTATTTGCCCTTGTGCGGTGCAGTTACATGTTCTAAAGCAGTTTTGGGCTTTTATTAGTGGGGGAAAAAAGGGCTTATTAGCCATTGTGTGGTGAAGTGAGAAAATTACAGCCCTTTTTCTCGTGTATTAGTGGAAATAGGAAAATATATTTGCCGCTCAGCAGTGCAGTGAGATATTCTACAGCCCAGTTTGCCGTGTATTACTGGCGAAATACAAATTATTTGATCTAACATTTTGTCAGGCAGAGAAGTGCCAGGCGTCACTTCGAGAGGCGTGCAGCAGGGGTCACTTCGAGAGGCCTAAGCTCCCAGTGTCAGCTAGCGGTTGTGTTGTGACCAGCAACCCAGCGGTTCTTGAATGGTTGACTCAATCTTCGACTTTGTCGCAACTTACATCAGACACCCCCAGCCAAGAGTCAGTGGGTTTGTCAGACACAACCCTTAGCTGTCATGGCCCGGGAGCAGGCCCTGTGCCCTCACCTGTCCTTTCATCCACTAGGTGGGTAAGTAGTGATGAGGAGAGTGGCGTGGGAGCTGGAGTTGCGAGCAGTCAGGCTCCTGACCCAGAGACGGTTGAGGAAGACATCAGTGACGTGCAGACAGTACTCGATGATGATGTAGCTGATCGCACTTGGGAGCCGGGTGACGAAGGGGCTTCATTTTTTAAAATTATTTTCCTTATATAATAATGTAATATTATAAAATCAGGTGTCTCCATGATAGATCTGCGGCGTGGGGGCCCCGTGTGGCTTCTACACACTTTCAAATTAATCCTTCAGCAGGGCGAATAGATGCCGGATGACCTTCCCAGGAGCTTCTGTCGGAAGCAGCGGTTCATTTTTGAGACATCCATATACAGGGAGTGCAGAATTATTAGGCAAATGAGTATTTTGACCACATCATCCTCTTTATGCATGTTGTCTTACTCCAAGCTGTATAGGCTCGAAAGCCTACTACCAATTAAGCATATTAGGTGATGTGCATCTCTGTAATGAGAAGGGGTGTGGTCTAATGACATCAACACCCTATATCAGGTGTGCATAATTATTAGGCAACTTCCTTTCCTTTGGCAAAATGGGTCAAAAGAAGGACTTGACAGGCTCAGAAAAGTCAAAAATAGTGGGATATCTTGCAGAGGGATGCAGCACTCTTAAAATTGCAAAGCTTCTGAAGCGTGATCATCGAACAATCAAGCGTTTCATTCAAAATAGTCAACAGGGTCGCAAGAAGCGTGTGGAAAAACCAAGGCGCAAAATAACTGCCCATGAACTGAGAAAAGTCAAGCGTGCAGCTGCCAAGATGCCACTTGCCACCAGTTTGGCCATATTTCAGAGCTGCAACATCACTGAAGTGCCCAAAAGCACAAGGTGTGCAATACTCACAGACATGGCCAAGGTAAGAAAGGCTGAAAGACGACCACCACTGAACAAGACACACAAGCTGAAACGTCAAGACTGGGCAAAGAAATATCTCAAGACTGATTTTTCTAAGGTTTTATGGACTGATGAAATGAGAGTGAGTCTTGATGGGCCAGATGGATGGGCCCGTGGCTGGATTGGTAAAGGGCAGAGAGCTCCAGTCCGACTCAGACGCCAGCAAGGTGGAGGTGGAGTACTGGTTTGGGCTGGTATCATCAAAGATGAGCTTGTGGGGCCTTTTCGGGTTGAGGATGGAGTCAAGCTCAACTCCCAGTCCTACTGCCAGTTTCTGGAAGACACCTTCTTCAAGCAGTGGTACAGGAAGAAGTCTGCATCCTTCAAGAAAAACATGATTTTCATGCAGGACAATGCTCCATCACACGCGTCCAAGTACTCCACAGCGTGGCTGGCAAGAAAGGGTATAAAAGAAGAAAATCTAATGACATGGCCTCCTTGTTCACCTGATCTGAACCCCATTGAGAACCTGTGGTCCATCATCAAATGTGAGATTTACAAGGAGGGAAAACAGTACACCTCTCTGAACAGTGTCTGGGAGGCTGTGGTTGCTGCTGCACGCAATGTTGATGGTGAACAGATCAAAACACTGACAGAATCCATGGATGGCAGGCTTTTGAGTGTCCTTGCAAAGAAAGGTGGCTATATTTGTCACTGATTTGTTTTTGTTTTGTTTTTGAATGTCAGAAATGTATATTTGTGAATGTTGAGATGTTATATTGGTTTCACTGGTAAAAATAAATAATTGAAATGGGTATATATTTGTTTTTTGTTAAGTTGCCTAATAATTATGCACAGTAATAGTCACCTGCACACACAGATATCCCCCTAAAATAGCTAAAACTAAAAACAAACTAAAAACTACTTCCAAAAATATTCAGCTTTGATATTAATGAGTTTTTTGCGTTCATTGAGAACATGGTTGTTGTTCAATAATAAAATTAATCCTCAAAAATACAACTTGCCCAATAATTCTGCACTCCCTGTAGTGCGGGGAGGATCCTCTCTATCTCTGTGCACCACAGGATGTCCTCCTTCCTATCCATGATGACTCGGAAGTTGTGATGTTTTCCCTCATGAAGAGACCAGGGGCTGGTAGTTATGGTTTAAATCTTGATGATCTTTGCAACTCTTCAGGGCTCCAAGCAATCTTGAAGCTTTGTCTTCTCATTGTCTGTAGCTACTAGAGGCCTGTTCATGCAAGGCACGTTCCCCTAGAAGTATCTGGCTCGATGAGCAGCCGATACTGCACTTACATCAATCTTGACAGGATTCGTCTCCAGGTGGAGAGAAATTGTTTTTAACCAGAAGACTGGCCGATTCTCTCCTGTCTTAGGCAACACTTAATTTTTTAAAATAAATTTATTAAATATTTAATATTACATTGAACCAAAACTTCATTACAATTACTGTATAAGTAACTAAATTTAAATTCACCAATATATTATCCCAATCTTCAGTGGAAATTCCCGGACAATCAATTTGCCAATCCTTTTGTGCTGGAGAACGTGTATTATTAAATCATGCCAAGCCGAGGTGGCCTCCTCATGCTGATGACACCTCCTCACTTTGTCGTTGTGCCACTCTGTGGCCTCTTCATGCTGCTGACACCTCCACAGTTTATTGTCGTGCCACTCTGTGGTCTCCTCATGCGCCTGCCACCTCCACACTAGGTCACCTTGCCACTCTGTGGCCTCCTGATGCTGTTACCACCTACAGACTCTGTCATTGGGCCACTCTGTGGTCTCCTCATACTGCTTCCACCTCACCACTATGTCATAGGGCCACTCTGTGGACTTCTCATTCTGTTCCCTCCTGACTTCATGACTGGGACACTGTTTAGCCTTTTTGGCTTGGCTGACATCATCATTTATTTGACCTTTCTTCTGATCTGTCAGAAGGAAGATAAAATGAGATGCACACTGGATCCTGTTTGTGTAGCAGCTGTAAGGCCTGTATGGTCCCATCAGAATTGGCTTATGATTTGGTAGCCAAAAGCAGGAGTGGGTACAAAACACAGAAGACTTGCAAATATTCCATTCACGTGTCATCTCTGTTTTGGATCCACTCCTGTTTTTTTTGGCATCAGCAATACTGAAGGATTACTGACCAAATGCTGACTTAGTGAAGGCGGATGCTCCACAGACAGGTTCCGTTTTTTGTGGGTTATTGTTCTGACGGATCAGAGGAAGGGCAAAATAATCAGTGACATCACAAACTTACTGTCACCGCCGGCCCTGGGAGAGATCTTAGAAGTTCAGATAGACGGAAGACTCAGAAGTCTATCTGACAGATCTCTCTTGTTTTCATTGTTGCTGACAGGTTTCTACCCATTCACAGATGCTGCTCATTATCAGTCAGGTGGCTCTTTATATGTTCCGCCTCTCACTTGTTTCCCTGCGGCTGATAGCTCTTCTGTGGAGTGCTCTGCTTGTGTGGTGGTTCTCCTGTTCCAGTTACATCTCAAGCTAAGTCCTTATCCCTTTTCTTGGTGTGTCTGTTCTGGCTAGGCCTCAGTTAGACACTAGCTCCTTCAGTTTGGAAGGAGCCGGTTGCCTCTTTCCCTGTTCCCTAAGCTGAGGGTTTGGTGCAGTGTTGCAGCAGTCTCAGGTTCCTATGCATGTGCATTTCTAGCTTTGAGATTTGCACATGTTGTTAGCAGCTTAAGGAGAGTATCAGGGATTGCTAGGAGGTGACCTCTTTGTTCCCTAGATTTGGGGCCTAGTCTGTTGTTGTTTAGTTGTGGTTCCCTTTGGTTGTCTTTCCTTCCTGGTACTTCCTATGACATTATCAGCCGCCGAATACCGCTATTGCTTCCCCTGCTCTGTGTTGTCATGGATCCTGTCTCTGCACTAGTTGGGGTTGTCGCTGGAGGTAGCAGACCTCCGTGAATCTGTTGTAAGTAGGGATGAGCGAACCCGAACTGTATAGTTCGGGTTCGTACCGAATTTTGGGGTGTCCGGGACACGGACCCGAACCCGAACATTTTCATAAAAGTCTGGGTTCGGTGTTCGGCGCTTTCTTGGCGCTTTTTGAAAGGCTGCAAAGCAGCCAATCAACAAGAGTCATACTACTTGCCCCAAGAGGCCATCACAGCCTTGCCTACTATTGGCATGGCTGTGATTGGCCAGTGCAGCATGTGACCCAGCCTCTATATAAGCTTGGGTCACGTAGCGCTGCACGTCACTCTGCTGTTACAAGTGTAGGGAGAGGTTGCAGCTGCGACGTTAGGGCGAGATTAGGCAGTGATTAACTCCTCCAAAACACTTAAGACAGTGAACGATCTACAGCTGTGGATCATTGAAGTGCTGATATTCAATTGCTCACTGTTTTTAGGCTGCCCAGAGCGTTTTTCCAGAGCGGCCATTTTGTGGCTTGTGGTGCGCCAGCACAAGCTGCCACCAAGTCCATTTAACCATCAATAGTGTGGTTATTTAAATCTATCCCTAAAAGGGTATATTAGATTCAAGGTGCTGATAGGGTAATTCTCAAGAACTTCACACACACGCTACTGTGCATATCCAAGTCTAATTCTGTCCGTAAACGTATACCTGTCACCCAGCACCTAAATAATAGGCCTCAAATTTATATTCAGCTAAATCTGTCATTACTGGTGTGCCTGTATTAGTGTAATACGGTACCTAAATAGATAGCCAGATAGTGTTAGGTGTCTGTAAAAAAAGGCCTGAATTTGAATTAAATACATTGGGCCAAATAATATTTTTCTTATTGTGGTGAACGGTAACAATGAGGAAAACATCTAATAAGGGACGCGGAAGCGGACATGGTCGTGGTGGTGTTAGTGGACCCTCTGGTGCTGGGAGAGGACGTGGCCGTTCTGCCACAGCCACACGTCCTAGTGAACCAACTATCTCAGGTTCCAGTAGCCGCCAGAATTTACAGGGATATTTGGTGGGGCCCAATGCCGTTCTAAGGATGGTAAGGCCTGAGCAGGTACAGGCATTAGTCAATTGGGTGGCCGACAGTGGATCCAGCACGTTCACATTATCTCCCACCCAGTCTTCTGCAGAAAGCGCACAGATGGCGCATGAAAACCAAGCCCATCAGTCTGTCACATCACCCCCATGCATATCAGGGAAACTGTCTGAGCCTCAAGTTATGCAGCAGTCTCTTATGCTGTTTGAAGACTCTGCTGGCAGGGTTACCCAAGGGCATCCACCTAGCCCTTCCCCAGGTGGAAGACATAGAATGCACTAACGCACAACCACTTATGTTTCCTGATGATGAGGACATGGGAATACCACCTCAGCACGTCTCTGATGATGATGAAACACAGGTGCCAACTGCTGCGTCTTTCTGCAGTGTGCAGACTGAACAGGAGGTCAGGGATCAAAACTGGGTGGAAGACGATGCAGGGGACGATGAGGTCCTAGACCCCACATGGAATGAAGGTCGTGCCACTGACTTTCACAGTTCGGAGGAAGAGGCAGTGGTGAGACCGAGCCAACAGCGTAGCAAAAGACAAAGAGGGAGCAGTGGGCAAAAGCAGAACACCCGCCGCCAAGAGACTCCGCCTGCTACTGACCGCCGCCATCTGGGACCGAGCACCCCAAAGGCAGCTTCAAGGAGTTCCCTGGCATAGCACTTCTTCAAACAATGTGCTGACGACAAGACCCGAGTGGTTTGCACGCTGTGCCATCAGAGCCTGACGCGAGGCATTAACGTTCTGAACCTTAGCACAACCTGCATGACCAGGCACCTGCATGCAAAGCATGAACTGCAGTGGAGTAAACACCTTAAAAACAAGGAAGTCACTCAGGCTCCCCCTGCTACCTCTTCTGCTGCTGCCGCCTCGGCCTCTTCTGCTGCTGCCGCCTCGGCCTCTTCCTCCGCCTCTGGAGGAACGCTGGCACCTGCCGCCCAGCAAACATGGGATGTACCACCAACACCACCACCTGCGTCACCAAGCATCTCAACCATGTCACACGGCAGTGTTCAGCTCTCAATCTCACAAACATTTGAGAGAAAGCGTAAATTCCCACCTAGCCACCCTCGATCCCTGGCCCTGAATGCCAGCATTTCTAAACTACTGGCCTATGAAATGCTGTCATTCAGGCTGGTGGACACAGACAGCTTCAAACAGCTCATGTCGCTTGCTGTCCCACAGTATGTTGTTCCCAGCCGGCACTACTTCTCCAAGAGAGCCGTGCCTTCCCTGCACAACCAAGTATCCGATAAAATGCCATCTGTGGCAAGGTCCGCCTAACCACAGATACGTGGACCAGTAAGCACGGCCAGGGACGCTATACCTCCCTAACTGCACACTGGGTAAATGTAGTGGCGGCTGGGCCCCAGGAGGAGAGCTGTTTGGCGCACGTCCTTCTGCCGCCAAGGATCGCAGGGCAACATTCTTTGCCTCCTGTCTCCTCCTCCTCCTACTCAGCTTCCTCCTCCTCTTCTTCCACCTGCTCATCCAGTCAGCCACACACCTTCACCACCAACTTCAGCACAGCCCGGGGTAAACGTCAGCAAGCCATTCTGAAACTCATATGTTTGGGGGACAGGCCCCACACCGCACAGGAGTTGTGGCGGGGTATAGAACAACAGACCGACGAGTGGTTGCTGCAGGTGAGCCTCAACCCTGGCCTGGTGGTGTGCGATAATGGGTGAAATCTCGTTGCAGCTCTGGGACTAGCCGGTTTGACGCACATCCCTTGCCTGGCGCATGTGCTGAATTTGGTGGTGCAGAAGTTCATTCGCAACTACCCCGACATGTCAGAGCTGCTGCATAAAGTGCGGGCCGTCTGTGCGCGCTTCCGGCATTCACATCCTGCCGCTGCTCGCCTGTCTGCGCTACAGCGTAACTTCGGCTTTCCCGCTCACCGCCTCATATGCGACGTGCCCACCAGGTGGAACTCCACCTTGCACATGCTGGACAGACTGTGCGAGCAGCAGCAGGCCATAGTGGAGTTTCAGCTGCAGCACGCACGGGTCAGTCGCACTGCGGAACAGCACCACTTAACCACCAATGACTGGGTCTCCATGCGAGACCTGTGTGCCCTGTTGCGCTGATTCGAGTACTCCACCAACATGGCCAGTGATGATGACGCCGTTATCAGCGTTACAATACCACTTCTATGTCTCCTTGAGAAAACACTTAGGAAGAGGAGTCATTTTTAGCACTTTCAGGCCAGTCTCTTAGAAGTTACTCAGAGGGAGTTTTTTTGCAACAGCAGAGGCCAGGTACAAATGTGGCCAGACAGGGCCCACTACTGGAGGACGAGGATGAGGTGGAGAAGGATGAGGATGAAGCATGTTCACAGCGGGGTGGCACCCAACGCAGCTCGGGCACATCAATGGTGCATGGCTGGGGGGAAACGCAGGACGATGACGATACGCCTCCCACAGAGGACAGCTTGTCAATGGCCTGTTCCAGTGGTGGGTGACATGAAGCCTGATTCTCTGCTATGGGACCTCTCTCCTCTGTTTGGGTGCCGGGGCCTAAAAATATCTGACAATGGCCTGTTCCAGTGGTGGGTGACATGAAGCATGATTCTCTGCTATGACATATGTAACATCCCAGAGTATGTCACTAAACTCTTTCTCCCTGCTACAATATGTCAGGTGCATATGTATTGTCATCTTGTGTAGTCTAACATTGCTTTTTCCATTATATGTATTTTCTATGCCTGTTTTATATATTATGCTGTAATTTCCATGTACACCAGCAGGTGGCAGCAATGTGTTTAGTTCAGTTTAGCATAGCTAGACTGGAATAGTCCATTCCAATCTAGCTCCCCCCTCTTTGAGGAGGTGTGGAATGCTCCCACATCCTGCCTCATAGGGAGGGAAGAAACCAGTTTGATCCAGTGTGTACTAGTCACAACGGCTAGGGGAAGGCTGTGTTAGTAGGAGCTCCCAGAAACAGGGATCCCAAGACATGATCGAGCTTCGGCTGAGGCCCAGGATCACCCTTCCCAGCCTGAGCCATCAGCCTCAGCTGATTGACAAGAAAAGCAGCCATCTCCAGCCTCCAGGAAGAAGCATTCCCTGTGAGCCAAGCTGTGAGTACATATCCAGAAACCAGGAGAAGCCAAATTCCTCCTCAGCTAGTCAGGCCCATATCAAGCAGAAGATAGACAGAGCAGAAGATAAATACCTGCCAGATTCTCCAGGCATATAGTATAGGAGCAGAAGAGGCATTAACCCCTGCCATACATTGCCAATACGTGCTGGGACCTAAAGACCTATGCTGAAAAAAAAGGCACATACATGTGTCAATTCCCCTTCGTGATCGTTACCTTGTTGTGGTGAAGGGGCTTGCGTATCACAATGAAGCGACCACCTCTATGAGTGCGTTGGCAATGGCAATGTTGGCACACCCCAGATGAAGGTCGTTGCTTCATTGTGAACAGACCAAAAGCGATCGGCTGGATAATTTTGCATAGAAAAAACATTAATTTTCTTTGTCATCATCTAAGGTGATCATTAAAGCCTACTAGGCCAACAATGGGCCCACACTGCAGAATCATTGTTTTCTGGGTCACTTAACTGTCACTAAACTACCTCAGCACAACCATAGGCTTTGAAATACCGCCCTCGCCTGCAATCTCCCAAACGTGCGCACAAGCACAGTCATCACTACACCAAGATTGACGCATAGAGGAATAAAATTAATGTCATGAGTGTGTCAACTATTGACAACTCTTTGCTGCTGTCTAAAATCTATTCCATACACGTCCTCTGATAGGGGACGTAACAGGGATTAAATTGATAAGAATAGAACTACTTAACACACCACTCATATCTGGTGGCACATTAGATTGCACGCGCAGTGCCCCAAATTTGAAGTAGGAGGACCGACCAAGCATCTTTTTCCATCTCCCGATTCCTAAAATCGATTCCATATACACGTCCCCTGATAGGGGACATAACAGGGATTAAACTGATTAGAATAGTACTACTTAACACACCACACATATTGGGATTGCACAGTACATTACACAGCGCACGCGCAGTACCCCAAATTGGAATTAAGAGGACCGACCAAGCATCTTTTTCCATCTCCCAGTTCCTAAAATCGATTCCATATACACGTCCCCTGATAGGGGACGTGGCGAAAAAAGATAGGAAGGCGCTCATAGGGTAATAGGTTCAATAATAAATATATGAAATCAAGACATCGAAAGTTATGCTCACCTTCTGGTGTTGTGCATACGTAGGCAGAACACTCGTGAGGACAAGGGGTCGGTGCAGCCGGTATCTTCTCAGTCCTCGTAGGTGGAGTAGCCAAAGCTCCAGAGGAATGATATATATTGCAATAGGAAAAAGATTGATGGTGCACTGATGTGGTGCACCAATTGACACCTTCTGGCGCAAAGACACGACCTCAGTGGATAGATAAAGGGGTCTTTTATTGATGATAGACAACGCGTTTCGGAGTTGGTACACTCCTTTTTCAAGTCTAGGAAATCACAGGTTTAGAGGGGTTTGGTACAGAATAAAAATAAATGGAATGAAATAAAATGTGAACACATAATCGTGTTAAAATGAATTAGGAGAAAATGTGCACATATGCAAGTCAAATAAAACAAAGATCAAAACCACTAAAATGCGTCGTTAGGAAAGATTAAAATTGTCCACACATATAGAGAGTATCACAAATGAGGACGGGTGAGGAATTAATAATATAGGAAAATAATATAATATAACATAACATAATATAATATAAAATGCATGGAGATATATGTGTATATGGGGGGATACATGCAAACACACATGCGTCCGCATGAAATGTACATACGCATACGTGGCCGCGTGTACAATTACATATAGAGCTGGAGCCGCTGTTGGAAATAAATAAATAAATATATAATAGGCTGGAGTGCCATAGATATGGTGATGTATACCACATACAAATATCGATGGTCATCATAAACAATACCACAAGTCTGATGATATAGCTGATGTTGGCTTCATTAATGGTGGTGGGATCGCTGTATACACACATATATATGCGCACACCTATACAACCAGAAGCTGCTCTGGACTGCTAGCTCGTGATACTAGTCATGTAGAAGATGCATTTTAGTTTGGTATGGAGTCTGAAAATCCACATGTGTATAATAAGAAGCATACACATATGTAACCAAATGCGCCCACACCTGCATAAGCACAATGAATATAGGAGATATATGCAGGTATATACACATGTGTAAACGCACGCTAAAACCATGTATAAAAAAAGCAAGGATCCTGTAGATCTAGAATCGTATAGACCAATCTCACTGCTTAATGCAGTGTAAAGCTTCTTGCGAGGGTTTGGCCACAAGGCTTTCTAGGGTTATTTCCTCCATTGTCCACCCAGATCAGAATGGCTTTATTTAAAACAAGGGCACCCATCATAATCTGCATCGGCTCTTTGCCAATATACAGGCCCCTGGGGGGACCGCTCGCTCCATCCTGTCACTGGATGCCTCTAAGGCCTTTGACAGGGTGGAGTGGCGCTTCCTCTGGAAGGTTCTGGCAAGGATGGGCTTTGGGGAAAGATTTATAGGCATTCTCAAACTACTGTATAGATCTCCCAGGACAAAATTAAGTCTCAATGGGATCTTGACTACTAGTTTTGATTTAAATAGAGGCAGGGTTGCCCACTATCCCCATTGTTATTTACAGTTACATTTATATTGAACCCCTTGCGATGGCCATTAGGCAGGACGATCGGGTTAAAGGATTTGGTACGTTAGGAGTGCAAGACCGTATCTCCCTATATGCGGATGATATTCTTTTTTTTATAGACCAAACGGAAATAACTCTTCCTAGAATTATTCAAATGGTTAAAGCATTTGGTGAGGTGTCCGGTCTTCTTATAAACTGGTCTAAGACCAGTTTGATGCCAATAGACCCCCTGCCACAGAAAGAGGCTCTTGTGACACAGTTGGATATCGTTGACACTTTTCAATACTTGGGTTTGATTATATCATCCCGGGTTGAAAATTTTGTACAACTTAATTTGATCCCCATAATGGCAAGGATTAGAGCTAAAATAGGGATCTGGCTGAAACTTCCCCTATCCAGAGCTGACCGAGTTTCACTGGTCAAGATGGTGATACTACCACAATTTCTTTATGTGCTCAGGAATACACCTATTTGGATACAAGATAAATACTTTAAACTCATGGAAAGAATAATTAATGATTTAATATGGGGAAGAAAACGAGTTCGGATAAAGTTAGAATATTTGTATAAATCACTGGAGTGCGGGGGTTTAAATCTCCCTTACTTTAAAGGGTATTTTATTGCTGCCCAGCTATTGATGTGCTACGAATCAGAAAATAGTGCACTGTTGGGGAAGTTGGTAGGTAGCCACGCTCATAATAACATATTCACTTTGTTGGAATCCGGGCTACTGAAGAGCTATGAGCCGGGCTACGGAGAGACTATAAAACTTCTCCTGAAAATGTGGGCTACTACTAGGACATGGTTGAAGGTAAAGGGTTCACTTATATTCACGCCTCTTTGGCACAATGTGTATTTACATAGGTTAGATGATATTGCAGTTGACACATTCTGGCAAAAGAATAAAATTCTCTATATTTCACAGGTAGTTAGGGATGGAGACATTAAGCCATTTATAGAGATGACACATAATATAGAAAACTTTTCATGGCTTAGATATTTTCAATTGCGTTCAGCACTATCTAGTCTGGACGATAAACTGGTGTTGGATATAGACAGTTCATCTTTCTTGAATGACTGGGTAGGGGGGACACCGTCTAGAATGAAGATTTCAAATATATATAAGCTATTACTCAAGGCACGGTTTAGTGATATACAGTCACCAGGACAAAGAGCGTGGGAGGTGGATTGTCCGAATTTACAATCAGAAGGGTGGGAGAATATTTTTGGGAATTTAGGCTCACTATCCCAGAACTTTAACCATGTTCTAGTACATTTTAATATTTGCCACAGATTATATATCACCCCCTTATGGATGAATAAATGTGGACTAAGAGACACGTCTAACTGCCCTAAATGCGATACCCCAGGAGCGGACTACCTTCATATGATCTGGACCTGCCCAGAACTCATAAATTATTGGAATACCATTAATAATTTTATTATGTATAAACTAAAAATACGAATCCCTTTTGAACCACAAGTATTCTTGCTTAATGATCTTTCCAAAATAAATAACCATAAGTACCAAAAGATCTTCCTAGGTAGGATACTGATGTTGGCCAGAGTTTTGGTCAGTCGGACCTGGTTTGCTCGATATACTCCAGATGTAAATATATGGATAAATCTAATTGATAAGGTAAAAAACTATGAGAAAATCATGTATGAACAGAGGGAAGCTGAGGAGAAGTGGACTAAGATATGGGGTGGTTGGAGGATTTGATTAGATTAGCTGTGATAATTTTTTTTTTTTTGTCGCACCACAGGTAGGGGGAGGGGGGTGGGTAAAAGGGAAGGGAAAAAAATTATTTTCTGTATTCTTTCTTGTATTGTAACTTGTTTGATATATTAATTAATAAAGATAATTAATAAAAAAAAAAAAAACATGTATAGTGAGTAGCATGGTCGGGGCAATTAAATAAGTCAGGGATTACTGGTCCCATAATGATTCAGATAATAGGAAAGAAATGTATTAAATAAATGAATAAATAGATAAATCAATCATTCTATAATAGCTTAAATTGATGGGAGACATATAGAGATGAATATATAGATGGTATGGACCGCTGTGGAATACAAATAAAGCTGAATGGAATATTCAATGGTGTGGGAATGGCATAACTGGGGAGTGGGGCTAAAGTAATTGTTCATATTATGACGTGTGGCTGAATTATCAAGGTGGACGTGAGCAGAATGGAGTGGTGGAGCACATGGCTGCTGTTCTTACCTGTGGAGTCCATGCTGGGGTTTGAAGCGCGGCCTTGCACGCCTGCTCGAAGGCGCGCTCAGAAGAGCAGGAGGGAGGGGGGCGGAGTCTGGGATTGACAGCTGTTCGGTCCATCGGACCGGAGCTGTCATTGTGAACAGCGCATGCGCCGAGCGCTGTGTGAGATGCTGGCTCCCTGAGCAGGGATCGCTCGCAGGGAAGATGCCATATGGGGTGATAGCTAGATGGGGGAAATGAATGGGGGGGGGGAGTGGTGTGGGGTATTTTAGAGGCTAAAGGCTGGTTAGGTGGTAGGACTGAGAATTTGGGCAGTTGTGGACTGGATGATGAGGGAAATAGGTGATTAGATGAATTTATAAGCTTAAATACTGATGGTGTGAGCACTAATGAAGTGGGGGAGCGTTATTGTTGGCCTAATGAATCGGTAACTGGTGTAGGGGGAATACATTTTATTGAGGGGGAAGGGGGAACAGCGTAGAGGAACTGGTGGGGAGATGGGCCAGTGGGATGGAGCAGGTTTGTAGGTCAATATGAGTGATTGGGGGGGAAAAAGCTGATGGCGGGAGGGCTGTGTGCTGTAGGGGGAAGGGGAATAATCCTATGTAAAGGGTATGCCGACAAGAGATATTGGGTGTATGGCAAGTGGCAGCTGGGGCAATTGGTGATAAAAGACGTGTAATGTGGTGATGGCAGGGGCCATGGATGATGTGAAGTGATTGGAGCAATGGCTGATACGGGAGTGGGCTGGTGAGGAAAAATGCATGACCCAGGACCAGTAGTTGGGAGAGGACTGGTCAGAAACAGTTGCTCTCCAGTGATTCGTTTAAACCATAAGGTTCTATGGTTTGCATTTTAAAAATCCAAAACATTTCTTTCCGTCTCAATTTCTGAAATCTGTTTGAGTGGGTAACCGGAATTTGTTCAATCTGAGTTATGGAGAGGTTTGTTGGGTCCTTGTTGTGGCCCTGAAGGAAATGCCTGGACACACCATGTTTGGTGTAACCATTTGTTATGTTCCAGCGGTGATTATTGATCCTTTCTCTCAATGCTTGGGTGGTATGGCCTATGTATTGTAGTCCGCATGAGCATTCTAATAGATAGATGACATAGCTTGAGGAGCAATTTAAAAAAGATTTTATCTCAAATTGCTCTCCTGTAGAGTTGCTTGAGAATTTTGAAATCCGAGAGGAAATATTCAAGCAACATATGCAACGGCAGTGTACACATTTTTAACTTTCGAGTAGTTAGGGAAAGAAAGTGATGGGGTTTGTTGTATTCTTTTTGCAGTCCCGTAGTCGGCTTGGAGCAATAATATTTTTAAGCGTTTGGGCCCTCCTGAATGTTAATTGGGGTTTTTGTTGGATGTGTTTTTTTTAAAAAGGATCCGCCTGTAAGATGTGCCAGTGTTTATTGAGGGTATTCCGCAAAGTATTGTGATTGGTATTGTATGTCGTAATGAAGGCGGATTTAAACTTTTCTGTGGCTTTTGAGTCACCTGGTTTGGTTGTACATGAAGTGAGACACTCTGTTTGGGAGTACCCCTCAGCTCGCTGATATGCTGCATCTATAATTTCCCTAGGGTACCCTTTCTTTTGGAATCTTCTTTTGATGATTTGGCTTTGGTTTCTGAAATCTTCATCCTTAGTGCAATTTCTGCGTATGCGCTTAAACTGACTGAACGGAATATTGTTTTTCCAATTTTTGTAATGGGAACTATGGTAATCCAAATAACTGTTGCCGTCAACTTTTTAAAAAAATGTTTTGGTCTTAATAGTGCTTCCTGTTGAGGATATGACCAAATCTAGGTATTCTATGGCCACCTTTGAGTAATTCGCTGTAAAGATGAGGTTGAATGTATTGTTGTTTAGGTGAGATATGAAGCTGGCAGCGTCTTCCATATTTCCATCCCAAATTAGTAACAGGTCGTCTATGTACCTCCTATAGAAGATCAGTTGCTTGTGCCAAGGGTGTTTGTTATAAATATATTGGGTCTCAAATAGACCCATATACAAATTTGCATAGCTCGGCGTGAAACGCGTACCCATCGCGGTCCCTTTCGTTTGCTTGAATATTTTATTTTCAAAGGTGAAAATGTTGTGGTTCAGAGTGAAATCTATCGCATCCAGAATGAGATGGCTTTGTAGGTCTGGTAGAGTTTCATCCTGTTGGAGAAAAAGTTGTATTGCACTTATGCCTGCTGCATGTGGAATGTTGGAATACAGTGCTGAAACATCGAGTGTTATCCACACGTAGGACTCTTTCCATTCGATATCTTTAAGGAGGGAGATAAGACTCGCTGAATCCTTCAGATGCGATGGTAATTTCATTACGTATTTTTGTAACAAAATGTCAATGTAGTGTGACAGATTGCAGGTTATGGAAGAGATGCCAGAGATGATGGGTCTCCCCGGTGGGTTATTGATAGATTTGTGCACCTTTGGTAGGTGGTAGAAGAGGGCCAGGTTCGGATGGTCCACTAGGATGTATTCTTTTTCTTTTTTTGATATGACTCCATGTTTCTCAGCAGTTTCCAATAGATGGATTAGTAGTTTAGTGTCCTCTTTTAGCGGACTTTCCGCCAGGACCTGATAGTAGTCTTCATCTCCCAGGATTTTAAATGCTTCATTCAAATAATCACTTCTATCCTGAATCACAATACCTCCTCCTTTGTCCGCGCTTCTGATCACAATGGACTCGTTATTAATAGGGATGAGCGAACCCGAACTGTATAGTTCGGATTCGTACCGAATTTTGGGGTGTCCGTGACACGGACCCGAACCCGAACATTTTCGTAAAAGTTCGGGTTCGGTGTTCGGCGCTTTCTTGGCGCTTTTTGAAAGGCTGCAAAGCAGCCAATCAACAAGCGTCATACTACTTGCCCCAAGAGGCCATCGCAGCCTTGCCTACTATTGGCATGGCTGTGATTGGCCAGTGCAGCATGTGACCCAGCCTCTATATAAGCTTGGGTCACGTAGCGCTGCACGTCACTCTGCTGATACAAGCGTAGGGAGAGGTTGCAGCTGCGACGTTAGGGCGAGATTAGGCAGATTAACTCCTCCAAAAGACTTCATTCAGTGATCGATCTCCAGCTGTGGATCATTGAAGTGCTGATATTCAATTGCTCACTTTTTTTAGGCTGCCCAGAGCGTTTTTATATCACTTTTTTCTGGGGTGATCGGCGGCCATTTTGTGGCATGTGGTGCGCCAGCACAAGCTACCACCAAGTGCATTTAACCATCAATAGTGTGGTTATTTTTTGCTATATCCTACATCAGGTGCAGGCTGAGCCTGTGTCACCGAAGTGCATTTAACCATCAATAGTGTGGTTATTTTTTGGCCATATACTACATCAGGTGCAGGCTGAGCCTGTGTCACCCAAGTGCATTTAACCATCAATAGTGTGGTTATTTTTTGCTATATCCTACATCAGGGTCAAGCTTTCATCAAGTGCATTTAACCATCAATAGTGTGGTTAATTTTTGGCCATATACTACATCAGGTGCAGGCTGAGCCTGTGTCACCCAAGTGCATTTAACCATCAATAGTGTGGTTATTTTTTGGCCATATACTACATCAGGGGCAAGTTGAGCCTGTCACCCAGCGCCTAAAAAATAGGCCTGACATTTCTATTCAACCAAATCAGTACAGTTTTAGCTGGTCAAGTTATTTTTAGTGACCGTAAAAGCACAGTTTTTGTTCTGGGTTGAAAAACAATTCCCAAATTTGCCATTCTCAAAATTAGTAGTTTCTGCTATATCAGGCCTACTTTAAATCTATCCCTAAAAGGGTATATTAGATTCAAGGTGCTGATAGGGTCATTCTGAAAAACTTAACACACACGCTACAGTGCAGATACAAGTCTAATTCTGTGATTAAACCTATACCTGTCACACAGCGCCTAAAAAATAGGCCTCACATTTATATTCAGCTAAATCTGTCATTACTGGTGGGCCTGTATTAGTGTAATACGGTACCTAAATAGATAGCCAGACAGACAGTGTTAGGTGTCTGTAAAAAAAAGGCCTGAATTTTAATTCAATACATTGGCCCGAATAATATTTTTCTTATTGTGGTGAATGGTAACAATGAGGAAAACAAGGGACGTGGACATGGTCGTGGTGGTGTTAGTGGACCCTCTAGTGCTGGGAGAGGACGTGGCCGTTCTGCCACAGCCACACGTCCTAGTGTACCAACTACCTCAGGTCCCAGTAGCCGCCAGAATTTACAGGGATATTTGGTGGGGCCCAATGCCGTTCTAAGGATGGTAAGGCCTGAGCAGGTACAGGCATTAGTCAATTGGGTGGCCGACAGTGGATCCAGCACGTTCACATTATCTCCCACCCAGTCTTCTGCAGAAAGCGCACAGATGGCGCATGAAAACCAAGCCCATCAGTCTGTCACATCACCCCCATGCATATCAGGGAAACTGTCTGAGCCTCAAGTTATGCAGCAGTCTCTTATGCTGTTTGAAGACTCTGCTCCCAGGGTTTCCCAAGGGCATCAACCTAGCCCTTCCCCAGGGGTGGAAGAGATAGAATGCACTAACGCACAACCACTTATGTTTCCTGATGATGAGGACATGGGAATACCACCTCAGCACGTCTCTGATGATGACGAAACACAGGTGCCAACTGCTGCGTCTTTCTGCAGTGTGCAGACTGAACAGGAGGTCAGGGATCAAGACTGGGTGGAAGACGATGCAGGGGACAATGAGGTCCTAGACCCCACATGGAATGAAGGTCGTGCCACTGACTTTCAGAGTTTGGAGGAAGAGGCAGTGGTGAGACCGAGCCAACAGCGTAGCAAAAGACAAAGAGGGAGCAGTGGGAAAAATCAGAACACCCGCCGCCAAGAGACTCCGCCTGCTACTGACCGCCGCCATCTGGGACCGAGCACCCCAAAGGCAGATTCAAGGAGTTCCCTGGCATGGCACTTCCTCGGCCTCTTCCTCCGCCTCCGCCTCTGGAGGGACGTTGGCACCTGCCGCCCAGCAAACATGGGATGTACCACCAACACCACCACCTGCGTCACCAAGCATCTCAACCATGTCACACGGCAGCGTTCAGCTCTCATCTCACAAACATTTGAGAGAAAGCGTAAATTCCCACCTGGCCCTGAATGCCAGCATTTCTAAACTACTGGCCTATGAAATGCTGTCATTTAGGCTGGTGGACACAGACAGCTTCAAACAGCTCATGTCTCTTGCTGTCCCACAGTATGTTGTTCCCAGCCGGCACTACTTCTCCAAGAGAGCCGTGCCTTCACTGCACAACCAAGTGTCCGATAAAAGTGTGCACTGCGCAACGCCATCTGTGGCAAGGTCCACCTAACCACAGATACGTGGACCAGTAAGCACGGCCAGGGACGCTATATCTCTCTAACTGCACACTGGGTAAATGTAGTGGCGGCTGGGCCCCAGGCGGAGAGCTCTTTGGCGCACGTCCTTCCGCCGCCAAGGATCGCAGGGTAACATTCTTTGCCTCCTGTCTCCTCCTCCTCCTCCTACTCAGCTTCCTCCTCCTCTTCTTCCACCTGCTCATCCAGTCAGCCACACACCTTCACCACCAACTTCAGTACAGCCCGGGGTAAACGTCAGCAGGCCGTTCTGAAACTCATATGTTTGGGGGACAGGCCCCACACCGCACAGGAGTTGTGGCGGGGTATAGAACAACAGACCGACGAGTGGTTGCTGCCGGTGAGCCTCAAGCCCGGCCTGGTGGTGTGCGATAATGGGCGAAATCTCGTTGCAGCTCTGGGACTAGCCGGTTTGACGCACATCCCTTGCCTGGCGCATGTGCTGAATTTGGTGGTGCAGAAGTTCATTCGCAACTACCCCGACATGTCAGAGCTGCTGCATAAAGTGCGGGCCGTCTGTTCGCGCTTCCGGCGTTCACACCCTGCCGCTGCTCGCCTGTCTGCGCTACAGCGTAACTTCGGCCTTCCCGCTCACCGCATCATATGCGACGTACCCACCAGGTGGAACTCCACCTTGCATATGCTGGACAGACTGTGCGAGCAGCAGCAGGCCATAGTGGAGTTTCAGCTGCAGCACGCACGGGTCAGTCGCACTGCGGATCAGCCCCACTTCACCACCAATGACTGGGCCTCCATGCGAGACCTGTGTGCCCTGTTGCTCTGTTTCGAGTACTCCACCAACATGGCCAGTGGCGATGACGCCGTTATCAGCGTTACAATACCACTTCTATGTCTCCTTGAGAAAACACTTAGGGCGATGATGGAAGAGGAGGTGGCCCAGGAGGAGGAAGAGGAGGAAGAGGGGTCATTTTTAGCACTTTCAGGCCAGTCTCTTCGAAGTGACTCAGAGGGAGGTTTTTTGCAACAGCAGAGGCCAGGTACAAATGTGGCCAGACAGGGCCCACTACTGGAGGACGAGGAGGACGAGGATGAGGAGGAGGTGGAGGAGGATGAGGAGGAAGCATGTTCACAGCGGGGTGGCACCCAAAGCAGCTCGGGCCCATCACTGGTGCGTGGCTGGGGGGAAACACAGGACGATGACGATACGCCTCCCACAGAGGACAGCTTGTCCTTACCTCTGTGCAGCCTGGCACACATGAGCGACTACATGCTGCAGTGCCTGCGCAACGACAGCAGACTTGCCCACATTTTAACGTGTGCGGACTACTGGGTTGCCACCCTGCTGGCTCCCCGGTACAAAGACAATGTGCTGCCCTTAATTCCTACACTGGAGCGTGATAGGAAGATGCGCGAGTACAAGCGCACGTTGGTAGACGCGCTACTGAGAGCATTCCCAACTGTCACAGGGGAACCAGTGGAAGCCCAAGGCGAAGGCAGAGGAGGAGCAAGAGGTCGCCAACGCAGCTGTGTCACGGCCAGCTCCTCTGAGGGCAGGGTTAGCATGGCAGAGATGTGGAAAAGTTTTGTCACCACGCCACAGCTAACTGCACCACCACCTGATACGGAACGTGTTAGCAGGAGGCAACATTTCACTAACATGGTGGAACAGTACCTGTGCACACCCCTCCACGTACTGACTGATGGTTCGGCCCCATTCAACTTCTGGGTCTCCAAATTGTCCACGTGGCCAGAGCTAGCCTTTTATGCCTTGGAGGTGCTGGCCTGCCCGGCGGCCAGCGTTTTGTCTGAACGTGTATTCAGCACGGCAGGGGGCGTCATTACAGACAAACGCAGCCGCCTGTCTACAGCCAATGTGGACAAGCTGACGTTCATAAAAATGAACCAGGCATGGATCCCACAGGACCTGTCCATCCCTTGTGCAGATTAGATATTAACTACCTCCCCTTAATAATATATTATTGTACTCCAGGGCACTTCCTCATTCAATCCTATTTTTATTTTATCCTTCTGCCCTATGGGCAAATTCAACGAATTTGAACTATTCGTGGATCTAAATACCTTCATCCGCAAATTGACGCTACATCGGCATTTCGAGATCCAAGCATTAAAACCCAAAATTGTACAGCAAATAATGTCAGAAAATACCACAATGGACCCAGACACAACACCAAAAGTTGTCAACACGGGGCTTAAACCCAAATCAACATTTAACCCCATATACCATAGGGGAAACCACATAGAAACCTTCTCTGCCCTTGTGACCAAAGAACTTAGGACCATCAACAAAGGTCTAAACATCCCTGATAACCTCAACAAGAGGGAGAAGATAGCCCTAACGGATCTCACGAATAACGAGTCCATTGTGATCAGAAGCGCGGACAAAGGAATAATCCTATGTAAAGGGTATGCCGACAAGAGATATTGGGTGTATGGCAAGTGGCAGCTGGGGCAATGGTGATAAAAGACGTGTAATGTGGTGATGGCAGGGGCCATGGATGATGTGAAGTGATTGGAGCAATGGCTGATACGGGAGTGGGTTTGTGTGCTTGGAACACGCTGACTTACAGTGATGACATCAATTGACCATGGGACTTCCATTCCAATATTATAATCACTCACATTTATCATCATTACATTCACACAGAGAAAGCTTCATTCCAACAACTCCTTTTTGGTGTGTTATTTCTGTGTCAGAGTGTATAAAGTTATTTCCAGGTTTACTTGGTGATCCCTGAGCGCTACTTGTATTTTCCTCTCTTTGTGAGAAACCCATCAAGGAATGTCAGTAGTATTAACCCTCCTCTTATGTTAGGGTCAGAACCGACCCGTTTTCAGGTTTTGAATGTCTATAAGTATCACATAAATTTGTTTATTGCATCAAGATTTTTTTACTTTGTCAGGAACCTCTATTTAAACAATGTAATAGAAAAATAATCCTTTTCACTAAATTATTAAATACTGTGGTGAAAATTAAGACGTTTATGGAATAGCCTTCCTGCAGAAGTGGTAGCTGCAAATACAGTGAAGGAGTTTAAGCATGCATGGGATAGGCATAAGGCCATCCTTCATATAAGATAGGGCCAGGGGCTATCCATAGTATTTAGTATATTGGGCAGACTGGATGGGCCAAATGGTTCTTATCTGCCGACACATTCTATGTTTCTATGTTTCTATGTTTATGGTGTTAGGGTCAATTCTGACCCAGTTATAATATAGGATCATAGGACACTAATAAGTGCCAAAACTGAAATCCTAAACACTCTCTCTGCTTAGTAACACTGACAGCCAATCACCTCTCAGCCCTGTGAGCTGTAGTTAGGGAGGGGCCCATCTCTTTGCCTGCTTGTCTGCTTCTCTAAATAAAGTAAAGAAACATAGGACCAATACATTTCAGAGTTGCTGACTTGCAGAGTAATCATCTCCAATATGCAGCATGCAAGAGTGAGAAGATTTGCAGGAAGCCAAATACTGGATTATATCTTGGATGAAAATGAGGCAGAGGACACAGAGCAGCATAGCGATATGGATGAGCAGGTTTCTGAGGCAGAAGATGAAGTAGAGTATCAAGCAGAATACACAGACACATCTGATGAGTCTGATGAGGAGGCCACCAGTGCTGAACCTGCTGCTGTTCCTGCTGAAACATTCAAATCCAAAAGTGGTAAGATCTGTTGGAGTTCAGAACCTCCTGACTTACATGGCAGGGCAGCTGCTGCAGATGTAATCAAAATGACCCCTGGGATCACAAGGTTTGCTGTGACGAGAGTAAGTGACATCAAAACATGGTTTGAACTGTTCATGCCATGGTCACTAAAAAAAGTGATCATTGCAATGACAAACCTGGAAGGAAAAAAGTCCATGGCAACATGTGGAATGACATAAATGAGGAATGCCTAGATGCTTATATTGGTGTTCTTCTTCTTGCTGGAGTGTACAGATCCTATAATAAGGCCACTGATAGTCTCTGGGACAAGTCAAGAGGCAGCTATGTCAAGATGGCCGATGGCTGTGTTTTCTAACATCCTAGATGTGTCTGCATACAATGCATTTGTGTTATGGACCCACATCCAGGGCCGGATCAAGAGCATCATGGGCCCGGTGCAGAAGATTTTAATGGGCCTTTTTATAGAAAATGAAAATGCAACGCAGAGCAACTTTTTATAGCACAAATAAAGTGTGAATTTACGCAAAATTACACATGTGAAAATACGCATGCATAAAGTTTGAAGTGTGAACGGGTCTGCGTAATCCCATTCAAGTCTATTGGACTAAAGTTCATGCGTAATTTTGAAGCAGATTTACGCACGGGTTTGCGTGTAAAAAATCTGCTGTGTGAACTTAGCCTAAGTGTCTATCTCTGGCCACAGTTTATATATACAGCCATCTATATAGATGGCTGTATTATGTATAGCCACCCCCCAAGGAGTTAACTAGTGCTGCTGGATATGTCATCACGTCTGGCTTTTCCATGCTCCTGAATGGCATATGTGTTTATAAAAGCTAATCTATTATAAGCAGATCTGCCATTGAGGAGCTTGGAAAAGATAGGTAGGCAAGAAATAGTCACCTAGCTTTTCCATGCTCCTGAATGGCAGATCTGCCTTTAGGCCTATCTGTTTATAATACCTGATCTATTATAAGCAGATATACCACCCAGGAGCATTGAAGAGCTAGGTGACTATTTCTCCTTAGCTTTTCCATGCTCCTGAATGGCAGATCTGTTTATAATAGATCAGGCTCAGCTATTATAAAGATATATATGCCTATAAGCAGATATGCAATTCAGGAGCATGGAAAAGCTAGGTGAAAAAAAATCATCACCCAGCTTTTCCATGCTCCTGAATGACATGTATACATTGTACAGTATACAGTATAATAGGTGAGGTGAGCCAATGCTGATTTACTTACCGCCTAGGAGTTGTTTTCTGGGCAGTACACTGAAGGCTGCTGAACGCGACTCACCGCTGGCAGCACCCCTGACTCCACGCAGGAAGAATTTTGAACTTCCCGCGCAGCAGCCGTCACGGTCTTTCACTTTACGGCATGGCCTAGGCCCCAGAGGAGGAGTCTGACGTGACGACGCAGCACGGCGTGCACAGCTGACCTGTCACCTGACCCGATCTGTCAGCTGTCACTGTCCTGGTGAGTTCTGTAAAGGGCCGGCCTGGGAGATTTCTCCTTGCGCGCCGGCCCTGTCATCATCTGACAGTCGGCGCGGTTCGGTCCTACTAAAGGGTTGCGGGGCGGCCGCCAGGCAACCTCAGCGAGGCGGCCTATGCGGGCCTAGCTCCGGTTGGCCTATGCGGGCCTAGCTCCGGTTGGCCTATGCGGGCAGGGCCGGACTGGGGATAAAAACCAGCCCTGGAAAAAGTTGCACACCAGCCCCACAGCATTGTGTCCTTATTTACTTGTTTATAAAAGGCGAAAGCGTTCATTTTAAAACACGAATATGAATTTTGCCCCACAATAGCTCTTTTGTAGAACCCCCATGGGGGGGGGGGGGAGCATGTAGCAGAGCTAGTATAGCATGTAGCAGAGCTGTGTGTAGCATGTAGCAGCGCTAGTATAGCATGTAGCAGAGCTGTGTGTAGCATGTAGCAGCGCTAGTATAGCATGTAGCAGAGCTGTGTGTAGCATGTAGCAGCGCTAGTATAGCATGTAGCAGAGCTGTGTGTAGCATGTAGCAGCGCTAGTATAGCATGTAGCAGAGCTATATGTGTGCAGGGTGCATGCAGCAGTGTAGCAGAGCAGGAAGCCTGGTAGGGACTCAGTGACACCATTCTTTTAACTAATGAACTCTCAGACAATTATCTGAGTCCCTGCAATAACTATACATTGTAATTACATCAGTCTGCTCCACGGCATTCACTGCAGCAGAGCTGTGTTTGCCAGGAGCGAGTCCCTCCTGACCTTCGGTTCACTTGAGAGCCGACTCAGGCTACTTTCACACTAGCGTTCGGGTGTCCGCTCGTGAGCTCCGTTTGAAGGGTCTCACAAGCGGCCCCGAACGCATCCGTCTGGCCCCAATGCATTCTCAGTGGAGGCGGATCCGCTCAGAATGCATCCGTCTGGCGGCGTTCAGCCTCCGCTCTGCTCAGCGAGCGGACACCTGAACGCTGCTTGCAGCGTTCGGGTGTCCGCCTGGCCGTGCGGAGGCGAGCGGATCCGTCCAGACTTACAATGGAAGTCAATGGGGGCGGATCCGCTTGAAGATGACACCATATGGCTCAATCTTCAAGCGGATCCGTCCCTATTGACTTTCAATGTAAAGTCTGAACGGATCCGCTCAGACAACTTTCACACTTAGAAATTTTTCTAAGTTATAATGCAGACGGATCCGTTCTGAACGGATACAAACGTCTGCATTATAGGAGCGGATCCGTCTGATGAAACATCAGACGGAACCGCTCCGAACGCTAGTGTGAAAGTAGCCTCAGCAAGTGAACCGAAGATCCGATTCATGAAAAAGATCCGAACTTCCCATCTCTAAGAGCAGTGACGCAGCGGGAAGGGGGGGGCGTGGTGTAGTGACAGCGTGGGGAAGAAGAAATGACAGAGCTGGAGGGGTGGAGCAAAGAAAGGTTCTGGGGGAGGAGCAGTGACAGAGCCGTTACAGAGCCAGGGGCATTGATAGAACTCTCACCTCTGCCAGCACCCCTCAGAGGACCCCCTTTCTGCAGGTGTTGTCAAACTGGGAAGGTGAGGGGGGTCCTTTCCATGCCACATCAGCAGCTAGTTTGCCTAAACCACCTAGAGGTACGGGTAGTAATGTGCTAAGATTAGCAAGAGTGTGCACTAAACTAATTGCTGTGATCACATTAAGGCCTCGTTCACACCAGGCAGTGCGTTCCGGCCTGATTCTGTCCAGAATGCCCTGCACCGCATTGCGGCCGGCTAACTATATTGTGAGGCAGGAGGGGTCTGTTGAAGTGATTGGCACCATAACCATGCCCAACGGCTGCAATGCGATTGGCTGCACAGGATCGCAAGGCACATTATGCCTGCGGTCCAGTCAAAACAAAATGCTGCAAGCAGCCTTGTGACCGGACCTCAGGCATAATTGTGCCTTGCGATCCCGTGCATCCGATCGCCTGCGCCTGTGGCTACGGTGCCATTCACTTCAATGGATTGTCACGCCCCCTCCTGCCCCACAACATAGTGAGCCGGCCGCGATGTAGGCATTCTGGACAGAATCATCTGGTGTGAACGAGGCCTAAACTTAGTCATTTCACACCACAAAGGCTGGAACGCAAGCCAGCCACCCATCCCTGCATAAGAAAGCGTGGCGGTGCATTGAAATAAGGTTTTGATTTAAAATTATTTTTTGTATCAGGACAAGTAGGTTGTCATGAGGGACAAGTAGATCGAGCCCCCGCTTTAGTCCTTCGACAAGTAGTTTTTTTTAAAATTTCCACACCCCTGCACTGTTATGGGGGATCTGCGGATGGCACTGTTATACAGGATCTGTGGATGGCACTGTTATGAAGGATCTGTGGTTGGCACTGTTATGGGGGATCTGTGGATCACGCTGTTATGGAGGGGATCTATGGATGACACTGTTATGGGGATCTGTGGATGGCATTGTTATGGAGGATCTGTGGATGGCACTGTTATGGAGGATCTGTGGTTGGCACTGTTATGGGGGATCTGTGGATCACGCTGTTATGGAGGGGATCTATGGATGACACTGTTATGAGGATCTGTGGATGGCATTGTTATGGGGATCTGTGGATGGCACTGTTATGGAGGATCTGTGGATGGCACTGTTATGGGGGATCTGTGGATGGCACTGTTATGAAGGATCTGTGGTTGGCACTGTTATGGGGGATCTGTGGATCACGCTGTTATGGAGGGGATCTATGGATGACACTGTTATGGGGATCTGTGGATGGCATTGTTATGGAGGATCTGTGGATGGCACTGTTATGGAGGATCTGTGGTTGGCACTGTTATGGGGGATCTGTGGATCACGCTGTTATGGAGGGGATCTATGGATGACACTGTTATGAGGATCTGTGGATGGCATTGTTATGGGGATCTGTGGATGGCACTGTTATGGAGGATCTGTGGATGGCACTGTTATGAGGATCTGTGGATGGCACTGTTATGGGGATCTGTGGATGGCACTGTTATGGAGGATCTGTGGATGGCACTGTTATGAGGATCTGTGGATGGCACTGTTATGGGGATCTGTGGATGGCACTGTTATGGAGGATCTGTGGATGGCACTGTTATGGAGGATCTGTGGATGGCACTGTCATGGGGATCTGTGGATGACACTGTTATGGAGGATCTGTGGATGGCACTGTTATGGAGGATCTGTGGATGACACACTGTTATGGGGGATCTGTGGATGGCACTGTTATTGGGGATCTGTGGATGGCACTGTTATGGGGGATCTGTGGATGGCACTGTTATGGGGATCTGTGGATGGCACTGTTATGGAGGATCTGTGTCTGGCACTGTTATGGGGGATCTGTGGATGGCATTGTTATGGGGATCTGTGGATGGCACTGTTATGGAGGATCTGTGGATGGCACTGTTATGAGGATCTGTGGATGGCACTGTTATGGGGATCTGTGGATGGCACTGTTATGGAGGATCTGTGGATGGCACTGTTATGAGGATCTGTGGATGGCACTGTTATGGGGATCTGTGGATGGCACTGTTATGGAGGATCTGTGGATGGCACTGTTATGGGGATCTGTGGATGGCACTGTTATGGAGGTTCTGTGGAGGACACTGTTATGGAGGATCTGTGGATGGCACTGTCATGGCGATCTGTGGATGACACTGTTATGGAGGATCTGTGGATGGCACTGTTATGGGGATCTGTGGATGGCATTGTTATGGGGATCTGTGGATGGCACTGTTATGGAGGGGATATGTGGAGGACACTGTAATGGAGGGGATCTGTGGATGACACACTGTTATGGGGGATCTGTGGATGGCACTGTTATGGGGGATCTGTGTCTGGCACTGTTATGGGGATCTGTGGATGGCACTGTTATGGGGATCTGTGGATGGCACTGTTATGAAGGATCTGTGTCTGGCACTGTTATGGGGATCTGTGGATGGCATTGTTATGGGGATCTGTGGATGGCACTGTTATGGAGGGGATATGTGGAGGACACTGTAATGGAGGGGATCTGTGGATGACACACTGTTATGGGGGATCTGTGGATGGCACTGTTATGGGGGATCTGTGTCTGGCACTGTTATGGGGATCTGTGGATGGCATTGTTATGGGGATCTGTGGTTGGCACTGTTATGGGGGACCTATGGATGATGCACTGTTATAGGGGATGTGTGCTATGACTGTACTCTGTGCTCAGCCTCCGAGTCCTACCTGATACACAGCCCTGAACAGCCGAATGACAGCTCTGCACAAGCAGCAGCTAGCAGGCTGAAGGACCTTCCGTGATGTCATGATCATGTGATCAGTCACATGTGTGGGAGGAGTCAGGCTCCGGGCAATGTCCGTGCTGGAGCCTGCTGTTGGGGGCGGGGCCGGGGGATGGGCTCCTCTCTCTGTCAGTCCCTCTGTGTAATACTGCACCAGTCAAGGAGCCTCCTCACTGTCGGCACGGCCGGCCGTGCAGCAGTCAAGGTTACCGGCCTAACTGGCCGTGCCAGTGCGGCCCTGTATGCGGGCTGCTGGGCCTATTTTCATGCAGGGGCCTGGAGCTGCAGCTCCATCCGCCCCTACGTTAATCCGGCCCTGCCCACATCCACCCAGGTTGGAACACAAAAAAAAATAACAAGTGGAGAATATTTCTCGAGGAGCTAGGAAGTTCCCTTGTCAAGGCACACATTGAGCAAAGGAAACGGGTGTCTCGAGATCCAATCGCTGCAGCTGTGATCAGACAGATGCAGAGTTCATCAAGCACTCCATCCACACCATCAACAACACAAAGAGAATCAGTGCCAGCATCCTCATCATCATCTAGCCTTGCCTCAACATCAACCAGCACAGCCACAACTCCAGTGATGCCATCTGATTCTAAAAGAAAGAGGTGTCAGGTCTGCCCCAGCAATAAGGACAGAAAGACACACACATTATGCCTCACTGTAAAAAATATATCTGCAAAGAACATGCTAAAAGTGTCAGCTTTTGCAACACATGCATCTAAAAACACCCGCACAAACACATGCAAGTTCTTGCACAAAGATGCTTTGAAACTAGTACTTGATTTCTATTGGTTTGCCTTGCTTGATTGTGTGTTGTTTGTTTGACCTTGCAAGTCTACATTTTGTATTATTACTTGCTTTTCATTGTTTATGAACGTTTTATGTTAAAAAAAAGACTTTTTGCTATTTTCTTGAAGTAAATATATATGGGTCAAAATTGACCCTAACACCATCAATGTTATTATAGTTAATGTTATTAAAATAAAAATAAAAAAATTTAAAAAAAATTTAAGAGATGTGTTCAAATACTCCTCGGAAACATTCTGGTGACATAACAACCTTTTATTTACTTATAATATTCTATTATATTAAAATAGGTTTATTTTACCATTTTTTTAATTTGAAAATGAGAGGTATGCTATCAAAATAAAGGTCTAAGGGGTCACACCAAAAATATTAAAACCAATCTTTTCAAGGATAAAGAGGCCTAACAAGGTATCCAAGAGGTAAGAAACAAATTGGATGATAAATAATTGTTCAGAGGGTATTTTATGGCTGATTTAAGACACGGGTCAAAACCGACCCGTTAACATCATGGATAGTAACAGAAAGCTAACATAAGAGTGTGTCAGAGTGTATAAAGTTATTTCCAAGTTTACTTGGTGATCCCTGAGCGCAACTTGCATTTTCCTCTCTTTGTGAGAAACCCATCAAGGAATGTCAGTAGTATTAAGTCAGAGCAACTGGACTGGTGTTTCACAAGTCAACAAACTTGCTTTGTAAATTACAATACCTTATATGAGAAATCTCCGACACTAGTGATTCATGGTTCAGCCATGGAGGTAAGGTGTTGATTGCATTTGCATTACTGATGTTATTAGGTGTAATTATACTGCATCAGGAGAGGTGTTAGGACAGCATTGTAAGTGGCAGTGTATATTGCCGGAGATTTATTGTACAAGTCATTCTATATAAGAAAGGAATTCAGATGACCAGTGAAAAGTCTTCGAGAAAAAAATACATGTCCAGTTGCTCTGATTTACAGCCAGGTCCATAAATATTGGGACATCGACACAATTGTAAAATTTTTGGCTCTATACACCACCACAATGGATTTGAAATGAAACAAACAAGATGTGCTTTAACTGCAGACTGTCAGATTTAATGTGAGGGCATTTACATTCAAATCAAGGCAACGGTGCAGGAATTACAGCAGTTTGCATATGTGCCTCCCACTTGTTAAGGAACCAAAAGTAATGGGACAATTGGCTTCTCAGCTGTTCCATGGCCAGGTGTGTGTTATTCCCTCATTATCCCAATTACAATGAGCAGATAAAAGGTCCAGCATTCATTTCAAGTGTTCTATTTGCATTTGGAATGTGTTGCTGTCAACACTCAAGATGAGATCCAAAGAGCTGTCACTATCAGTGAAGCAAGCCATCATTAGGCTGAAAAAACAAAACAAACCCATCAGAGAGATAGCAAAAACTTTAGGCGTAGCCAAAACAACTGTTTGGAACATTCTTAAAAAGAAGGAACGCACCGGTGAGCTCAGCAACACCAAATGACCCGGAAGACCACGGAAAACAACTGTGAAGAAAATACCCTTCACAACAGTTGGCCAGATCAAGAACACTCTCCAGGAGGTAGGTGTATGTGTGTCAAAGTCAACAATCAAGAGAAGACTTCACCAGAGTGAATACAGAGGGTTAACCACAAGATGTAAACCATTGGTGAGCTTCAAAAACAGGAAGGCCAGATTAGAGTTTGCCAAATGACATCTTAAAAAGCCTTCACAGTTCTGGAACAACATCCTATGGACAGATGAAACCAAGATCAACTTGTACCACAGTGATGGAAAGAGAAGAGTATGGAGAAGGAAAGGAACTGCTCATGATCCTAAGCATACCACCTCATCAGTGAAGCATGGTGGTGGTAGTGTCATGGCGTGGACATGTATGGCTGCCAATGGAACTAGTTCTATTGCTTTTATTGATGATGTGACTTCTGACAACAACAGCAGGATGAATTCTGAAGTGTTTCGGGCAATATTATCTGCTCATATTCAGCCAAATGCTTCAGAACTCATTGGACGGCGCTTCACAGTGCAGATGGACAATGACCCAAAGCATACTGCAAAAGCAACCAAAGAGTTTTTTGAGGGAAAGAAGTGGAATGTTGTGCAATGGCCAAGTCAATCACCTGATCTGAATCCGATTGAGCATGCATTTTACTTGCTGAAGACAAAACTGAAGGGAAAATGCCCCAAGAACAAGCAGGAACTAAAGACAGTTGCAGTAGAGGCCTGGAAGAGCACCGCCAGAGATGAAACCCAGCGTCTGGTGATGTCTATGCGTTCCAGACTTCATGCTGTAATTGACTGCAAAAGATTTGCAACCAAGTATTAAATAGTGAAAGTTTGATTTATGATTATTATTCTGTCCCATTACTTTTGGTTCCTTAGCAAGTGGGAGGCACATATGCAAAGTGTTGTAATTCCTGCACCGTTCACCTGATTTGGATATAAATACCCTGGAATTACAGCTGACAGTCTGCAGGTAAAGCACATCTTGTTCGTGTCATTTCAAATCTATTGTGGTGGTGTATAGAGCCAAAAATGTTAGAATTGTGTCGATGTTCCAATATTTATGGACCTGACTGTATTACTACTGATATATCATGACCTAGATGAATGATCCTATTTATATCCTACAAATACTGGTGTAAGATACTGACCAGAATACACAAGTGTGAATGAGGCAAAGAGAAGGAAATGGAAGGAAATAGAAGATCTGGGATTTTAACAATTTATTGTCAACTCAATTTGTTATTTCCCCATCACCTTTATCTTGATAGATTGTATTAATGAAGAGCAAATACCCATTCCATATGTCCACATAGGTTACATAAAAGTCTACAGAAGGTGTCCTTCCGTTTCTCACTGTGTCCCTCTGGATTCTCCTGCAGTGCTGGCGGAGGTATGAATACGGTAAGAAGCAAGGTCCATGGGGACAATCATCTTCACTGCTCTGACAGTAAACAACGCTCTTCTTCTTCTTTTTTCTCATATCCACAATACTTTTCCTCCATTGATCCTGGTCACTGGGTAATATAATTTGGCTTTTTGGCAGACCCAGGGTAATTCCACAGAAAAATATACTCTCATATTGGCTGTTTAATGCCTGGAAACACTTCCCACATTCCAAACAACAATTTAATTTCTTCTATGTGTGAATTCTCTAATGAGTTTAAAATTCTGTTTTTCTTTTTCACATAAAGAAAATCAAAATGGCTTCTCTCCTGTGTGAATTTTCTCATGTGAAACAAGACCTGACTTTTTTGTAAAACAGTCACCACATTTGGAGCATATAAATGTTTTTTCTTCTGTGTGACTTATCTGATGCACCTTGAGGCTCCCTTTATAACGAAAACCTTTCCCACATTCTGCACATGAATACTGCTCTCCTGTGTGACTTCTCTCATGATCAACAAGCAGTGGTTTATATATAAAACCTTTCCCACATTTTGAACATGAATACGGCTTCTTTACTTTGTGAACTATCTGATGTCTAGCAAGATGTGATTCATATATAAAACCTTTCCCACATTCTGAACATGGATACGGCTTCTCTCCTGTGTGAACTATCTGATGTCTAGCAAGTTCTGATTTAAATATAAAACCTTTCCCACATTCTGAACATGGATACGGCTTCTCTCCCTTGTGCCTTTTCTCATGTTCAGTAAGCTTTGATTTATATATAAAACATTTCCCACATTTTGAACATAAATATGGCTTCTCTCCCTTGTGCCATTTCTCATGATCAGTAAGCTGTGATTTATATATAAAACGTTTCCCACATTCGGAACATGAAAATGGCTTCTCTCCGGTGTGAATTTTCTGATGTATAATAAGACTTGACTTTTTTGTAAAACATTTGCCGCATTCTGAACATGAATACGACATCTCTGCTGTGTTAATTCCCTCATGCTTCATGACTTGCGATTCATACATAAAACCTTTTCCAAATGTTGAACATGAATATGGCTTCTCTCCTGTGTGACTTCTTTTGTGTCCATTTAGGCCTGAGATGTTTGTGAACTTTTTTCCACATTCCCCACACTGAAAACTTATAACCTCTTTGGGCCCGGTACTTGTGATAACAATCTGTGATTGGTCAGGAGAAGGTTCCTTATGATTAGGAGCATTATATGACAGATCTGTTCTGTGAAGTCCTGGATGGACATTACAGGTAATGAGGTTTTCTCCTGAAGAGCACTGCCCGATATCTTCATCTTCTCCTGTATAATTTAGTGATAAGATGAAGTTTCCCTCAGAGTTCTTACTGGGATTTTCTGTTAGGATTAAAAACAAATTTTGGGTTTTCTTTTCAAACAGTAAAGAAGACAATTCTATAAGCTTCCTATCAGGCTGTGTGCAGTTTTTGATGTAGTTTTTATGTCAAAAGGAAGGAGAAGTACAAGTCCTTCCTTTATATTTCCCATTTATATGAATCCTTTCTTGGCTTTGGCACAAAATACTGAATCAAAAACTGAACTAAAAGAAAATCATTTGTGGTCGTGTCCTTATAATTATAATGGATGGGTGATAAAGTCCAGGACTCTGCTCTACACTCACCGATCACTTCTATTACATAAACCCAGACCTGAAAACATTCAGAAATCTGAGAATCAGACCCTTCTCTGACAATCAGGCCTGTCCTCTGCCCGCACAGTTGGTCCTTAGATATCAAGTGGAGATGATTTTAATACAATAACCTAAACTCTTCGTGAACGGCCTATTTTAGACCTTACAGGGGTTGTCCACTCCTTTATAATTAATAGTCTATCCTCAGGCTGGGCCTCCAGTATCTGATTGTCAGGGGTCCCACACACCTCTGATTAGGTCCATCCATTGCACTTTGGACAGAGCTGGTTCCTGTAGTGCAGCTACTATTGAGATGAATGGAAGCAGCACTGCAGTAACCGGCTTCGTCCACAGACTGAGCAGTGTAGTTCCAGCGCTGACTTCCTGCACCGGAGCTACTGCAGAACAGCTGATCAGCAGGGGACAAGGTGACGGATCCCCACCAATCAGATAGTGAAGGTCTATCCTGAGGACAGGTCATCACTTGTAAAGGAATAGACAATCCCCTTATTTGTTGTAAAAAAAAAAATAGGTTTATTTTATTTATTTTTCAGAAAATAGCAATAGATAAAAAGTGTCAATCCATGAAAGTAATACAATTCATATACATCTATAAACATTCTCAAAGCACAAGTCACTGAAATGTAATGCCATTCTGTCATACAAACCAGTCGGACTAAGTCAGATGACTAGCAAAAGGTCTTCAAAAAAAAAATATAACAAGTCCAGTTCTGACTTATCACTACTGATATACCATGACCAAGATGAATGAGAACCTTCACAGAAAGCTCCGTAAGGGTTGTGGCTGTACCAGGTTACTACAGCACAGCTGCCCCTAACTTTAATGGCAGCTGAGCTGCAGTAACCTAGCAGGGCCACTGCACTTTGAACGGCGCTGTGTTTCCTATTTTATTAAAGGTGCTAGATCCTTCAAGGAACAGCTGACCGTGAAGGAGTGGCAATCAGACCTTTACCGATCAGATATTAATGCCATATGCTGAGGATAACCCATCAATATCAAGAGCCTGGAAAACCCCTTAAGGTGGTTAAACTGAGTTTCCTCAGACCCTGGACATCACTGCAGCCGTTCCTCGCAGCCGGCGCGCCTCCAAAACCTGATGCTAAGCCGAGTGTCCAGCCTTGAGCATGAGAGGATGGAGAGAAGAGCTGGGAGAAGATTTCTCCTGCACTGTACATAACACAGGGGTCACTGCCCGGAGTGCTCCTTTACTGCAGCTGTAAGGTGGAGTCTCACCTGAAGAAACCTCCCAATTCCCTTCTTCCATTCATGATTCCATACCTGTGGTCACATGGACTGGAATGTCCTCCTCCACCTTACTCTTACACGGGGGATCGCCCATCATCCACTCTTCTTCATCCTCCACTTTAATATCAGTCACATCTTCCCCCTGATTTGTCATCTGTAACAATTCAGGACAATACAGCAGACAGGTGGGAAATCTAACAGATCCACATAAGAGACCCCCACAATCTATGACCCCTCTATGACTGCAGGACCCCCCTATATAGATGTGTATAGGGCTCAGCTCCATCTACCTGATGGTTCTCTGGGAGCTTCTCCTCTGGACAGTCCTGGGAATACAGAGGACGGGGACATCTCTCGGGGGGATTTCTTTCTATGAGTTCATCTGTAGGAAAAACATAGTGAAAGGATAGATTGATTATATGTGATGATAAGATGATGGGAGTAGCATCCAGGTGACCGTCAATGCAGACAATTCTTACACTGATGAGCGCTACATAAATCCATCTGCTCTTCTTCAACTTTAACCTCAACCTTAATATCCATCAGATTTTCATCCTAAACAAGAAAAATGTAAATTGATCTTTGGTCCAATCACTTTCTGGTCAGATTCTGGTGAGACATCAGCTCCATCTACCTGATGGTTCTCTGGGAGCTTCTCCTCTGGACAGTCCTGGGAATACAGAGGACGGGGACATCTCTCGGGGGGATTTCTTTCTATGATTCCATCTGTATGAAACACACAGGGACAGGAGAGATTAATACATGTGATGATGAGATGATGGGAGTAGTATCTATGTGATCTTTACACTTTTATAATCAGGACAATCTCCTCTTACCTGGTGATGTCAGAGGCCGGGGAGCCTCCATTATGGCCTCCTTGTAAAGATCCTTGTGTCCTTCTAAATACTCCCACTCCTCCATGGAGAAATAGACCGCCACATCCTGACACCTTACAGGAACCTGACAACACAATGACACCGTCATCACCCAGACCCCTCCAGTGCTGTTACTGGAGAATTTCCCAGCATTCCCAGCAGTGTTACCTCTCCAGTCAGCAGCTCAAGCATCTTGTGGGTGAGTTCTAGGATCTTCTGTTTATGTATCAGGGGGGGAGGCTCTGTGATGGGGGTCCTGCTCCACCCTCCTGACTCATAGATGATGGGAGTCCCTCCTGATGTCTTATTCACTAGGGTGTAATCCTGTGGATGGAGAGAGACACTTAGGGAAAGAAATTCCTTCCTGACTCCAGAGCTACAATCAGATACCCTCCCTGGATCATGGTCCCATCTCCAGTAATCTAGACATTAGAAGCTGGAATATTACTACCCTCTAGACCTTCAGGCTCCTTCTGGACTCTTCTAGAGAATCCCCCATGACTCCTATCTCTGGCAGAGAGCTCCATAGTCTCAATGCTCTTACAGTAAAGAATCCTCTTGTAAGTTGGTTTAGAAACCTTTTTTTCCTCTAGATGTAGTGGAGGCCTCCTTGTTATAGTCCAGTATCATCTAGATGTCAGACTAGTGGTAAAAATCCTCCCTCCAGGCCACACTCCGGCCATCTCCTCCTCTGCTTCCTCTCCTCCTGGGTACAACGTGCCTACTTACCTTCTCATGGCTCCTACAACATGACTATTGGTCTCCATGATCCATCACTGACCATACTGGTGGCTGATCTTCAGGTTCTCCATCAATTGGAAGGTCTGAAGGCAGTTCTACAGGACCCTGGACTCCTCCTATCACTTCCTATGATGGATTCTCCATCCCGATGTCTGACTTGTTACAGAATACAATAAAGAGGAGAGAAATCTAGAAAAGTTTACCTCTCCGCTCAGCAGGGAGATGATCTCCAAGGTGAAGTCTAATATTCTTCTGCTGATCTCCTTCCTGTCCATCCTTGGTGGTCATTCAGGAGAAGAGGAGAGAACTGGAGGAGCTGGAGGCTTCTAGTACTGCAGGCACCTTTATGAGGAGAGGAGAGGCTGGAAATCCTCCAGGGACAAGAGCATTAGTGAGATCCAGAACCGCACTTACTGCTCCTGGAGAGACCCTGCTTCTCAGAGCCCCCAGCACCGGGGATAAAGGGGGATTCTGGAGAAATGGCTGATACCAGAGAGAAGAAGAGGCTCCAGACACCACAGCAGTGACTACGGACCAGGACCTGCTCTGTATCTGCTGCACTGCAAGAGCTGAAGGACCTGGGATGATGTCACCATCATGTGATCAGTACAGGAGGTGGATCTCAGTAGTGGAGAGAAGTGGTAGAGAAGGACCTGGGATGATGTCACCGTCATGTGATCATGAGGGGCGGAGCTTAGCAGTGGAAAGTATAAGTGGTGGTGAAAGACCTATGATGATGTCACCATCATGTGATCAGGGGGGGTGGAGCTAAGCAGTTGAGATCAGTGATGATGTCACCATCATGTAACATAGTTCAGCCGGGTTCTCATCACTATTTAGTTTTCCATTCTTCTGATCCGTCAGAACAGAAAAATAAAGAAAAAAACGGATCCTGTACTTAAAGGTACCGTTATGCTTAGTTATGCACAGTTGACATCCGTGTTAGCAATTTCCACCTGCAGGACTTTATTTCTGTCCCCGTAGCTGTGTATGTAGTATCATCATATGATCTAGGACACCAGGATTATAGAAGGACATCTGTTCGTAGAGATACATTAGAACCCCGACTTCAGTTATTTCAGGAGGAGTTAGAAGAACTTTGAATTTGAATGAAAAAATCCCTCGACTACAAAGGTTTATTTCTGTGTCAGCTGCAGGGGTTAATGTGTCCTTTCAGCCGTACGCTGATCGGAGGAGGAGGAGTCAGATGAAGGTTATTGTGCCGGTATGTGGACACTGCAGGAAGAAGTAGTCCGCTGGGCAGTGCTGGATGTGGTCCGCATTGTATGGATGTTTTACAGATTAGGAAGGCACAGGTAAAGGGATTAGAGATGAGCGAATCGAAGATGACGAAGTGAAATTCATTATGAATTTGAGGAACAATTCGATTCGCACCGAATGCGAATTTCCTCGCGCTTCGTAGTAACGAATCGCATTTTCCTAAAATGGCGGCTGCACGTGTGAGGACATGGAGAAAGGAAGTCTGGGAAGGCGGGATCACCCATACTGACATGCATGCAGCCAATCAGCAGCCAGACAGCCCTGTGATGTCACAGCCCTATAAATAGCGCAGCCATCTTAGATTCTGCCATTCACCAGCGTACTTAGTGCAGGGAGAGACGTGTCTGCAGGCGCTAGGGACAGTGCTAGGAAAATCATCATTGTGCTAAAAAATATATTTACAAGTGCAGGGAAAGATTATTCAAGGTGCAGGGAAAGGACAGGGAGGAATCATCCACAGCGTTTATGTAGAACAGGGTTCAGTCGGGGAGGTTACAGCCTGGTAATAGGAACAATCCTATTACACCTTGCTGCACTGACTGCGGACCCACATTGCCATTATACAGCTCTGTAATTCCAGCAA
Organism: Bufo bufo; assembly: GCF_905171765.1. Classification (NCBI taxonomy): domain Eukaryota; kingdom Metazoa; phylum Chordata; class Amphibia; order Anura; family Bufonidae; genus Bufo; species Bufo bufo. Next base: position 11,953,185 of record NC_053392.1, on the reverse strand, counting down.
ACCGGTCTTATCAGGGTGCAGGTGCTGTGTGATACCGCCATTAACAGGGGTTGTTACAAGGAAATATTTCTACGTCTTATTTGACCTTGTGCGGTGCAGTTATATGTTCTAAAGCATTTTTGGGCTTTTATTAGTGGGGAAAAAGGGCTTATTAGCCATTGTGTGGTGAAGTGAGAAAATTACAGCCCTTTTTCTCGTGTATTAGTGGAACTAGGAAAAATATCTTTGCCGCTCAGCGGTGCAGTGAGATATTCTACAGCCCAGTTTGCCGTGTATAAGTGGTGAAATACAAATAGATTCTCCGTTCATAGTTGTACTTATCTGTTGAAAAGCCTTTTGTGTAAAAATTGAAAAAAATTAGGGCCTACTTGCCGTTTAGCGGTGCAGTGAGATATTCTACAGCCACTTTTGCTGTGTATTAGTGGCGAAATAAAAATTATTTGATCAAACATTTGGCATCCATAAATTAACGAAACCGCAGCACTCTCTCATCTCTTTAAATATCCTTTATTCCATCAAATTCATGCGACGTTTCGACCTGAACGGTCTTTTTCAAGCACTGCTTGAAAAAGACCGTTCAGGTCGAAACGTCGCATGAATTTGATGTCACTTGGGTGCCCGCTAGAAGAGAAGAAGAAGAACAGGGGGAAAGTTCTGATGGGGAGACAGAGAGGAGGAGGAGACGAGTTGGAAGCAGGGGGAGGTCGTCGCAAGGATCTAGTGGCACAGTCAGACAGCATGCATCGGCACCCGGGGTCAGCCAGACAGCACGCCAATCAACGCATGCTGTTGCCACCACCAGAATGCCGTCATTGCAGAGCTCAGCAGTGTGGCATTTTTTTTGTGTGTCTGCCTCTGACAACAGCGATGCCATTAGCAACCTGTGCCAAAAGAAACAGAGTCATGGGAAGTCCAACACCCACCTAGGTACAACTGCTTTGCGAAGGCACATGATCGCACATCACAAACGCCTGTGGGATCAACACATGAGTACAAGCAGCACACAAACTCAAAGCCGCCATCCTCCTCCTGGTCCAGCATCTTCAGCCACGTCAACCACTGCTGTCCTCCTTGCCCCCTCTCAACCATCCGCCACTCCCTCTCTCGCCTTGAGCAGTTCCTGCTCATCTGCCCACAGTCAGGTGTCTGTCAAGGACATGTTTGAGCGTAAGAAGCCAATGTCACAAAGTTACCCCCTTGCCCGGCGTCTGACAGCTGGTTTGTCTGAACTCTTAGCCCGCCAGCTTTTACCATACAAGCTTGTGGAGTCTGAGGCCTTCCAAAAATTTGTAGCTATTGGGACACCGCAGTGGAAGGTACCCGGCCGAAATTTCTTTGCACAAAAGGCAATCCCCACCCTGTACTCGATTGTGCAAAAGGAAGTAATGGCATGTCTGGCACACAGTGTTGGGGCAAGGGTTCATCTGACCACTGATACCTGGTCTGCAAAGCACGGTCAGGGCAGGTATATCACCTACACTGCGCATTGGGTAAACCTGCTGACGGCTGCCAAGCATGGAATGCGTGGCTCTGCAGAGGAGTTGGTGACACCGCCACGACTTGCAGGCAGGCCTGCTGCCACCTCCTCTACTCCTCCTACTCCATCCTCTTCCATAACGTCCTCGGCTGAGTCCTCTTCTGCTGCTGTGTCTTGCTCCACATCAACGGCACCCCCCCAGCTCCCCAGGGGCTATTCCACATCCCAGATACGGCAGTGTCACGCCGTCTTGGGGTTGACTTGCCTGAAAGCAGAGAGTCACACAGGACCAGCACTCCTGTCCGCCCTGAACACACAGGTTGACTGACTCCGCACCAACTGGAGATCGGCAAAGTGGTGTGTGACAACGGAAGCAATTTGTTGGCGGCATTGAATTTGGGCAAGTTGACACATGTGCCGTGCATGGCACATGTGTGTAATCTGATCGTACAACGCTTTGTGCATAAGTACCCAGGCTTACAGGACGTCCTGAAGCAGGCCAGGAAGGTGTGTGGCCATTTCAGGCAATCCTACACGGCCATGGCGCACTTTTCCGATATTCAGCGGCAAAACAACATGCCAGTGAGGCGCTTGATTTGCGACAGCCCGACACGTTGGAATTCAACACTCCTAATGTTTGACCGCCTGCTCCAACAAGAAAAAGCTGTCAACGAGTATTTGTATGACCGGGGTGCTAAGACAGCCTCTGCGGAGCTGGGAAATTTTTTGCCACGTTACTGGACGCTCATGCGCATTGCCTGTAGGCTCATGCGTCCTTTTGAGGAGATGACAAACCTAGTCAGTCGCACCGAAGGCACCATCAGCGACATCATCCCATTTGTTTTCTTCCTGGAGCGTGCCCTGCGAAGAGTGCTGGATCAGGCCGTAGATGAGCGTGAAGAGGAATAGTTGTGGTCACCATCACCACCAGAAACAGCCTTATCAGCATCGCTTGCTGGACTTGCGGCAACGCTGGAAGAGGATTGTGAGGGAGAGGAGTCAGAGGAGGAATGTGGCTTTGAGGAGGAGGAGGAAGACCAACCACAACAGGCATCCCATGGTGCTCGTTGTCACCTATCTGGTACCCGTGGTGTTGTACGTGGCTGGGGGGGAAGAACATACCTTCAGTGAGATCACTGAGGATGAGAAACGGGACATGAGTTGCTCGGCATCAAACCTTGTGCAAATGGGGTCTTTCATGCTGTCATGCCTGTTGAGGGACCCTCGTATAAAAAGGCTGAAGGAGAACGACCTGTACTGGGTGTCCACGCTACTAGACCTCCGGTATAAGCAGAAAGTGCCTGAAATGTTACCGAATTACCGCAAGTCGGAAAGGATGCAGCAGTTCCAAAATAAATTAAAAAGTATGCTTTACACAGCGTATAAGGGTGATGTCACAGCACAACGGGAATCTAACAGGGGAAGAGGTGAAAGTAATCCTCCTCCCCCCATGACCACGCCGGTAAGGACAGGACGCTTTACAGACGTGTTGTTGATGGAGGACATGCAGAGCTTTTTAAGTCCTACGCATCGCCACAGCCCTTCAGGGTCCACCCTCAGAGAACGACTCGACCGACAGGTAGCAGACTACCTCGCCTTAACTGCAGATATCGACACTCTGAGGAGCGATGAACCCCTTGACTACTGGGTGTGCAGGCTTGACCTGTGGCCTGAGCTATCCCAATTTGCGATAGAACTTCTGGCCTGCCCCTCTTCAAGTGTCCTGTCAGAAAGGACCTTCAGTGCAGCAGGAGGTATTGTCACTGAGAAGAGAAGTCGCCTAGGTTAAAAAAGTCTAGATTATCTCACCTTTATTAAGATGAATGAGGGATGGATCCCGAAGGGACTGACAGTGGGCGATACATTCGACTAAAAAAGGCCTGATGAAATGAGCTGCCTTGGGCTAAAAATGGTCCACACGCTGCTGTATTTTATCTCTGAATGCCGGATGACTTGCGTGACTTATCCGCCACCAACTAGGGTTCAAGCCGCAATGTTTTAGGGCACTTTCTGCCTGGGAAACATAAATTTTTCCGGCCGCTGCTACAGCAGCGGCTGCAACAATACCTCATTTTTCAGGCATATGTACAGTCGTGGCCAAAAGTTTTGAGAATGACAAAAATATTAGTTTTCACAAAGTTTGCCGCTAAACTGCTTTTAGATCTTTGTTTCAGTTGTTTCTGTGATGTAGTGAAATATAATTACATGCACTTCATACGTTTCAAAGGCTTTTATCGACAATTACATGACATTTATGCAAAGAGTCAGTATTTGCAGTGTTGGCCATTCTTTTTCAGGACCTCTGCAATTCGACTGGGCATGCTCTCAACCAACTTCTGGGCCAATTCCTGACTGATAACAACCCATTCTTTCATAATCACTTCTTGGAGTTTGTCAGAATTAGTGGGTTTTTGTTTGTCCACCCGCCTCTTGAGGATTAACCACAAGTTCTCAATGGGATTAAGATCTGGGGAGTTTCCAGGCCATGGACCCAAAATGTCAACGTTTTGGTCCCCGAGCCACTTAGTTATCACTTTGCCTTATGGCACGGTGCTCCAATTCCTGACTGATAACAACCCATTCTTTCATAATCACTTCTTGGAGTTTGTCAGAATTAGTGGGTTTTTGTTTGTCCACCCGCCTCTTGAGGATTAACCACAAGTTCTCAATGGGATTAAGATCTGGGGAGTTTCCAGGCCATGGACCCAAAATGTCAACGTTTTGGTCCCCGAGCCACTTAGTTATCACTTTGCCTTATGGCACGGTGCTGGAAAATTGTTCTTCACCAAACTGTTGTTGGATTGTTGGAAGAAGTTGCTGTTGGAGGGTGTTTTGGTACCATTCTTTATTCATGGCTGTGTTTTTGGGCAAAATTGTGAGTGAGCCCACTCCCTTGGATGAGAAGCAACCCCACACATGAATGGTCTCAGGATGCTTTACTGTTGGCATGACACAGGACTGATGGTAGCCCTCACCTTTTCTTCTCCGGACAAGCCTTTTTCCAGATGCCCCAAACAATCGGAAAGAGGCTTCATCGGAGAATATGACTTTGCCTCAGTCCTCAGCAGTCCATTCACCATACTTTCTGCAGAAGATCAATCTGTCCCTGATGTTTTTTTTGGAGAGAAGTGGCTTCTTTGCTGCCCTTCTTGACACCAGGCCATCTTCCAAAAGTCTTCGCCTCACTGTGCGTGCAGATGCGCTCACACCTGCCTGCTGCCATTCCTGAGCAAGCTCTGCATTGGTGGCACTCCGATCCCGCAGCTGAATCCTCTTTAGGAGACGATCCTGGTGCTTGCTGGACTTTCTTGGACGCCCTGAAGCCTTCTTAACAAAAATTTAACCTCTTTCCTTGAAGTTCTTGATGATCCCATAAATTGTTGATTGAGGTGCAATCTTAGTAGCCACAATATCCTTGCCTGTGAAGCCATTTTTATGCAACGCAATGATGGCTGCACGCGTTTCTTTACAGGTCACCATGTTTAACAATGGAAGAACAATGATTTCAAGCATCACCCTCCTTTTAACATGTCAAGTCTGCCATTTTAACCCAATCAGCCTGACATAATGATCTCCAGCCTTGTGCTCGTCAACATTCTCACCTGAGTTAACAAGACGATTACTGAAATGATCTCAGCAGGTCCTTTAATGACAGCAATGAAATGCAGTGGAAAGGTTTTTTTGGGATTAAGTTCATTTTCATGGCAAAGAAGGACTATGCAATTCATCTGATCACTCTTCATAACATTCTGGAGTATATGCAAATTGCTATTATAAAAACTTAAGCAGCAACTTTTCCAATTTCCAATATTTATGTAATTCTCCAATTTTTTGTCCACGACTGTACATGCCTAATTTTTCTGGCCTCTGGTGCTGCGCTGTGGCTTCAAAAACCCCCCCAAAAAAAGGCACATACATGTGTCAATTCCCCTTCGTGATCGTTACCTTGTCGTGGTGAAGGGGCTTGCATATCACAATGAAGCGACCACCTCTATGAGTGTGTTGGCAATGGCAATGTTGGCACACCCCAGATGATAAGGTCATTGCTTCATTGTGAACAGACCAAAAGCGATCGGCTGGATAATTTTGCATAGAAAAAACATTAATTTTCTTTGGGATCATCTAAGGTGATCATTAAAGCCTACTAGGCCAACAATGGGCCCACACTGCAGAATCATTGTTTTCTGAGTCACTTAACTGTCACTGAACTACCTCAGCACGACCATAGGCTTTGAAAAAACCCCATCGCCTGCAATCTCCCAAACGTGCGCACAAGCACAGTCATCACTACACCAAGATTGACGCATAGAGGTATAAAATTTATGTCATGAGTGTGTCAACTATTGACAACTCTTTGCTGTTGTCTAAAATCTATTCCATACACGTCCCCTGATAGGGGACGTAACAGGGATTAAACTGATAAGAATAGTACTACTTAACACACCACTCCTATCTGGTGGCAAATTAGATTGCACTCGCATTGCCCCAAATTTGAAGTAGGAGGACCGACCAAGCATCTTTTTCCATCTCCCGGTTCCTAAAATCAATTTCACATACACGTCCCCTGATAGGGGACGTAACAGGGATTAAACTGATAAGAATAGTACTACTTAACACACCACACATATTGGGATTGCACAGTACATTACACAGCGCACGCGCAGTGCCCCAAATTGGAATTAAGAGGACCGACCAAGCATCTTTTGCCATCTGCCAGTTCCTAAAATCGATTCCATATACACATCCCCTGATAGGGGACGTAACAGGGATTAAACTGATAAGAATAGTACTACTTAACACACAGTACTGTGTTACTTTATGTTGTATTGCTAGACTTGCTAGAATTGATGAATATAGCACTATATTCTCAATCTTTTAGCAATACAACCATTAGGAACTCAGATCTAAGTTGTAATCGCAATGCGATCAATATAACCTGTATTAGGGCTCTTTCACACCTGCGTTATTGTCTTCCGGCATAGAGTTCCGTCGTCGGGGCTCTATGCCGGAAGAATCCTGATCAGGATTATCCTAATGCATTCTGAATGGAGAGTAATCCGTTCAGGATGCATCAGGATGTCTTCAGTTCCGGTACGGAACGTTTGTTGGCCGGAGAAAATACCGCAGCATGCTGCGCTTTTTGCTCCGGCCAAAAATCCGGAACACTTGCCGCAAGGCCGGATCCGGAATTAATGCCCATTGGAAGGCATTGATCCGGATCCGGCCTTAAGCTAAACGTCGTTTCGGCGCATTGCCGGAGCCGACATTTAGCTTTTTCAGAGTGGTTACCATGGCTGCCGGGACGCTAAAGTCCTGACAGCCATGGTAAGTGTAGCGGGGAGCGGGGGAGCAGTGTACTTACCGTCCGTGCGGCTCCCCGGGCGCTCCAGAGTGACGTCAGGGCGCCCCAAGCGCATGGATCACGTGATCGCATGGATCACGTCATCCATGCGCATGGGGCGCTCTGACGTCATTCTGGAGCGCCCCGGGAGCCGCACGGACTGTAAGTATACCGCTCCCCCGCTCCCCGCTCCTACTATGGCAACCAGGACTTTAATAGCGTCCTGGGTGCCATAGTAACACTGAAAGCATTTGGAAGACGGTTCCGTCTTCAAATGCTTTCAGTACACTTGCGTTTTTCCGGATCCGGAGTGTAATTCCGGCAAGTGGAGTACACGCCGGATCCGGACAACGCAAGTGTGAAAGAGGCCTTAATCGCATTGCAATTACAACTTAGATCTGAGTTCCTAATGGTTGTATTGCTAGAATTGACGAATATAGCACTATATTCTCAATCTTCGTTATATTCTAGCAATACAACCATTAGGAACTCTGATCTAAGCTGTAATCGCAATGCGATTAATACAGGTTATATTGATCGCATTGCGAATTTAACTTACCACACTCTGCGTCAACTACGTAATTTTCCATGGGAGTTTTGCATTGGATCCCCCTCCGGCATGCCACAGTCCAGGTGTTAGTCCCCTTGAAATAACTTTTCCATCACTACTGTGGCTAGAAAGAGTCCCTGTGGATTTTAAAATTCGCCTGTATATTGAAGTCTATGGCGGTTCGCCCGTTCGCAAACATTTGCGGAAATTCGCGTTCGCTGTTCGCGAACAGAAAATTTTATGTTCTCGACATCTCTAACTAAATCAAGGAATTACTAAATTAAAAACAAAAGAAGGAAGGTATATGGAAGAAGATAAAGAACTAGCTGACTGCCTCAATGAATACTTCTGTTCAGTTTTTACAAAGGAAAATGAAGGAGAAGGACCTCAGGTAGGAAAGAAGACTAATGAATCTTTTGATGCAGGTGTCTTTACAGAGGAAGAGGTTCTAAGTCAGCTGTCTAAAATTAATACAAATAAGTGGTAGCTGCAAATACAGTGAAGGAGTTTAACCCCTTAAGGACTTAGGACGTACCGGTACGTCATGTTTGCCGAGTCCTTAAGGGCCCAGGACGTACCAGTACGTCCTTAGTTTAAAACTACATTGCGGCGCGGGTTAATCGGAACAGGATGTCCGCTGAAATCATTCAGCGGGCATCCTGTCACAACGCCGGGGGGGTCATGTGACCCTCCGCATCGGCGATCACCGCAAACCGCAGGTCAATTTAGACCTGCGGCTTGCGGTTTTACCTTATCCGGCGGGCGGCGGTGCCATCGGGTCCCCATGCGGCTGTAGGCGGGACCCGATGGCATGGAAGCGCGATGCCCCCTGGATCTCACAGGACGGAAGCTGTATGAGTGATACACAATGTATTACTCATACAGCCAATGCATTCCTATACAGAAGTATTGGAATGCATTGTAAAAGGGATTAGACCCCCAAAAGTTGAAGTCCCAAAGTGGGACAAAAAATAAAGTAGAAAAAAAAGTTGAAAAAATAAAGTTTTCCCCCCAAAAAATTAAAAGTTTCAAGTAAAAATAAACAAAAACGTAATTTTCCCCAAATAAAGTAAAATATAAATTGGTAAAAAAATAGGGGGGGGGGGGAGTAGACATATTAGGTATCGCCGTGTCTGTATCGACTGGCTCTATAAACATATCACATGACCTAACCCCTCAGATGAACACCGTAAAAAAAAAAAAAAAACTGTGCTAAATAAACCATTTTTTGTCACCTTACATCACAAAAAGTGTAATAGCAAGCGATCAAAAAGTCATATGCACCCCGAAATAGTGCCAATCAAACCTTCATCTCATCCCGCGAAAAAAATGAGACCCTACCTAAAATAATCGCCCAAAAACTGAAAAAACTATGGCTCTCAGAATATGAAGACACTAAAACATGATTTTTTTTTGTTTAAAAAATGATATTATTGTGTAAAACTTACATAAATAAAAAAAAGTATACATATTAGGTATCGCCGCATCCATATCGACTGGCTCTATAAAAATATCACATGACCTAACCCCTCAGATGAACACCGTAAAAAAATTAAAATAAAAACTGTTCTAAATATACAATTTTTTGTCACCTTACATCACAAAAAGTGTAATAGCAAGCGATCAAAAAGTAATATGCACCCCAAAATAGTGCTAATTAAACCATCATCTCATCCCGCAAAAATCATACCCTACCCAAGCTAATCGCCCAAAAACTGAAAAAATTATGGCTCTCAGGCTATGGAAACACTAAAACATGATTTTTTTGTTTAAAAAAAGAAATCATTGTGTAAAACTTACATAAATAAAAAAAAGTATACATATTAGGTATCGCAGTGTCCGTAATAACTTGCTCTATAAAAATATCACATAACCTAACCCCTCAGGTGAATACCGTAAAAAAATAAAAATAAAAACGGTGTAAAAAAAGCCATTTTTTGTCAACTTACATCACAAAAAGTGATCAAAAAGTCACACGCACCCCAAAATAGTGCCAATTAAACAGTCATCTCATCCCACAAAAATCATACCCTACCCAAGGTAATCGCCCAAAAACTGAAAAAATTATAATTCTCTCAGACTATGGAAACACTAAAAAAACAAATCATTGTGTAAAACTTACATAAATAAAAAAAAAGTATACATAATAGGTATCGCCGCGTCCGTAACAACCTGGTCTATAAAAATATCACATGATCTAACCTGTCAGACGAATGTTCTAAATAACAAAAAAATAAAAACGGTGCCAAAACAGCTATTTCTTGTTATCTTGCCTCACAAAAAGTATAATATAGAGCAATCAAAAATCATATGTACCGTAAACTACACTGCGTGCAGAATTATTAGGCAAATGAGTATTTTGACCACATCATCCTCTTTATGCATGTTGTCTTACTCCAAGCTGTATAGGCTCGAAAGCCTACTACCAATTAAGCATATTAGGTGATGTGCATCTCTGTAATGAGAAGGGGTGTGGTCTAATGACATCAACACCCTATATTAGGTGTGCATAATTATTAGGCAACTTCCTTTCCTTTGGCAAAATGGGTCAAAAGAAGGACTTGACAGGCTCAGAAAAGTCAAAAATAGTGAGATATCTTGCAGAGGGATGCAGCACTCTTAAAATTGCAAAGCTTCTGAAGCGTGATCATCGAACAATCAAGCGTTTCATTCAAAATAGTCAACAGGGTCGCAAGAAGCATGTGGAAAAACCAAGGCGCAAAATAACTGCCCATGAACTGAGAAAAGTCAAGCGTGCAGCTGCCAAGATGCCACTTGCCACCAGTTTGGCCATATTTCAGAGCTGCAACATCACTGGAGTGCCCAAAAGCACAAGGTGTGCAATACTCAGAGACATGGCCAAGGTAAGAAAGGCTGGATTGGTAAAGGGAAGAGAGCTCCAGTCCGACTCAGACACCAGCAAGGTGGAGGTGGAGTACTGGTTTGGGCTGGTATCATCAAAAATGAGCTCTTGGGGCCTTTTCGGGTTGAGGATGGAGTCAAGCTCAACTCCCAGTCCTACTGCCAGTTTCTGGAAGACACCTTCTTCAAGCAGTGGTACAGGAAGAAGTCTGCATCCTTCAAGAAAAACATGATTTTCATGCAGGACAATGCTCCATCACACGCGTCCAAGTACTCCACAGCGTGGCTGGCAAGAAAGGGTATAAAAGAAGAAAATCTAATGACATGGCCTCCTTGTTCACCTGATCTGAACCCCATTGAGAACCTGTGGTCCATCATCAAATGTGAGATTTACAAGGAGGGAAAACAGTACACCTCTCTGAACAGTGTCTGGGAGGCTGTGGTTGCTGCTGCACGCAATGTTAATGGTGAACAGATCAAAACACTGACAGAATCCATGGATGGCAGGCTTTTGAGTGTCCTTGCAAAGTAAGGTGGCTATATTGGTCACTGATTTGTTTTTGTTTTGTTTTTGAATGTCAGAAATGTATATTTGTGAATGTTGAGATGTTATATTGGTTTCACTGGTAAAAATAAATAATTGAAATGGGTATATATTTGTTTTTTGGTAAGTTGCCTAATAATTATGCACAGTAATAGTCACCTGCACACACAGATATCCCCCTAAAATAGCTAAAATAGCTAAAACTAAAAACAAACTAAAAACTACTTCCAAAAATATTCAGCTTTGATATTAATGAGTTTTTTGGGTTCATTGAGAACATGGTTGTTGTTCAATAATAAAATTAATCCTCAAAAATACAACTTGCCTAATAATTCTGCACTCCCTGTAGTACCAACAATACAGCCACCCTATCCCGTAGTTTCTAAAATGGGGTCACTTTTTTGGAGTTTCTACTCTAGGAATGCATCAGGGGGGCTTCAAATGGGACATGGTGTCCCAGTCCAGCAAAATCTGCCTTCCAAAAACCATATGGCATTACTTTCCTTCTGCTCCCTGCCGTGTGCCCGTACAGCAGTTTACGACCACATATCAGGTGTTTCTGTAAACTACAGAATCAGGGCCATAAATATTGAGTTTTGTTTGGCTGTTAACCCTTGCTTTGTTACTGGGAAAAATGGAAAATTTCCCCAAAAATTTTAATTCTGAAATTTCATCTCCATTTGCCAATAACTCTTGTGGAACACCTAAAGGGTTAACGACGTTTGTAAAATCTGTTTTGAATATCTTGAGGGGTGTAGTTTATAGAATGGGGTCATTTTTGGGTGGTTTCTATTATTTAAGCCTGAACTGGTCCCTAAAAATTGGGTGACTTTTATGGAGTTTCTACTCTAGGGGTGCATCAGGGGGGCTTCAAATGGGACATGGTGTCAAAAAAAACAGTCCAGCAAAACTTGCCTTCCAAAAACCGTATGGCATTCCTTTCCTTCTGCGCCCTGCCGTGTGCCCGTACAGCGGTTTACGACCACATATGGGGTGTTTCTGTAAACTACAGAAGCAGAGCCATAAATATTGAGTTTGGTTTGGCTGTTAACCCTTGCTTTGTAACTGGAAAAAAATTATTAAAATGGAAAATCTGCCAAAAAAGTGAAATTTTGAAATTGTATCTCTATTTTCCATTAATTCTTGTGGAACACCTAAACTGGTCCCTAAAAATTGGGTTTTTGAAAATTTCAAAAAAATTTCAAGATTTGCTTCTAAACTTCTAAGCTTTGTAACATCCCCAAAAAATAAAATATCATTCCCAAAATGATCCAAACATGAAGTAGACATATGGGAAATGTAAAGTAATAACTATTTTTGGAGGTATTACTATGTATTCTAGAAGTAGAGAAATTGAAACTTGGAAATTAATTTTTTTGACTTCATTTTACCAGTGTCATGAAGTACAATATGTGACGAAAAAACTGTCTCAGAATGGCCTGGATAAGTCAAAGCGTTTTAAAGTTATCAGCACTTAAAGTGACACTGATCAGATTTGCAAAAAATGGCCAAGTCCTTAAGGTGAAATAGGGCTGAGTCCTTAAAGAGTTAAGCATGCATGGGATAGGCATAAGGCCATCCTTCATATAAGATAGGGCCAGGGGCTATTCATAGTATTCAGTATATTGGGAAGACTAGATGGGCCAAATGGTTCTTATCTGCCGACACATTTTATGTTTCTATCTCCGTAAAGCATCAATCTGCATTGGTTCAGATATGGACTCAGTGTTTTGCTGAGTTGATTGACTGAAAGGTAGGTCTATTTCCCAATGCCCAGAGATTTTCCTTTCTCCTTTCAGAAAGTCTCTGATCAACTCAGATACACAATTGAATAAAGTCCTCCAAATCATCAGGGGCTTCCACTCTAGCAAGCTCCTCTTTTACTTGTTCTGAAAGTCCTCGCCGAAACTGGCTTTTCTGGGCTGCTAGAATCCAAGTAGTATCAGCTACCCAGCAGCGGAATTCTGCAGTGTATTCAGCAACTGAACGTTTCCCTTGTTGTAGATTGTGCAATTTGGCTTCAGCTGTGGAACAACGGTTAGGGTCATCAAAGACTTGACTCATAGCAGAGATGAAGCTATTAAATTCAATCAAAATATCACTATTTGTTTCCACGTATGGTGAAGCCCATGCAAGAGCTTCGTCAGTCAAAAGATTGATGATGAACAATACTTTTTTCTTGTCAATGTTAAAAGGAACTGGCTGCATTTGAAAAAATATGTGGTATTGATTAAGGAACCCCCGATAATGACGTCGATCTCCATTAAACTTTGATGGTAATGGCATGCGTGTATCTCTGGCTAAAACACGCAAATCCAAAAGTTGTCTTTGCAATTCAATTATTTCTCTTTGTTGATTTTGTACTAAGCCTTGTAACTGTGAAAATTTTTCTTGATAGCTGGTACCAAATTCTTGCAGTTCAGAAACTTGTTTCCTCAAGGTTGTCATAGTGGACTCCAGCAGGAAATATCAACCGCATGGCAAGCAGTGCGAGTCAGAACTAAATAGAGCCTCAGTAATGACCACAAGCTGCACCTGACAAGAGGTGTGGTCATTACCAAACAACAACACTGCAAGATGAAAACAGAGAGACTGTCAGATACCCTCATGGGCCGCAAGTCTCTCAGATCTTCTCACCATTGTCATGGGAGGGACTGTGACAACACCTAAGGGAGCCTTTCTGACACAACTGCCATGATTAATGCCTGGTTTGCCACCCAATCAAATTCTGGATGGGTTTAAGATGTTTTAACACAATAGTCAGAAGTGCATGGTTATCTCAGGGGGCTGTGTAGAATAACTGCTTAAATTCAAAGTTGTAGCTCAATTTTCTGTGGTCAAAGCCAAGGGCTTACTAGCACCACCTCATATATACAGTGGAGAAAATAGGTATTTGATACAGTGGTGATTTAGAGAATTTTCCCACCTACAAAGAATGCAGAGGTCTGTAATTTTTATTGTAGGTACAATTTAGCTGTGAGAGACAGATTAAAAAAATAATTCTGAAAATCACACTGTATGATAAAAAAAAAATTGATTTACATTTTCTTGTATGAAATAAGCATTTGATCACCTACCAACCAGCAAGAATTCTGTCTCTCACAGACCTGTTAGTTTTTCTTTAAGAAGCCCTCCTACTCTGCACTCATTACCTGTATTAATTGCACCTGTTTGAACTCGTTACCTGTATAAAAGACACCTGTCCACACACTCAATCCATCACACTCCAACCTCTCCACCATGGCCAAGACCAAAGAGCTGTCTAAGGACACCAGAGACAAAATTGTAGACCTGCACAAGGCTGGAATGGGCTATAGGACAATAGGCAAGCAGCTTGGTGAGAAGGCAACAACTTTTGGCGCAATTATTAGAAAATGGAAGAAACACAAGATGACTTTCAATTTTCGCTGGTCTGGCACTCCATGCAAAATCTTGCCTCGTGGGGTAAGGATGATTCTAAGAAAAGTCAGGAATCAGCCCAGAAGTACACAGGAGGACCTGGTCAATGACCTCAAGAGAGCTGGGACCACAGTCTCAAAGATTACCATTAGTAACACACTACGCCGTCATGGATTAAAATCTGGCAGAACAGGCAAGGTCCCCCTGCTCATGCCAGCACATGTCCAGGCCCGTTTGAAGTTCGCCAATGACCATATGGATGATCCAGAGGGGGCATGGGAGAAAGTCATGTGGTCAGATGAGAACAAAATAGAAATTTTTTATATCAACTACACTCACTGAGTTTGGAGGAAGGATGAATACAACCTCAAAAATACCGTCCCAACCATGAAGCATGGGGTGGGGGGACATCATACTTTGGGGGGAGGGTTCTGCAAAGGGGATAGGACGACAGCACCCTATTTAAGGGAGGATGTATGGAGCCATGTATCGCAAGTTTTTGGCCAACAACCTCCTTCCCTCAGTAACAGCATTGAAGATGGGTCATGGCTGGGTCTTTCATGCATAACAATGACCCGAAATACACAGCTAGGGCAACTAAGGAGTGGCTCCATAAAAAGCATTTCAAGGTCCTGGAGTGGCCTAGCCAGTCTCCAGATTTTAACCCAACTGAAAATCTTTCGAGGGAGTTGAAACTTAATGTAGCCCAGCGACAGCCCCGAAACCTGAAAGATCTGGAGAAGATCTGTACGGAGGAGTGGGCCAAAATCCCTGCTGCAGAGTGTGCAAACTTGATCAAGAACTACAGGAAACGTCTGACCTCTGTAACTGTAGAGGTTTCTGTACCAAATATTAACCCCTTAAGGACATAGGGCGTACAGGTACGCCCTTGTGCCCTGGTACTTAAGGACACAGGGCGTACATGTACGCCTTGTGTATTTCTGATCACTGCTGCCCGGCCGGCTGTGATCGGAACAAGGTGCCTGCTCAAATCATTGAGCAGGCACCTCGGCTAAATGCCCGGGGGCACCTCGGCTAAATGCCCGCGGGGATCAGAAACTTTAGTGTGCCTAAACTAATATATGTTTCACCCCCCCTGCACCCCTTTATGATTTTATCCCTGTGGGAGGTGCAGAGGGGGTGTTGCGGGCGGTGCGGGCGGTGGGTGGTGCGGCAGGCGGGGACATTGCTGACACCCTGGTATAAACGGCTGACATCTGTGATACGATGTCAGCCGTTTAACCCTTTCCATACCGCGGTCCGTACGGACCGCTGTATGGAAAAGGTTAACAGCTCAGGGAGCTCCCTCCCTCTCTCATTGGGGGGCTGCTGTGCCCCCCGATGGAGAGGGAGAGAGCCCCCAGACAGCCCCCCTCCTTACCCTTCCCCGTCTGCGCAGTTCTGGCCACTACTGAGCAGACGGGGAAGGTTCCCATGGCAACAGGACGCCGTCTCAGGCATCCTGCTGTCCATGGTGCTGAACAGATCTGTGCTAAAGGCATAGATCTGTTCAGACAAAGTGTAAAATACAGTACAAAACACTATATAGTGTACTGTACTGTATTATACAGACATCAGACCCACTGGATCTTCAAGAACCAAGTGGGTCTGGGTAAAAAAAAAGTGAAAAAAAGTGAAAAAAAACTGAAAATCAAAAAACACATTTATCACTGATTAAAAATGAAAAAAATAAAATTCCCTACACATGTTTGGTATCGCCGCGTCCGTAACCACCTGATCTATAAAACGGTCATGTTACTTTACCCGAACGGTGAACGCCATAAAAATAAAAAATAAAAAACTATGATGAAATTGAAATTTTGCCCACCCTACTTCCCAAAAAAGGTAATAAAAGTGATCAAAAAAGTCGCATGTACGCCAAAATAGTGCCAATAAAACCGTCATCTCATCCCGCGAATCATACCCTACCCAAGATAATCGCCCAAAAACTGAAAAAACTATGGCTCTTAGACTATGGAAACACTAAAACATGATTTTTTTTTGTATACATATTAGGCATCGCCGCGTCCGTATCGACTGGCTCTATAAAAATATCACATGAACTAACCCCTCAGGTGACCACCGTAAAAAAATAAAAATAAAAACGGTGTAAAAAAAAGCCTTTTTTTTTCATCTTACGTCACAAAAAGTGTAATAGCAAGCGATCAAAAAGTCATATGCACCCCAACATAGTGGCAATCAAATCTCATCATCTCATCCCGCAAAAAATGAGACCCTACTTAAGATAATCGCCCAAAAACCGAAAAAACTATGGCTCTAGACCAAGGAGACACTAAAACATTTTTTTTTGTTTTAAAAATGGAATCATTGTGTAAAACTTACATAAATAAAAAAAATTGTATACATATTAGGTATCGCCGCGTCCGTGACAACCTGCTCTATAAAATTACCACATGATCTAACCTGTCAGATGAATGTTGTAAATAACAAAAAAAATAAACGGTGCCAAAAAAGCTATTTCTTGTTGTCTTGCCTCACAAAAAGTGTAATATAGAGCAACCAAAAATCATATGTACCCTAAACTAGTACCAATCAAACTGCCACCCTATCCCGTAGTTTCTAAAATGGGGTCACTTTTTTGGAGTTTCTACGCTAGGGGTGCATCAGGGGGGCTTCAAATTGGACATGGTTTCAAAAAAAACAGTCCAGCAAAATCTGCCTTCCAAAAACCGTATGGCATTCCTTTCCTTCTGCGCCCTGCCGTGTGCCCGTACAGCGGTTTACGACCACATATGGGGTGTTTCTGTAAACTACAGAATCAGAGCCATAAATAATGAGTTTTGTTTGGCTGTTAACCCTTGCTTTGTAACTGGAAAAAATAATATTAAAATGGAAAATCTGCAAAAAAAGTGAAATTTTGAAATTGTATCTCTATTTTCCATTAAATCTTGTGCAACACATTGGAGTTTCTACTCTAGGGGTGCATCAGGGGGGCTTCAAATGGGACATGGTGTCAGAAAACCAGTCCAAAAAAATCAGCCCTCCAAAAACCAAACGGCGCACCTTTCACTATACGCCCCGCTGTGTGGCCGTACAGTAGTTTACGGCCACATATGGGGTGTTTCTGTAAACAGCAGAGTCAGGGCAATAAAGATACAGTCTTGTTTGGCTGTTAACCCTTGCTTTGTTAGTGGAAAATATGGGTTAAAATGGAAAATTAGGCAAAAAAATTTAATTCTAAAATTTCATCCCCATTTGCCAATAACTCTTGTACAACACCTAAAGGGTTAACGACGTGTGTAAAATCAGTTTTGAATACCTTGAGGGGTGTAGTTTCTTAGAGGGGGTCACTTTTAGGGAGTTTCTACTCTAGGGGTGCATCAGGGGGCTTCAAATGGGACATGGTGTAAATAAACCAGTCCTTAAAAATCAGCCCTCCAAAAACCAAACGGCACACCTTTCACTCTACGCCCCTCTGTGTGGCCGTACAGTAGTTTACGGCCACATATTGGGTGTTTCTGTAAACGGCAGAGTCAGGGCAATAAAGAGACAGTCTTGTTTGGCTGTTAACCCTTGCTTTGTTAGTGAAAAAAATGGGTTAAAATGAAAAATTTGACAAAAAAATGAAATTCTCAAATTTCATCCCCATTTGCCAATAACTCTTGTACAACACCTAAAGGGTTAACAACGTATGTAAAATCAGTTTTGAATACCTTGAGGGGTGTAGTTTCTTAGATGGGGTCATTTTTGGGTGGTTTCTATTATGTAAGCCTCGCAAGGTGACTTCAGACCTGAACTGGTCCCTAAAAATTTAGTTTTTGTAAATTTCTATACTTCTAAGCCTTATCCCCAAAAAATAAAATATCATTCCCAAAATGCTACAAACATGAAGTAGACATATGGGGAATGTAAAGTCATCACAATTTTTGGGGGTATTACTATGTATTACAGAAGTAGAGAAACTCAAACTTTGAAATTTGCACATTTTTCAAAATTTTTGGTAAATTAGGTATTTTTTTGTGCAAAAAAAATAATTTTTTGGACTTCATTTTACCAGTGTCATGAAGTACAATATGTGACGAAAAAACTATCTCAGAATGGCCTGGATGAGTCAAAGCGTGACACTGGTCAGATTTGCAAAAAATGGCCTGGTCCTAAGGTGAAATAAGGCTGTGTCCTTAAGGGGTTAAGTTCCGTTTTTATATTGTATCAAATACTTATTTCATGCAATAAAATGCAAATTAATTATTTACAAATCATACAATGTGATTTTCTGGATTTTTTTTTTTTTGATTCTGTCTCTCACAGTTGAAGTGTACCTACGATAAAAATTACAGACCTCTCTATTCTTTGTAGGCGGGAAAACGTGCAAAATCACCAGTGTATCAAATACTTATTTTCCCCACTGTATAGGGGCGGGGGGCATTTATCATTGTAGGTGTATTTGAGTCAAGTTTCTATATTAGAGTCCTGCACCTGCACCAAACTTATAAAAATGTCACCTAGTAATAATGAATGTGGAGCAGACAGGGACATGCAACAATTCCCTGAACCAACATAAAACCCACTCCAAGCTCCCAGAACACGTCAGTAGCAATGGCCCAATCTGCAGTAATCCAGACCACATGGCTGAAGTGCTTATCGAATGCGTACAGTCTAAGGGCTCATGCACATGACCGTATGTATTTTGTGGTCTGCAAAACACTGATCCGCAAAAAATACTGATGGCGTCCGTGTGCATTCCATATTTTGCAGAATAGAACAGCTGGCCCCTAATAGAACAGTCCTATCCTTGTCCGTAATGTGGACAATACTAGGACATGTTCTATTTTGTTGTGGAACAGACATATGGAAACGGAATGCACACGGAGTAACTTCCGTTTTTTTTTTTTGCTGACCCATTGAAAAGTATAGTTCCGCACACGGTCCGGAAAAGAACTAAACAGGAACAGAAATAAAATACATTAGTGTACATGAGCCCTAAGGGGGGAATTTATCATGAGGGTAATATCTAAAGTCTGGGTTGGAGTACTTTGTATAGAAATACTACTCCAGTTTTTCTAGTTGCAAATTATAACCCTACCTTAAAAGTGGTGTAAGCAGGAAACATAACCTTTTTTGTACTCCAAAACCAGAAGTCGGGCCAAAAAGGGCCGAGGTCAAAATGTCACAAAATTTTGTGCAAGGGTAAAGCATGCAACATCACGTCAACATTTTATCATCAAAATACTGGTCACCAGATCTGATAAATGAAAAATATACATAAAGAAGTCTACGTGAAGAAAACGCTACACCTCACTAGAATTCACTATAAAAAAAATACCCTAATAGGAGCTAAATGTCAGAATATTAGCATCTTTTTTTTCCAAGCGAAAACATGTTTCTTAATAAGCATGTCCTGACTGCGCACACGTGCAACATGACAGACCATGAGGGGCACTCTGGCATTAACAGCACCCGTGACCTTGGATGTGACTGTTAGGAGGAACTCCACTTCCACACTTTCCTAAAGCATTAGACTAGTGAGGACTGAAGCGACCCCCGAATATGTCCGTACACAACGCCGCCAGCATCCATCCAGTAAGGCTGAAGGAACGCCCGGTTACAGATGCGCAGCACTCCAGTGAAGATGTTGCTTTCTATCATACGATAGGTAAACCTCTAGCACACTGGCCTTCAATGGTCACACAGCAGAGCGGTACTTGGAGGGTGTGGGTACGTTTAGAGTAGCAAGAAACAAATTATTACATTTAAGATTTAATATAACGATACAGTGCTAAAAGTTACAAAAAGATGACAAAAAGGGACATACTGATAATCAAACAGTACAGAAATAGAATGAGGATGAAATAATGGAAGGCATACCAGTTAGATCGGTGAGGGATCTACACTGGGATAACAGTGGAAAACATCTTGTAGGTGTCCCTGAGTAGGATAATGGGACCACCAAGGTTTACACCATCTTTACCAACCCAGGCATACCAAACACAAATATGAAATATTAATCAGGCCAACCAATATATAATTTGGTGGTTTTCCTACAGCTAAAAATCCTGGTGCGTGTGCTTGGAACACGCTGACTTACAGTGATGACATCAATTGACCATGGGACTTCCATTCCAATATTATAATCACTCACATTTATCATCATTACATTCACACAGAGAAAGCTTCATTCCAACAACTCCTTTTTGGTGTGTTATTTCTGTGTCAGAGTGTATAAAGTTATTTCCAAGTTTACTTGGTGATCCCTGAGCGCTACTTGTATTTTCCTCTCTTTGTGAGAAACCCATCAAGGAATGTCAGTAGTATTAAGTCAGAGCAACTGGACTGGTGTTTCACAAGTCATCCGACTGTCTTTGTAAATTAGAATACCTTATATGAGAAATCTCTGACACTACAGGGAGTGCAGAATTATTAGGCAAGTTGTATTTTTGAGGATTAATTTTATTATTGAACAACAACCATGTTCTCAATGAACCCAAAAAACTCATTAATATCAAAGCTGAATATTTTTGGAAATAGTTTTTAGTTTGTTTTTTGTTTTAGCTATTTTAGGGGGATATCTGTGTGTGCAGGTGACTATTACTGTGCATAATTATTAGGCAACTTAACAAAAAACAAATATATACCCATTTCAATTATTTATTTTTACCAGTGAAACCAATATAACATCTCAACATTCACAAATATACATTTCTGACATTCAAAAACAAAAACAAATCACTGACCAATATAGCCACCTTTCTTTGCAAGGACACTCAAAAGCCTGCCATCCATGGATTCTGTCAGTGTTTTGATCTGTTCACCATCAACATTGCGTGCAGCAGCAACCACAGCCTCCCAGACACTGTTCAGAGAGGTGTACTGTTTTCCCTCCTTGTAAATCTCACATTTGATGATGGACCACAGGTTCTCAATGGGGTTCAGATCAGGTGAACAAGGAGGCCATGTCATTAGATTTTCTTCTTTTATACCCTTTCTTGCCAGCCACGCTGTGGAGTACTTGGACGCGTGTGATGGAGCATTGTCCTGCATGAAAATCATGATTTTCTTGAAGGATGCAGACTTCTTCCTGTACCACTGCTTGAAGAAGGTGTCTTCCAGAAACTGGCAGTAGGACTGGGAGTTGAGCTTGACTCCATCCTCAACCCGAAAAGGCCCCACAAGCTCATCTTTGATGATACCAGCCCAAACCAGTACTCCACCTCCACCTTGCTGGCGTCTGAGTCGGACTGGAGCTCTCTGCCCTTTACCAATCCAGCCACGGGCCCATCCATCTGGCCCATCAAGACTCACTCTCATTTCATCAGTCCATAAAACCTTAGAAAAATCAGTCTTGAGATATTTCTTGGCCCAGTCTTGACGTTTCAGCTTGTGTGTCTTGTTCAGTGGTGGTCGTCTTTCAGCCTTTCTTACCTTGGCCATGTCTCTGAGTATTGCACACCTTGTGCTTTTGGGCACTCCAATGATGTTGCAGCTCTGAAATATGGCCAAACTGGTGGCAAGTGGCATCTTGGCAGCTGCACGCTTGACTTTTCTCAGTTCATGGGCAGTTATTTTGCGCCTTGGTTTTTCCACACGCTTCTTGCGACCCTGTTGACTATTTTGAATGAAACGCTTGATTGTTCGATGATCACGCTCAGAAGCTTTGCAAATTTAAGAGTGCTGCATCCCTCTGCAAGATATCTCACTATTTTTGACTTTTCTGAGCCTGTCAAGTCCTTCTTTTGACCCATTTTGCCAAAGGAAAGGAAGTTGCCTAATAATTATGCACACCTGATATAGGGTGTTGATGTCATTAGACCACACCCCTTCTCATTACAGAGATGCACATCACCTAATATGCTGAATTGGTAGTAGGCTTTCGAGCCTATACAGCTTGGAGTAAGACAACATGCATAAAGAGGATGATGTGGTCAAAATACTCATTTGCCTAATAATTCTGCACGTAGTGTAGTGATTCATGGTTCAGCCATGGAGGTAAGGTGTTGATTGCATTTGCATTACTGATGTTATTAGGTGTAATTATACTGCATCAGGAGAGGTGATAGGACAGCATTGTAAGTGGCAGTGTATATTGCCGGAGATTTCTTGTACAAGTCATTCTATATAAGAAAGGAATTCAGATGACCAGTGAAAAGTCTTCGAGAAAAAAATACATGTCCAGTTGCTCTGATTTACAGTCAGGTCCATAAAAATTGGGACATCGACACAATTGTAAAATGTTTGGCTCTATACACCACTACAATGGATTTGAAATGAAACAAACAAGATGTGCTTTACCTGCAGACTGTCAGCTTTAATTTAAGGGTATTTACATTCAAATCAAGGCAACGGTGTAGGAATTACAACAGTTTGCATATGTGCCTCCCACTTGTTAAGGAACCAAAAGTAATGGGACAATTGGCTTCTCAGCTGTTCCATGGACAGGTGTGTGTTATTCCCTCATTATCCCAATTACAAAGAGCAGATAAAAGGTCCAGCGTTCATTTCAAGTGTTCTATTTGCATTTGGAATCTGTTGCTGTCAACACTCAAGATGAGATCCAAAGAGCTGTCACTATCAGTGAAGCAAGCCATCATTAGGCTGAAAAAACAAAACAAATCCATCAGAGAGATAGTAAAAACTTTAGGCGTGGCCAAAACAACTGTTTGGAACATTCTTAAAAAGAAGGAACGCACCAGTGAGCTCAGCAACACCAAATGACCCGGAAGACCACGGAGAACAACTGTGAAGAAAATACCCTTCACAACAGTTGGCCAGATCAAGAACACTCTCCAGGAGGTAGGTGTATGTGTGTCAAAGTCAATAATCAAGAGAAGACTTCACCATAGTGAATACAGAGGTTTAACCACAAGATGTAAACCATTGGTGAGCCTCAAAAACAGGAAGGCCAGATTAGAGTTTGCCAAACGACATCTAAAAAAGCCTTCACATAGAGGCGACCTTGACGTGGTGAGTGGCTTACTACGCTTTGGCCAAAATGTACACCAATGCCTCATCCAGCATGGAGGCAAATTGCTGGATGTAGAGTGCTATCACATTTGTATTTTTCGTTTGTATATGTATTTCGCCATAGTGATGTGCACCACATACAGGTTGTGCTGACCCAATTCCCCAAATTTTTTCTTTGTAGTATATATTGGAGGCGTGGCGATCTCCTTGGAGTCATTGCACACCTGACCAGTCAATCTGTCCTGGAGGCTGGTTTTAAAGTCAGTATAAAACTGAGTCTGCTTATATAGAACCTACCAGTAGCCATTTGGCTCCAGGAGAAGTATATGGTGGGCTCAGCGTGCATGTTGGTACTTGCATCCCTGGATCCGATGAAAGCTGTAATGGCACCGGACGGGGTTAAAAGCAGAGTGTGCTTGGCGTGCACGCTGACCTGCATTCCCTGGATTTTGTGTGGCTGTCATGGCCCATAAACAGGTAGGAACTACTGTTAGGGACCACTCAAATAGAGGCGACCTTGACGTGGTGAGTGGCTTACTACGCTTTGGCCAAAATGTACACCAATGCCTCATCCAGCATGGAGGCAAATTGCTGGATGTAGAGTGCTATCACATTTGCATTTTTTGTTTGTATATGTATTTCGCTATAGTGATGTGCACCACATACAGGTTGTGCTGACCTAATTCCCCACATTTTTTCTTTGTAGTATATATTGGAGGCGTGGCGATCTCCTTGGAGTCATTGCACACCTGACCAGTCAATCTGTCCTGGAGGCTGGTTTTAAAGTCAGTATAAAACTGAGTCTGCTTATATAGAACCTACCAGTAGCCATTTGGCTCCAGGAGGAGTATATGGTGGGCTCAGCGTGCATGTTGGTACTTGCATCACTGGATCCGATGAAAGCTGTAATGGCACCGGACGGGGTTAAAAGCAGAGTGTGCTTGGCGTGCACGCTCACCTGCATTCCCTGGATTTTGTGTGGCTGTCATGGCCCATAAACAGGTAGGAACTAGTGTTAGGGACCACTCAAATAGAGGCGACCTTGACGTGGTGAGTGGCTTACTGTCACAACCAGACAGCTGAGAAGCTCTGACAGGAGCCGTCCAGAACCTCCTCCTTGAGTTTCTTTGTTTTGGTTTCAGTTCCTCATCTCGTTAGCCTATCTCAGCTGTCATGCAGTTGGACTGATTGCTTCCCTTTAAGTTCCTCCCCATAATGCATTAGGTTGCGGCTTATACAACTTCCTGGAGTGTGTGTGCTTGCTGTTCCTAGTTCCCAGTCGTCTGCAAGATAAGTGCTGTTTATGTATTTGTGATTTTCTGTTTACTGGATCCAGGTGACCCTGACTCCCTCCGTGTCTGTGTAGGGAGCCGGTGGTCGTGTCCCCTCACTATTGTAGGGTCTTCAGGTGTAAGATAGTCGAGGTACGTGGATATGCGCCCATCCACCTTTGGGGTGTTCGCATAGGCTGAGCAGTCAGGGAGAGTGGCAGGTCTCATGCAGGGGTCTCCCTTTTGTTCCTTAGTTGTGGATCCAGTGAGTCATAGATTATATTGTATTGTCTTGCTTCCCTGTACACCATCCGTGACATTATAAGCCGCCAAAACCGTCCCAAGCAGGATCCGGTTTCACTTTTGGCTGAACGCTTCCAGGGTCTTTCATTGGAGGTAGCTGATCTCCGTAAGACTTTTTCTCAGTTTCAAGTGACCGGTTCAGCTTGCGTTCATGGAGTTTGTTCTGAGCCTAAGATCTCGCTCCCGGATACGTTCTCCGGGGGTAGTGAGAATTTTGTGCGTTTTAGAGAGGCTTGCAAACTCCATTTTCGCCTTCTTCCCCATTCCTCTGGTGATGAGGAACGGAGGGTGGGGATCATTATATCGCTGCTCAGGGGTAACGCTCAGTCCTGGGCCTTTTCGCTGCCGGAGGGGGCACAGCCCCTCCATTCAGTGGATGAATTCTTTTTAGCCCTGGGTCAGATATATGATGATCCGGATCGTATTGCTCTGGCTGAGTCTAGACTACGTCTGTTATGCCAGGGTAAACAATCCGCAGAGATATACTGCTCAGAATTTCGGAGATGGGCAGCTGATACTGGTTGGAATGATGCTGCACTCCGAAGTCAATTTTGCCATGGTCTTTCAGAAGGATTGAAAGATGCATTTGCCTTTCATGAGAGACCTACCTCCTTGGATTCTGCTATGTCTCAGGCCGTTCGTATTGACAGGCGTCTTAGAGAGAGAGGAGAGATCTCTCCTTCCTGTCATGCTCAGTCCCGGGACAGTGCAGAGGTCTCATTCTGTGCGCAGGGGTCTCAGTCACTGTCAGCCCCTTCTGAGCAGGAACCCATCTAGTTGGGGTTGATTGCCTCAGACAATAGAAGATTCAGCCCGCATGGGAGGGTTTGTTTTTGTTGTGGAGGTATAAATCATTTGGCAAATGTGTGTCCCTCTAGGAGATACAGGCAGTTTTCTGAGAGTAATAAAGAAACAAAAAGGAAAAAATCTTTTAAAAATGTTCCGTCTGTTACTATTGGCAGGGTTGAGGCGGAAATTGAAGGCTTTCCGTTTGCTTGTAGTTCCCGTTTTGTCCTGCCTGCTAGGGTGGTGCTAGAGAGCAAGAGCATTTTTTGTGAGATTTTTGTGGATAGTGGAGCAGCTGTCAATCTCATTGATAATCAATTTGCAATAACTCATGGTTTCCAGGTATGCACTTTGGGAAAGGATATTCCTGTTTTTGCTATTGATTCCGCTCCACTTTCTCAGAAATCATTAAAGGGCATAGATATGTAGAGAGAATCTCTAAATCGCACATCCTCATACCTATGCTTCTGATATACAACTGTTTTCAATTATCAGCATTTCTTATGATAAAACATGGCTATACAGCGATGCTATCAATCATTTGCTGTGCACTATAAAGAGACAATTAGTATACAGTTTGATTAAAGCGCATAGGCCCACTTACCGCGACAAGGTTGCCTCTTGTTTAAGTGGGAACCTACTCTAACCATGGCGCAGAGCCGTGCGGCGACCACCACGCCTCCACACCGCTCCAGCAGGCAATGGGATCCAGCAGCCGCACAGCAGCCCCACTATACAGTGAGGACACATGGGCCCCGGGTCCCATCACTCCACCAGCATGGCACAGAAGCAGAGACGGCCGCCGTCCAGCGCCGCATGTGAACTGGTGCATAGTTCACGATATCCGTTTAATTGTGAGTGATGCTCATGTTGAGGATGTGTCATGTTTCGTCCTTAGCGGTTTGCCTACTCCTCTAGTGTTGGGGCTACCCTGGCTCACTAAACATAACCCCACCATTGATTGGCAAGCGAGGCAAATAAATGGTTGGAGTGACTTTTGCAGAGAGAATTGCCTCATGACATCTGTTTCTGAGGTTTCTACTAAGACTGTACCACCTTTCCTCTCTGAATTTTCGGATGTCTTCTCTGAGAGTGGAGTTCAGGATTTGCCTCCGCACAGGGAGTACGATTGCCCTATTAATCTCATCCCAGGCGCCAAGCTGCCTAAATCTCGTTTATACAATCTTTCCCAACCTAAGAGGGTCGCTATGCGTGCTTATATCTCTGAGAGTCTAATTCCGGACCTGTTTAACCAGGTTGTTGGGGCTAAAGTCTTTTCCAAATTAGACCTAAGAGGGGCATACAACCTGGTCAGGGTCAGAGAAGGAGACAAATGGAAGACGGCTTTCAATACCCCTGAGGGCCATTTTGAGAATTTGGTTATGCCTTTTGGTTTGATGAATGCCCCAGCCGTTTTTCAGCATTTCGTGAACAGCATTTTTTATCATTTAATGGGAAAATTTGTATTAGTGTATTTGGATGACATTTTGATTTTTTCTCCTCATTTCAAGACTCATAAGGAACACTTACGTCAGGTCTTGCTCATCCTGCGGGAGAATAAATTATACGCGAAACTGGAAAAATGTGTGTTTGCGGTTCCAGAAATTCAATTTCTGGGGTTTCTTCTCTCCGCTTCTGGTTTTCGCATGGACCCCGAGAAGGTCTGCGCTGTGCTTGAGTGGGAGCTTCCTGAGAATCAGAAGGCGCTGATGCGTTTTTTGGGCTTTGCCAATTATTACAGGAAATTTATTTAGAATTATTCCTCTGTTGTTAAACCACTCACTGATATGATCAGAAAGGGGGTAGATTTTTCTTCCTGGTCGGTAGAGGCGCTTAAGGCCTTTTCTAATATCAAGGAGAGTTTTGCTTCCGCTCCCATCCTGGTACAACCTGATATTTCTTTACCCTTCATAGTTGAGGTTGATGCTTCTGAGGTGGGTGTAGGTGCGGTCTTGTCTCAGGGTTCCTCTCCTGCCAAATGGCGACCGTGTGCCTTTTTCTCGAAGAAACTCTCCTCCGCAGAGAGAAATTACGATGTGGGAGATAGGGAGTTGTTGGCCATCAAGTTAGCTTTTGAGGAATGGCGCCATTGGCTAAAGGGAGCCAGACACCCTATTACCGTGTTTACTGACCATAAGAATCTGGCCTACTTGGAGTCAGCCAAGCGTCTAAACCCGAGACAGGCCAGATGGTCTTTGTTCTTTTCAAGGTTTAATTTTGTTGTCACGTTCCGCCCTGGGGTTAAGAATGTGAAGGCAGATGCCCTGTCACGTTGTTTTCCGGGAGGTGGGAATTTTGAAGACCCGGGTCCCATTTTGGCTGAAGGTGTGGTGGTCTCTGCTCTTTTTCCTGAATTGGAGGCAGAGGTGCAGGCAGCCCAGTCGGAGGCTCCTGATCTTTGTCCTCCTGGGAGGTTGTTTGTGCCTCTCACTTTAAGACACAAGATTTTTAAGGAACACCATGATACGGTCCTTGCTGGGCACACGGGGGCAAGAGCCACACTGGATCTCATCGCTCGGAGATTCTGGTGGCCTGCGCTTCGTAAGTCGGTTGAGGGTTTTGTGGCAGCCTGCGAGACTTGCGCTCGTGCCAAAGTCCCTCATTCACGGCCATCAGGTCCTCTCCTTCCCTTACCCATTCCTTCCCGTCCTTGGACACATCTGTCCATGGACTTCATAACGGACCTGCCTCGTTCCTCGGGGAAGACTGTGATTCTGGTGGTGGTGGACCGTTTTAGCAAAATGGGTGCATTTCATCCCTTTTCCTGGTTTGCCCAATGCTAAGACGCTGGCGCAGGCATTTATTGACCACATTGTCAAATTGCATAGTATCCCTTCAGACATAGTCTCTGATAGGGGCACGCAGTTTGTTTCCAGATTCTGGAAGGCTTTCTGTTCTCGCTTGGGGGTTCGGTTGTCATTCTCTTCTGCTTTCCACCCGCAGTCGAATGGCCAGACGGAGCGCGTCAATCAGAATCTGGAGACATATCTGCTCTGTTTTGTAGAGGAGAATCAGGAGGATTAGTGTTCTTTTTTGTCCCTTGCTGAGTTTGCTTTAAATAACCGTCGTCAGGAGTCCTCTGATAAGTCACCATTTTTTGGTGCATATGGGTTTCATCCGCAGTTTGGGACTTTCTCGGGAGAGGGGTCTTCTGGTTTACCTGATGAGGACAGATTCTCCTCGTCTTTGTCATCTATTTGGCAAAAGATTCAGGATAATCTAAAAAGCATGAGTGAGAGATATAAGCGTGTGGCGGATAAGAGACGTGTGCCTGGTCCGGACCTGAATGTTGGTGATCTGGTGTGGTTGTCTACCAAGAATAATAAATTGAAGGTTCCCTCCTGGAAGTTGGGTCCTAGGTTTATTGGGCCTTACAAGATCCTGTCTGTCATCAATCCTGTTGCCTACCGTCTTGATCTTCCTCAGACTTGGAAGATCCATAATGTTTTTCATAAGTCCTTATTGAAACCTTATGTTCAACCTATTGTACCCTCGCCTTTGCCTCCTCCTCCGATTATGGTTGATGGAAATCTTGAATTTCAGATCTCTAGGATTGTGGATTCTCGTCTTGTCCGCGGTTCCCTCCAGTACCTCGTTCATTGGGAGGGTTATGGTCCAGGTGACCCTGACTCCCTCCGTGTCTGTGTAGGGAGCCGGTGGTCGTGTCCCCTCACTATTGTAGGGTCTTCAGGTGTAAGATAGTCGAGGTACGTGGATATGCGCCCATCCACCTTTGGGGTGTTCGCATAGGCTGAGCAGTCAGGGAGAGTGGCAGGTCTCATGGATCCAGTAAACAGAAAATCACAAATACATAAACAGCACTTATCTTGCAGACGACTGGGAACTAGGAACAGCAAGCACACACACTCCAGGAAGTTGTATAAGCCACAACCTAATGCATTATGGGGAGGAACTTAAAGAGAAGCAATCAGTCCAACTGCATGACAGCTGAGATAGGCTAACGAGATGAGGAACTGAAACCAAAACAAAGAAACTCAAGGAGGAGGTTCTGGACGGCTCCTGTCAGAGCTTCTCAGCTGTCTGGTTGTGACACTTACTACGCTTTGGCCAAAATGTACACCAATGCCTCATCCAGCATGGAGGCAAATTGCTGGATGTAGAGTGCTATCACATTTGTGTTTTTCGTTTGTATATGTATTTCGCCATAGTGATGTGCACCACATACAGGTTGTGCTGACCCAATGTAGAATAACGTCCAGCATTTCTCTATTTTTCAAGAAATGCTTTAGAAGGAGCCCAACAAAATGCGCAAAGTTCGTGATGAAAGATAAAAATTAGAAGGATTTAATTCTCATAAAAAGAAAGTTACAAAGTTTAGAAAGAGAAAAATATAGCACAGCAAATAAGTCTTGAAAGTTAACAAGCAAGCAATTAAACAATTAAAATAAGTGAAAAAGCTTATTTCCCCAAAGTAACATGTATGTGTGAGTCTGTGTGTGTTGAGAGCAACAGGTGTCCGTCCAAGAATGCTCTGCCCTAGTCAAAAGATGAAGCCTTCTTTATCCCCTTAAGGACACAGCCCTATTTCACCTTAAGGACCAGGCCATTTTTTGCAAATCTGACCAGTGTCACTTTAAGTGCTCATAACTTTTAAACGCTTTGACTTACCCAGGCCGTTCTGAGATTGTTTTTTCGTCACATATTGTACTTCATGTCACTGCTAAAATTGGGTCAAAAAAGTTAATTTTTTTGCATAAAAAAATACAATTTTTACCAAAAATTTTGAAAAATTAGCAAATTTCAAACTTTCAGTTTCTCTACTTCTGTAATACATAGTAATACCCCCAAAAATTGTGATGACTTTACATTCCCCATATGTCTACTTCATGTTTGTAGCATTTTGGGAATGATATTTTATTTTTTGGGGATGTTACAAGGCTTAGAAGTTTAGAAGCAAATTTTGAAATTTTCAGAAATCTTCAAAATCCCACTTTATATGGACCAGTTCAGGTTTGAAGTCACTTTGTGAGGCTTAGATAATAGAAACCTCCCAAAAATGACCCCATTCTAGAAACTACACCCCTCAAGGTATTCAAAACTGTTTTTTCAAACTTTATTAACCCTTTAGGTCTTCCACAAGACTTCATGGCAGATGGAGAAACAATTTTGAAATTTCTTTTTTTTGGAAAATTTTCCAATATAATCAATTTTTTCCAGGAGTAAAACAAGGGTTAACTGCCAAACAACACTCAAAATGGGTTGCCCTGATTCTGTAGTTTGCAAAAACACCCCATATGTGGTCGTAAACTACTGTTTGGCCGAACGGTAGCACATAGAAGGAGGGGAACACCATATGGGTTTTGGAAGGCAGATTTGGCAGGACTGGTTTTGTTTATACCATGTCCCATTTGAAGCCCCCTGTTGCACCCCTAGAATAGAAATTTCAAAAAAGTGACTCCATCTAAGAAAGTACACCCCTCAAGGTATTCAAAACTGGGTTTACAAACTTTGTTAACCCTTTAGGTGTTCCACAAGAGTTAATGGCAGATGGAGAAACAATTTTGAAATTTCTATTTTTTGGAAAATTTTCCAATATAATCAATTTTTTCCAGGAGTAAAACAAGGGTTAACTGCCAAACAACACTCAAAATGGGTTGCCCTGATTCTGTAGTTTGCAAAAACACCCCATATGTGGTCGTAAACTACTGTTTGGCCGAACGGTAGCACATAGAAGGAGGGGAACACCATATGGGTTTTGGAAGGCAGATTTGGCAGGACTGGTTTTGTTTATACCATGTCCCATTTGAAGCCCCCTGTTGCACCCCTAGAATAGAAATTTCAAAAAAGTGACTCCATCTAAGAAAGTACACCCCTCAAGGTATTCAAAACTGGGTTTACAAACTTTGTTAACCCTTTAGGTGTTCCACAAGAGTTAATGGCAGATGGAGAAACAATTTTGAAATTTCTATTTTTTGGAAAATTTTCCAATATAATCAATTTTTTCCAGGAGTAAAACAAGGGTTAACTGCCAAACAACACTCAAAATGGGTTGCCCTGATTCTGTAGTTTGCAAAAACACCCCATATGTGGTCGTAAACTACTGTTTGGCCGAACGGTAGCACATAGAAGGAGGGGAACACCATATGGGTTTTGGAAGGCAGATTTGGCAGGACTGGTTTTGTTTATACCATGTCCCATTTGAAGCCCCCTGTTGCACCCCTAGAATAGAAATTTCTAAAAAGTGACTCCATCTAAGAAAGTACACCCCTCAAGGTATTCAAAACTGGGTTTACAAACTTTGTTAACCCTTTAGGTGTTCCACAAGAGTTAATGGCAGATGGAGAAACAATTTTGAAATTTCTATTTTTTGGAAAATTTTCCAATATAATCAATTTTTTCCAGGAGTAAAACAAGGGTTAACTGCCAAACAACACTCAAAATGGGTTGCCCTGATTCTGTAGTTTGCAAAAACACCCCATATGTGGTCGTAAACTACTGTTTGGTCGAACGGTAGCACATAGAAGGAGGGGAACACCATATGGGTTTTGGAAGGCAGATTTGGCAGGACTGGTTTTGTTTATACCATGTCCCATTTGAAGCCCCCTGTTGCACCCCTAGAATAGAAATTTCAAAAAAGTGACTCCATCTAAGAAAGTACACCCCTCAAGGTATTCAAAACTGGGTTTACAAACTTTGTTAACCCTTTAGGTGTTCCACAAGAGTTAATGGCAGATGGAGAAACAATTTTGAAATTTCTATTTTTTGGAAAATTTTCCAATATAATCAATTTTTTCCAGGAGTAAAACAAGGGTTAACTGCCAAACAACACTCAAAATGGGTTGCCCTGATTCTGTAGTTTGCAGAAACACCCCATATGTGGTCGTAAACTACTATTTGGCTAAACGGCAGGACATAGAAGAAGGGGAACGCCATATGGTTTTTGGAAGGCAGATTTTGCTGGACTGGTTTATTTACACCATGTACCCTTTCAAGCCCCCTGATGCACCCCTAGAGTAGAAACTCCATAAAAGTGACCCCATCTAGGAAACTACGGGATAAGGTGGTTGTTGTTTTGGGACTATTTTAGGGGTAAATTTGATTTTTGGTTGCTCTATATTACTCTTTTTGAGGCAATGTAACAAAAAAATTAAATTCTAAAATTGTTTCTACATTCGCTATTTAGTTTTGTGGAACACCTAAAGGGTTAACATAGTTTGTAAAGTAACTTTTGAATACCTTGAGGGGTGTAGTTTCTTAGATGGGGTCACTTTTTTGGAGTTTCTAGTCTAGGCTACATCAGGGGGGGCTTCTAATGGGACATGGTGTCAAAAAAAAAACTGTCCATCAAAATCTGCCTTCCAGAAACCATATGGAGTTCCCTTCGTTCTATGCCCTGCCGTGCGGCTATATAGCCATTTACGACCACATATGGGGTGTTTCTGCAAACTACAGAATCGGGGCAATAAATATTTAGTTTTGTTTGGCTGTTAACCGTTGCTTTATTACCGGCAAAATGGATTCAAATTGAAATTTTGCCCAAAAATAGGTGTTTTGGCACCGTTTTTATTTTATATTTTTAACACCGTTCATCCGAGGCGTTTGGTCAAAAGTAATTTTTATAGCGACGACTTTTACGCACGCGACGATGCCCAATATGTATGGCTCTCAGACTTTGGAGACACTAAGCAGGCATTCTAAAACTGCGGCCCTCCAGATGTTGTAAAACTACAATTCCCACCATGCCCTGCTGATGGCTGTAGGTTGTCTGGGCATGCTGGGAGTTATAGTTTTACAACATCTGGAGGGCCGCAGTTTGAGGATGCCTGCACTAAAACTAATATTTTTTGGGGAAAGAAAAATTGTTTCTGTGTCTCCAAAGTCTGAGAGACATAGTTTTTTATGTTCTCTAGTGGACTGTTGGGGATTATAAAAATTTAGTACTCCATGGAAGTGTGATACTCCCTGAAGCAATCGATAACGCAGAGGCCCGGATGATCGGGGCACGTGTCACACTGAGTGGTGGTGTCCTTCCGTATCCCCCTCTTGTGACACACTCTGCATCTTTTTTGGGTTCGTCCCTTCTTTCCAGTATGGGGGACCACACCTGGAAAGTGTTGGCCAGGGACGATCCGGGCGCCTCCAGTTCCCGAGGTACTCCGGCCTGCTCTTTCCCGGTCCGAAAAGATCAGGTCTTTGAGGACTGCCTCATAGAACTGGAGGAATGTCTCTGTGTTGCCAGCGCTTCGGGATAGTACAAAAGAGTTGTACATGGCAACCTGTACCAAGTAGACCGCAACTTTTTTGTACCATGCCCGGGTTTTGCGCATGGCATTATATGGCTTGAGGACTTGATCAGAGAGATCAACTCCTCCCATATACCGATTGTAGGCGACGATACAATCGGGCTTGAGGACCGTTGCCGCGGTACCTCGCACAGAGACGGGGGTGGTGCTGTTACCGTGGATTGTGGACAGCATAAGGACATCCCTCTTGTCCTTATACCTGACCAGCAACAGGCTTCCACTGGTAAGGGCACGGGTCTCACCCCTGGGGATGGGTACCTGGAGGGGGTGGGCAGGGAGGCCGCGTTGATTTTTCCGCACGGTCCCACAAGCGAACGTGGATCTGGCGGCAAGGGACCTGAACAAGGGAATGCTGGTATAAAAGTTGTCCACGTACAAGTGGTAACCCTTATCCAGCAGTGGGTACATAAGGTCCCACACGAGTTTCCCGGTAACACCCAGAGTGGGGGGACATTCTGGTGGTTGAATCCGGGAATCTCGCCCCTCGTACACACGAAATTTGTAAGTGTACCCTGAGGTACTCTCACAAATTTTGTATAGCTTCACGCCATACCTCGCCCGCTTTGTGGGAATGTATTGGCGGAAACTGAGTCTCCCCTTGAACGCAACGAGAGACTCATCAACCGCGACCTCCCTTCCAGGTACGTAGGCCTGCTGAAATGTGGCCCCAAAGTGATTGATGACCGGCCGTATCTTGTACAGCCGGTCATAGGCAGGATCACTTCGGGGGGGACATGCTGCATTATCGGAATAATGCAGACATTTCCGGATGGCCTCAAACCGGGAGCGTGTCATGGCCGTACTGTACAGTGGGGTCTGGTAGAGTATGTCCCCACTCCAGTATTGTCTGACACTGGGTTTTTGCACTAGACCCATATGCAGCACGAGGCCCCAAAATGTCCTCATCTCGGCTGCACTGACCGGCGTCCAGCCACCGGGTCTAGCCAAAAATGAGCCCGGGTTTTGAGCGACGAACTGTTGGGCGTACAGATTCGTCTGCTCCACCATCAGATTCACCAGTGGGTTACTGAAAAAAAAACTAAAAAAGTCCATTTCAGTAAACCCCACTGTGGGAATCTGGATTCCTGGATTGCCAGCAAAATCCGGAATCTCGGGCTCAAAGTCCACTGGGGGACACCAGCTAAGTTCATCGGCAGGGGGCTCCGATGGGCTTATTTGGTGGGCCGGGAAACCAGTACGAACCCCAGGGCGGCTCGTACTAGGGTGGGCCACAGGATCCCTAGCATGTGGGGCCCCTGGCTCCGCCTGGCGGCGTCTCCGCTGCCTTGGTGGCTCATCGTCATCCGATGATGATGAGGAGGATGCGGATGACAAAAGGAACGTGGGGTCATCCTCATCCTCACTGGGGCTCTCGGAGTCGGAGGCAATCTGGGCGTATGCCTCCTCCACCGAGAACATCCGGCGGGCCATGGGTGTGTGTGTGTGCGTGTGTATGTGCGTGCGTGTAAACCTTTATTCTATGTGCGTGTGTGTGGGGGCACGGGTGTTCACGTACTAAAAAGTCCAGGCAAAAAAAATGGGCAAATGTTAGAAAAAAAAAAAAAAGTTCAAACTTGCTGATCAGCGGTTCAACGCTGATCAGCGGTCGGTGGGGTGGTGGGGCGGGCGATGCGCTAACAGTGGCCGGACGCTAAGAGTGCCGGACAGTCAGCGCACGCAGAAAAAAAAAAAGTGGTGGTGGGGGAAGGGTCTGGTGGGGGGGGGGGGGGGGGGGTTTGGTGGGTGGATTGGGGGGGCTGGTGGGGGGGGGGGCTGGTGGGGGGGGGGATGCGGGGGGGCAAGTGGCAGGGGGGGGCTGGGGTCTGAAAGCTGAAACAAAAAAGTTTAGAATAAATGTGCTTTTTTTTTTTTTTTTTTTTTTTCTAACTTTTCCCTTCTTTCCCTGCCTAACGGTGCCTCTCCCTCACTGACCCTAACCTACCTGGGTGGCGATGGGTGCAGGAGGGTGATGGATGGCGATTAGGGGGACACAGGAGCTGGTGCTGGACGATGCTGCACGGTCAGGGTGCTGGACAGGAAGAGGAGGGGAGAGAGGAGCGCAGGAAGTTTGAATCTCGCGCCTCTCTCCCCTGCACCAATCAGCACCCTGGACAGCGGCATTCAGCACCAGGGCCAGCACCGCCTCTCCAAATCCTCGGACTGCGATAGGTGGTGTATAATTACGCCACCGATCGCAGTCTTTTTCCGGTTCATCGGGTCACAGGACACCCGAATGGACCGGAAACGCAGAAAACCGCAGGTCTGAATTGACCTGCGGTTTTCTGCGATCGTCGATGCGGGGGGGTCAAATGACCCCCCCCTGCATTGTTACAGGATGCCGGCTGAATGATTTCAGCCGGCATCCCGTTCCGATTAACCCCCGCGGCGCCGGCATCGCTATTTAAAGCCATGACGTACCGGTACGTCATGTGTCCTTAAGGACTCGGGAAACATGCCGTACCGGTACGTCATGTGTCCTTAAGGGGTTAAAGTCTGACTCTCCATTGAGGTGTATTGTATCCTAAATTTAGCATTGTAACAAACATATATGGTTAGCTAGTAGAATCCCTTACATCATGGTTTCCTAATTGCTCCTTATATGTCAAGCTAATAATAATAAGCTGAAGTAGGAGAATTCCTAACCTTACCAAATGCTATTGTCGTCTCAACCTGTCAAAAATTGACATTCAACACAAGTGCTGCCCTTGCATGGTCCTCCAAATAACCCTAGCCTGCTAAAATGTGTTAGTTTATTATTTTACACCCAATTCCCCACACAGTTCTGGAACAACATCCTATGGACAGATGAGACCAAGATCAGCTTGTACCAGAGTGATGGGAAGAGAAGAGTATGAAGAAGGAAAGGAACTGCTCATGATCCTAAGCATACCACCTCATCAGTGAAGCATGGTGGTGGTAGTGTCATGGCGTAGACATGTATGGCTGCCAATGGAACTGGTTCTCTTGTATTTATTGACTATGTGACTTCTGACAAAAACAGCAGGATGAATTCTGAAGTGTTTCGGGCAATATTATCTGCTCATATTCAGCCAAATGCTTCAGAACTCATTGGACGGCTCACACTGCAGATGGAAAATGGTTGCTTTTGCAGTATGCTTTGGGAAAAAGAGTTTTTTAAGGGAAAGAAGTGGAATGTTATGCAATGGCCAAGTCAATCACCTGACCTGAATCCGAATGAGCATGCATTTTACTTGCTAAAGAAAAAACTGAAGGGAAAATGCCCCAAGAACAAACAGGAACTAAAGACAGTTGCAGTAGAGGCCTGGAAGAGCACCGCCAGAGATGAAACCCAGCGTCTGGTGATGTCTATGCGTTCCAGACTTCATGCTGTAATTGACTGCAAAGGATTTTCAACTAAGTATTAAATAGTGAAAGTTTGATTTATTAATTATTATTCTGTCCCATTACTTTTGGTTCCTTAGCAAGTGGGAGGCACATATGCAAACTGTTGTAATTCCTACACCGTTCACCTGATTTGGATGTAAATACCCTCAAATTAAAGCTGACAGTCTGCAGGTAAAGAACATCTTGTTTGTATCATTTCAAATCTATTGTGGTGGTGTATAGAGCCAAAAATTTTAGAATTGTGTCGATGTTCCAATATTTATGGACCTGACTGTATTACTACTGATATATCATGACCTAGATGAATGATCCTATTTATATCCTACAAATACTGATGTAAGATACTGACCAGAATACACAAGTGTGAATGAGGTAAAGAGAAGGAAATGGAAGGAAATAGAAGATCTGGGTTTTTAACAATTTATTGTCAACTCAATTTGTTATTTCCCCATCACCTTTATCTTGATATATTGTATTAATGAAGAGCAAATACCCATTCCATATGTCCACATAGGTTACATAAAAGTCTACAGGAAATGTCCTTCCGTTTCTCACTGTGTCCCTCTGGATTCTCCTGCAGTGCTGGCGGAGGTATGAATACGGTAAGAAGCAAGGTCCATGGGGACAATCATCTTCACTGCTCTGACAGTAAACAACTCTCCTCTTCTTCTTTTTTTCTCATATCCACAATACTTTTCCTCCATTGATCCTGGTCACTGGGTAATATAATTTGGCTCTTTGGCAGACCCAGGGTAATTCCACAGAAAAATATACTCTCATATTGGCTGTTTAATGCCTGGAAACACTTCCCACATTCCAAACAACAATTTAATTTCTTCTATGTGTGAATTCTCTAATGAGTTTAAAATTCTGTTTTTCTTTTTCACATAAAGAAAATCAAAATTGCTTCTCTCCTGTGTGAATTTTCTCATGTGAAACAAGTCCTGACTTTTTTGTAAAACAGTCACCACATTTGGAGCATATAAATGTTCTTTCTTCTGTGTGACTTATCTGATGCACCTTCAGGCTCCCTTTATAACGAAAACATTTCCCACATTCTGCACATGAATACTGCTCTCCTGTGTGACTTCTCTCATGATCAACAAGCAGTGGTTTATATATAAAACCTTTCCCACATTTTGAACATGAATACGGCTTCTTTACTTTGTGAACTATCTGATGTCTAGCAAGATGTGATTCATATATAAAACCTTTCCCACATTCTGAACATGGATACGGCTTGTCTCCTGTGTGACTTCTCTCATGATCAGTAAGCTGTGATTTATATATAAAACCTTTCCCACATTTTGAACATAAATATGGCTTCTCTACTTTGTGCAATTTCTCATGTTCAGTAAGCTTTGATTTATATATAAAACGTTTCCCACATTCGGAACATGAAAATGGGTTCTCTCCTGTGTGAATTTTCTGATGTCTAATAAGACTTGACTTTTTTATAAAACATTTGCCGCATTCTGAACATGAATACGACGTCTCTGCTGTGTTAATTCCCTCATGCTTCATGACTTGCGATTCATACATAAAACCTTTCCCAAATGTTGAACATGAATATGGCTTCTCTCCTGTGTGACTTCTTCTGTGTGCATATAGACCTGAGATGTCTGTAAACTGTTCTCCACATTCCCCACACTGAAAATTTGCAACCTCTTTGGGCCCGGTACTTGTGATAACAATCTGTGATTGGTCAGGAGAAGGTTCCTTATGATTAGGAGCATTATATGACAGATCTGTTCTGTGTAGTCCTGGATGGACATTACAGGAAATGACGTTTTCTCCTGAAGAGCACTGCCCGATATCTTCATCTTCTCCTGTATAATTTAGTGATAAGATGAAGTTTCCCTCAGAGTTCTTACTTGGATTTTCTGTTAGGATTAAAAACAAATTTTGTGTTTTCTTTTCAAACAGTAAAGAAGACAAATCTAGAAGCTTCCTATCAGGCTGTGTGCAGTTTTTGATGTAGTTTTTATGTCAAAAGGAAGGAGAAGTACAAGTCCTTCCTTTATATTTCCCATTTATATGAATCCTTTCTTGGCTTTGGCACAAAATACTGAATCAAAAACTAAACTAAAAGAAAATCATTTGTGGTCGTGTCCTTATAATTATAATGGATGGATGATAAAGTCCAGGACTCTGCTCTACACTCACCGATCACTTCTATTACATAAACCCAGACCGGAAAACATTCAGAAATCTGAGAATCACACCCTTCTCTGACAATCAGGCCTGTCCTCTGCCACCACAGTTGGTCCTTAGATATCAAGTGGAGATGATTTTATTACAATAACCTAAACACTTTGTGAACGGCCTATTTTAGACCTTACAGGGGTTGTCCACTCCTTTATAATTAAAAGCCTATCCTCAGGCTGGGCCTTTAGTATCTGATTGTCAGGGGTCCCACACACCTCTGATTAGGTCCATTCATTGTGCTTTGGACAGAGCTGGTTCATGTAGTGCTGCTACTATTGAGATGAATGGAAGCAGCACTGCAGTAACCGGCTTCGTCCACAGACTGAGATAATAGATAAAAAGTGTCAATCCATGAAAGTAATACAATTCATATACATCTATAAACATTCTCAAAGCACAAGTCACTGAAATGTAATGTCATTTTGTCATACAAACCAGTCGGACTAAGTCCATTCACTACTGATCACTACTGATATACCATGACCAAGATGAATGAGAACCTTCACAGAAAGCTCAGTAAGGGTTGTGGCTGTACCAGGTTACTACAGCACAGCTGCCCCTAACTTTAATGGCAGCTGAGCTGCAGTAACCCAGCAGGGTGTCACGAGGGTATCAAGAGCCACGTCTGACTCAGTTATACCCGGGGTCAGGAAGTCGCAGCGGGTGGCTGCGCGCTCTATATCTAAAGATCACGTTGTTTTTTAGTGATTGTTTTCTGTGTTTGCCTTGCTATCCTTTTTGTCTCTCTCAGGGATCCGTAGCTTCTCCTCCTCAGCTGTTTCTTGTCTGCCACTCCCTACCTCCTTATATTCTCCCCTCACACTTCTCTAGTTGCCAGTTATAGAGCTTCCTGCCTGGACATCTATACTGACCCACTGGAGTGGTGAATCCAGCTTGTCGTTCCTGAGTGCTACCCTCCGGATCCCTGTTTGGCTTATTGTTGTCTCCTGTTGTCGCCCACCTGGGAATATATGTTGAGTCTGTGTTGTCTGTCCTCCCCTTGGTGTTTTCCCTTAGAGTTAGTGGTGCGGACTAGTGTTCCCATCGCCCTGTTCACTACCTAGGGCTCAGCTCAGGGAAAGCCAGGGCTTTAGGCACGTGATCGGCGTACGGGTGAGGAACCCGTCTAGGGACGTCAGGGCAGCCAGGTGCCAGCCGCCAGGTGAGTCAGGGGTCACCATCTTCCCTCTCACTTGGGCAGGGCCTTCCTCGTTCCCTCCCTCTGTGTCACGTATGTGATAGCCACGCCGACCGTGATATTATAACTGGCCCTTACTTTTTGAGAAAAAAAATAAAATAAAAAATTTATATAATTTTTTATTTGTTGTTTTTTTTTCTCTCTCTACTTAGAATCCAATATGGATCCTATTGATGCCTTGGCAGAACAGCTTCAAAGCCTGTCTTTGGAGGTGGCAGGATTGAAGGCGTCTGTTCTCCAACAACAGCAGCAAATGCAGCAGACCGCACCCCCAGCGGTTGCTATGGGTAACCAGGTTGTCACTGAACCCAAGGTTGCTCTTCCCGACAGATTTTCTGGGGGAATGGACAAATTTGCGACGTTCCGTGAGGCCTGCAAATTATATTTTAAGTTGCGCCCTTACTCCTCAGGTCATGAAGAACAGCGGGTAGGGATTGTCATTTCCCTGCTTCAGGGGGATCTGCAATCCTGGGCGTTCTCGTTACCCCCTGGTTCTCAGGCTCTTCGGTCAGTGGAGGGATTTTTTGGGGCTTTGGGTCTCATATATGATGACCCTGACCGAGTCGCCCTGGCTGAGTCGAAGTTACGGAGACTCCTACAGGGAGATCGGTCAGCAGAGGAATATTGCTCAGAGTTCCGTAGGTGGGCTACGGATACTCAGTGGAACGACCCGGCTCTCAGGAGTCAGTTCTGCTCTGCGTTATCTGAAAGGGTTAAGGATGCACTGGCGCTGTATGAGACCCCCCTTTCCCTTGATGCTGTTATGTCCCTCTCTATCAGAATAGATAGACGTCTTAGGGAGAGATCGAAAATTCCGGAGCAATTGGTTACCTCTCCCAAGCAACAGTCAGCCTGTACTGACTTAGATGAGCCTATGCAGCTAGGCGGAACTTCTCGTCAGGTCCGTCCTCCCGAGGTTCGCCGTAGGGGGGGGGGCTTGTTTTTTCTGTGGGGGGAGGGGTCATTTCATTAATGTCTGTCCCTCCTTTCTCAAAAACAAAAGACCGTCGGAAAACTACTAACCCCGGGCTGTGCGGAGGATGTCAGCCGGGGGGTATACGTTTCCTCCATACAAACATCTCAATTTGTGTTACCAGCGGTCATTGTTTTTGGTGTTAAGACGGAGTCTATTTCTGTTTTTCTAGACAGTGGAGCAGGGGTAAACTTGATTGATGCCCATTTTGCCCGCACTATGGGTTTGTCTCTCTGTACGCTGCAGAGACCTATTCCCGTATTCGCTATAGATTCTGCTCCTCTGTCTCAGAGAAACCTCACCCACATTGTTCGTAATTTACACCTTCGGGTAGGGGACCACCATAATGAGTGTCTTTCATGTTACGTTCTGGAGGGCCTTCCCTCTCCGGTGGTATTGGGTCTTCCCTGGTTGGTAGCGCACAATCCAGTGGTGGATTGGCAGGCCAGGGAGATATTGGA
This sequence comes from Bufo bufo, assembly GCF_905171765.1. Classification (NCBI taxonomy): domain Eukaryota; kingdom Metazoa; phylum Chordata; class Amphibia; order Anura; family Bufonidae; genus Bufo; species Bufo bufo. Next base: position 11,911,263 of record NC_053392.1, on the reverse strand, counting down.
GTGGAGTGAGCATTGCAGAGAGAATTGCTTAAATAACAATTGCTTAATCGCCTCCATAGCTTCCCTACCTACATTTATTTCGGACTTTGAGGACGTTTTTTCTGAAAAGGGTTGTCAGAAACTACCACCTCATCGTCCTTATGATTGCCCGGTTAACCTGATTCCCGGGGCAAAATGACCCAAGTCCAGGTTGTATAATCTTTCGGGTCCCGAGAGACAAGCCATGAAAGATTATATCTCCGAGAGTCTGGCTAAGGGACACATCAGACCCTCTTCTTCACCCGTGGCTGCAGGGTTTTTCTTTGTTAAAAAGAAAGATGGGGGCCTGCGTCCTTGCTTAGATTTCCGTGAGTTAAACCAGATAACCATCCGTGACCCATACCCTCTTCCTCTCATTCCTGACCTTTTTAATCAGATTGCGGGTGCTAAGTGGTTCTCCAAACTTGATCTTAGGGGGGCCTACAATCTGATTCGTATCAGGGAAGGGGATGAGTGGAAGACAGCTTTTAACACCCCTGAGGGGCATTATGAAAATCTAGTTATGCCTTTCGGTCTGACCAATGCCCCTGCTGTCTTCCAACATTTCGTTAATGATATTTTTAGTCATCTCATCGGCAGGTTTGTAGTCATATACCTAGATGATATCTTAATTTATTCGGCTGATCTGAAAACACATGAGGTGCATGTCAGACAAGTACTGCAGGTCCTACGGACGAATAAATTATATGCGAAAATTGAAAAATGTGTCTTCGCTGTTCAGGAATTACAGTTCCTGGGATATCTATTATCTGCTTCAGGTTTCCGTATGGATCCTGGGAAGGTCCAGGCAATTTTAGATTGGGATCTTCCTGAGAACCTTAAAGCCCTACAACGGTTTTTGGGTTTCGCTAATTTCTATAGAAAGTTCATTAAAAATTATTCAGTGATCGTTAAACCCCTTACCGACATGACTAGGAAGGGGACGGATTTTTCCAAATGGTCTGTCGCCGCTAAAGATGCATTTTCCTCTCTAAAGGAGAGGTTTACCTCGGCACCTGTTCTAATTCAACCTGATGTCTCCCAGCCTTTTATTGTCGAGGTAGATGCGTCAGAGGTGGGAGTGGGAGCTGTATTGTCTCAGGGTCCGTCTCCTGGCAAATGGCGTCCTTGCGCTTTCTTTTCCAAAAAATTATCTTCTGCGGAGAAGAATTATGATATTGGAAATAGGGAACTGTTGGCGATTAAACTGGCGCTTGAAGAGTGGCGTCACTTCTTAGAGGGAGCAATCCACCCCGTCACGGTGATTACGGATCACAAGAACCTTCTGTACCTAGAATCGGCTAAGCGTCTCACCCCTAGACAAGCTAGGTGGTCGCTATTCTTTACCAGATTTAACTTTGTAATCACCTATCGTCCTGGGGCAAAAAATACCAAGGCAGACGCATTATCTCGTAGTTTCCCTGGAGGGGGTAATGTTTGTGATCCGGTACCTATTTTACAAAGAGGAGTGGTTGTCTCTGCTGTACACTCTGTTCTAGAGGGAAAGGTGTTAGAGGCTCAGGGGGACGCCCCGGCCTCTTGCCCCTCAGAGAAATTGTTTGTACCGTTAAACCTGCGTCTTGAATTATTAAAAGAACATCATAATTCGGCACTTGCTGGACACCCGGGTAGTAAAGCAACCTTGGAGCTTTTATCTCGTCGTTTTTGGTGGCCAAGGTTGTGTCAGGATGTAATGGATTTCGTGTCTACTTGTGCACGCGCGAAAGTCTCTCATACACGTCCAGCAGGGTTTTTATTGCCACTTTTCATCCCCAATAGGCCATGGACACATCTGTCAATGGATTTCATCACTGACTTACCGTTGTCGGCGGTAAACAGTTATCTTGGTAGTAGTAGACAGGTTTAGCAAAATGGTACACTTTATTGCGCTACCCGCACTTCCTAATGCTAAAACTCTCGCTCAGGTGTTTATCAGTGAAATCGTGAAGCTTCACGGGGTCCCTTCCGATGTGGTTTCGGATCGGGGAACCCAGTTTATTTCTAAGTTTTGGAAAGCTTTTTGTTCCCGTTTGGGGGTTCACTTGTCCTTTTCCTCAGCTTTCCATCCTCAGTCGAATGGACAGACTGAGCGTACCAACCAAAACCTAGAAACATATTTAAGGTGTTTTGTGTCTGAAAACCAAGAGTTGTGGTCATCATATTTACCGTTAGCTGAGTTTGCCATAAATAATCATTATCAGGAGTCCACTGGCAAGTCACCATTCCTTGGTGCATACGGTTTTCATCCCCAATTTTGTACTTTCAAAGAGGGGGGGTCTTCTGGGGTTCCCGAAGAGGAAAGGTTTTCTTCATCTCTTTCATCGGTATGGCAGAAGGTGCAAGTTAACTTGAAAAAGATGAGTGGTAAATATAAATGCATGGCCGATAAGAAACGGTCGCCAGGTCCGGACCTAGGAGTGAATGACTATGTGTGGTTGTCTACTAGGAATATTAAGTTGAAGGTTCCTTCTTGGAAACTGGGTCCTAGGTTCATTGGTCCCTATAAAATAGTAGCCATCATTAACCCTGTGGCTTTTCGCCTGGAGCTACCTCAGACTTTTAAGATCCATAACGTCTTCCATAAATCGTTACTCAAGAGGTATGTTCCACCTCTAGAACCATCGCCGCTGCCACCTCCTCCTGTCATTGTGGCTGGTAATCTGGAGTTTCAAATAGCCAGAATTGTTGATTCTCGTCGGGTCCGCCGCTCTCTTCAGTATCTGGTGCATTGGAGGGGTTACGGTCCCGAGGAAAGAATGTGGGTTCCAGCGTCAGAGGTAAACGCCAACAGGTTAATTCAGACTTTCCATGCCTCTCATCCGGAGAGACCTGGTCCTGAGTGTCCGGAGGCCCCTCGTGAAAGGGGGGGTACTGTCACGAGGGTATCAAGAGCCACGTCTGACTCCGTTATACCCGGGGTCAGGAAGTCGCAGCGGGTGGCTGCGCGCTCTATATCTAAAGATCACGTTGTTTTTTAGTGATTGTTTTCTGTGTTTGCCTTGCTATCCTTTTTGTCTCTCTCAGGGATCCGTAGCTTCTCCTCCTCAGCTGTTTCTTGTCTGCCACTCCCTACCTCCTTATATTCTCCCCTCACACTTCTCTAGTTGCCAGTTATAGAGCTTCCTGCCTGGACATCTATACTGACCCACTGGAGTGGTTAATCCTGGTTGTCGTTCCTGTGTGCTACCCTCCGGATCCCTGTTGGGCTTATTGTTGTCTCCTGTTGTCGCCCACCTGGGAATATATGTTGAGTCTGTGTTGTCTGTCCTCCCCTTGGTGTTTTCCCTTAGAGTTAGTGGTGCGGACTAGTGTTCCCATCGCTCTGTTCACTACCTAGGGCTCAGCTCAGGGAAAGCCAGGGCTTTAGGCACGTGATCGGCGTACGGGTGAGGAACCCGTCTAGGGACGTCAGGGCAGCCAGGTGCCAGCCGCCAGGTGAGTCAGGGGTCACCATCTTCCTTCTCACTTGGGCAGGGCCTTCCTCGTTCCCTCCCTCTGTGTCACGTATGTGATAGCCACGCCGACCGTGATACAGGGCCACTGCACTTTGAACGGCGCTGTGTTTCCTATTTCATTAGAAGTGCTAGATCCTTCAAGGAACAGCTGACCGTGAAGGAGTGGCAATCAGACCTTTACCAATCAGATAATAATGCCATATGCTGAGGATAACTCATCAATATCAAGAGCCTGGAAAACCCCTTAGGCCCCTTTCACACGGGCGAGTATTCCGCGCGGATTCGATGCGTGAGTTGAACGCAATGCACCCGCACTGAATACCGACCCATTCATTTCTATGGGGCTGTTCACATGAGCGGTGATTTTCACGCATCACTTATGCGTTGCGTGAAAATCGCAGCATGCTCTATATTCTGCGTTTTTCACGCAACGCAGGCCCCATAGAAGGCAATGGGGTTGCGTGAAAATCGCAAGCATCCGCAAGCAAGTGCGGATGCGGTGCGATTTTCACCATGGTTGCTAGGAGACGATCGGGATGGAGACCCGATCATTATTATTTTCCCTTATAACATGGTTATAAGGGAAAATAATAGCATTCTGAATACAGAATGCATAGTAAAACATCGCTGGAGGGGTTAAAAAAAAAAAAAAAAAAAATTAACTCACCTTAGTCCACTTGATCGCGAAGCCCGGCTGCTCGTCTGTCTCCTTTGTTGAACAGGACCTGTGGTGAGCATTAATTACAGGCACAGGACCTGTGATGACGTCACTCCGGTCATCACATGATCTTTTACCATGGTGATGGATCATGTGATGACCGGCGTGACGTCACCACAGGTCCTTTTCCTTTAATTAATGCTCACCACAGGTCCTGTTCAACAAAGGAGACAGACGAGCAGCCGGGCTTCGCGATCAAGTGGACTAAGGTGAGTTAAATTATTTTTTCTTTTTTTTAACCCCTCCAGCGCTATTTTACTATGCATTCTGTATTCAGAATGCTATTATCTTCCCTTATAACCATGTTATAAGGGAAAATAATACAATCTACAGAACACCGATCCCAAGCCCGAACTTCTGTGAAGAAGTTCGGGTTTGGCTACCAAACATGCGTGATTTTTCTCACGCGAGTGCAAAACGCATTACAATGTTTTGCACTCGCGCGGAAAAATCGCTGGTGTTCCGCTTTACGCACCCGCACATTTTCCCGCAACGCCCGTGTGAAAGAGGCCTTAAGGTGGTGAAACTGAGTTTTCTCAGACCCTGGCCAACACTGCAGCCGTTCATCGCAGCCGGCGTGCCTCCAAAACCTGATGCTAAGCCGAGTGTCCAGCCTGGAGCATGAGAGAATGGAGAGAAGAGCTGGGAGAAGATTTCTCCTGCACTGTACATAACACAGGGGTCACTGCCCGGAGTCTACTTTACTGCAGCTCTAAGGTGGAGCCTCACCTGAAGAAACCTCACAATTCCCTTCCTCCATTCATGATTCCATACCTGTGGTCACATGGACTGGAATGTCCTCCTCCACCTCACTCTTACACGGGGGATCGCCCATCATCCACTCTTCTTCATCCTCCACCTTAATATCAGTCAGATCTTCCCCTTGATTTGTCATCTGTAACAAGTCAGTACAATACAGCAGACAGGTGGGAAATCTAACAGATCCACATAAGAGACCCCCACAATCTATGACCCCTCTATGACTGCAGGACCCCCCTATATAGATATGTATAGGGCTCTGCTCCATCTACCTGATGGTTCTCTGGAAGCTTCTCCTCTGGACAGTCCTGGGAATACAGAGGACGGGGACATCTCTCAGGGGGATTTCTTTCTATGAGTCCATCTGTAAGAAACACATAGTGAAAGGATAGATTGATTACATGTGATGATAAGATAATGGGAGTAGTATCCAGGGGACCCTCGATGCAGACAATTCTTACACTGATGAGCGCTACATAAATCCATCTCCTCTTCTTCAACTTTAAACTCAACCTTAATATCCATCAGATTTTCATCCTAGACAAGAAAAATTTAAATTGATCTTTGGTCCAATCACTTTCTGGTCAGATTCTGGTGAGACATCAGCTCCATCTACCTGATGGTTCTCTGGGAGCTTCTCCTCTGGACAGTCCTGGGAATACAGAGGACGGGGACATCTCTCGGGGGGATTTCCTTCTATGAGTCCATCTGTATGAAACACACAGGGATAGGAGAGATTATTACATGAGATGATGAGAGTAGTATCTATGTGATCTTTACACTTTTATAATCAGGACGATCTCCTCTTACCTGGTGATGTCAGAGGCCGGTGAGCCTCCATCATGGCCTCCTTGTACAGATCCTTGTGTCCTTCTACATATTCCCACTCCTCCATGGAGAAATAGAGCACCACATCCTGATACCTTATAGGAACCTGACAACACAATGACACCGTCATCACACAGACCCCTTCAGTGCTTTTGATGGTGAATTTCCCAGCATTCCCAGCAGTTTCACCTCTCTAGTCAGCAGCTCAAGCATCTTGTGGGTGAGTTCTAGGATCTTCTGCTCATGTATCAGGGGGGGAGGCTCTGTGATGGGGGTCCTGCTCCATCCTCCTGACTCATGGATGATGGGAGTCCCTCCCAATGTCTTCTTCACTAGGGTGTAATCCTGTGGATGGAGAGAGACACTTAGGGAAAGAAATTATTTCTTGACTCCAGACCTACATTTAGAATTGCTCCCTAGATCATGGTCTCATCTCCAGTAATCTAGACATTAGAAGCTGGAATATTACTACCCTCCAGACCTCCAGGCTCCTTCTGGACTCTTCTAGAGAATCCCCCATGACTCCTTCCTCCGGCAGAGAGCTCCATAGTCTCACTGCTCTTACAGTAAAGACTCCTCTTCTATGTTGGTTGAGAAACCTTCTTTCCTCTAGATGTAGTGGAGGCTTCCTTGTTATAGTCCAGTATCTTCTAGATGTCACACTAGTGGTAGAAATATTCCCTTCAGGCCACAGTCCAGGCCATCTCCTCCTCTGCTTCCTCTCCTCCTGGGTACAACGTGCCTACTTACCTTCTCATGGCTCCTACAACATGACTATTGGTCCCCATGATACATCACTGACCATACTGGTGGCTGATCTTGAGGTTCTCCATCACTTGGAAGGTCTGAAGGCCGTTCTACAGGACCCTGGATTCTCCTTTCCGATGTCTGACTTGTTACAGAATACAATAAAAAGGAGTGAAATCTAGAAAAGTTTACCTCTCCACTCAGCAGGGTGATGATCTCCAAGGTAAAGTCTAATATTCTTCTGCTGATCTCCTTCCTGTCCATCCTTGGTGGTCATTCAGGAGAAGAGGAGAGAACTGGAGGAGCTGGAGGCTTCTAGTACTGCAGGCGCCTTTATGAGGAGAGGAGAGGCTGGAAATCCTCCAGGAACAAGAGCATAAGTGAGATCCAGAACCGCACTTACTGCTCCTGGAGAGACCCCGCTTCTCAGAGCCCCCAGCACCGGGGATAAAGGGGGATTCTGGAGAAATGGCTGATACCAGAGAGAAGAAGAGGCTCCAGACACCACAGCAGTGACTATCGATCAGGACCTGCTCTGGATCTGCTGCACTGCAAGAGCTGAAGGACCTGGGATGATGTCACCATCATGTGATCAGGAGGGGCGGAGCTCAGCAGTGGAAAGTTTAAGTGGTGGTGAAAGACCTCTGATGATGTCACCGTCATGTGATTAGGAGGGGCGGAGCTAAGCAGTGGAGAGGATAAGTGGTGGTGAAAGACCAGTGATGATGTCACCATCATGTAACATAGTTCGGCCAGGTTCTCATCACTATTTAGTTTTCCATTCTTCTGATCCGTTAGAACAGAAAAATAAAGAAAAAACGATCCTGTATTTAAAGGTTCCGTTATGCTTAGTTATGCACAGTTGACATCCGTGTTAGCAATTTCCACCTGCAGGACTTTATTTCTGTCCCCGTAGCTGTGTATGTAGTATCATCATATGATCTAGGACACCAGGATTATAGAAGGACATCTGTTCGTAGAGATACATTAGATCCCCGACTTCAGTTATTTCAGGGGGAGTTAGAAGAACTTTGAATTTGAATGAAAGAATCCCTCGACTACAAAGGGTTATTTCTGTGTCAGCTGCAGGGGTTAATGTGTCCTTTCGGCCGTACGCTGATCGGAGGAGGAAGAGTCAGATGAAGGTTATTGTGCCGGTATGTGGACACTGCAGGAAGAAGTAGTCCGCTGGGCAGTGCTGGATGTGGTCCGCATTGTATGGATGTTTTACAGATTAGGAAGGCACAGGTAAAGGGATTAGAGATGAGCGAATCGAAGATGACGACGTGAAATTCATTATGAATTTGAGGAACAATTCGATTCGCACCGAATGCGAATTTCCTCGCGCTTCGTAGTAACGAATCGCATTTTTCCTAAAATGGCGGCTGCACGTGTGAGGACATGGAGAAAGGAAGTCTGGGAAGGCGGGATCACCCATACTGACATGCATGCAGCCAATCAGCAGCCAGCCAGCCCTGTGATGTCACAGCCCTATAAATAGCGCAGCCATCTTAGATTCTGCCATTCACCAGCGTACTTGGTACATGGTCCTTTTTAAGAACCCTCGTGCTAAATTACAGATTATTACGTTGGGAGCGGTAAATGTACCCCGGTAAAACACGTTTCTTTTTAGAAGCTTTTGAAGATGCTACACTTTTGAATGTATATAAAATGTATTTGTATGTAACGCATTATATTGTTTTTATTTGTTTTATATAATTATTTTTTACTTTGAATGTATATAAAATGTGTTTGTATGCAACGTCTTGTAATTAGTTTTACATAAACTCTTTTTATATAAAATGTAGCCCGCTTTTTTCTTTTTTACAATAATGCCACTATCTGGATTAGTAAAAATTGCATAAAGAGTTGGGTCGCATTGTTTGATAGTCATAGAAACATAGAAACATAGAATGTGTCGGCAGATAAGAACCATTTGGACCATCTAGTCTGCCCAAACGCTGCCTAAAAACGTTGCTAAAATGACGGGTATTGCCGAGATATTGTAAAAAACAGTACTGCACGCCGAAAGCTGTCGCTCTTATGGCGGCGTAGAGCCCTTATTCAGAGAAGTACGAAAATTTGTTTGCATATCTAACTACGGCGAACAGTAATACTAACGTTTGTGGACAACGAGTCATTTTCAGGTCATTACCAAAGAAATCCTTTGTGCTTCAACCACTATAATGTGAATTATGCGGCCTTATATTTGGACGGGGCAACAGATACCCGCAAAACCATTTCAACCTAATTTCCAGGATGTATCAGCGGTTCGAGAATATATGTCGCTCGTGCATATTTCGGGAATGGCTGTAAAAATGTCATGGAAAGGGCTAGAGGGATGAAAATGGCATAAAATTTTGGTTAAGAGCATGGCAAGTGCTCTGCAAACAAATGTGGATAGGGAAATGACTTTAAATAACATAAAATACGTAAAAATAAAAAATAATAATCTTGATCTAGGAGGACGAGGTCCATATGGAGTAGGAGCTTGAGGAGGCGGTGTAGGTGGAAGCGGCGGTGGAGGAGGAGGAGGTAGCCTACACTGCTTTTTGGTTTTGAATTTATTTCAATTTTTTTTAAATAGGGTACCCCCTAAAACAATGGAAAATATAACCTGTGATAACCCCCTCCAGTCGTGCTAAACACACGTTCAGATAATATACTGGCTGCAGGGCAGGCCAGCACCTCCAAGGCGTAAAGGGCAAGCTCAGGCCATGTGCCCAGTTTGGAGACCCAGAAGTTGAAGGGGGCAGACCCATCATTCAGTAAATGTAGGCTTGTGCACACATACTACTCCACCATGTTGGTGAAATGCTGCCTGAACGTCTTTCCATATCAGCTGGTGGTGCTGGTTGTTGTGGCGTGCTGACAAAACTTTTCCACATTTCGGCCATGCTAACCCTGCCATCTGAGGTGCTGGCGGTGCCCCAGCTGCGTTAGCGACTTCTTCCTTGTCCTCTGCCTTCGCCTTGTTTTTCCACTGTGCCCCCGCTGTCAGGTGGGAATGCCACCAGCAGCGCGTCTACCAGCGTGCGCTTGTACTCACTCATCTTACGATCACGTTCCAGTGACGGAATTAAGGACAGTACGTTGTCCTTGTAACGGGGATCCAGCAGCGTGGCCACCCAGTAATCAGCACAAGTTAGAATGTGGGCAACTCGGCGGTCGTTGCAGAGACACTGCAGCATGTAATCGCTCATGTGTGCCACCTCGTCATCCTCCAGAACTGTGCCCTGGCTGGACAATTGTGTACCTAGCGTTTGTGGGTGCAGGAACCCACCCTCGGAGCCACTTGTGAATGACTAGCCGGAAACCCTACGAAATTATCCCTCTTCCTCCTCCTCCTCCTCCTCCTGTGCCACATCCTCTTCCATCATCGCCAGCAGCGTTTTTTCAAGGAGGCATAGAAGTGGGATAGTAACGCTGAGAACAGCGTTATAGGCACTGGCCATGTTGGTGAAGTACTCGAAACAGCGCAATAAGGAACACAGGTCTCGCATGGAGGCCCAGTCATTGGTGGTGAAGTGGGGCTGTTCCGCAGTGCGACTGACCCGTGCGTGCTGCAGCTGAAACTCCACTATCACCTGCTGCTGCTCGCACAGTCTGTCCAGCATGTGCAAGGTGGAGTTCCACCTTGTGGGAACGTCGCAGGCGGTGAGCGGGAAGGCCGAAGTTACGCTGCAGCGCTGACAGGCAAGCAGCAGGGTGAGAATGCCGAAAGCGCCCACAGAAGGCCCGCACTTTATTCAGCAGCTCTGACATGTCGGGGTAATTTTTAAGGAATCTCTGCACCACCAAATTCAGCACATACGCCAGGCAAAGGATGTGTGTCAAACCATCTAGTCCCAGAGCTGCTACGAGATTTCGCCCATTATCGCACACTACCAGGCCGGGCTTGAGGCTGACTGGCGCCAACCACTCATCGGTCTGTTGTTCAAGGCCCGTCCACAGCTCCTGCGCGGTGTGGGGTTTGTCCCCCAAACAGATACGTTTTAAAACTGCCTGCAGTCGTTTACCCCTGGCTGTGCTGAAGTTGGTGGTGAAGGTGTTACACTGACCAGATGAGGAGCTGGTAGAGGATGAGGAAGCGCAGTAGGAGGAGGAACCAACAGGAGGCAAACTGAAGCACCCTGCAATCCTCGGTGGTGGAAGGACATGCGCCAAACTGCTATCCGCCTCAGGCCCAGCCGCCACTGCATTTACCCAGTGTGCTGTTAGGAAGATATAACGTCCCCGACTGTGCTTACTGGTCCACGTATCCGTAGCCAGGTGCACCTTGCCACAGACGGCGTTGCGCAGTGCACACCTGATTTTGTCACCCACTTGCTTGTGCAGTGAAGGGATGGCTCGCCTGGAAAAGTAGTGGCGGCTGGGCACGACATACTGTGGGACAGCCACCGCCATAAGCCCTTTAAAACTCTCTGTCTCCACCAGAGGGAATGACAGCATTTCAAAGGCCAGTAATTTAGAAATGCTGGAATTCAGGGCTAGGGATCACGGGTGGGTAGGGGGGTACTTCCTCTTTCTCTCCAGTGTTTGCGAGATGGAGAGCTGAACGCTTCCGTGGGACATTGTGGAGATGCTTGGTGACCCAGATGGTGGTGTTGCTGGCAGATCCTCTGTTTGCGGGGTGGCAGGTGGCACTGTCCCTCCAAAGGTGGATGAAGAGGCCGAGACTGCAGCAGAAGAGAAAGCAGGAGGAGCCAGAGACCTTTCTTTGTTTTTGAGGTGTCTACTCCATTGCAGCTCGTGCTTTGCACTTAGATGCCTGGTCATGCAGGTTGTGCTCAGCTTGAGAACGTTTATGCCTCACTTCAGGCTCTGATTGCACAGCGTGCAAACCACTCGTGTCTTGTCATCAGCACCTTGTCTGAAGAACTGCCACGCCAGGGAACTCCTTGGAGCTGGCTTTGGTGTGCTCGGTCTCTTGCTGCAGTGGGCAGTAGCAAGCGTACTGTCTAGGGGATGGCCGCTCCGCTTTTGCACCCTGCTCCCTTTTCTGCTGTGCTGGTGGCTCTGTACGACCACCGCCTCTTCCTCCGAACTACATAGGTCACTCGCATAACCTTGATTCCATGTGGGGTCAACAACCTCATCGTCCTCCACATCATCTTCCACCCAGTCTTCACCCCTGCCCTCCTTGTCGGTCTGCACACTTTTGAAAGCCTCAGCAGTTGGCACCTGTGTTTCGTCATCATCCGAGACGTCTTGCGATGGTCCTCCCATGTACTTATCTTGAAACATAAGTGGTTGGGCATCGGTGCACTCAATTTCTTCCACTTCTGGGGCAGGGCTAGGTGGATGGCCCTGGGAAACCCTGCTAACAGAGTCATCAAAAGCAGAAGAGACTGCTGCATGACTTGGAGCTCAGACTGCTTGGCTGATTTGCAAGGGGGTGAGGTGAAAGACTGATGGACATTGGCTGCAGTTGCCAACTCTGATCTTTCAGCAGGAGACTGGTTGGGAGACAATGTGAAGGAACTGGAGACACCGTCAGCAACCCAATCTACTATCGCCTGTACTTGTTCTGGCCTCACCATTCGTAGAGCCGCATTAGGCCCGACCAAATACCGCTGCAGGTTCTGTCACCTACTCACACTTGAGGAAGGGGTTTCACGTGTGCGTGTAGCTGGCACAGATCGACCACGTCCTCTCCCTGCAACAGGAGCTCCACCGGCAGCACCACGACCTGGGCCACGTCCCTTATTTGACGCTCTCCTCATATTTCTCAAGTTTAGGATCTTGCCCTAAATGGGTGTTTAATTAATAGCAGAATAGAACGACAGTATATAAAGGTTGTATGTCACACGTACAGATGCAGACTAGGCCGCAATTAATTTTTTTTGCCCAAAATGGGTGTTTAATAACTGAATAGAACCACAGTATCTAAAGGGTGTATCTCACATGTCCTGATACAGATTATCAAATTCTTGCAGTTCAGAAACTTGTTTCCTCAAGGTTGTCAAAGCGGACTCCAGCAGGAAATATCAACCGCATGGCAAGCAGTGCGAGTCAGAACTAAATAGAGCCTCAGTAATGACCACAAGCTGCACCTGACAAGAGGTGTGGTCATTACCAAACATAAACACTGCAAGATGAAAACAGAGAGACTGTCAGATACCCTTATGTGCCGCAAGTCTCTCAGATCTTCTCACCTTTGTCATGGGAGGGACTGTGACAACACCTTAAGGGAGATTTTCTGACACAACTGCCATGATTTATGCCTGGTTTGCCACCCAATCAAATTCTGGACGGGTTTAAGATGTTGTAACTTGTAACACAGTAGTCAGAAGTGCATGGTTATCTCAGGGGGCTATGTAGAATAACTGCTTAAATTCAAAGTTCTATCTCAATTTTCTGTGGTCAAAGCCAAGGGCTTACTAGCACCACCTAATATATACAGTGGATAAAATAGGTATTTGATACAGTGTTGATTTTGAGATTTTTCCAACCTACAAAGAATGGAGAGGTCTGTAATTTTTATCGTAGGTACAATTCAGCTGTGAGGGACAGATTAAAAAAAAAATCTGAAAATCACACTGTATGATTTTAAAATTTTTGATTTACATTTTATTGCATGAAATAAGTATTTGATCACCTACCAACCAGCAAGAATTCTGTCTCTCACAGACCTGTCAGTTTTTTTTTTTAGAAGCCCTCCTACTCTGCACTCATTACCTGTATTAATTGCACCTGTTTGAACTCGTTACCTGTATAAAAGACACCTGTCCACACACTCAATCCATCACACTCCAACCTCTCCACCATGGCCAAGACCAAAGAGCTGTCTAAGGACACCAGAGACAAAATTGTAGACCTACACACGGCTGGAAAGGCTATAGGACAATAGCCAAGCAGCTTGGTGAGAAGGCAACAACTTTTGGCGCAATTATTAGAAAATGAAAGAAACACAAGATGACTGTCCATTTTCACTGGTCTGGAGCTCCATGCAAAATCTCAACTCGTGGGTGATGATGATTCTAAGAAAAGTCAGGAATCAGCCCAGAAGTACACGGGAGGACCTGGTCAATGACCTCAAGAGAGCTGGGACCACAGTTTCAAAGATTACCATTAGTAACACACTACGCCGTCATGAATTAAAATCCGGCAGGTTAGGCAAGGTCCCCCTGCTCATGCCAGCACATGTCCAGGCCCATTTGAAGTTTGCCAATGACCATATGGATGATTCAGAAGAGGCATGGGAGAAATTTATGTGGTCAGATGAGAACAAAATAGAAATTGTTGATATCAACTACACTCACCAAGTTTGAAGGAAGAAGGATGAATACAACCTCAAGAATACCGTCCCAACCATTAAGCATGGGGGGGGACATCATATTTGGGGGGGTTCTGCAAAGGGGACAGGACGACTGCACCATATTAAGGGAAGGATGGATGGATGTATCGCAAGTTTTTGGCCAACAACCTCCTTCCCTCAGTAACAGCATTGAAGATGGGTCGTGGCTGGGTCTTTCATGCATAACAATAACCCGAAATACACAGCTAGGGCAACTAAAGAGTGGCTCCATAAAAAGCATTTCAAGGTCCTGGAGTGACCTAGCCAGTCTCCAGATTTTAACCCAATCAAAAATCTTTCGAGGGAGCTGAAACTCAATGTAGCCCAGCGATAGCCCCGACACCTGAGAGATCTGGAGAAGATCTGTACGGAGGAGTGGGCCAAAATCCCTGCTGCAGTGTGTGCAACCTGGTCAAGAACTACGGGAAACGTCCGACCTCTGTAACTGCAAAGGTTTCTGTACCAAATATTAAGTTCCGTTTTTCTATTGTATCAAATACTTATTTCATGCAATAAAATGCAAATTAATTATTTACAAATCATACAATGTGATTTTCTGGATTTTTTTTTTAGATTCTGTCTCTCAAATTTAAAGTGTACCTACGATAAAAATTACAGACCTCTCCATTCTTTGTAGGCGGGAAAACTTGCAAAATCACCAGTGTATCAAATACTTATTTTCCCCACTGTATAGGGGCGGGGGGGGGGCATTTATCATTGTAGGTGTATTTGAGTCAAGTTTTTATATTAGTGTCCTGCACCTGCACCAAACTTATAAAAACGTCACCTAGTAATAATGAATGTGGAGCAGACTGGGACATGCAACAATTCCCTGAACCAACATAAAACACACTCCAAGCTCCCAGAACACGTCAGTAGCAATGGCCCAATCTGCAGTAATCCAGACCACATGGCTGCAGTGTTTATCGAATGCGTACAGTCTAAGGGCTCATGCACATGTGTATTTTGTGGTCCGTAAGACACGGATCCGCAAAAAATACTGATGGCGTCCGTGTGCATTCCATATTTTGCAGAATGGAACAGCTGGCCCTTAATAGAGCAGTCCTATCTCTGTCCATAATGTGGACAATACTAGGACTATTTTGTTGTGGAATGGACATATGGAAACGGAATGCACACGGAGTAACTTTTTTTTTATTTTTATGGACCCATTAAAAAGAATAGTTCCGCACACGGTCCGCAAAAAAACTAAACGGGAACAGAATTAAAATACATTAGTGTACATGAGCCCTAAGGGGGGAATTTATCATGGGGGTAATATCTAAAGTCAGTTTTGCATGAGTCTGGGTTGGAGTACTTTGTATAGAAATACTACTCCAGTTTTTCTAGTTGCAAATTATGAACCTGCCTTAAAAGTGCTGTAAGCAGGAAACATAACCTCTTTTGTACTCCAATACCAGAAGTGGGGCCAAAAAGGGCCGAGGTCAAAATGCCACAAAATTTTGTCCAAGAGTAAGGCATGCAACATCACGTCAACATTTTATTATCAAAATCCTGGTCACCAGATCTGATAAATGAAAAATATACATAAAGAAGTCTACGTGAAGAAAACGCTACACCTCACTAGAATTCACTATAAAAAAAATACCCTTAATAGGAGCTAAATGTCAGAATATTAGCATCTTTTTTTTCCAGGGGAAAACATGTTTCTTAATAAGCATGTCCTGACTGCGCACACGTGAAACCTGACAGGCCATGAGGGGCACTCTGGCATTAACAGCACCCGTGACCTTGGATGTGACTGTTAGGAGGAACTCCACTTCCACACTTTCCTAAAGCATTAGACTCTTGAGGACTGAAGCGACCCCCAAATATGTCCGTACACAACGCTTCCCGCATCCATCCAGTAAGGCTGAAGGAACGCCCCGGTTACAGATGCGCAGCACTCCAATGAAGATGTTGCTTTCTAGCATAAGATAGGTAGACCTCTAGCACACTGGCCTTCAATGGTCACACAGCAGAGCGGTACTTGGAGGGTGTGGGTACGTTTAGAGTAGCAAGGAACAGATTATTATATTTAAGATTTAATATAACAGTACAGTGCTAAAGGTTACAAATAGATGACAAAAAGGGACATACTGATAATCAAACAGTACAGAAATAGAATGAGGATGAAATAATGGATGGCATACCAGTTAGATCGGTGAGGGATCTACACTGGGATAACAGTGGAAAGTTGGCCAGACTTACACTAGGTGTATCCCCAGGAATCTGAACCAGGTGTGGTTTACAGTAGACTTAGACAGCCTCCTTCACCCTCCTTTTTGTCATTGACAGGAGGCTGGCCAATATGAATGCAAAAAGTGAAAGGTTGTATGGCATAATTATAATTTGAGCAAAAACATCTTGTAGGTGTCCCCGAGTAGGATAATGGGACCACCAAGGTTTACACAACATTTTTACCAACCCAGGCATACCAAGCACAAATATGAAATATTAATCAGGCCAACCAATATATAATTTGGTAGTTTTCCTAAGGCTAAAAATCCTGGTGCGTGTGCTTGGAACACGCTGACTTACAGTGATGACATCAATTGACCATGGGACTTCCATTCCAATATTATAATCACTCACATTTATCATCATTACATTCACACAGAGAAAGCTTCATTCCAACAACTCCTTTTTGGTGTGTTATTTCTGTGTCAGAGTGTATAAAGTTATTTCCAGGTTTACTTGGTGATCCCTGAGCGCTACTTGTATTTTTCTCTCTTTGTGAGAAACCCATCAAGGAATATCAGTAGTATTAAGTCAGAGCAACTGGACTGGTATTCCACAAGTCATCCGACTGTCTTTGTAAATTACAATACCTTATATGAGAAATCTCCGACACTAGTTATTCATGGTACAGCTATGGAGGTAAGGTGTTGATTGCATTTGCATTAATGATGTTATTAGGTGTAATTATACTGCATCAGGAGAGGTGTTAGGACAGCATTGTAAGTGGCAGTGTATATTGCCGGAGATTTCTTGTACAAGCCATTATATATGAGAAAGGAATTCAGATGACCAGTGAAAAGTCTTTGAGAAATAAATACATGTCCAGTTGCTCTGATTTATTACTACTGATATATCATGACCTAGATGAATGAAGACCTCCACAGACCGCCAAGGAAGATATGAGATGTATAACTGGCTGTGCATGATCTCTATGGGAGAGTAGGCAATTAAAGCTCCACTGTAAGAGACCAATAGACAGTGAGGCCTCATTCACACTTTTGTATTTCGGTCGGTATTTTGTATCAGTATCTGTAAGCCGTAACAGGGAACGGAATAAAACAGAGAAAAGTATAATGGAAAGTCTTCCATGGTCGGGAGCTACTCCTATTTATATCCTACAAATACTGGTGTACGATACTGACCAGAATACACAAGTGTGAATGAGGCAAAGAGAAGGAAATGGAAGGAAATAGAAGATCTGGGTTTTTTAACAAATTATTGTCAACTCAATTTGTTATTTTTCCCCATCACCTTTATTTTGATATATTGTATTAATGAAGAGCAAATACCCATTCCATATGTCCACATAGGTTACATAAAAGTCTACAGGAGGTGTCCTTCCGTTTCTCACTGTCTCCCTCTGGATTCTCCTGCAGAGCTGGCGGAGGTATGAATACGGTAAGAAGCAAGGTCCATGGGGACAATCATCTTCACTGCTCTTACAGTAAACAACTCTCCTCTTCTTCTTTTTTCTCATATCCATAATACTTTTCCTCCATGGATCCTGGTCACTGGGTAATATAATTTGGCTCTTTGGCAGACCCAGGGTAATTCCACAGAAAAATATACTCTCATATAGGCTGTTTAATGCATGGAAACTTTTCCCACATTCCAAACAACAATTTCATTTCTTCTATGTGTGAATTCTCTAATGAGTTTGAAATTCTGTTTTTCTTTTTCACATAAAGAAAATCAAAATGGCTTCTCTCCTGTGTGAATTTTCTCATGTGAAACAAGACCTGACTTTTTTGTAAAACAGTCACCACATTTGGAGCATATAAAGGTTTTTTCTTCTGTGTGACTTATCTGATGCACCTTGAGGCTCCCTTTATAACGAAAACCTTTCCCACATTCTGCACATGAATACTGCTCTCCTATGTGACTTCTCTCATGATCAACAAGCAGTGGTCTATATAGAAAACCTTTCCCACATTTTGAACATAAATACGGCATCTCTCCTGTGTGACTTCTCTCATGATCAGCAAGCTGTGATTCATATATAAAACCTTTCCCACATTTTGAACATAAATACGGCTTCTCTCCTGTGTGACTTCTCTCATGATCAGCAAGCTGTGATTTATATATAAAAGCTTTCCCACATTTTGAACATGGATACGGCTTCTCTCCTGTGTGAACTATCTGATGTCTAGCAAGCAGGGATTTATATATAAAACCTTTCCCACATTTTGAACATAAATACGGCTTCTCTACTTTGTGCCATTTCTCATGATCAGTAAGCTGTGATTTATATATAAAACCTTTCCCACATTTTGAACATGGATATGGCTTCTCTCCTGTGTGAACTCTCTGATGTTTAGCAAGATTGGATTTATGTCCAAAACATTTCCCACATTCGGAACATGAAAATGGTTTCTCCCCTGTGTGAATTTTCTGATGTATAAAAAGACTTGACTTTTTTGTAAAACATTTGCCGCATTCTAAACATGAATACGACGTCTCTGCTGTGTGAATTCCCTCATTCTTCATGACTTGCGATTCATACATAAAACCTTTCCCAAATGTTGAACAGGAATATGACTTCTCTCCTGTGTGACTTCTTCTGTGTGCATATAGACCTGAGATGTCTGTAAACTGTTTTCCACATTCCTCACACTGAAAATTTGCAACCTCTTTGGGCCCGGTACTTGTGATAACAATCTGTGATTGGTCAGGAGAAGGTTCCTTATGATTAGAAGCATTATATGACAGATCTGTTCTGTGAAGTCCTGGATGGACATTACAGGTAATGAGGTTTTCTCCTGAAGAGCCATGCCCGATATCTTCATCTTCTCCTTTATAATTTAGTGATAAGATGAAGTTTCCCTCAGAGTTCTTACTGGGATTTTCTGTTAGGATTAAAAAGACATTTTGTGTTTTCTTTTCAAACAGTAAAGAAGACAATTCTAGAAGCTTCCTATCAGGCTGAGTGCAGTTTTTTATGTAGTTTTATGTCAAAAGGAAGGAGAAGTACAAGTCCTTCCTTTATATTTCCCATTTATATGAATCCTTTCTTGGCCTTGGCACAAAATACTGAATCAAAAACTGAACTAAAAGAAAATCATTTGTGGTCGTGTCCTTATAATTATAATGGATGGGTGATAAAGTCCAGGACTCTGCTCTACACTCACCGATCACTTCTATTACATAAACACAGACCTGAAAACATTCAGAAATCTGAGAATAACACCCTTCTTTGACAATCAGGCCTGTCCTCTGCCCGCACAGTTGGTCCTTAGATATCAAGTGGAGATGATTTTAATACAATAACCTAAACACTTACAGGGGTTGTCCACTCCTTTATAATTAATAGCCTATCCTCAGGCTGGGCCTCCAGTATCTGATTGTCAGGGGTCCCACACACCTCTGATTAGGTCCATCCATTGTGCTTTGGACAGAGCTGGTTCATGTAGTGCTGCTACTATTGAGATGAATGGAAGCAGCACTGCAGTAACCGGCTTCGTCCACAGACTGAGCAGTGTAGTTCCAGCGCTGACTTCCTGCACCGGAACTACTGCAGAACAGCTGATCAGCAGGGGACAAGGTGTTGGATCCCCACCAATCAGATAGTGAAGGTCTATCCCGAGGACAGGTCATCACTTGTAAAGGAATAGACAATCCCCTTATTTGTTGTAATTTTTTTTTTAGGTTTATTTTATTTATTTTTTAGAAAATAGCAATAGATAAAAACTGTCAATCCATGAAAGTAATACAATTCATATACATCTATAAAAATTCTCAAAGCACAAGTCACTGAAATGTAATGCCATTCTGTCATACAAACCAGTCGGACTAAGTCAGATGACTAGCAAATGGTCTTCAAGAAAAAAAGTCCAGTTCTGACTTATCACTACTGATATACCATGACCAAGATGAATGAGAACCTTCACAGAAAGCTCCGTAAGGGTTGTGGCTGTACCAGGTTACTACAGCACAGCTGCCCCTAACTTTAATGGCAGCTGAGCTGCAGTAACCCAGCAGGGCCACTGCACTTTGAACGGCGCTGTGTTTCCTATTTCATTAGAAGTGCTAGATCCTTCAAGGAACAGCTGACCGTGAAGGAGTGGCAATCAGACCTTTACCGATCAGATATTAATGCCATATGCTGAGGATAACCAATCAATATCAAGAGCCTGGAAAACACCTTAAGGTGGTTAAACTGAGTTTCCTCAGACCCTGGCCATCACTGCAGCCGTTCATCGCAGCCGGTGAGCCTCCAAAACCTGATGCTAAGCCGGGTGTCCAGCCTGGAGCATGAGAGGATGGAGAGAAGAGCTGGGAGAAGATTTCTCCTGCACTGTACATAACACAGGGGTCACTGCCCGGAGTGCTACTTTACTGCAGCTCTAAGGTGGAGTCTCACCTGAAGAAACCTCTCAATTCCCTTCCTCCATTCATTACTCCATACCTGTGGTCACATGGACTGGAATGTCCTCCTCCACCTCACTCTTACACGGGGGATCGCCCATCATCCGCTCTTCTTCATCCTCCACTTTAATATCAGTCACATCTTCCCCCTGATTTGTCATCTGTAACAATTCAGGACAATACAGCAGACAGGTGGGAAATCTAACAGATCCACATAAGAGACCCCCACCATCTATGACCCCTCTATGACTGCAGGACCCCCCTATATAGATGTGTATAGGGCTCAGCTCCATCTACCTGTTGGTTCTCTGGGAGCTTCTCCTCTGGACAGTCCTGGGAATACAGAGGACGGGGACATCTCTCGGGGGGATTTTTTTCTATGAGTCCATCTGTATGAAACACACAGGGACGGGAGAGATTATTACATGTGATGATGAGATGATGGGAGTAGTATCTATGTGATCTTTACACTTTTATAATCAAGTTGATCTCCTATTACCTGGTGATGTCAGAGGCCGGGGAGCCTCCATTATGGCCTCCTTGTACAGATCCTGGTGTCCTTCTACATACTCCCACTCCTCCATGGAGAAATAAACCGCCACATCCTGACACCTTACAGGAACCTGACAACACAATGACACCGTCATCACCCAGACCCCTCCAGTGCTGTTACTGGAGAATTTCCCAGTATTCCCAGCAGTGTCACCTCTCCAGTCAGCAGCTCCATCATCTTGTGGGTGAGTTCTAGGATCTTCTGCTCATGTATCAGGGGAGGAGGCTCTGTGATGGGGGTGCTGCTCCACCATCCTGACTCATGGATGATGGGAGTCCCTCCCGATGTCTTATTCACTATGGTGAAATCCTGTGGATGGAGAGAGACACTTAGGGAAAGAAATTCATTCTTAACTCCAGACCTACATTTAGAATTCCCCCCTAGATCATGGCCCCATCTCCAGTAATCTAGTCACTAGAAGCTGGAATATTATTAGCCTCCAGACCTCCAGGCCCCTTCTGAACTCTTCTAGAGAATTTCCCATGACCACTTTCCTCTGGCAGAGAGCTTCATAGTCTCACTGCTCTTACAGTAAAAAATCCTCTTCTAAGTTGGTGGAGAAACCTTATTTCCTCTAGATGTTATGGAGGCCTCCTTATTATAGTCCAGTATCATCTAGATGTCAGACTAGTGGTAGAAATCCTCCCTCCAGGCCACACTCCGGCAATCTCCTCCTCTGCTACCTCTCCTCCTGGGTACAACGTGCCTATTTACCTTCTTATGGCTCCTACAACATGACTATTGGTCTCTATGATCCATCGCTGACCATACTGGTGGCTGATCTTCAGGTTCTCCACCACTTGGAACGTCTGGAGGCCGTTCTTCAGGACCCTGGACTCTTCCTATCACTTCCTATGATGGATTCTCCTTCCCGATGTCTGACTTGTTACAGAATACAATAAAGAGGAGAGAAATCTAGAAAAGTTTACCTCTCCGCTCAGCAGGGAGATGATCTCCAAGGTGAAGTCTAATATTCTTCTGCTGATCTCCTTCCTGTCCATCCTTGGTGGTCATTCAGGAGAAGAGGAGAGACCTGGAGGAGCTGGAGGCTTCTAGTACTGCAGGCGCCTTTATGAGGAGAGGAGAGGCTGGAAATCCTCCAGGGACAAGAGCATTAGTGAGACCCAGAACCGCACTTACTGCTCCTGGAGAGACCCCGCTTCTCAGAGCCCCCAGCACCGGGGATAAAGGGGGATTCTGGAGTAATGGCTGATACCAGAGAGAAGAAGAGGCTCCAGACACAACAGCAGTGACTACCGACCAGGACCTGCTCTGTATCTGCTGCACTGCAAGACCTGGGGTGATGTCACCGTCATGTGATCAGTACAGGAGGCGGAGCTCAGCAGTGGAGAGAAGGACCTGGGATGATGTCACTGTCATGTGATCAGGAAGGGGCAGAGCTCAGCAGCTGAGGGAAGTGGTGATGAAAGACCTGTGAAGATGTCACCGTCATGTGATTAGATTTTCCTGTGGGAGGAGCATTGCTTGGAATATTTATATTTGTCGTCTTTCGCGCCAACATATTCTGCAGTGCTTAACAATCAGGGAGCTCATATACAATCAGAGTCATATATAACATAGCAACAGACAAGTCAACAATTAAAATAAGAGGAGTGAGGGCCCTGCTCCAAGAGCTAACAATCTATGAGGAGATAGGGAGGAGACAAGGTAACAAGTGCTTGTTTTGTACAGTGGTTCCACCATCTTAACACAATAAGGGAGTAGATCTAAGGCTACATGAGCCGTCACCAGCCCATATCTTCTATAGTGATGCGTTTTTACAGACCGCCTATACTTATGGATGCTGTGCTCTTTATTTTAGGCTGGGTTCAGACCTGAGCGTATTTGATATGCGCGTTTAACGCGCGTTTTTGTCGCGCGTTTTTATGCACGTTTTTTGCAATAGTAAACGCGCGTTTGACGCGCGTTTGTGTGATTGACTGCAGTGTCCTATGGCCACAAACGCGCGTCAAAACGCCCCAAAGAAGCTCAAGAACTTGTTTATGCGTTGGGCGCTTTACAGCGCGATCGTACGCGCTGTAAAACGCCCAGGTGAGAACCATTCCCATAGGGAAGCATTGGTTTTCATGTGTTGAGCGTTTTACAGCGCGTTTGAACGCGCTGTAAAACGCTCAGGAGTGAACCTAGCCTTAGGGTGACCACTCTCTTAATCCCCAAGAGGACACTATACCTGGGACAATGGGCGAGGATACAACTCCCAGCATGTTCAGCCTGTTTTAATGTAATATCAGAGAACAATACAGGAGGAGTTATAAGAGAAGAGGACTACAACTCCCAGCATGTCCAGCCTGTTTTGATGTAATATCAGAGAACAATACAGGAGGAGTTATAAGAGAAGAGGACTACAACTCCCAGCATGTCCAGACTGTTATTATATGATAGCAGAGGACTATTCAGAGAGGAAGTGTAGGAGGAGAGGACTACAACTCCCAAGGCTTCTCTGGCTCACCACATCTGCAATGCTGAGCCCCTCCCGAGAATCCTGGACATTTTTGGTAAATTTTTAATCCCAGCCAGACAATTTGTTTAGGCCCAAAAATGGACCATATCTGGGAAAACAAGGACGTGCGGTCGCCCTATTTTAGTGTTATCACATAGTAACTCCGCCCTCCTCCTCGGCACTCCCCCTTTAACCCCTTATGGACCCGGCTCATTTTCACCTTAAGGACCAGGCCATTTTTTGCAAATCTGACCAGTGTCACTTTATGTGTGAATAACTTTAAAACGCTTTTACTTATCCTGGCCATTCTGAGATTGTTTTTTCATCACATATTGTACTTCATGACACTGGTAAAATGAAGTCAAAAAAATTCTATTTTATTTAGTAAAAAATACCAAATTTACCCAAAATTTGGAAAAATTTGCAAATTTCCAAGTTTCAATTTGTCTACTTCTATAATACATAGTAATACCTCCAAAAATAGTTATTACTTTACATTCCCCATATGTCTACTTCATGTTAGGATCATTTTGTGAATGCCATTTTATTTTTTGGGGACGTTACAAGGCTTAGAAGTTTAGAAGCAAATCTTGAAATTTTTCAGAAATTTTCCAAAACCCACTTTTTAAGGACCAGTTCAGGTCTTAAGTCACTTTGTGAGGCTTACATAATAGAAATCACCCCAAAATGACCCCATTTTGGAAACTACACCCCTCAAGTTACTCAAAACTGATTTTACAAACTTTGTTAACCCTTTAGGTGTTCCACAAGAGTTATTGGCAAATGGAGATGAAATTTCAGAATTTCAATTTTTTAGCAAATTTTCGATTTTAATCAATTTTGTTCCAGTAACAAAGCAAGGGTTAACAGCCAAACAAAACTCAATATTTTTTGCCCTGATTCTGTAGTTTGCAGAAACACCCCATATGTGGTCGTAAACTACTGTACGGCCACACAGCGGGGCGTAGAGCGAAAGGAGCGCCGTGTGGTTTTTGGAAGGCAGATTTTGCTGGACTGGTTTATTTACACCATGTCCCATTTGAAGCCCCCCTGATGCACCCCTAGAGTAGAAACTCCATAAAAGTGACCCCATTTTGGAAACTACAGGATAAGGGTGGCAGTTTTGTTGGGACTATTTTTAGGGTACATATGATTTTTGGTTGCTTTATATTACATTTTTGTAATTAGATCACCTACGGTCTCTTGTGAAAGGGTACACTCCCACAGTATTAAAGATAACACAACCAAAAGGAGTGCAAAACACACCACTATAGAGTAGTAAAAAAATCAAGTTTTATTAATGTATCAATAAAATATGGACATGATTAACAACATGTATCAAAATAAAAAAGCAGGGACTAAACACGGTCATACACCACCCTACTATCAGCCCTATCCCAATGGAAATGATAAGTATATCCCTGATGATGGACTGCGGGTTCGCTCGCCGATCCTCTTTCTTTGCCCGGCCTGTATGTACCGCAGATGCCTGGCCGGACGCCGATATGCCACCTCTGTGCCAAGTCTTGGTCGATGGGCATCCGATTAATGCTTTGCTGGACTCTGGGAGCCTGGTAACCATAGTGCATGAGTCCTTAGTGTCTGAGACACTCCCAGAGAAGCAAACCCTGTCCATTGTCTGTATCCATGGGGATCGCCGGGAGTACCCCACTGCCAGGGTTACCATGTCCGTGTTGGGCAAAGAGGTGCAGCATGTCGTCGGAGTGGGGCGCCAAATCCCTTATGCCGCCATACTGGGAAGGGATTTTCCTTTGTTCTGGACTCTATGGAACAGTGATATGCCTTCCCTTAGGGACAGACGACAATCTGGCCCAGTGCCCGAGGATCCCGATGCGGGGATACCAGCCGTAGGGGTCACCACATCACCTGTAGAGTGTCATCCCGATAGGTTTCCCCTAGAGGTGTTGGCAGGCGAATCCGTGGAAACCCCGTCCATCCCGGACCTGGAGGTATCTCGTGACACGTTCGGGACCGCCCAGCTCCAGGATCCGACATTATTGCGGGCGAGGGAAGGGGTGACAGTGGTAAATGGGGTGGCTCAGCACCCAGGGGCCGACTCAGTGTTTCTCCATTTGGCTTTTAACCAGGACCTGCTGTATAGGGTGGACAAAGTGCAGCACGAGGTAGTGGAGCAGCTGGTGGTACCCCAGCCATACCGCCGTGTGGTACTGGACTTGGCCCACTCCCACGTGCTGGGAGGACATTTGGGCCTAAAAAAAAAACAAGAGCGGATTCTGCAAAGGTTCTATTGGCCCGGGGTTTATGAGGAGGTCAAAAGGTTTTGCCAATCCTGTCCAGTGTGTCAGATGACGAGCCCCCAGCCCCACTATCGCAGTCCCCTAGTACCCATGCCCATCATTGAGGTCCCCTTCGAAAGAATAGGGATGGATCTGGTAGGCCCCATAAACAAGTCGGCCAGAGGGCACCAGCATATCTTGGTGGTCTTAGACTATGCCACCAGATATCCTGAAGCGATCCCACTACGTCATACTTCAGCTAAGCTCATAGCTAAAGAACTCATGGGTATGTTCGCAAGAGTGGGGATTCCAAAAGAGATCTTGACCGACCAGGGGACACCCTTCATGTCTAAGGTGACGAGGGAGCTCTGCAAGCTTTTAGGGGTTAAACGGTTACACACGTCCGTATACCATCCTCAAACCGACGGACTAGTGGAGCGCTTTAACAAAACCCTAAAAACTATGCTTAAAAGAACCGTAGCCAAAGACGGAAAGGATTGGGACTTGTTGCTGCCGTATGTATTGTTCGCAGTGCGAGAAGTGCCCCAGGCCTCTACGGGATTCTCGCCCTTCGAGCTATTGTACGGTCGACAGCCAAGAGGGTTGCTGGACATCGCTAAAGAGGCGTGGGAGCAACAGCCCACCCCACACAAGAGTATTATCGAGCATAAAGAAAAGATGCAGGACCGTATCGAGACAGTCCTACCAATCGTCCGGGAACACATGGAGGCCACCCAACTGGCACAGAGCCGGGTATACAACCGGAGTGCCCAGGTCCGGACATTTAACCCGGGTGACCGGGTACTGGTGCTAGTCCCCACCATTGACAGTAAGTTTTTGGCACGGTGGCAAGGTCCCTACGATGTGAAAGAGAAGGTAGGGCCAGTGAATTACAAGATATCCCAGCCAGGCCGGCAGGAGCCAGAACAGGTATATCATGTAAATTTACTGAAATCGTGGAGAGATAGGGAGTGTCTCATTGGGGACGGCCCAAGCACTGTCTTGTCTGCGGGGAAGATCCCAGCTCCACCCGAGGTCCCGGAGGGCACCTCCGCGGTAAAGATAGCGGGTGGTCTGTCGACCAAACAAGCTCAGGAAGCCAAAGAGTTGGTGAGTCAAAATAGGGACGTGTTCTCTGAGCTTCCTGGACGAACTTCGGTAGTCCGACATGACATTGTCACCGATCCCCACGTCAGGGTACGGTTAAAGCCGTATCGTGTACCGGAGGCCCGGCGACAGGCCATTTCAGAAGAAGTAAGGTCGATGTTGAGGTTAGGGGTGATTGAGGAGTCAAGGAGCGAGTGGGCCAGCCCCATAGTCCTCATCCCAAAACCTGACGGTACTCTGCGCTTCTGCAATGACTTTAGAAAGCTCAACGAAGTGTCGAAATTCGATGCCTACCCCATGCCCCGGGTAGACGAGCTCATAGAACGGCTAGGGAAAGCTCGCTATTTCACGGTCCTCGACCTCACAAAAGGATATTGGCAGGTGCCTCTCACGGAGGCGGCAAAGGAGAAGACTGCCTTTGTCACCCCCAAGGGTTATTTCAGTACCAAGTTTTGCCCTTTGGCCTACATGGCGCTCCAGCCACCTTCCAGCGATTGATGGACGTCATCCTACGGCCCCATCGTCCATATGCTTCGGCTTATCTGGACGACATCATCGTGTTTAGCCAGGACTGGGAGAGTCACTTGCCCAAGGTACAGGCCATAGTCGATTCACTTAGAAAAGCCGGACTGACGGCCAACCCAAAAAAGTGTTCGATCGGGTTCGAGGAGGTCCGGTACCTGGGATACGTGATTGGGCGGGGAGTTGTCAAACCCCAGGTAGACAAGGTTGAGGCGATCAAGAGCTGGCCCAGACCTCTTACCACCAAGCAAGTACGTTCGTTCCTAGGGATGATAGGATATTACAGGCGCTTTATCCCAAACTTTGCCACAGTGGCGGCCCCATTGACAAGACTTTTAAAGGGGAGGAAGACGGTGATGGTCCGCTGGGATGAGCAGGCGGAAGAGGCGTTCTCCCGTTTGAAGTCGGCTCTGTGTGGGTCCCCGGTTTTGTGACACCAGACTCACACGGGAATTTGTCGTTCAGATGGACGCCTCTGGAGTGGGCCTAGGGGCAGTACTCTCTCAGGAAATCAGTGGGGAGGAACACCCTGTTGTCTTCCTGAGTCGCAAACTCACCCCAGCGGAAACCAGGTACAGCGTGGTAGAGAGAGAATGCCTGGCCATAAAGTGGGCCCTCGAGTCCCTTAGGTACTATCTGTTAGGGAGAAGGTTCCGTCTGGTGACCGACCATTCCCCTCTTCAGTGGATGAGCCGGGCCAAGGAGGGGAGTGCCCGGGTCACCAGATGGTTCTTATCCCTCCAGAATTTTAAGTTCAGTGTCGAACACAGGGCAGGCCGCTTACAGGGGAATGCCGATGCCCTGTCCCGGGTACACTGTTGTACGTGTGTCCAACCTCTCAGGATTGAACAGGGTGTGCAACCCTTCAGGGTTGAACAAAGGTGGGGGATATGTAGGAGAGTACCTGGGGTGGTGGTAAACGGGAGGTACGTGCCACCGGGGGTCCTGGCCCCGGTGGCGTAAGAGCCGGAAAAGTGCATTTTGCAGCGGTTACGCTGTTAACAGTGGATCCGGGCCGGCTCTTATTGGGAGCAGGCAGATATGCGGGCGGGTGCCTGTCTCCCCACGGTCCAGGCCAGGTTTTGCAGGGAAGGGTTAAAACCCGACCAGCACAAGGGTGTGGTGCACAGTGTGGAGCTTCTGGGTTCTCTGGCTGTGAGAGTAAGGAGTGGAGGTGAGCTGGGCTGTGTGCTGAGGCCTGTAAAGGAGTGGGCAGGGACCTGCAGCTGAATCCAGGAGGGATCCGTGACTGTGGCTAGAAGCAGGACCCATGGACTTACTTCACCAAGGAGAAAAGGTGACATTACTCCTGGCTTTAAATAGACTTTGCTTTATGTGACTGAAACAGGCCTCAAGTAGCCTGCAGCAGGGACTTGCTGTGTTTGAACTATTATTTTGCTGTGTGTGACCACCCTCCCTATGAACTGCACTGTCTTTCACAAATATGCACCGTGTGAATAAACAAAGCATTGTGTTTTACACCAAGACCGGTCTGTGTTGCCTCTATACTGCACTCGCTACCACTGCCTACCAGAGCGGATCCCCACAGTTAATAAAGTTTGTAAAATCAGTTTTGAATACCTTGAGGGGTGTAGTTTCTTAGATGGGGGTCACTTTTATGGAGTTTCTACTCTACTTTCTACACATGGTGCCAATAAAAAAGGCCATCAAAATCTGCCTTCCAGAAACCATACGGCGTTCCTTTCCTTCTGCGCCCTGCTGTTTAGTCATACAGCAGTTTACAACCACATATGGGATGTTTCTGTAAACTGCAGAATCAGGGTAATAAATATTAAGTTTTGTTTGTTTTGTTACTGGAAAAAATGGATTAAAATGGAAAATTTGCCAAAAAATAGCTTGGTTTTGGAACCGTTTTTATGTCATGGGGTATTTTTATAGAGAAGATTCTTACGGACGCGGCGATACCTAATATGTCTACTTTTTTTAGAATATATTTAGGTTTTACACTATATTATCCTTTTTTAAACAAAAAAAAAAAACATTTTAGTATCTCCATAGTCTAAGAGTCAGTTTTTTTTTTGTTTTTAGACGATTGTCTTAGGTAGGGGCTAATTTTTTTCGGGATGAGAGTACGGTTTTATGGGCACTATTTTGGGGGGCATATGAATTTTTTATCGCTTGCTATTATACTTTTTGTGATGTAAGGTGACAAAAAAATACCTTTTTTTTGCACCGTTTTTATTTTATTTTTTTGACCGTGTTCATCTGAGGGGTTAGGTCATGGGGTATTTTTATAGTATAGAGAAGATTCTTACGGATGCGGCGATACTTAATATGTCTACTTTTTTATTTATTTTAGTTTTACAAAATATCATTTTTGGGGTGTCTCAAGTCTGAGAACCATAGTTTTTTTTCGATTGTCAGTGGCTAAATGGAATTAAAATTGGGGAAGGGGATTATAAATTTAGTACTCCATGGAAGTGTGGTAGTCCCTGAAGCAAACAATAATGCAGAGGCCCGGATGATCAGGGCACGTGTCACACTGAGTGGTGGTGTCCTTCCGTATCCCCCTCCTGTGACACACTCTGCACCTTTTTTGGGTTCGTCCCTTCTTTCCAGTATGGGGGACCACACCTGAAAAGTGTTGGCCAGGGACGATCCGGGCGCCTCCAGTTCCTGAGGTACTCCGGCCTGCTCTTTCCCGGTCAGAAAAGATCAGGGCCTTGAGGACTGCCTCATAGAACTGAAGGGATGTCCCTGTGTTGCCAGCGCTCCGGGACAGCACAAAAGAGTGCAACCTGTACCAAGTAGACCGAAACTTTTTTGTACCATGCTGGGGTTTTACGCATGGTGTTATATGGCTTGAGGTCTTGATCAGAGAGATCAACTCCCATATACCAATTGTAGTCGACGATCCAATCGGGTTTGAAGACCGTTGCCGCGGTACCTTGCACAGGGACAGGGGTGATGCCGTTACCGTGAATTGTGGACAGTACAAGGACATCCCTCTTGTCCTTATATCTGACCAGCAACAGGTTTCCACTGGTAACGGCACGGGTCTCACCCCTGGGAATAGGTACCTGGAGGGGGTGGGTAGGGAGGCCGCGTTGATTTTTCCGCATGGTCCCACAAGCGGACGTGGATCTGGCGGCGAGGGACAGGAACAAGGGGATACTAGTATAAAAGTTATCCACGTACAGGTGGTAACCCTTATCTAGCAGTGGGTGCATAAGGTCCCACACAAGTTTCCCGCTAACACCCAGAGTGGGGGGACATTCTGGGGGTTCAATACGGGAATCTTGCCCCTCGTACACACTAAACTTTTAAGTGTACCCTGAGGTACTCTCACAAAGTTTGTACAGCTTCACGCCATACCTCGCCCGCTTAGAGGGACTGGCGTAAAATTAGTCTCCCCTTGAAAGCAATGAGAGACTCATCAACCGCGACCTCCCTTCCAGGTACATAGGCCTCCAAAAATTTGGCCCCAAAGTGATCGATGACCGGCCTGATTTTGTACAGGCAGTCATAGGCAGGATCACCTTGGGGAGGGGACATGCTGCATTATCTGCATAATGCAGGCATTTCCGAATGGCCTCAAAACGGGAGCGTGTCATTGCCGTACTGTAAAGTGGGGTCTGGTAGAGGACGTCCCCACTTCAGTACAGCCTGACACTGGTTTTTTTGACTAGGCCCATGTGCAGCACGAGGCCCCAAAATGTCCTCATCTTGGCTGCACTGACCGGAGTCCAGCCACCGGCCCTAGCCAAAAAGGAGCCCGGGTGTTTAGCAATGAACTGTTGGGCGTACAAGTTCGTTTGCTCCACCATCGGATTCACAAAGTTGTCACTGAAAAAAAGACTAAAATAGTCATATACAGTGAAGCCCACTGTGGGAATCTGGATTCCTGGTTGGCCAACAAAATCAGGAATCACAGGCTCAAAATTCTCTGGGGTACACCATGCAAGTTCACCGGTAGGGGGCTCCGGTGGACTTATCTGGTGGGCCGGAAAACTAGTGCGAGCCCGAGAGCTGCTTGTACTAGGGTGGGCCACAGGGTCCCTAGCATGGCGGTGCCCTTGCTCTGCCTGGCGGCGTCTCCCCCGCCTTGGGTGCTCATCATCATCGCTAGATGAGGAGGAGGAGGAGGATGTGAATGACAAGAGGAAAGTGGGGTCATCCTCGTTCTCACTGGGGCCCTCAGAGTCGGAGGCAAGCTGGGCGTATGCCTCCTCGGCCGAGTGTGTGTGTGCGTGCATGGAAAACTTTATTTAGTGTGCATGTGTGTGGGGGCATGGGTGTTCGCGGACTTTGCCCTAAACCTAACAGAAACAAAAACCTAAATAAAAAAGTTTAAAAAAAAAAAAGACTAAAAAAATATATATTCAAACTTGCTGATCAGCCGTCCGAAGCTGATCAGTGGTGGGGTGGGCGATGCGCTAACAGTGGCCGTACGCTAAGAGTGCCGGCCACAGTCAGCGTACGCAAAAAAAAAACGCTTGCGCCCCAAAAAATGTGGGTGGGGGGGGGGCAGGGGGCAAGCTGCAGCACCCCTGGGGACCACAGACACCCGATCAGGGTGATGCAACAGTTAAGCTTTTTTTTTTTTTTCTGAATATCCCTACCTAACCTAACTTTTCCCTAACCTGTCCCTATGTACCTTTTAGTGCCAGATGGCACTGTGGACAGTCAGAAGAGGGTTGCTGGGCAGAGATGGGGGTTGCTGGGCACATATCCGACGCAGGCTCCTCTCTCCTCGCTCCCGGACACAGAAAGGAGGAGAGCAGAGCTGCAGTAACTTAAACCTCCCGCCCGCCCTGCAGACAATCAGAAGCGATCCTGAGAGCTGATGTCACCATCACCTCTCAGGATCGCAGGATGGTGATTGGTGATGTATTATCACACCACCGCAGGTCTGACACAGGACCCCCATCGGCATTGTGACAGAGTGCCTGCTGAATGATTTCAGCAGGCACTCTGTTCTGATCACGGCACGGTGGTGATCGCAAATACACATGACGTACCGGTACGTCATGTGTCCTTAAGTACCAGGGCATCATGACGTACCGGTACGTCATGTGTCCCCAACAGGTTAAGGGAAAAAAACTGATGAAAGATCGTCTCTCAGAGTGTCTAGTGACTGCGCTATCAATGTCCAGAATCCAGCTGACATGCCGACCGCTGCCCCCTACACTATTGTGTGTAGTAACCACAGGTATATGTGCAGTTCTTCGTAATAAATAATATTTCCCACCTAAACAAGCCAATCAGGCACCTACCAGAACTGGTGGCAACACAGAGGAAGAAGTCTTATGATTCGGCATCTTCTTATATAGACAAAAGTCCACAGCACTGGAGATGTCAGGTACAATTCTGGATAATGCTTGAAGCGTGCCCCAGTCAAAAACACGCTTCATCTCCTCAAAGCTCGCAATCCGTACAGAGCACACGGTGACGTCACCTGAGCTGTGGAATCTCCAAAGGATCAAACTTAAGACAACGTGTTTTGGAAAATTGTCACGTTTTCCTTTCTCAGGGATGAGGATGCTTTTTCTTCTCCTAATTATATTGGCACCTCCATGCCCCTTTAAATTCTGGAGGTGTCTATATAATTAGAGCACCAAGGAACACACCAGACAGGTCATGAATAAAGTTGTGGAAAAGTGTAAAGCAGGGTTTAGGTAATAAATAACTATCCCAAGCTCTGAACATCTCACACAGCACTGTTCAATATGTATGGCATAACTGCAAACCTTTCAAGACATGGTCATCCACCTAAACTGACAGCCCAGGCAAGGAAAGCTCTAAGTGAAGCAGCCAAGATCATTCTGGAGGAGCTGTAGAGATCCATAGCTCAAGTGGGAGAATCTGTCTACAGGACAACTATTAGTCGTGTACTCCACAAATCTGGCCTTTATGGAAGTGGCAAGAAATCAATTTTTGAAAGCAAGCCAATGAGAAGTCCGTTTTCAGTTTGCCACAAGCCATGTAGGGGACACAGCAAACATGTAGAGGGAGGTGCTCTGGTCAGATGAGACCAAAGTTGAACTCCTTTACACCCATGACAGCACACTGAGAGACCTCCTCTAATCCAGGACAGGAAACAGAGCTTCTCCACAACACATCAGTTCCTGTTTCCTGACCTACTGGATGTGATTTTTTTTCATGGAGTGTTTTTCTGGGCTGGTCCTCAATCCAAAAACCTATGGTGTAGAGGGTACCTGGTATGGCGTAAGACTCCACTAAGAGCCGCCTGGAAAGTCTGGGGTACCACCGCTCCCTGGCCCTGACTTTATTGCGCTACATGTTCCATGCTGTCCCTGGATGACCGGGAGGTTGTTCAGGCGCATTGGATGCTTCCCGTTGTGTTTGGGAGAACGACGGTGCCGCGAAACAGTGTTCTGTTTGAAAGGGGTCGGATCTTATAGTCTCATAACCAGAAGCAGGGAACCGATGCAGGAAGTAGGGCATCGTGTGAATGGATGCCGGTGCCGGGTGTGACGCAGGCGCAGCTTCCAGTTTGTGGATGCACGCAATGCCAGAAATGTGCATCTCTACACATTCTACCCAGGGAAAGGTGGCAGCGCACTTCAGGAAAGCTCCCAGCTAGCCTGCAACTATTTGTGACATACCCTCTCCTTGAGGTGATGGAGAAAGAACTCAGGCAGCGCGCTGATATCCCAGAAGGGTTTATCCCTATGATGTCTTTGGTGTCTGATGCATATTCAATTTAGTTATCCTAGAGTTCCAAAGAGGTTCCAAGAAAGGCCACTGTTAAGGGGAAAGAATGTGCTGTATGTAGGGAGAGGCTATCTCCTCCATGGCAGAAACCTCTGTGTCAGATTTGCGTTAACAAGGTGGTAGAAGAGGAATCCCCATCCTTTCTTCAAATCATTAAAGATCTAATTAAGTCAGAAGCATCTGGTTCTATAAAGGTGTTCAAAAATAATCTTCCTTCTACTTCCCGGGGTAAAACATCATCCTCTTTTAATGTGTCTGATTCAGACTCATCAGAGAATGAAGAGGAAGGTGAATTATTTGGAGACTCTGCTTCATCCTCAGATAGTGAGTCTACGGGTAAATCACTATTCTCTCCTGAGGATACGGACATGTTACTCAAGGCTATTAGAGCAATTATGAAACTGGACGAATGCAAAGAACAAAAGTCCATTCAGGATATTATGTTTGAGGATTTGGGCAATAAAAAACATAGAGTTTTTCCCGTTAATGATAATATTAAGTTGTTGATCCAGAAAGAATGGAAAAAAACGGTAGGGGGCAGACTCTCTTTTTTTCCCAGGCCTGGGAAAATATAACAAGAAGTCCTTGAATAAAAAGTATCGTAAGGGAGGGATTCCAATTAGAACTATCTGCCCCCCCCCCCTCTAGAAAGGGTAAAAATTACAGACATAACTGGAAAATCAAAAAGAGCATCGTATCTTAGAGAAGAAATGTTTTCTCTCTCAGAAAAAAGGGTACTAACGAATGTTCCAAAAGACGAAAGAGGAGAAGGCTTCTATTCCTCCCTTTTCCTAGTTCCAAAGTCAAATGGGACTTTCTGCATGATTCTAAATTTGAGAGAATTAAACCAATACCTGATTTACAAAAAGTTGAGGATGGAATCAATCCAGTCAACAATAAAATATCTGTTTCCAGACTGTCATGTGTAAAATAGAAAAAAAAGACGCACACTATCACAGCTCTTCATTTGGTATATCTCATGACCCCAGACTATTTACAAAGCTGATGGTGGAAGTAATGGCTCATGTAATAGAAAGAGACATCTTGATAGTACCGTATCTCAATTACTTTCTCCTGATAGCAAGGTCCTCAGATTTGCAGATAAATTGGGAGAAGTCCCCCCTGACTCCTTCTCCTTAGGCCTCATGCACACGACCGTTGTTTTATTCCGTGTCCGTTGTTCCGTTTTTCGTGATTTTCTGCGGACCCATTGACTTTCAATGGGTTCGTTGAAAACTCGGCTAATGCACAGTTTGCCATCCGCGTCCGTGATCCGTGGTTCCAGTCCGTCAAAAAAATATAACCTATTTTTTCACGGAAAAATGATTCGCGGACCCATTCAAGTCAATGGGACCATGAAAAAATACGGAGGCACACAAGATTGTCGTCTGCGTCCGTTTTTTTCCTATTATTTGCATGGCAAACTTGACTTAGATTTTTTTTTACTTTCCTTTATGTCTGGTGGTCCTCCAAAAATAAAGGAAGACACACGGAAACAAAAACGGAAACGGATCACGGAACAACGGAACCCCATTTTGCGGAACGGAACACAACAACGGTCGTGTGCATGAGGCCTTAATGCATGTTCCTGGGGTTTGTTCTGCAGTCTGTGAGTCAAAGATGTCTTCTTCAGAAGACGATATCCCTGATAATTCAGGATATAGAGGACCTGTTGAGGGCCAGGAAAATGACAATCAGGCAGGGTATGAGAGTTCGAGGAATATACATCAGAGGATACCTTGGGTTCTTCAGGACAAGATTACAATCACCACAGATGGTTGGGGGCTCAATCTCAGCTGGGGGCCTCCAGGGTCATTGGAATGCATCACAGAGTCATAATTATGAAAAATACCATAGAATTGGGAGCTAGCCTTTTAGCCCTTTTTAGACAGGTTGAAACCCTAACAATAACCTTAACCCTGAAAATCATTACTATAGCTGTAGTATATCTAAACAAACAAGGGGGCACCAGATCTCAAATTATGATATCCTTAGCTCTGCAGATTTTATCTGCTGTTATTGTCACAGCCTTTCCTGTGTGCGCCGTGACACTTTTGCCACGCTTGCTGTTGCCGGTGGCAACGTGTTGCTGTTATGGCATGTCGTGGCAGTGTCTCGGCTTTTTCTGTGTGCGCCGTGATATGGTTGCCACGCATGCTGTTGCCTGTGGTAATGTGTTGCTTGTTGGCTGGTGTGTGCACTTCCCCTTTTAGTGGTTTCCTCCCTGTGTCTGGTGCTGGAAGGGTTAACTCCCTGACTGGGTGTGGTCACTTGGGTTTTATTACCTGTGGCTCCCTGACTGGAGTCAGTGGAACTCCAGCCGTCGTTGGTGCTGGAGCTCTGAACCAGTCCAGGGTGTTCTGTCTGCCCTGTCCTTGAGGGCCACCTTGTAGGACAGCGATGTCATCAGCGATGTCATCCTGGGTTCTCCAGCTATGTCTTCCTTACCTTACATGTGGTGTATGTTTGGCGTGGGGTTAGGTATTTGGTGTGTTATGTGTAGCTTGTTGTTCCATGTTTGGTGTTGTCATCCAGAATGTATGCTAGACATTTACTTGTCTACCTCCGTGAGGGGGCTGGTTTCCCGGAGGGGGGAACCATAAGTCTGTATGCAGTGCTGCCTGGGGCTGCCTTGCACTTTGCTGTATGGGGCCCAGGCAGTATCAGGTGTGCTGGATACCTGTGTGTGGTGTTGTTGGTACGGAGTCCTGTTTGTTGTGTGGGCTCCTGTACTTATGCACGGGTTCCAGTTGTGGAGACAGCGGCAGGTAAGCGTGTTGTCTGGTGTTCTTACCTGCCGACTCTGTTGCTGCGTTCAGTCTTCCACTTTTCCCTGCAGCTAGGCCCTTTGAGACTCCTGTTCCTCCGTGTCTGGGAAGAACAGGTCCGTCTCTCCCCTGCTCCTATGTGAGGGATTATCAGGGCGACTCAGGGCCAAAAGGTATCCAGGGTATGAGCCGTCCTACCATCAAGGTTCGCTCATACGGTTAGGAGTAAGAGCGAGGATTAGGGACGCTTTAGGAGGTGACCTGCTCCCTGATTCCGGCGTCCTGGCCTAGCTGCTACCCCTATCCCTTTTACATTGTACGGTGGGGGGGTTTACCCCACTCCCCACCGTGACAGTTATCCCTCGAGTTCTCTGACCCCTTGAGATGGACTGCTGTCATGGAGAGAACAGGAAGATGGACTTTATAATTTGTCATTCCTTGTATCAGGGGGAATGGTGCCTAAGTCAAGTTGTTTTTCACCAGATTTGTGATCTCTGGGGATTCCCAGCTCGAGATCTTTTTGCAACCAGAGAGAACAAGAAGTGCCATCTTTTATTTTCTCTAAATCCCTGTGTTCTGCCTACTCTTTTTCAGGGGCCAGTGTTTCACCCACAGTTAGTGAATCTCCATCCAACGGCCTGGAACTTGAGAGGGGGATTTTGAGGAGAAGGATTATCAGAACAAGTCATTTCTACTCTTTTTTTGTCCAGTAGGAAGCCAGTTACCTCTAACATTTATCTTACGGTTTGGACAGAAAAAACATCTCAACTTTTTGTTCTATTCCATGGAAAGAATAAGGGTTATCATGTTTCCTCTAGAACCCTGCTAGACAGATTGTTAAAGCCATTTGTTTAGCCTATACCTTGGCAAATGAAGTCCCTCCTTCAGGCTTTGATGCACACTCTACCAGGGGTGTACCTAGCCTTTCTGCTGCCTGAGGCGAAAACTGAAATGGCGCCCCTCCCTCCCCAGTGCCAATTTCTTAACCTAACCCATTCCTTTCAGCCCATGGCCCCTCAGCTGCCCCTCTCTTGCCCCTACCTGGTGCTGTCTGAGGCCATTGCCTCACCTGGCCTCATTAGTGGTGCACCACTGCACTCTACCAGGTCAGTCTTGACTTGGTGGGCAGAAAGGGACAATGCTTCTATAGAGCAGATTTGTAGAGCTCCCCAAATACCTTTTTCAAACATTATAGATTGGACTTGGGGTTCAATAACCTTTTGTCAGAAAAGTTTTGCAAGCGGTGGTCCCTCCTTAAGGGGTTGTTTCTATTCTATTTATTCTCTCAGGTGCTGTCATGGGTGTAAAGGAAATTTAAGATTACACTTACTGGTAATTACTTTTGTGTGAGTCTATGACAGCACCCGCCTTATTCCCACCATTGTTTTTATAAAGTTGTATATATTTACTTCGGGTAAAAAAATTAATTGCTATTATCTTCTTGCTATTAACTGATGTGTTGTGGAGGGGCTCCTCTTATTAATCTGTCCATAGTTCCTGTTTC
This sequence comes from Bufo bufo, assembly GCF_905171765.1. NCBI lineage: Eukaryota > Metazoa > Chordata > Amphibia > Anura > Bufonidae > Bufo > Bufo bufo. The sequence goes on along the minus strand of NC_053392.1, from coordinate 11,872,960 downwards.
CTGTCCTGGATGGGAGGTGGTCTCTCAGGGTGCTGTCATGGGCTCACGGAAAAGTGATTACTGGTAAGTATAATCTTACATGTGTGGCAGAAAACTAACCCTGCATATCACCCTGAACACCATCCCCACCGTGAGACATGGTGGTGGCAGCATCATGCTGGGGGGAGGCTTACATTTGTGGGTATAATGTGAAAAAATTTGGAAAAGTTCAAGGGGTATGGATACTTTTTCAAGGCACTGTAACTCTAGTACTGGCTGTTTAACCTCCTAGATGCCACTGTCAACCCTGTGGTATCTAAGCAGTTAGAGGTAGAGTCTATCTCTGTCCCCATTGGCCAGCCATGAATGTCAATGCAGGGTGCCGATGCTTTGCTATGGCAGCTGTGGGCCTAACAGGCCTGCCATGACTGGATGCTCAGTAGGCCATGCTAAAGGCCTTTCAGTCCTACAGACATAGGCCATATACAAGGTACAGAATACTTTTATCTCAGTTAGTGCGTATAAAGACATAGCACTTACCTCACACCTCAGCTACAATCCAAGATGATCCTTTCTGGAGTTTATCCCTGCACAAAATGTTACTAAATACATTCTGACATTTGCCATTATTTTTGGGATTTCCCTCAGGCGCATGTCTTAAGGTCTTCTATGAGAGTTTATCTTTATTAAACTTCTTAGTTGTCTTTTGATCTAACTCCTGAGTCGGCCATCTTCTCTCTGATAGAGACAAACAACTCCTCTCTGAACTTGACAAGTATACCTTTTATATTTTGGCTATCTCCACCAATAGAGGCACCCTTCAACATTGGGCTAGCCTATCCTGGTCTCTTTAGCTTTTTTTATTTTATGAGGGGGTTCTGATAAGTCCTTAGATTTGCCATCTTATTTTTTTCCACCTCAATGAAGGTTATATTATTTGGAGGCTCAATCTTTGTGAGCAAATTTTAGCACAATCTCATGTTTAATTCTTATGTTATGCAGGTTTGAAGACAATATGGTAGAGTCTGCAGCAGATTTCCCTGAAAAGAAATGCAGGGCAGCAATGAAGTTTGTGAAAAAGATGTCGGCCAAAGACAATCATGGTGACGTGGTGCAAACAATAGAAGACAAGTGTCTTTCGTACTCCACAGCGAAAAATTGTGTTGCCAAATTTAAAAACAGCCACAGCCAACACAGATGATGAAGACGATTCTGGAACACCTCCAGTTGTGACCATTCTAGAAACTATAGATGCTATCCATGATATGATTTTGAAAGACTAACGAGTTTCTGCTTAGAAGATTGCAAGGCTGTGAGTGTGAACATTTCCAGATAAAGAGTTGGGTCCATAATTAATGATCATCTGGAAATGAGGAAAGTGTCTGCCACATGGACTCTATAATATTTGTCAGCCAGGGGCAGACTGGCAACTTAAAGTAGTCCTGGAAAAAAGTAAAAGTGGCCCGGAGCCTGAGATCCCTGCGTTCCTGTACCATTTGTACCCTGCCTCATAGGCTTCAAGTTTAGTGTCCTGTGTCCTATGAGGGTAACCAGTAGTGCAGAAAGTCATGGGTAATGCTCATACAGTTGAATTCAGGAGGGCACCTGTAGGACCTGACTGTTTGCATAAGTATCTGATTCGCCTATTGTTAATTAATTTTGAAAGCGACAGATTACATACCCTACAGCCTGAAAAGGGCTCGAGTAGCCCCCTGGGCTTTGGCCCACCAAGAAATTTCCCTGTATGGTCTATAGCCAGTTGAGCTGTTGTCAGCAGATCAAAAGCATGCCCGAGTGTAAGCCTCTCGGGGAATTGTGCAGCATTTTTGGCATGATGCTAATGCTTTCCTGTCTTTATTGTTGACAATGGATAACACATGTCAAAACAGTAGTCAAAACAATAGAGACTTGTTGCCCAGATGGTGTTACTTACCTGATGGTTCTGAAAGGGCTTCTCCTTTGGATAACGATTGATCTACTAATAGCTCTGATGCTTGTCCGACATATATAGCAGCAGGATTTATTTTTAGGACGCATTGAAGTCTAAACAATGCGGAATGTCGACCTAAGATGTCTTGTTCTTGCATGACAATGCCTTGTCGCACATAGCAGCTATCAACCAGAACAAACTGGATGACCCAGGCTTCGAGATGCTGGATTATCCTCCATATTAGCCTGACCCTAAAGGGCCCTGGGAATAGTGTCAGGCCTAATACCAAAAAAATAGGGGAATACAACAAAGTAGAAATAAGAAAGAACACTTAACTCCAAAGTACGTGGACGAGCCGAAACTCAATGGAGAACCGAACACCAGCTTTTCCACAACCAGAAATATATAGCGTATAGCATGATGGGTGAGACCAGACTAAATAGAGGAGTTGGAATGACCACTCAAGCTACACCTGAGACGAGAGGTGTGGTCATAACCAGCAACAACACAGAAACAAATGAAACCATAGAGGCTGTCAGATCACATCACGTGCAGCCAGTCTCTTAGATCTTATGACCCCTGTCACGGGAGAGACCGTGACACGTATTCACTAAAGGAAGATCTATGAACCTTGGTATTTATCACTTTAGGTTATCTTGAGTTTCTGAGATGGACCTAATCTGATGTAATCCTCGAGGTACCAAATTTGCATTTAAAATTCTGGGAATGAGATAATTTCCGGGGCTTGGAACGAATGCTGATTTACAGCATAGCATGAAAGTGTCAATGGACTATGGGACTTGCATCATCTGGAGCGATTTATACAGTACATGTACTTGTCCTTTGAAGACTGTGAAAATTACTTTGACTTGCTCCACATCACATCTTCATTATCCTTACATACCTACTGGGGAGGAGGGAAGTGCTTACATTACTACTAAACCCTACTGTGAAGTGAATTGTATGTTCACTACACTCATTGACAATAAAAATACCGCACTCAGATAGAAATGTTGGATTGCTACAAATCTCAGTTTGCAGTTCTTTCTCATGCAGATATGTCTATGATTACAGCTGTGGACTGATTAGACTCTGGGTCTTGCCACAGGAGGACATAAAAGTGCTATAAAAAGGCTCTCAGAAGCTACTTTTGGTGAGAGATTAAAGACCGCTAGACATGCCTCCAGTTGACAGACTTTGATGGTGGGAGCATCATTGGGCTGAGAGAAGCAGGATGGTTGCATCAACGAATTGTCCGCCATCTAGGTAGTTCTGACCTAGCTGTTAGGAGGTGTTGGAAGCAGCGGTTTTGTGAGGGCATGCACACATGTCGAACAGGCCCAGACAGACCACCAGTAGAGAGGATCTGCCAGCAAAATTAGCAGATCCCACAGTTTCATTGTGCACCATCTAGACAGAGATTAACAAATTATTGTGAACTCAATTTGTTGTTTTTTCCCCCATCACCTTTATATTGATCTGTTGTATTAATGAATATCAAATATCGATAAATCCACTTATGATACATACTGTAATAGTCTACAAGGGGAGTCCTTCCTTTTTTACTGTGTTTCTCTGCATTCTCCTGCAGTGTGGGTGGAGGTATGAAGACAGTAAGACGAAGCTTCAAGGGGACAATTTATCTTCACTGCAAGGCTCTTCTTCTCTTCCTCATATACACAATACTTTTCTTCCATGGATCTCTGTCACTGTTGACCTCAAGGAAAATATAATTTGGGTGTGAAGATCTGGCTTCTTCCACCAAAAAATAAACTCCCTTATTGGCAGTTAAGTGCAGGTGACTAACCTCATGGGTAAAAATAATCTTTTGCTCTTACAAGATTTCCCACATTCCAAACAAGGGTTTGGTTTCTTCTCTGTGTGAATTTTCTGATGAGTTTAAAAATTTTCTTATAAAACATTTTTTCATATAAAGAAAATCAAAATGGCTTCCTTCCTGTGTGGATTTTCTCATGTGTAATTTTGTGTAAAATATCCCTCACATTCTGAACAAAAATATAAACGCAACACTTTCGGTTTTGCTCCCATTTTGCATGAGCTGAACTCAAAGATCTGAAACATTTTCTACATGAATATTGCACAGATGTGCCTTAGACTGCCCCCAATGAAAGGTCACTCTGAAATGTGCACAGTTTTGCCTTACTGGGGAGGGGGGGGGGGGGGGGAGTCAGAATATGGTGTGGCCACCATTTGCCTCACATCTCTGTCGCATAGAGTTGATCAGGTTGTTGACTGTGGCCTGTGGAATGTTGGTCCACTCCTCTTCAATAGCTGTGTGAAGTTACAGAATATTGGCAGGAACTGGAACACGCTGTTGTATATGCCGATCCAGAGCATCCCAAACATGCTCAATGGGTGACATGTCAGGTGATTCGTGTACAGATCCTTGCAATATGGGGGCCGTGCATTATCATGCTGCAACATGAGTTGATGGTCATGGATTAATGGCACAACAATGGGTCTCAGGATCTCGTCATGGTATCTCTGTGCATTCAAAATGCCATCAATAAAATGCACCTGTGTCGATAACATACGCCTGCCCATACATAACCCCACCGTTACCATGGACCACTCGATCGACAACGTTGACGTCAGCAAAGCGCTCACCCACACGACGTCACACACGCTGCCTGCCATCTGCCCTGAACTGTGAATACTGGGACTCATCTGTGAACAGAATGCCTCTCCAACATGCCAGACGCCATCGAATGTGAGCATTTGCCCACTCAAGTCCAGACCCCGATGAGGACGACGAGCATGCAGAAGAGCTTCCCTGAGACGGTTTCTGACAGTTTGTGCAGAAATTCTTTGGTTATGCAAACCGATTGTTGCTACAGCTGTCCGGGTGGCTGGTCTCAGACAATCATGGAGGTGAACATGCTGGATGTGGAGGTCCTGGGCTTGTGTGGTTACATATGGTATGCGGTTGTGAGGCCGGTTGGATGTACTGCCAAATTCTCTGAAACATCTTTGGAGACAGCTTATGGTAGAGAAATGAACATTCATTGCACGGGCAACAGCTCTGGTAGACATTCCTGCAGTCAGCATGCCAATTGCACGCTCCCTCAAACGTTGCGACATCTGTGGCATTGTGTTGTGTGATCAAAATGCACATTTTAGAGTGGACTTTTATTGTGGGCAGTCTAAGGCACACCTGTGCAATATTCATGCTGTCTAATCAGCACCTTGATATGCCACACCTATGAGGTGGGATGGATTATCTCGGCAAAGGAGTAATGCTCACTAACACAGTTAGGAAAGTAATGGGTCTTTTGTATATGTAGAAAATGTTTCAGATCTTTGAGTTCAGCTCATGCAAAATGGGAGCAAAACCAAAAGTGTTGCATCTATATTCTTGTTCAGTGTAAATGGCTTCTCCCCTGTGTGAATTCTCTGAGGAACCTTGAGGGTGTCTTTAAGTAATTAAACTTTTACAACATTAAGTACATGAAAAATGGTTTCTCATTTGTGTAAAACATTTCTCATTTTCAGAACATGAAAAAGGGTTCTCTCATGTCTAACAAGATGTGATTTATCTCTAAAACATTTCCCACATTCTGAACATGAATATGGCTTCTCTCCTGTGTGAATTCTCTGATGTATAACAAGATGTGTTCTTCTGACAAAACATTTCCCACATTCTGAACATGAATATGGCTTCTCTCCTGTGTGATGACGATGATGTTTATTATAGTCTGACTTATTTCTAAAGCATTTCCCACAATCTGAACATGAATATGGCTTCTCTCCTGTGTGAATTCTGTGATGAATCTTGAGGCTCTTTTTTGTAATAAAACATTTCCCACATTCCGAACATGAATACGGCTTTTCTCCTGTGTGAATTCTTATGTGTGTAGATAGACTTGAGCCATTTGTAAACTGTTTTCCACATTCCCCACACTGAAACCTTTTACCCCCTTCCTGCCCAATACATGTGGTAACAATCTGTGATTGGTCCAGAGAATACATCTCATGATTAGGAGGATTATATGATAGATCTAGACTTGTGGTAACAATCTGTGATTGGTTATGAGAAGTTCCCTCATGATTAGGAGGTCTATATGATAGATCTGTACTGTGAAGTCCAGAATGTATATTATGGGTGATGAGGTTTTCTTCTGAAGAGCGCTGCATCATATCTTCATCTTCTCCTTTATATTCTAGCAATAACATGAAGGTTTCCGCAGAGCTCTTCCCTGTTAGGATTAAAAAGGATTTAGATTTTTTAAGCTGCAAAGTAGACACATTTATAACCTTCCTATTAGGCTGGAAACACACAGGCAGTTTTTTAATCCAAATCCAGAAGTGGACCCAGCAGGAAGGATACCGTATGTTTTTTCTTTATATGTCCTATTCCTACAGAATACACTCCTTGCTGTGTACAAAGACTTGCCTGTGTGACTGCAGTCTTATAAATCTCTGTAGGACACTTTATAATTGATGATGTAGTCCGGGACTCTGCTCTACACTCAGTGATTACTTCCATTACATATACTCAGACCTGAGAACATTCAGAAATCTGAAAATCAGGCCTGTCCTCTGCCCATACATTAGGTCCTGTAAAAGAAGATGTATTATCAGTTTGATAAATAATCTGGTTAAGGGCTCATGCACATGAACGTGTGTGCTCTGTGCACGTGCTGTGGACCACAAATAGCGGTCTGCAATGTACGGGTACCAGCTGAGAGCACGCTGTTTATGGGCTGCAATATGGGCACGAAGGCCATACGGCCTTGTGCATACGCCCTAAAGTAGCAGCCCATAGAAGTCTATAGGGAGGGAAAGTAAAGGAGGTTGCAACAGAAAAAGAGTCAGAGATAACACAAAGTATGTTGCTGGTTCTCATAAATGTTTTACTTCCTCACCCTGGAAACTATAGGCCGGTAAGTTTAACATCTGTTGTGGGTAAACTGTTTGAAGGTTTTCTGAGAGATGCTATCTTAGAGCATCTCAACGGAAATAAGCAAATAACGCCATATCAGCATGGCTTCGTGAGGGATCGGTCATGTCAGACTAGTTTAATCAGTTTCTATGAGGAGGTAAGTTCTAGACTTGACAGCGGCGAATCAATGGATGTCGTGTATCTGGACTTCTCCAAAGCATTTGACACTGTACCACATAAAAGGTTAGTATATAAAATGCTCGGACTGGGAGAAAACGTCTGTAAGTGGGTAAGTAACTGGCTCAATGATAGAAAACAGAGGACGGTTATTAACGGTACACACTCAGATTGGGTCACTGTCACTAGTGGAGTACCTCAGGGGTCAGTATTGGGCCCTATTCTCTTCAATATATTTATTAATGATCTTGTAGAAGGCTTGCATAGTAAAGTATAAATTTTCGCAGATGACACTAAACTGTGTAAAGTAATTTACACTGAAGAGGACAGTATACTGTATATATACACTACAGAGGACAGTATACTGTATATATACACTACAGAGGACAGTATACTGTATATATACACACTACAGAGGACAGTATACTGCATATATATACTACAGAGGACAGTATACTGTATATATACTACAGAGGACAGTATACTGTATATACACTACAGAGGACAGTATACTGTATATACACTACAGAGGACGGTATACTGTATATATACTACAGAGGACAGTATACTGTATATGTACTACAGAGGACAGTATACTATATATATACACTACAGAGGACAGTATACTGTATATATAATACAGAGGACAGTATACTGTATATATACTACAGAGGGCAGTATACTGTATATATATAATAGAGGACAGTATACTGTATATATACTACAGAGGACAGTATACTGTATATATACTACAGAGGACAGTATACTGTATATATACTACAGAGGACAGTATACTGTATATACACTACAGAGGACAGTATACTGTATATACACTACAGAGGACAGTATACTATATATATACACTACAGAGGACAGTATACTGTATATATACTACAGAGGAAAGTATACTATATATATACACACTACAGAGGACAGTATACTGTATATATACTACAGAGGACAGTATACTGTATATATACTACAGAGGGCAGTATACTGTATATATATACTACAGAGGACAGTATACTGTATATATACTACAGAGGACAGTATACTGCATATATATACTACAGAGGACAGTATACTGTATATATACTACAGAGGACAGTATACTGTATATATACTACAGAGGACAGTATACTGTATATACACTACAGAGGACAGTATACTGTATATACACTACAGAGGAAAGTATACTATATATATACACACTACAGAGGACAGTATACTGTATATATACTACAGAGGACAGTATACTGTATATATACTACAGAGGACAGTATACTGTATATATACTACAGAGGACAGTATACTGTATATATACTACAGAGGACAGTATACTGTATATATACTACAGAGGGCAGTATACTGTATATATACTACAGAGGACAGTATACTGTATATATACTACAGAGGACAGTATACTGTATATATACTACAGAGGACAGTATACTGTATATATACTACAGAGGACAGTGCACTGTATATATACTACAGAGGACAGTATACTGTATATATATACTACAGAGGACAGTATACTGTATATATACACTACAGAGGACAGCATACTGTATATATACTACAGAGGACAGTATACTGTATATATATACACACTACAGAGGACAGTATACTGTATGTATACTACAGAGGACAGTATACTGTATATACACTACAGAGGACAGTATACTGTATATATACTACAGAGGACAGTATACTGTATATATACTACAGAGGACAGTATACTGCATATATATACTACAGAGGACAGTATACTGTATATACACTACAGAGGACAGTATACTGTATATACACTACAGAGGACAGTATACTGTATATATACACTACAGAGGACAGTATACTGTATATATACTACAGAGGGCAGTATACTGTATATATATACTACAGAGGACAGTATACTATATATATACTACAGAGGACAGTATACTGTATATACACTACAGAGGACAGTATACTGTATATATATATTACAGAGGACAGTATACTGTATATACTACAGAGGACAGTATACAGTATACTACTACAGAGGACAGTATACTGTATATATATACTACAGAGGACAGTATACTGTATATATACTACAGAGGACAGTATACTGTATATATACACTACAGAGGACAGTATACTATATATATACTACAGAGGACAGTATACTGTATATATATATTACAGAGGACAGTATACTGTATATACTACAGAGGACAGTATACAGTATACTACTACAGAGGACAGTATACTGTATATATATACTACAGAGGACAGTATACTGTATACATACTACAGAGGACAGTATACTGTATACATACTACAGAGGACAGTATACTGTATATATACTACAGAGGACAGTATACTGTATATATACTACAGAGGACAGTATACTGTATATATACTACAGAGGACAGTATACTGTATATATACTACAGAGGACAGTATGCTGTATATATACTACAGAGGACAGTATACTGTATACATACTACAGAGGACAGTATACTGTATATACTACAGAGGACAGTATACTGTATATATACTACAGAGGACAGTATACTGTATATATACTACAGAGGACAGTATACTGTATATACACTACAGAGGACAGTATACTGTATATACACTACAGAGGACAGTATACTGTATATATACTACAGAGGACAGTATACTGTATATATACTACAGAGGACAGTATACTGTATATATACACACTACAGAGGACAGTATACTGTATATACACTACAGAGGACAGTATACTGTATATATACTACAGAGGACAGTATACTGTATATACACTACAGAGGACAGTATACTGTATATATACTACAGAGGACAGTATACTGTATATATACACTACAGAGGACAGTATACTGTATATACACTACAGAGGACAGTATACAGTATACTACTACAGAGGACAGTATACTGTATATATATACTACAGAGGACAGTATACTGTATATACACTACAGAGGACAGTATACAGTATACTACTACAGAGGACAGTATACTGTATATATACACTACAGAGGACAGTATACAGTATACTACTACAGAGGACAGTATACTGTATATATATACTACAGAGGACAGTATACTGTATATACACTACAGAGGACAGTATACAGTATACTACTACAGAGGACAGTATACTGTATATATACACTACAGAGGACAGTATACAGTATACTACTACAGAGGACAGTATACTGTATATATATACTACAGAGGACAGTATACTGTATATACACTACAGAGGACAGTATACTGTATATATATATATATATATACACTACAGAGGACAGTATACTACTACAGAGGGATCTGGATAGATTGGAGGCTTGGGCAGATAAGTGGCAGATGAGGTTTAACACTGACAAATGTAAAGTTATGCACATGGGAAGGAATAATGCAAGTCACCCGTACATACTAAATAGTAAAACACTCGGTAACACTGACATGGACAAGGATCTAGGAATTTTAATAAACAGCAAACTAAGCTGCAAAAACCAGTGTCAGGCAGCTGCTGCCAAGGCCAATAAGATAATGGGTTGCATCATAAGGGGCATAGATGCCCGTGATGAGAACATAGTCCTACTACTTTACACATCACTAGTCAGACCACACATGGAGTACTGTGTACAGTTCTGGGCTCCAGTGAACAAGGCAGACATAGCAGAGCTGGAGAGGGTCCAGAGGAGGGCAACTAAAGTAATAACTGGAATGGGGCAACTACAGTACCCTGAAAGATTATCAACATTGGGGTTATTCACTTTAGAAAAAAGACGACTGAGGGGAGATCTAATTAATATGTATAAATATATCAGGGGTCGGTACAGAGATCTCTCCCATCATCTATTTATCCCCAGGACTGTGACTGTGACGAGGGGACATCCTCTGCGTCTGGAGGAAAGAAGGTTTGTACACAAACATAGAAGAGGATTCTTTACGGTAAGAGCAGTGAGACTATGGAGCTCTCTGCCTGAGGAGGTGGTGATGGTGAGTACAATAAAGGAATTCAAGAGGGGCCTGGATGTATTTCTGGAGCGTAATAATATTACAGGCTATAGCTACTAGAGAGGGGTCGGGGATCCAGGGAGTTATTCTGATGCCTGATTGGAGTCGGGAAGGAATTTTTTATTCCCCTAAAGTGGGGAAAATTGGCTTTTACCTCACAGGGTTCCCCCCCATCCTCTGGATCAACTTGCAGGATAACAGGCCGAACTGGATGGACAAATGTCTTTTTTCGGCCTTATGTACTATGTTACTATGTTACCCTAAGGGCTCAAAAAAACGGATCTACAAAAAATACGGATGACGTCCGTGTGCATTCTGTATTTTGCAGAACAGAACAGCTGGCCCCTAATAGAACAGTCCTATCCTTGTCTGTAATGCGAACAATACTAGGACATGTTCTATTTTTTTGTGGAATGGACATATGGAAACAGAATGCACACGAAGTAACTTCCGTTTTTTTTGCAGATCCATTGAAATAAATAGATCTGCATGCGGTCCGCAAAAAAAACGGAACGGACACGGAAAGAAAATGCGTTTGTGTGCATGAGTACTAAGGCCGGATCTATAACTGCTGGATCAGTTTTGCTGCATCTCCTTTCCTCTCTCTGCCTAAAAAAAGGACACCAGCACTGAAAAGGTTAAAGGGGTTGTACTAAGTTTTCCACAGAATACAGGATAACTAACTGATCAGTGGGGGTCTGACTGTTGAGAATGCACGCATGTTCCACCTGCTGGTCCTTTAGATTGGGAGAATGGAGCCTCCAGTGATCAAAGTGTTAGAGCACGCTCTGCTTTATGCGTTTAGATAACGGGTAGACCTCCCTACATAGGGGGCCCCTTCCCCAACTGCTGTCCCAACATGGCAGAAAATGGCCGCGAATGCTGCTCAGCCAATCACATATAATATTCATTAGTTTTTAATATTTTTAATCAGGATAACCTTTTTTGTGCCAGTTTAGTCCCTTTTACATAAGCTAAAGTTTGGGACAATTATCGGGTACAAGTGTTTGTACCAACTCTCATGGCCAATAATTGGCCTTTCTAAAAGGTACCACTGATCACCCACTTGTCGGCAGGGATATGCTACCGGCAATATGCAAAGTGAATGGGCACAAACGATCGTATTAACGGTCATTCATCCATCGTTTACTTTGCAACAAGCAGCGTGAAAGTCCCTTTAAACAAGCGTTGATTGACTTGTACAGTATATCATTGACTAGACCTTGCATCAGCCCATCTTAGAGGACCACAAGAGATGTTTATACCGTAAGAACTTGCTTATCGTTGGATGACTTCCATGTCGCAGTGATACTCTCATCCGTTCAGCTCTCTGATCTGCACCTAATAGAAAGCAGGCAGAGCCAGATTGCGCTACTGGGCCCTGTCATATAGCATTGGTCGCAGGGAAGACCCTAATGGCCACCTCAATGCAATATTTCCTTCCACATCAGTCTCAGGGCCAGCACAAAATTTCCCTCCACATCGGTTATTGCTGTATCGGGGAGCCGGCAAATATACCAGTGTTATAAATCACCAGTCCCCTGGTCTGTAATAAACTCTGTGTATATATGTGTGTCTATACTTGTATATATATATACACACACATATATATATATATATATATATATATATATATATATACACACATACACATGAGGGTGTGTGTATTCGTGTAGAGTTTATATTATTATAGCAATATTTATCTATACACACACCATGCGTTGCTGATCACATTAGTCTTGTGTGTAAAATAAGAAACTTTGTAATACATCTTATCAGGGAAAACATCTTGTTCTCCTGTTATCTGCTTTTTTTCTTCCTCTTTTCTGAGCGTGAGAGAGGAGGCAGATTCTGCAGTCTTCATGTTTACTTTATGGGCAGACATCCTTACAGGTTATAGTAAGTGTTATATATCTCACCCAAGTGCTTTTTTCACATCACTACTGATCAGAGAGCCGAATCTCTCATCTATATGTCTAACCTATGGACAGACAGGATTTCAGCTAGTCTCCGCCCAGCAGCTCAAAGACAACATGAGATGCAACATGTAAGGGAGAAAAAATATATGATGATCACACATAGTGCCATCAATCATGAATACACATATGGCAGCTTATTCTGAAATAAAAAGTCTATGCTTTGAAAAAAATAATAATTAGAGTTATCATCTAATTTAGGGGGGGGGGGTGTCTATACGTGGAAGAATATGAGTATTTTCTAAGAAAAATGAATAAAGTGTAGATTCTGTGCATTTAAAGTCCATTTTTATGACTATGAATGCATCCTCTGTGGGGGGGGGGGGGGGGGCTGGTCTTGTGTAGAGACCTAATCAGTGTTTTCCCGATCAAGACTCTTACTGCTTTCGCTAAAGGGCTTCCCAGCTGATGTGTCGCTGTCAGATGATGTTAACTCAATCTGTGATGTAAGTCCCTTCATTCTGGATGTAGTCAGGACTCTAGATGAAGTGTTGATGGAATTTATGTTCTTTATCATTTGTATGTAGACAAGTAGAAAATAAAGATTTTACATCACCATATGTATATACTACTTATTATATTTAATAAGATTATATTTTTAACCTTCCTTTGACGTGCAGTTTAAGTTTCAGTCACTTTAAAGATTATCCGAGCCTGAAGTCTTTCTTTTATCAGAAAAACACAGGTCCTTTTTAAGTCTTATAAATGAGAAGAGGATGAGAAGAGCTTGGAGAGGATTTCTCCTGCACTGTACATAACACAGGGGTCACTGCCCGGAGTGCTACTTTACTGGAGCTCTAAGGTGGAGCCTCACCTGAAGAAACCTCACAATTAGAGTTGAGCGAACCCGAACTGTAAAGTTCGGGTTCGTACCGAACTTTAGGTTTTTCGGGACCCAGACCCGAACATTTACGTAAAAGTTTGGGTTCGGTGTTCAGCGCTTTCTTGGCGCTTCTTGAAAGTCTGCAGAGCAGCCCATCAACAAGCGTCATACTACTTGCCCCAAAAGGCCATCACAGCTATGCCTACTATTGGCATGGCTGTGATTGGTCAACTGAAGCATGTGACCCAGCCTCTATTTAAGCTGGAGTCACGTAGCGCCGCCCGTCACTCTACTCGGATTAGTGTAGGGAGAGGCTGCAGCTGCTGTGAGGGAGAGATCAGGGAGGAATCTTATGAAGAACTGCTTCTTTACTCAGCGATCTACAGCAAAAGTGTTTTGTGGGTGCAGTGCACAATTGTTTTAAGCCTGCCCTGAGCCAACTACTACTGAAAACGAACTTTTTTTCCTTCAGTTAGTCAATATCAATACATAATCGGCAGCCATTTTATGCAACGATAGTGCACCAGCACAGGATATCTGCAAGTCTGCAAGTCCAGAAATACTGCTTTGAGACACTGGGGTTAAAAAAAAAACTTTTTTTCATATAGTGCACATCTGGGATTAGACGTGCATAAGTGACTGTCACATTTAGGCCAGAAATACAGCTTTTTGCTTACTGGGGTGAAAAAAAACCCATCTGTTTCATATAGTGCACATCTAGGATTAGACGTGCATAAGCGAGTGTCACATTTAGGCCAGAAATACGGCTTTGGCATACTGGGGCATACTGGGTGAAACAAACCCCTCTGTTTCATATAGTGCACATCTTGGATTAGAGGTGCATAAGTGACTGTGAAATTTAGGCCACAAATACAGCTTTTTGGTTACTGGAGTTAAAAAAAACCTCTGATATACTGCACATCTGGGATTAGAGAGGCATAAGTTACTGTTACATTTAGGCCATAAATACGGCTTTGGCATACTGGGGTGAAAAAAGCCTCTAATATACTGCACATCTGGGATTAGATGTGCATAAGTCACTGTCACATTTAGGACAGAAATACAGCTTTTTGGTTACTGGGGTGAAAAAACCCTCTGATATATTGCACATCTGGGATTAGACGTGCATAAGTTACTGTGAAATTTAGGCTACAAATACCGCTGTCATATAGAGTTTAAAAAAATATATATTTGAGTGCAATATCCTACATCAGGGTTTTTATTGGCGGTTAATTATTTTTAACAGACTCAACCACTTTTTACTTTGCTCGGTGAACGCTAACTATGAGGCAAACATCTAATAAGGGACGCGGTCGTGGTGGTGGTGTTGGTGGAGCCTCTGGTGCAGGGAGAGGACGTGGCCGTTCTGCCACAGCTACACGTCCTACTGAACCTACTACCTCAGGTCCCAGTAGCCGCCAGAATCTACAGCGATATTTGGTCGGGCCTAATGCCGTTCTAAGGATGGTAAGGCCTAAGCAAGTACAGGCGCTAGTCAATTTGGTGGCCGACAGTGGATCCAGCACGTTCACATTATCTCCCACCCAGTCTTCTGCAGAAAGCGCACAGGTGGCGCCTGAAACCCATGCCCATCAGTCTGTCACATCACCCCCGTGCATATCGGGGAACCTGTCTGAGCCTCAAGTCATGCAGCAGTCTCTTATGCTGTTTGAAGACTCTGCTGGCAGGGTTTCCCAAGGGCATCCACCTAGCCCTTCCCCAGGGGTGGAAGACATAGAATGCACTGACGCACAACCACTTATGTTTCCTGATGAGGACATGGGAATACCACCTCAGCACGTCTCTGATGATGACGAAACACAGGTGCCAACTGCTGCGTCTTTCTGCAGTGTGCAGACCGAAAAGGAGGTCAGGGAGGAAGACTGGGTGGAAGACGATGAAGTCCTAGACCCCACATGGAATGAAAATCGTGCCACTGACTTTCAGAGTTCGGAGGAAGAGGCAGTGGTGAGACCAAGCCAACAGCGTAGCAAAAGAGGGAGCAGGGTGCAAAAGCAGAGCAGCCGTCGCCAAAACAGTTCGCCTGCTACTGGCCACCGCCACCAGGGACCGAGCACACCAAAGGCAGCTTCAAGGAGTTACCTGGTATGGCACTTCTTCACAGAATGTGCTGACGACAAGACCCGAGTGGTTTGCACGCTGTGCCATCAGAGCCTGAAGCGAGGCATTAACGTTCTGAACCTTAGCACAACCTGCATGACCAGGCATCTACATGCGAGACACGGGCTGCAGTGGAGTAAGCACCTTCAAAACCAAGAAAGGGCTCAGGCCCCTCCTGCTCCCTCTTCTGCTGCTGCCTCGGCCTCTTCTGCTGCTGCCGCCTCGGCCTCTTCCTCCGCCTCTGGAGGAACGTTGGCACCTGCCACCCAGCAAACAGAGGATGTGCCACAAACAACACCACCTCCGTCACCAAGCATCTCCACCATGTCACACGGAAGCGTTCAGCTCTCCATCTCACAAACCTTTGAGAGAAAGCGTAAATTTCCACCTAGCCACCCTCGATCCCTGGCCCTAAATGCCAGCATTTCTAAACTACTCGCCGTTGAAATGCTGTCATTTAGGCTGGTGGACACAGACAGCTTTAAACATCTCATGTCGCTTGCTGTCCCACAGTATGTCGTTCCCAGCCGCCACTACTTCTCCAGGAGAGCCGTGCCTTCCCTGCACAACCAAGTATCGGATAAAATCAAGTGTGCACTGCGCAACGCCATCTGTGGCAAGGTCCACATAACCACAGATACGTGAACCAGTAAGCACGGCCAGGGACGCTATATCTCCCTAACTGCACACTGGGTAAATGTAGTGGCGGCTGGGCCCCAGGCGGAGAGCAGTTTGGCGCACGTCCTTCCGCCGCCAAGGATCGCAGGGCATCATTCTTTGCCTCTTGTTGCCTCCTCTTCCTACTCGGCTTCCTCCTCCTCTTCTACCACCCCCTCATGCGGTCAGCGACAGACCATCACCACCAACTTCAGCACAGCCAGGGGTAAATGTCAGCAGGCCGTTCTGAAACTGATGTGTTTGGGGGACAGGCCCCACACCGCGCATGAGTTGTGGCGGGGTATAGAACAACAGACCGACGAGTGGTTGCTGCCAGTGAGCCTCAAGCCCGGCCTGGTGGTGTGCGATAATGGGTCGAAATCTCGTCGCTGCTCTGGGACTAGCCGGTTTGACGCACATCCCTTGCCTGGCGCATGTGCTGAATTTGGTGGTGCAGAGATTCATTCACAACTACCCCAACATGTCAGAGCTGCTGCATAAAGTGCGGGCCGTCTGTTCGCGCTTCCGGCGTTCACACCCTGCCGCTGCTCGTCTGTCTGCGCTACAGCGTAACTTCGGCCTTCCCGCTCACCGCCTCATATGCGACGTGCCCACCAGGTGGAACTCCACCTTGCACATGCTGGACAGACTGTGCGAGCAGCAGCAGGCCATAGTGGAGTTTCAGCTGCAGCACGCACAGGTCAGTCGCACTGCGGATCAGACACACTTCACCACCAATGACTGGGCCTCCATGCGAGACCTGTGTGCCCTGTTGCGCTGTTTCGAGTACTCCACCAACATGGCCAGTGGCGATGACGCCGTTATCAGCGTTACAATACCACTTCTATGTTTCCTTGAGAAAACACTTAGGGCGATGATGGAAGAGGATGTGGCCCAGGACGAGGAGGAGGAAGAGAGGTCATCTCTAACACTTTCAGGCAAGTCTTTTAGAAGTGGCTCAGAAAGAGGATTTTTGCAACAGCAGAGGCCAGGTACAAATGTGGCCAGACAGGGCCCACTACTGGAGGACGAGGAGGAGGATGAGGAGGAGGAGGATGGGGATGGGGATGAAGCATGTTCACAGCGGGGTGGCACCCAACGCAGCTCGGGCCCATCACTGGTGCGTGGCTGGGGGGATACGGAGGACGCAGACGATACGCCTCCCACAGAGGACAGCTTGTCCTTACCTCTGGGCATCCTGGCACACATGAGCGACTACATGCTGCAGTGCCTGCGCAACGACTGCAGAGTTGCCCACATTTTAACGTGTGCTGACTACTGGGTGGCCACCCTGCTGGATCCCCGTTACAAAGACAATGTGCCATCCTTCATTCCCTCACTGGAGCGTGATCGGAAGATGCGCGACTACAGGCGCATGCTGGTAGACGCGCTCCTGAGAGCATTCCCGACTGACGCCGGGGGACAAGTGGAAGCACAAGGCGAATGCAGGGGAGGAGGAAGAGGTCGCCATTGCAGCTGTGTCAGCGCCAGCACCTCAGAAGGCAGGGTTAGCATGGCCGACATGTGGAAAAGCTTTGTCACCTCGCCGCAACAATCGGCCCCAACTGCTGATATGGAGCATGTTAGCAGGAGGCAGCATTTGAACAACATAATGGAACAGTACCTGTGCACACCCCTCCACGTACTGACTGATGGTTCTGCCCCATTCAACTTCTGGGTCTCCAAATTGTCCACATGGCCAGAGCATGCCCTGTATGCCTTGGAGGTGCTGGCCTGCCCTGCAGCCAGTGTACTCTCTGAACGTGTATTCAGCACGGCAGGAGGCGTCATTACAGACAGACGCAGCCGCCTGTCCACAGCCAACGTGGACAAGCTCACGGTCATCAAAATGAACCAGGCATGGATCCCACAGGACTTGTCTGTACCTTGTGCAGAATAGACAGTTCTAACAGCCTAAACCATCCATCCTTGTACTCTAGGGCACTTATTCCTTTTTTTTTTTTTTTTATATGTCACAATATTTTGGGGGGATACCCCTATGTAAAAATGCAAAATAACACACATCTGTGTTGGCTACCTATTCCTCCTTCGCCGCCGCTTCCACCTAGACCGCCACGTGAGCCTACACGGCCACTTCCACCCATTCACCGCCTCCTCAACCTCCTACATCTTCCTAATTTTAATTTTTTAAGGTCATTTATGTTTTTTTAATTCATTTCCCCATCCACGTTTGTTTGCAGAGCATTTGCCATCCTCTAAAGCACATTTTGATGCCTTTTGCAGCCCTCTAGCTCTTTCCAGGGCTATTTTAGAGCCATTTTAGTGGGCAAAAGTTCGGGTCCCGATTGACTTCAATGGGGTTCAGGATCAAGTTCGGGACCCGAACCCGAACTTTTTTTTTCAAGTTCGGCCGAACCCGAACATCCAGGTGTCCGCTCAACTCTACTCACAATTCCCTTCCTCCATTCATGAGTCCATACCTGTGGTCACATGGACTGGAATGTCCCCCTCCACCTCACTCTTACACGGGGGATCGCCCATCATCCGCTCTTCTTCATCCTCCACTTTAATATCAGTCAGATCTTCTCCCTGATTTGTCATCTGTAACAATTCAGGACAATACAGCAGACAGGTGGGAAATCTAACAGATCCACATAAGAGACCCCCACAATCTATGACCCCTCTATGACTGCAGGACCCCCCTATATAGATGTGTATAGGGCTCAGCTCCATCTACCTGATGGTTCTCTGGGAGCTTCTCCTCTGGACAGTCCTGGGAATACAGAGGACGGGGACATCTCTCGGAGGGATTTCTTTCTCTGAGTGCATCTATAGAAAACACACAGGGACAGGAGAGATTATTACATGTGATGATGAGATGATGGGAGTTGTATGTATGTGAACGTCAAAATAGACATGATGTCTCCTCTCCTTACACTGATGATCGCCCCATAAATCCGTCTTCACTTCTGCTTCTTCCATAACCTCAACCTTAATAACAATCAGATTTTCATCGTAAACAAGAAGAAAATGTAAAGTGATCTTTGGTTCAATCCCTTTCTGGTCAGATTGTGGTGAGACTTCAGCTCCATCTACCTGATGGTTCTCTGGGATCTTCTCCTCTCGACAGTCCTGGGAATACAGAGGACGGGGACATCTCTCGGGGGGATTTCCTTCTATGAGTCCAACTGTAGGAAACACACAGGGACAGGAGAGATTATTACATGTGATGATAAGATGATGGGAGTAGTATCCAGGTGACCCATGACAGCCCTCCCTCCTTACACTGCTGATCGCCCCATAAATCCGTCTCCTCTTCTTCCTCATCTTTAACGTCAACCTTAATATTCATCGGATTTTCATCCTAAATAAGAAAAATGTAAAATGATCTTTGGTTCCATCACTTTCTGGTCAGATTCTGGGGAGACTTCAGCTCCATCTACCTGATGGTTCTCTGGGAGCTTCTCCCCTGGACAGTCCTGGGAATACAGAGGACAGGGACATCTCTCGGGGGGATTTCTGTCTATGATTCCATCTGTAAGAAACACATAGTGAAAGGATAGATTGATTACATGGGATGATGGGAGTAACATCCAGGTGACCCTCAAATCAGACATTTCTTACCCTGCTGATCGCCCCATAAATCCGTCTCCTCTTCTTCTTCATCTTTAACGTCAACCTTAATATCCATCGGATTTTCATCCTAAACAAGAAAAATGTAAATTGATCTTTGGTCCAATCACTTTCTGGTCAGATTCTGGTGAGACATCAGCTCCATCTACCTGATGGTTCTCTGGGAGCTTCTCCTCTGGACAGTCCTGGGAATACAGAGGACGGGGACATCTCTCGGGGGGATTTCTCCTCTTGGATACATCTGTGGAGACACAAGCACACAGTGACTGAATACAGCCTCAATACCCTTCACTGTTACTGCATTATCTCCACAGCAATACATTTTTGATAAAGGTCTCCAGATTTGACCAAAACGTCAGTAGTATTATATTTGATTTCCTAACAAAAAAAATTGAAACAGAGCAAATATATCAACCAGTGATTGCTGGATCTTCTTATTTGATGTAATATGGAGTAGGATCCTATAAGTGCCCCACCAGCTACTGGAGTGTCATTTAATGATGTAATACAATATACACAGGGGCAGACGTCACCCATAAGCCCCATGTATACGGCACGGCGCAGGTTTTCCTGCAGGATCCTCTGTATAGAATAGTGTCATCTACTGTACCGGCCGATGGAGGCCAAGAGGACACTATATCTGTCAGGAGGATGGAGCCTATGGAGAAGTGTGATGTATATGGGAAATGTAGGCTCTAACGTGATGTGACCGGAGAATAACATGTGGAGCTCCTACATTACATGTCATTACACACGTGTACACACTGCACATGACCGGACTGAGGCTCTAACACGGCCTCTTCTCACCTCGTCTCTTCTTACCTGGTGATGTCAGAGGCCGGGGAGCCTCCATCATGGCCTCCTTGTACAGATCCTTCTGTCCTTCTATATACTCCCACTCCTCCATGGAGAAATAGACCGCCACATCCTGACACCTTACAGGAACCTGACAACACAATGACACCGTCATCACCCAGACCCCTCCAGTGCTGTTACTGGAGAATTTCCCAGCATTTCCAGCAGTGTCACCTCTCCAGTCAGCAGCTCAATCATCTTGTGGGTGAGCTCTAGGATCTTCTGCTCATGTATCAAGGGCGGAGGCTCTGTGAAGAGGGTCTTACTCCTCCCTCCTGACTCATGGAGGATGGGAGTCCCTCCCGATGTCCTCTTCACTATGGTGTAATCCTGTGGATGGAGAGAGACACTTAGAGAAAGAAATTCCTTCCCGACTATTTGTCACTGGTCAGCTGATACTTCACTGACCATACTGGTGGCTGATCTTCAGGTTCTCCATCACTTGGAAGATCTGGAAGCAGTAATGCAGGACCCTGAACTCTTCCTTTCACTTATTATGATGGATTCTCCTTCTCAATGTCTGACTTGTTTCACAATTTTACAGATCAGCAAGTGTGGATCCACTGTGCCAACTCACTGGTTGGCTTTGGGCTAACCCTGAGGGCGTTATTCAGAATTTCCACTGGTATTCACCCTTAAACCTCTCTACAAAGATCAGAACTTTGCTGCAGGGAAGCAACCAGAAAGCTACCTCCTGGGATAGTCCGGGTCTAGTTAGCAGCTGACCCACTGGTGTCAGGGACTCTGGTACAAACACCAGAGGCTCAGGATACATAAAACACACCAAAACTGCAGGAGTAGCCTGAACAGTCACTAAGGCCTAAATGCAGTTCCCTAGATCCGGACTGCACACTGATAATGTAGATGAATGAAGACACAGGACAAATCAGCAGGCTGGGTGATAGTGAAGATAAAAGAAGGGCAGGAAACACGAAAAAGGCATGTTCATGTTTAACTTAAACATGAACAGAACTGAAACTGGAACTATAAGAAAACACAGGCAGCGAGAGTACAGGGCTGAAACGCAAGCAAAACGCAGGAGAATCACAGAAGCAAAATGCTTCAACACCTTTGTAGGTCACCAGAAACCTTAAAGCTCAGGCACCCACTACGCTAAATAACCAGGGCCCCCTAGCCACTGGTCCTGGGGACATAGGCTGAAGTACTAGACAGAAGCTTGGAGGTAGCAGCATGGTGAGGAACATGATGTCCATGCCCACAGAGGAGGGCAGGGCAGTAGCTGCTACAGGCATGTGTCCTAAAAATAATACAATACAGAGGAGAGAAATCTAGAAAAGTTTACCTCTCCGCTCAGCAGGGAGATGATCTCCAAGGTGAGGTCTAATAATCTTCTGGTGATCTCCTTCCTGTCCATCCTTGGTGGTCATTCAGGAGAAGAGGAGAGACCTGGAGGAGCTGGAGGCTTCTAGTACTGCAGGCGCCTTTATGAGGAGAGGAGATGCTGGAAATCCTCCAGGGACAAGAGCATTAGTGAGATCCAGAACCGCACTTACTGCTCCTGGAGAGACCCCACTTCTCAGAGCCCCCAGCACCGGGGATAAAGGGGGATTCTGGAGAAATGGCTGATACCAGAGAGAAGAAGAGGCTCCAGACACCACAGCAGTGACTACCGACCAGGACCTGCTCTGTATCTGCTGCACTGCAAGAGCTGAAGGACCTGGGATGATATCACCGTCATGTGATCAGTGCAGGGGCGGAGCTCAGCAGTGGAGAGAAGTGGTAGAGAAGGACCTGTGATGATGTCACTGTCATGTGATCAGTGCAGGGGCGGAGCTCAGCAGTGGAGAGAAGTGGTAGAGAAGGACCTGTGATGATGTCACTGTCATGTGATCAGTGCAGGGGCGGAGCTGATCAGTGGAGAGAAGTGGTGATAAAAGACCTGTGATGATGTCACCATCATGTGAACAGTGGATGAGGGGGTGGAGCTCAGCAATGGAGAGAAGTAGTGGCGGTGAGGCGCCTATGATGATGTCACTGTCATGTGACCAGACTCCTGTGAGGGAGGAGATATTCTGCATTTCCCATACGTCTCAGTTTAGTGCTCTCATTAAAAGAAACAATCAGAGTTCTGCAGGTTTGCTACCTTTTAATGGCTAACAATAATGGTAGTAACGATGTTACATAGCGAGCTCTCGGGACATCATTACTTCTATTCTTGTTGGCCATTAAAAGGTATAAAACCTGCAGGGCTCTGTGTTTCTCTTAACCACCTCAGCCCCCAGTGCTTAAACACCCTGAAAGACCAGGCCACTTTTTACACTTCTGACCTACACTACTTTCACCGTTTATTGCTCGGTCATGCAACTTACCACCCAAATGAATTTTACCTCCTTTTCTTCTCACTAATAGAGCTTTCATTTGGTCGTATTTCATTGCTGCTGACATTTTTACTTTTTTTGTTATTAATCGAAATTTAACGATTTTTTTGCAAAAAAATGACATTTTTCACTTTCAGTTGTAAAATTTTGCAAAAAAAACGACATCCATATATAAATTTTGCTCTAAATTTATTGTTCTACATGTCTTTGATAAAAAAAAAATGTTTGGGTAAAAAAAAAATGGTTTGGGTAAAAGTTATAGCGTTTACAAACTATGGTACAAAAATGTGAATTTCCGCTTTTTGAAGCAGCTCTGACTTTCTGAGCACCTGTCATGTTTCCTGAGGTTCTACAATGGCCAGACAGTACAAACACCCCACAAATGACCTCATTTCGGAAAGTACACACCCTAAGGTATTCGCTGATGGGCATAGTGAGTTCATAGAACTTTTTATTTTTTGTCACAAGTTAGCGGAAAATGATGATTTTTTATTTTTTATTTTTTTTTCTTACAAAGTCTCATATTCCACTAACTTGTGACAAAAAATAAAAAGTTCTATGAACTCACTATGCCCATCAGCGAATACCTTGGGGTCTCTTCTTTCCAAAATGGGGTCACTTGTGGGGTGGTTATACTGCCCTGGCATTCTAGGGGCCCAAATGTGTGGTAAGGAGTTTGAAATCAAATTCTGTAAAAAATGACCTGTGAAATCCGAAAGGTGCTCTTTGGAATATGGGCCCCTTTGCCCACCTAGGCTGCAAAAAAGTGTCACACATCTGGTATCTCCGTACTCAGGAGAAGGTGGGGAATGTGTTTTGGGGTGTCATTTTATATATACCCATGCTGGGTGAGAGAAATATCTTGGTCAAATGCCAACTTTGTATAAAAAAATGGGAAAAGTTGTCTTTTGCCAAGATATTTCTCTCACCCAGCATGGGTATATGTAAAATGACACCCCAAAACACATTCCCCAACTTCTCCTGAGTACGGAGATACCAGATGTGTGACACTTTTTTGCAGCCTAGGTGGGCAAAGGGGCCCATATTCCAAAGAGCACCTTTCGGATTTCACCAGCCATTTTTTACAGAATTTGATTTCAAACTCCTTACCACACATTTGGGCCCCTAGAATGCCAGGGCAGTATAACTACCCCACAAGTGACCCCATTTTGGAAAGAAGGCACCCCAAGGTATTCCGTGAGGGGCATGGCAAGTTCCTATAATTTTTTATTTTTTGTCACAAGTTAGTGGAAAATGATGATTTTTTTTTTTTTTCATACAAAGTCTCATATTCCACTAACTTGTAACAAAAAATAAAAACTTCCATGAACTCACTATGCCCATCAGCAAATACCTTGGGGTCTCTTCTATCCAAAATGGGGTCACTTGTGGGGTAGTTATACTGCCCTGGCATTCTAGGGGCCCAAATGTGTGGTAAGGAGTTTGAAATCAAATTCTGTAAAAAATGACCTGTGAAATCCGAAAGGTGCTCTTTGGAATATGGGCCCCTTTGCCCACCTAGGCTGCAAAAAAGTGTCACACATCTGGTATCTCCGTACTCAGGAGAAGTTGAGGAATGTGTTTTGGGGTGTCTTTTTACATATACCCATGCTGGGTGAGATAAATATCTTGGTCAAATGCCAACTTTGTATAAAAAAATGGGAAAAGTTGTCTTTTGCCAAGATATTTCTCTCACCCAGCATGGGTATATGTAAAATGACACCCCAAAACACATTCCCCAACTTCTCCTGAGTACGGAGATACCACATGTGTGACACTTTTTTGCAGCCTAGGTGGGCAAAGGGGCCCATATTCCAAAGAGCACCTTTCGGATTTCACAGGTCATTTTTTACAGAATTTGATTTCAAACTCCTTACCACACATTTGGGCCCCTAGAATGCCAGGGCAGTATAACTACCCCACAAGTGACCCCATTTTGGAAATAAGAGACCCCAAGGTATTCGCTGATGGGCATAGTGAGTTTATGGAAGTTTTTATTTTTTGTCACAAGTTAGTGGAATATGAGACTTTGTATGAAAAAAAAAAAAAAAAAGCAGCATTTTCCACTAACTTGTGACAAAAAATAAAAAATTCTAGGAACTCGCCATGCCCCTCACGGAATACCTTGGGGTGTCTTCTTTCAAAAATGGGGTCACTTGTGGGGTAGTTATACTGCCCTGGCATTTTCCAGGGGCCCTAATGTGTGGTAAGTAGGTAAATGACCTGTGAAATCCTAAAGGTGCTCTTTGGAATATGGGCCCCTTTTCCCACCTAGGCTGCAAAAAAGTGTCACACATGTGGTATCGCCGTATTCAGGAGAAGTTGGGGAATGTGTTTTGGGGTGTCATTTTACATATACCCATGCTGGGTGAGAGAAATATCTTGGCAAAAGACAACTTTTTCCATTTTTTTATACAAAGTTGGCATTTGACCAAGATATTTCTCTCACCCAGCATGGGTATATGTAAAATGACACCCCAAAACACATTCCCCAACTTCTCCTGAGTACGGCGATACCAGATGTGTGACACTTTTTTGCAGCCTAGATGCGCAAAGGTGCCCAAATTCCTTTTAGGAGGGCATTTTTAGACATTTGGATACCAGACTTCTTCTCACGCTTTGGGGCCCCTAGAATGCCAGGGCAGTATAAATACCCCACATGAGACCCCATTTTGGAAAGAAGACACCCCAAGGTATTCAATGAGGGGCATGGCGAGTTCATAGAAATTTTTTTTTTTTGGCACAAGTTAGCGGAAATTGATATTTTTTATTTTTTTCTCACAAAGTCTCCCGTTCCGCTAACTTGGGACAAAAATTTCAATCTTTCATGGACTCAATATGCCCCTGACGGAATACCTGGGGGTGTCTTCTTTCCGAAATGGGGTCACATGTGGGGTATTTATACTGCCCTGGCATTCTAGGGGCCCTAAAGCGTGAGAAGAAGTCTGGAATATAAATGTCTAAAAAATTTTACGCATTTGGATTCCGTGAGGGGTATGGTGAGTTCATGTGAGATTTTATTTTTTGACACAAGTTAGTGGAATATGAGACTTTGTAAGAAAAAAAAATAATAATTCCGCTAACTTGGGCCAAAAAAAGTCTGAATGGAGCCTTACAGAGGGGTGATCAATGACAGGGGGGTGATCAATGACAGGGGGGTGATCAATGACAGGGGGGGTGATCAATGACAGGGGGGGTGATCAATGACAGGGGGGTGATCAGGGAGTCTATATGGGGTGATCACCACAGTCATTGATCACGCCCCTGTAAGGCTTCATTCAGACGTCCGGATGCGTTTTGCGGATCCGATCCATGTATCAGTGGATCCGTAAAAATCATGCGGACGTCTGAATGGAGCTTTACAGGGGGGTGATCAATGACAGGGGGGTGATCAATGACAGGGGGGTAATCAATGACAGGGGTGTAATCAATGACAGGGGGGTGATCAGGGAGTCTATATGGGGTGATCACCACAGTCATTGATCACCCCCCTGTAAGGCTTCATTCAGATGTCCGGATGCGTTTTGCGGATCCGATCCATCTATCAGTGCATCCGTAAAAATCATGCGGACATCTGAATGGAGCTTTACAGGGGGGTAATCAATGACAGGGGGGTAATCAATGACAGGGGGGTGATCAGGGAGTCTATATGGGGTGATCACCACAGTCATTGATCACGCCCCTGTAAGGCTTCATTCAGACGTCCGGATGCGTTTTGCGGATCCGATCCATCTATCAGTGCATCCGTAAAAATCATGCGGACATCTGAATGGAGCTTTACAGGGGGGTAATCAATGACAGGGGGGTGATCAATGACAGGGGGGTGATCAATGACAGGGGGGTGATCAATGACAGGGGTGTAATCAATGACAGGGGGGTGATCAGGGAGTCTATATGGGGTGATCCCCACAGTCATTGATCACGCCCCTGTAAGGCTTCATTCAGACGTCCGGATGCGTTTTGCGGATCCGATCCATCTATCAGTGCATCCGTAAAAATCATGCGGACGTCTGAATGGAGCTTTACAGGGGGGTGATCAATGACAGGGGGGTGATCAATGACAGGGGGGTGATCAGGGAGTCTATATGGGGTGATCAGGGGCTAATAAGGGGTTAATAAGTGACGGGGGGGGGGTGTAGTGTAGTGGTGCTTGGTGCTACTTTACTGAGCTGTCTGTGTCCTCTGGTGGTCGATCCAAACAAAAGGGACCACCAGAGGACCAGGTAGCAGGTATATTAGACGCTGTTATCAAAACAGTGTCTAATATACCTGTTAGGGGTTAAAAAAAAACACATCTCCAGCCTGCCAGCGAACGATCGCCGCTGGCAGGCTGGAGATCAACTCTCTTACCTTCCGTTCCTGTGAGCGCGCGCGCCTGTGTGCGCGCGTTCACAGGAAATCTCGCGTCTCGCGAGAGGAAGCGCCGGCGCGTCCAGGAGGAATGAATCAACCACCTCCAGGACGCGTCTGTGCGTACAGCGGTCCGGAGGTGGTTAATGAGAGCACTAAGGCTACTTTCACACTAGCGTTGTTTAACACCGGAACTGCCCGCCGGATCCGGAAAAACGTGTGAAAACGGATTACATTTGAATCATGATCAGGATTTTGATCACAATGAAAAAATGCATTGGAAAAAACGGATCCGCCATTTATGGACCTTTTTTTCACATTTTTCGGGTTTAACATGCAAAAGCCGGATCCGGTTTGACTGAACACACGGCGCCGGATCCGGCGTTAATGTAAGTCAATGGGAAAAAGACCGGATCCGGCGTTCAGTCAAAGTGTTCAGGATTTTTGGCCGGAGGTAAAAATACAACATGCTACGGTTTTCTGAAAAGCCTGATCAGTCAAAAAGACTGAACTGAAGACATCCTGATGCATCCTGAACGGACTCTCCATTCAGAACGCATTAGGATAAAACTGATCAGTTCTTTTCCGGAATTGAGCCCCAAGGACGGAACTCAGCGCCGGAAAAGAAAAACGCTAGTGTGAAAGTACCCTAAACTAGTTTTCTATTGGCCAACACCGTACCCGACTTTTTTCCATTTTCTTCTGACAATACGTCTCACACGTCCTTCTTCCTCTCTTATTTTAGGGTCATTTAGAATTCAAAATACAAACTACAGATTGGCGTGGTATTAAAAAGCAAGAAGTGCTCAACCCCTAATGCAGTGGCGCATCTATACCGGGAAGGCAGATCCTGCACTTGTTGCCCATTGCTAATGGCAATCCCCAGCAAAAATGCATACAGTGGAGGATGCCTCCAGCGGACCACAAGTACCACAATGGACATCCTACACAGGATAGCAATTGTGTGGATGTGACAAGCAGTCAAAATAACATAACAAAAACAAAGACAGGCGCACTCTTAGGTCTTACTAACCCTCGTACTGGTTTAAAATTGAGAATTAGCCAACATATCCTGCTTGGAGGACATGTTTGAGCCCGAGCACCGCGCCAAGGTTTCTCAAGTAGCTCGGGACCTAACGCTAAACCTACCTGGGCCGTATGGGCAATACCAGGGGCCAGTGGGCGAATTACAGGCGTTTAGCGTTAGGTCCCGAGCTACTTGAGAAACCTTGGCGCTCAGACATGTCCTCCAAGCAGGATATGTTGGCTAATTCTCAATTTTACACCAGTACGAGGGTTAGTAAGACAGCAGAGTGCACCTGTCTTTGTTTTTGTTATGTCATTTAGAATTCATAAGCCGTGTCCATAGGATGGTGCAAACTGGACAAGATCAGATCATACTGGTACAGTACTGGGGCCAGGAGAATCTCCGTATGGACATATATGTCCCCTGTGTAATCTCTGTCATGTCCAGTCTTCACAGTAATAGGTAAATGTGCGGTTCTGCTTTACACTGATGAGATGAATGTAATCCGCCTGATTATGTCTGCTGATAATAAATTACTCTGAAGGACATTGTTCCCCAGAGAAAGACACCTGGAGACATTGGGTGTCATTTACTAAGTTGAAATATGCCTAATTTAGGCGTATTTCAGGCGCAGATGGTAACTACGCCGCACTCACGCCAGGCCTAAAATTGTGGATGAGGACGGGCAGGCTTATCTCATTCGCCATTTTCTACGCTTGTTTAAGGTGTAGAAAATGGTCTAAATGTACGACAGCTCAGAAGTTGTCTTACATTTAGAAGCGACAGTGGATCCGCCCAACTTATGAAGAGACGGCCTTAATAAATGTCCCTCATTGTATCTATGTCTTTCTTTCTCTCTGATGCATCATAAAGGGCTCAAGCTAAACCTGAGACATGGAGGCCCCAAAGTGTGAACATGGAGTCTCTGATCACTTGGAATTCATTCTGTCTGATTAAACTATCCTCACCTATGAATGGACGGTAACATTCTCATTCCTTTCTCCGCTCCACAGCCCCTACGCCTCCTGCAGACACCATGCTGTACTGTGCTGCTGGTTCTAAGAGCCACGATGATTTTGGTGTGCACCCACAACTGCCACCCCCCCCAGCACTGTCATTCACAGACAATGGTCACTGACCAGGCGATCATCACACACGGCCTCAACACTTCTTCCCCACCAGGAGATGTTTATACATGACCTCAATACATCTCCCTGACCAGCCGATCATCACACATGGCCTCAACATATCTACCTGACCAGGTGATCTTCACAAATGACATTGACACTTCCCTCTTACCAGGCAATCATCACACATGGGCTCAAGATCAGTTCCTGATTCTTCCAAGAACTGATCCTCTGCTTTTCGTTTTCAAAATTCTCCCTGGCTGATCAGCATATAGGCGGATAGGGATGTGTATAACTACCAGGCCAGCACTGACTGACAGATGGGTCCTGCTGTAACGGCAGGGATCAGAGATAACTTGTCAGGAGTTTCCTCAGCCAAATTACCGTGCAGAGCTATGCTGGGAAGGTTGCCATGCTGACCTGTTAAATCCTGGCAGGTCGGCCTGTCTGTGTGACTGGTCAATGAACAAATCAGATTTCTGATTCTGTGTCCAATCCCAGACCCAGGCAGGAGGTTTAAGACTGCAGATGTCGGTGTAACCTGTGATTGCTTTGTATTCAGGGCTCTACACTGCGCCATATTCTATGGATTTTTCTGGTGTTCTGACTTCTGGCTTGTTTCTGGATTTATCCTGTGGCTGTTGTTTCTGTTTATATCTGCTGTTCAGGTAAATGGACTCTGGCTTGTTTCTGGAATAACCTCTCGTGTACTGAATTCATTGTGTCTTTCTCCTGTTTTTTGACCCTGCTTGTTTACTCCTCTTTGTACCTCCCTGGTCATTATGGAAGGTCTACTACTAGTGTGCCTGCACCAGTATTCTGTTATCAGCACCACAGACGTATCCAAGGTCCCTAGCAGAAAAGTCCATCCTACCTTGCAGTAGACTCTGGTGAATACCTAGAGGTTGTCACAATTTTATACTACCCGGAGTGGTTTCAGATGGCTGGTAGCAGGTTGGGGTTCACTAGCTGTGGTCCAGATGATCACTAGTAGTCCCTAAGATAAGATAACTCGAATCTTGGATGGTTAATCTTCTAGATGCCACAGTCAATAGCACTCGTGGCATCTAAGCAGTTAGAGGTAGAGGGCTATCTCGGTCCCCATGACTGCAATCACAGGCTGTCGATGTGTTGCTTTGAGGTGTTATTTTTTTTTTCACATCAGTGAAGGTTATATCATTTCAAAAGCTCAATCTTTTCAATAGTTTGTAAACAAATTTTGGCATGATCTCATATTCAATTCTTATGTTATGCAGGTTTGAAGACAACATGGCATAGTCTTCAGCAGATTTCAGAGCAATGGAGAGGAGGGCAGTGATGTATTTCCTGTTTCTGATGTCGGCCAAAGACATTCATGGTGACATGGTGCAAACAATAGACAGGTGTCCTTCATCCTCCACAGTAATAAACTGGTGACAAGCGCCCTTTGGGGAGACCTCCAGGGGTGATCGTTCCAGAAACCATAGATGCCATTCATGACATGATTCTGGAAGACCAGCAAGTTTCTGCTTTGAAGATAGCCATGACTGTGAATATTTCCAGAGAAAGAGTTGGATCCATAATATACGGTCATCTCGACATGAGGAAGGTATCTGCCAAGTGGGTCCCTAAATGTTTGTCAGCAGATCAAAAGTGTGCTGAGTGCAGGCCTCCTAAGAATTATGCAGGATTTTTGGCAGGATGCTGATGTTTTCCTTTCTTGATGGTTGACAATGGATGAGACATGGATTTTTATTTATGATCCTGAGCCCAAAAGAGTAGTCAAAACGATGGAGACAGTGGTTTTCCAGAGTGCAGAAGAGGTCATCCAAGGTTATGCATTTTCTATCCTCTGGGATAAAGGTAGGATACTGCTTGTGAATAAATTGAAGGAGGCATTGAAGTCAAAAAGGTGCGGAATGTCGACCTAAGATGTGGTGTTCTTGCGCAACATTGTATCACCCAAAACAAACTGTCTGACTTGGGCTTTGATGTGCTGGATCATCCTCCATTTTAGCCTGATCTAGCACCCTTTATCCCCTATAGTTTAACAGACTATCATCTATTTTCTAATTTATAGAAACACCTGTCACGGGTAATAGTGAGGGGATAGCACCAGATTACACACAGAAGGAATAGACTGGAGTCGTGGAATCAAAGCTAAGTGAGAGGGATGGTGACCTCCTAGGAATCTGTAGACCTCTCCCTGACTCCTGCCAGTATGAGTAGACCCTGAAGGTGAAAATACTCATACACTGGAACCTTAGCCCTGGAGACCCTGGAAGGCCTTAGGAGTGGTGGCAGGGAATAAGACTACTGGTTCCTCCCCAGATAATGGAACCAGCATCTCTGTGAGGCCTAAACAAAAACACACACAAGCGAACAACAACATGCAAAACAAAATGCACTTAGCTTAGAGAAGAATGAAGGAGCAGGAGATCCAAAGGAACAACACACCAGCTCAACCAACTCCAGCAGGAAATATCAACTGCATGGCAAGCAGGGTGAGTCAGAACTAAATAGAGCCTCAGTAATGACCACAAGCTGCACCTGACCAAACAACAACACTGCAAGATGAAAACAGAGAGTCTGTAAGATACCCTTATGTGCCGCAAGTCTCTCAGATCTTCTCACCTCTGTCATGGGAGGGACTGTGACAACACCACAAGAGAGCCTTTCTAACACAACTGCCATGATTAATGCCTGGTTTGCCACCCAATCAAATTCTGGATGGGTTTAATATGTTGCAATACAGTAGTCAGAAGTGCATGGTTATCTCACGGGGCTATGTAGAATAACTGTTTAAATTAAGAGTTCTATCTCAATTTTATGTGGTCAAAGCCAAGGGCTTACTAGCACCACCTCATATATACAGTGGAGAAAATAAGTATCTGATACAGTGGTGATTTTGCAAGTTTTCCCACCTACAAAGAATGGAGAGCTCTGTAATTTTTACGGTAGGTACACTTCAACTGTGAGAGACAGAATCTAAAAAATATTTTGAAAATCACATTGTATGATTTTAAAATGTTTGATTTACATTTTATTGCATGAAATAAGCTTTTGATCACCTACCAACCAGCAAGAATTCTGGCTCACACAGACCTGTTAGTTTTTCTTTAAGAAGCCCTCCTACTCTGCACTCATTACCTGTATTAATTTCACCTGTTTGAACTCGTTACCTGTATAAAAGACACCTGTCCACACACTCAGTCCATCACACCCCAACCTCCCCACCATGGCCAAGACCAAATAGCTGTCTAAGGACACCAGAGACAAAATTGTAGACCTGCACAAGGCTGGGATGGGCTATAGGACAATAGGCAAGCAGCTTGGTGAGAAGGCAACAACTGTTGGCGCAATTATTAGAAAATAGAAGAAGCACAAGATGCCGGTCTGGAGCTCCATGCAAACTCTCGCCTCGTGGGGTAAGAATGATTCTGAGAAAAGTCAGGAATCAGCCCAGAACTACAGGGAGGACCTGGTCAATGACCTCAAGAGAGCTGGGACCACAGTCTCAAAGATTACCATTAATAACACACTACGCCGCCATGGATTAAAATCCGTCAGACCAGGCAAAGTCCCCCTACTCACGCTAGCACATGTCCAGGCACATTTGAAGTTCGCCAATGACCATATGGACGATCTAGAGGAGGCATGAGGGAAAGTCATGTGGTCAGATGAGACCAAAATTGAACTTTTTGATATCAACTACACTAACCGAGTTTGGAGGAAGAAGGATGAATACAACCTCAAGAATACCGTCCCAACCATGAAGCATGGGGGGGGGACATCATACTTTGGGAGTGCTATTCTGCTAAGGGGACAGGACGACTGCACTATATTAAAGAGAGGATGGATGGAGCCATGTATCGTAAGTTTTTGGCCAACAACCTCCTTTCCTCAGTAACAGCATTGAAGATGGGTCGTGGCTGGGTCTTTCATGCATAACAATGACCCGAATTACACAGCTAGGGCAACTAAGGAGTGGCTCCATAAGAAGCATTTCAAGGTCCTGGAGTGGCCTAGCCAGTCTCCAGTTTTTAACCCAATCGAAAATCTTTGGAGGGAGCAGAAACTCAATGTAGCCCAGCGACAGCCCCGAAACCTGAAAGATCTGGAGAAGATCTGTACGGAGGAGTGGGCCAAAATCCCTGCTGCAGTGTGTGCAACCTGGTCAAGAACTACAGGAAACGTCTGACCTCTGTAACTGCAAAGGTTTCTGTACCAAATATTAAGTTCTGTTTTTCTATTGTATCAAATACTTATTTCATGCAATAAAATGCAAATTAATTATTTACAAATCATACAATGTGATTTCCTGGATTTTTTTTTAGATTCCGTCTCTCACAGTTGAAGTGAACCTACGATAAAAATTACAGACCTCTCCATTCTTTGTAGGCGGGAAAACTTGCAAAATCACCAGTGTATCAAATACTTATTTTCCCCACTGTATAGGGGCGGGGGGGCGTTTATCATTGTAGGTGTATTTGAGTCAAATTTCTATATTAGAGTCCTGCACCTGCACCAAACTTATAAAAACGTCACCTAGTAATAATGAATGTGGAGCAGACAGGGACATGAAACAATTCCCTGAACCAACATAAAACCCACTCCAAGCTCCCAGAACACGTCAGTAGCAATGGCCCAATCTGCAGTAATCCAGACCTCATGGCTGCAGTGTTTATCGAATGCGTACAGTCTAAGGGCTCATGCACATGACCGTATGTATTTTGTGGTCCGTAAGACACGGATCCGCAAAAAATACGGATGACGTCCGTGTGCATTCAATATTTTGCAGAATAGAACAGCTGGCCCCTAATAGAACAGTCCTATCCTTGTCAGTAATTTGGACAATACTAGGACATGTTCTATTTTGTTGTGGAACGAACATATGGAAGCAGAATGCACACGGAGTAACTTCCGTTTTTCTTTTACGGACCCATTAAAAAGAATAGTTCCGCACACGATCCGCAAAAAAACTAAATGGAAACAGAAAGAAAATGCATTTGTGTACATGAGCCCTAAGGGGGGAATTTATCATGGGGGTAATATCTAAAGTCAGTTTTGCATGAGTCTGGGTTGGAGTACTTTGTATAGAAATACTACTCCAGTTTTTCTAGTTGCAAATTATGAACCTGCCTTAAAAGTGGTGTAAGCAGAAAACATAACCTCTTTTGTACTCCAATACCAGAAGTGGGGCCAAAAAGGGCCGAGGTCAAAATGTCACAAAATTTTGTGCAAGAGTAAAGCATGCAACATCACGTCAACATTTTATCATCAAAATACTGGTCACCAGATCTGATAAATGAAAAATATACATAAAGAAGTCTACGTGAAGAAAACGGTACACCTCACTAGAATACACTATAAAAAAAATACCCTTAATAGGAGCTAAATGTCAGAGTATTAGCATCCCAGGAAACCCCAAGGTCATTTTATAGCTAGACCTTTATGATCTTAGTATCTTTACCCTTTCCTTTATATTTAGGGAGTCTAATGTTACAGTTGCCCCCTTGCTAAGTCTCTGACCAGAACAGACCAAGGAGATCCAAAAGTTAAACACTTATATCCATTTTGCGGGACATTATTCCCAACTCTACAGAATATTTATTTTAGTGTAAACACACATGTACAGTGCTGCCCATAATTATTCATACCCCTGGCAAATTTTTACTTAAAGTTAGAAACATAGAAACATAGAAACATAGAATGTGTCGGCAGATAAGAACCATTTGGCCCATCTAGTCTGCCCAATATGACTTTTATTCAACCAGCAAGTAATTTTTTGACGGGAAATTACATAGGTGTCTCCCAAAAGATAATAAGACGATGTACAAGAGGCATTATTGTGGGGGAAAAAAACATTTCTCAGCTTTTTTTTACATTTCAGCAAAAAATGTTCCGCACTGTGGAAAATCTCAGAAGACGTGGTCGGAAGCCAAAAGTGACACCTGTGCTGCCAGGAGGATAGTTAGAGAGGTGAAAAAGAATCCAAGGATCACCACCAAGGCCATCCTGGTGAATCTGGGCTCTGCTGGTGGCAATGTCTCAAGGCAGACAATCCAACGGACACTGCACAATGCAGACCAAGGAGGACGCCACTTCTCCAGATAAGGCACACAAAAGCTCGCTTGACCTTTGCAAAAGCTCATCTGGACAAAGAAGAAGACTTCTGGTCTTCTGTGTTATGGTCAGATGAAACAAAAATGTAATTGTTTGGTCACAATGATGTTTCCTTCATTTGGCGTAAAAAAGGAGAAGCCTTCAACCCAAAGAACACCATCCCCACTGTCAAACATGGTGGTGGGAACCTAATGCTTTGGGGGTGTTTTTCAGCCAATGGATCAGGGAACCTAATCACAGTAAACGGCACCATGAAAAAAGAGCGATACATGAGGATTCTCAATGACAACATCAGGCAGTCTGCAGAGAAACTTGGCCTTGGGCACGAGTGGACATTTCAGCATGACAATGACCCAAAACACACAGCAAAAGTGGTGAAGAAATAGTTAGCAGACAACAACATTAACGTTTTGGAGTGGCCCAGCCAGAGTCCAGACTTGAATCCAATTGAGAATCTGTGGAGGGAGCTAAAGATCAGGGTGATGGCAAGAAGACCCTCCAACCTGAAAGACTTGGAGCTCATTGCTAAAGATGAATGGGCAAAAATACCTGTGGAGACCTGCAAAAAGCTGGTCTGCAATTATAGGAAGCGTTTGATTGCTGTAATAGCCAATAAAGGCTTTTCTATTGATTATTGAGAAGGGTATGAATAATTTTGGACTGGACACTTTTTGCTCAAATGTAAATAAAAGCTGAGAAATGTTTTATTCCCACAATAATGCCTCTTGTACATCGTCTTATTATCTATTGGGAGACTCCTATGTCATTTTCCGTCACAAAATTACTTGCTGGTTAAATAAAAGTAACTTTAAGTCATAATTTGCCAGGGCTATGAATAATTATGGGGAGCACTGTATATAATAGCCCCTTTATTACCCGAGGGCTTGTTCCACAGGACACTTTCTATTCCCTATATTAGTGACCAATTTCTGCAGCCTGCAGTGGAGCCTCAGTCTTCCCACCCTCAATCTAGGAAAGGTGACACTACACATAAAACAGATACCCCACCATTTCCAAAGCTTTTTATTTTTCTTCAAGGGAAAACATGTTTCTTAATAAGCATGTCCTGACTGCGCACACGTGCAACATGACCGGCCATGACGGGCACTCTGGCATTAACAGCACCTGTGACCTTGGATGTGACTGTTAGGAGGAACTCCACTTCCACACTTTCCTAAAGCATTAGACTAGTGAGGACTGAAGCGACCCCCAAATATGTCCGTACACAACGCTTCCCGCATCCATCCAGTAAGGCTGAAGGAACGCCCCGGTTACAGATGCGCAGCACTCCAATGAAGATGTTTCTTTCTAGCATAAGATAGGTAAACCTCTAGCACACTGGCCTTCAATGGTCACACAGCAGAGCGGTACTTAGAGGGTGTGGGTATGTTTAGAGTAGCAAGGAGCAGATTATTAAATTTAAGATTTAATATAACGGTACAGTGCTAAAAGTTACAAAAAGATGACAAAAAGGGACATAGTGATAATCAAACAGTACAGAAATAGAATGAGGATGAAATAATGGATGGCATAACAGTTAGATCGGTGAGGGATCTACACTGGGATAACAGTGGAAAGTTGGCCAGACTTACACTAGGTGTATCCCCAGGAATCTGAACCAGGTGTGGTTTACAGTAGACTTAGACAGCCTCCTTCACCCTCCTTTTTGTCATTGACAGGAGGCTGGCCAATATGAATGCAAAATGTGAAAGGTTGTATGGCATAATTCTAATTTGAGCCAAAACATCTTGTAGGTGTCCCTGAGTAGGATAATGGCACCACCAAGGTTTACACAACATTTTTATCAACCCAGGCATACCAAACACAAATATGAAATATTATCAGGCCAACCAATATATAATTTGGTAGTTTTCCTAAGGCTAAATATCCTGGTGCATGTGCTTGGAACACGGTGACTCACAGTGATGACATCAATTGACCATGGGACTTCCATTCCAATATTATAATCACTCACATTTATCATCATTACATTCACACAGAGAAAGCTTCATTCCAACAACTCCTTTTTGGTGTGTTATTTCTGTGTCAGAGTGTATAAAGTTATTTCCAAGTTTACTTGGTGATCCCTGAGCGCTACTTGTATTTTCCTCTATTTGTGAGAAACCCATCAAGGAATGTCAGTAGTATTAAGTCAGAGCAACTGGACTGGTGTTTCACAAGTCATCCGACTGTCTTTGTAAATTACAATACCTTATATGAGAAATCTCCGACACTAGTGATTCATGGTTCAGCCATGGAGGTAAGGTGTTGATTGCATTTGCATTACTGATGTTATTAGGTGTAATTGTACTGCATCAGGAGAGGTGTTAGGACAGCATTGTAAGGGGCAGTGTATATTGCCGGAGATTTCTTGTACAAGTCATTCTATGTGAGAAAGGAATTCACATGACCAGTGAAAAGTCTTCGAGAGAAAAAAATACATGTCCAGTTGCTCTGATTTATTACTACTGATATATCATGACCTAGATGAATGAAGACCTCCACAGACCGCCAAGGAAGATATGAGATGTATAACTGGCTGTGCATGATCTCTATGGGAGAGTAGGCAATAAAAGCTCCATTGGAAGAGACCAATAGACCGTAAGGCCTCATTCACACTTTTGTATTTCGGTCGGTATCTTGTATCAGTATCTGTAAGCCGTAACAGGGAACGGAATAAAACAGAGAAAAGTATAATGGAAAGTCTTCCATGTTCGGGAGCTACTCCTATTTATATCCTACAAATACTGGTGTAAGATACTGACCAGAATACACAAGTAGTTAAGGCTGCATGCAGCTTGTATTTGTGGGCGGGGCCAGGTCACTCCTCTTAAACTCCCACTCCTGGGTTCTCCTCGCCACGCACGCCGTCTTTGTACGCTCCCCGGCAGCTTACGTCACTTCCGGTACGCACGCTGTTCAGGTAAGTTGTGGCGCATGCCACTCCATGCGAACTTCGCTTCAACCAAGTTTTTCCCCCATGTACGTCTCACCCTACCCGCTCCTGGTGCCTGTTCATCTGAGCACCCTCCTTCCTCGGTCGGTCCGCTGCTGCTCCACGGCGCGTCCCTCCTCTCGCGAGAGGACATATGCATGTTCGCCGCCCTCACTCCGGAGCTCTGCGGCTGACGTCACGCGCCCTCCTCCACTTGGGAGGGGGGCCCCACTCCACACCGCACCGCACTGCATGCTCAGGACTCAGTTTTCCTTCCCCAGCACGATATCTCCATGTTCCACACTGGCACGGGGGGAAGGTCAGTACTGCTCCATCCTGTCATTTGTGACATGGATTAAGCTAAGAGCTACCTATGTAACAAACCAGGTTTAAACGATGCATACAGTCTGTGCATAGGTGTAGTCTCCAGCACACCATATGTAGGTCATCCACAATGTTTGTCAGGTCTGTTGTTTTCTTAAAAAATAAATAAAAATAAATAAATAAAATTTTAAAGGGAATGTACAGGTTTCCTAGGTCTTTCTGCCTCCACTCAGATACGGACCAGCGGGTCCGGAAGGCCATCTCCGTTCCTGCCAGCCGCTCATTCTGGCGCAATCCTGTGGCCTGTCCATCCTGTGTTAGCGCAGCTGGTGCTGGGCCATGCGGCACTCTGCAACTTACCTGGCCTGCTTGTTCCCAGCGGTCATACTTCGTCACTAAGGCTCCTTTATTTCGCCTTGTACAGTGAGCCCTGGTCGCTCGTAAGTTTATGCCTTACATTTGTGTCCTTCTCAGGTTCCTTTAGAGTCGTGGTTTTGCCGCATCGTGTTCTTGACCTCCTGACGTCTCAGGATTAGGTATTGGGATGGGTTCTTACACCTATTGCTAATAAAATAAAAAAAAAGAGAACATCTTTTTCCTACAGGCACTTCTGAGGGTCCCTGCCAGTCAATCGAGTGGATTTCTTAGGCCTGAGGGTCTTTCAGGTAGGTTTAGTGCTGCACTTCGCTTTTACGCAGTTCACTCGCTAGCACTATGGTTTCCCTCACCTGAGGTGTTCAGGTGGGGTTTTCTGTCCATCTTGCCTGAAGCGTTCAGGTATCTTCCCTGTCCATCTGTGCCTGAAGCGTTCAGGTATCTTCCCTGTCCATCTTTGCCTGAAACGTTCAGGTATCTTCCCTGTCCATCTTT
Organism: Bufo bufo; assembly: GCF_905171765.1. Taxonomy (NCBI): domain Eukaryota; kingdom Metazoa; phylum Chordata; class Amphibia; order Anura; family Bufonidae; genus Bufo; species Bufo bufo. The sequence goes on along the minus strand of NC_053392.1, from coordinate 11,832,845 downwards.
GCCTGAAGCGTTCAGGTATCTTCCCTGTCCATCTGTGCCTGAAACGTTCAGGTATCTTCCCTGTCCATCTGTGCCTGAAGCGTTCAGGTATCTTCCCTGTCCATCTGTGCCTGAAGCGTTCAGGTATCTTCCCTGTCCATCTGTGCCTGAAGCGTTCAGGTATCTTCCCTGTCCATCTGTGCCTGAAGCGTTCAGGTATCTTCCCTGTCCATCTGTGCATGAAGCGTTCAGGTATCTTCCCTGTCCATCTGTGCCTGAAGCGTTCAGGTATCTTCCCTGTCCATCTTTGCCTGTAGCGTTCAGGTGTCTTCCCTGTCCATCTTTGCCTGAAGCGTTCAGGTCTCGTCCCTGTCTTTTCAGCCTGAAGTGTCCTGGTAACACGACTCACCTCCCCAACCTGAAGCGTTCAGGTCTAACCTTTCTACTCGGCCTGGAACCTCCAGGTCTCCTTCTTGCTGCAGTAACCATGTCTCCTCCTCCTGGTACCTTGGACACCCTTCGGCATTTTATTTTCCTCCTTAGCGGTGTGTTCGCTTGGCTCTCGGGAGCCTCTTCTGGGTTTCCTGCCTCACCCATCCATCGTCACTCTGTTTTTTCGTGTCAAACCTGCACGTCGGTGCGTCCATCCTTTCGTCCATCTACGCCACAACTGGTTGTTATATTCGGTCCCGCATAACTCACTCACGTCGGCTCCTGACTTTTCCAGTCTCCAGGGCGAGTCGGGTCTCATCCGTCAAGCCTCAAGCGGTAAGGCAAGGGTGTCGAGTCTACAGACACAGGTATGTTCCCAATTACGTTTTCTCGTAAGATTAGTAAACACGGAACACGGTCCTCGTGTCCTCTCCAGCTGCCATGTTTTGTTTTTAAATTTCAGGTCCTACGTAAGGTCTCTTCAAGGTCTTCCGAACCATGTCTCAGGTGTCAGACGTGGACGACACTTTGTCCCTTCCGGGTACCTCGGTCTCTGGTCAAGGCGGCGCAGAGTCCCTCAGGAGATGGACCGTACCAAAGCTCGTCACGGAATTGCACAGAAGGGGCATCAGGCATCCAGAGTCGGCACGAAAAGCCGAACTATACAGGCTGTTGATGTTGGATCCCGGTCCATTTGAAGGGGAAGATTCGTCCCCATCCATTCGGCAATTTCTGGTGCAGTTGCAGGCCACCATGGATTCCCTCGCCTCTTCCGTGGCTGACATCAGGACCAGGGTAGTGGACTTGGAATCCAGAACACTGTCGACATCCCAGGCGGTGGTCCCTCTCTCCGACCCTTCTTCATTTCAGCTATCGGCTCCAGGTACGGCCCCAGCAGTTCCAGTGGTAGCACCAGCCCACTTCGTGCCGGACAGCATCAGGAAAGACATCTTGGCAGGAAAGGATGTGAACCTGGCTTCAATTCTTATAGCATCCCATGATACCACTGACAACAAGACCTTTGATTGCGGGGAAATCTCGGTTGTCCTTAAGGCCAAGGATGCCCGTCTCAACCGTAAGCTTTCCGTGCCAGAGTTCGTTTTGGCCTTTAGCCTGTATAGAGACGTGGTCTGCTCCGCCTTCCCATCCCGGAGGGAGGAGCTGGATACGTATCTATACAGAGTCACTGATCTTGGGCACAAGTACGGCGGTACGCTTTTTATGATTACCACCACTCCTTCTCAGCTAAAGCCGCCGCCGCACTAACTCAATTTCAGTTTTCTGTTAACTGGGCCACTCTGGACATGGAGTTATTCTGCCGGCATTTCGCCGGTCTCCGGGCCCCCTCCTGTTCGACTTGCCAGTCGATCTTCCATTCGACGGAGTGGTGTCCTCAAGCAGCCTCGGCTCAACCAGATAGGGTCACCCCCGGCCCCTCCGGTGTCTCTCGCAGCCCCTCCTCCATGGACAAGTTAGGTAGGCCCATTGTCTATCTTGGCAACAGCCAAGTTTGTAATAATTTTAACTTTGGCACTTGTCTCTTCAGTGGCTGCAGGGCCCTGCACATCTGCACCATTTGCTTCAGAGCTCACCCCAGGTCCATGTGTCCAAAGCGGTTTTCCAAACAGCTATGACTAGCCGACTGCAATATCGATCTTTTGGCTTTTTTGTTGCGGGAACATCCGGCTCCGGGATTTGTAGACTCCTTGATTTCCGGCCTCTGCTTCGGCTTCGACATTGGGATGGTGGCGCTTCCCCACGCTAACTGGGTGTGCGACAATCTTCAGTCGGCCAGGTCGGATCCCGCCGCTGTTCAGGAGCTCCTGAACTCGGAGGTTGAGAAGGGGTTCCTTCTGGGCCCATTCAACCTGATTCCATTCTCTCGTTGGCGGATCAGCCCCATAGGAGTTGTATCAAAGAAAGATTCCAATAAAAAACGCTTGATATACGACCTCTCAGCCCCTCATGATTCCGTCATCCCCAGCATCAATTCATTAATTCCATCTCAAGAGTTTGCCATAAGGTATGCGTCCATTGACGAGGCCATTGCTCTCATCCTCAGGGCTGGGAAAGGCGCCTGGTTGTCTAAAACCGACATCGCAGACGCATTCAAACTACTTCCAATCACTCCACATTAATGGCAATTCTATGGCATTCAATGGGAGAACAGGTTTTATTTTGCTAATCGGTTGACCTTCGGCTCTAAGAGCAGCCCATGGTTGTTCGACCAATTGGCTCAGGCTTTACACTGGATTCTGATCCAACACGGCAGTACTCCAGCGGTCATCCACTACCTGGACGACTTTCTCCTCATAGAACAACCACGATGCCACCCGTCAGGGCTTCACTCCCTCCTGGAGCTCTTTTCCTCCTTACGCATTCCCATATCGCAGGGCAAGACCTCTGGTCCTGACACCTCCATCACCTTCCTGGGCATTATCCTGGATTCCGACAGGATGGAAGCCAGGCTTCCGGAGGTCAAGTTGGCACAAATCCACGAAGCTGTTTCCGGGGCTCTAGCATCTTCCCAGTTGACCAAAGTAGAGTTGCAGTCCATTCTGGGTAGATTAAATTTCGCCTTAAGGGTAATGCCCCAGGGTAGGGCCTTCATTTCACGTCTGCTCTCGCTCTTTCCAGCAGCCCCAGAACCCGACAGCATTGTCCGCTTAGACAGGGCAGCCATGGCAGACTTACGTATGTGGGACAACTTCCTTTCAGCATGGAACGGGGTTAGCCTGTTCGTCCCTTCCTGGACTCAATCTTCAGCTAGGGTGTTTTCTGATGCCGCGGCTTCCCGGGGGTTCGCAGCAATCTTTGGGTCCCACTGGTAAGCGGGTCCTTGGCTGCCTCAGATCAGTACTGATCCTCAGGCCCTTAGTTCTTCTCCATTTCTGGAATTTTATCCCGTCGTGGCAGCTGCAACAGTCTGGGGTCACCTTTGGGCCAATTCCAGTGTCATGTTTATTTCAGACAGTCAAGACTTGGTGGACATCATCACCAAGGGTCGGGCTAAGTCGGCAAAAATCATGTCCCTCCTGCGTAAACTGGTCTGGCTGTCCATGGTTAACAATTTCCATTTTTCATGTTCCCACATTTCAGGTGTTAGCAACACTGCGGCCGATGCTTTATCTCGTTTCAATTTTCACACGTTTTTCCAGGAATGTCCAGAAGCCGACCAGACCGGGGCACGGATTCCCAGATTCAGCGACCTAATGTTGGACTAAGGTCACTGCTGGCTACGGCCAAGGACCTCATGCACCGATCCCTCTCTGTCAACACGGCTCGCAATTACCACACCGGTTGGAAGCTTTTTTCAAAATTCACCATAGATCATGCCCAACGGGATACAGCGTTCACACCCTACATCATGGCCTTCATGGCCTATTGTCATGTCAACCTTAATTTGGCACCCAGCACCATCCGTTTATACCTTGCCGGGGTGCAGCATTTCTTGGTGCTACGAGATCCAGAGCATCGCTCTGCGTTCACGTCTCAGGCCGTCAAAGCCACGCTCAGGGGCATGGAGAAGAGCAGTAGGGATACGACCCCTTCCCGACGGCCAGTCTCCGGCGGACTATTTAGGCAGCTTTCAGCAATCCTAGATGGAAATCCTTTTTGCCTTTCGGTTAGTCTGGTTATCAAGGCCGCAATGTATTTGAGCTTCTACGGCTTCCTGCGCCCTGGAGAGTTCTCCGTCACTTCCCCAAGGGCGACCTTCCTGAAGAGGAAACAACTATCCTGGAACCTGGATCACTTTGTCTTAAGCCTTCCTTCCACAAAGACGTCTCAGACCGGTCCTCCTATACAGATTCGCTTCTTTGAGTCAAAGAACGACTGGTGTCCGGTTCTCGTACTCCGACACTTCTTAAATACCATACTATCTCTGGACCCTGAATCACCGTTACTTCTGTTCCAAGGGAAACCTTTATCCACGCGGCAATTCGTATCCCACATCAGGTCCCTGGTCGCAGGGTTGGGGGTGGACCCCAAAACAATAACCGGGCATTCATTCCACATCGGAGCGGCATCTGCAGCCTCCAAACACAGGACAGCTCCGCACGTCATACGTCACATGGGTAGGTGGAGATCTGCCTGTTTTGCCCGGTACATCCCGGATCCGCAATCAGAAACCCGTGAAGTTTTCCATTCGTTGGCTTTGTAATGTATATTAAATGTCATTGCTTTTCCCTACTCAGTGTCTTTTGCCCTTTTAGGCCTACCCACGTGACGTGGCTCCAGGCACACATCAGCCACTGTTAGGGTCCCTTCCCTCTATCCCTACGGACCGTGGCCACGGACACAAGTAGTTAAGGCTGCATGCAGCCTGTATTTGTGGGCGGGGCCAGGTCACTCCTCTTAAACTCCCACTCCTGGGTTCTCCTCGCCACGCACGCCGTCTTCATACGCCCCACCCTGGTTCCCCCCCTTTTTCTTTCCTGTCCCCTTTTCACTCTACCTAAGGTTGGCCCTCTTTTAGGCCTACCCACGTGACGTGGCTCCAGGCACACATCAGCCACTGTTAGGGTCCCTTCCCTCTATCCCTACGGACCGTGGCCACGGACACAAGTGTGAATGAGGCAAAGAGAAGGAAATGGAAGGAAATAGAAGATCTGGGTTTTTAACAAATTATTGTCAACTCAATTTGTTATTTCCCCCCATCACCTTTATCTTGATATATTGTATTAATGAAGAGCAAATACCCATTCCATATGTCCACATAGGTTACATAAAAGTCTACAGGAGGGGTGCGTGGTCTGCCGGGCATGGAGTGAAGACGCACGCTGTATGAGCTCCCCTGCCATCCTGACTAAATCCTGCGTGTTTAAACACCCTGAAAGGGTGTAGAAGTGGTGTGGACACATACAGAATCACCCGGTGCAGTATTTTGGGTGCTTGGCGGTATCCCTATAGCTCCAGTGGCTGGCGTGGAGGGAGACTGCTGGTTACCTAGCACGGAGGGCGGCCATCTTGGGAAGAGAGAAGGAGGCTGCTGAGCGCTGTTGCTGGCGCGGATACGGAGGGAAACAGAGGTCCCATCGGCGAGAGCTGTCCAGGAACCTGAGTCGCTTCGGTGGTGGCCGGCTACGAGCGCTTTTGCTGTGCAGCTGAGGAGTCGCCTGTGAAGGAAGACAACGATCTCCCTGCGTTACCCCTCAGCACGTGGCGGTATACAAGTAAGGGGGGAGGAAGTTAACCCCTGAAGAGGTAGGAGAGAGAGGGGGCTACCTGCAACTGCCTCTGAAGGGCGGGGAAGTAAGGGGCCTGGAGCCCAGTCAACGTGTTGGGCACCCCATGGTGATGTAGGCTGAGAAGCCGCAACAGAAGTCTGCCTGCGAAGGCAATCTATATCAAGGGGAATGCTGTCTCCTGAAACTGCCTCGCAAGTAAAGATAAAGGACTATACTGTTGTCCATACCCCCTCCTTAGGTGAAACCATCACTGGTGACGGCTGCAATAATTTATCTGAAGCCTAAAGAGTCGCCGATTAACCCCTTCCCCCTCTACACCTGCGAACAGCAGAAGCCATTTATCAATCTCACCTATGGGCGGCAAAACCGTGACATCTGCGAGCTCTACACCAGCCAAAGAAGTGGTAGATAATATGAGCCAGACTGAGATGGACATAAACCAGAGTGGTGCTGAGCTCCAAACTGACAAGATAATGACTGCCATTGCTGCATGTCAGACGGCTCTAACAGCAAAGATTGAGCACTTACAAAGCGACATTAATTGTCTACGACATGATATGGATAAAATGAGAGACCGCACTAAAGAGGTGGAACGCCGCCTGGGTGATGTGGAGGACTCTGCAAATACCATGTCTGAAACAACCAGAAACCTGCAACAACAGGTGAAAATCTTGCTTGCCAGAGTGGAGGATGCGGAGAACCGCAATAGAAGAAATAATGTCAGAATCCTGGGACTACCCGAAAGGGTGGAAGGCTCCGCTCCAGAGGCATACGCTGAGCAATTGATTCGCACTATACTGTGCCCGATTGAGTTGTCATCCAGTCTTGTGGTGGAGAGAGCCCATAGGATCCCTACAAGACCATTACCATCAGGGGCTGCTCCCAGGCCTTTCATAATGAAGATATTAAACTACAGGGATCGGGATGCTATTCTGGCGGCCACCAGACAAAAGAAGGACATTCAAATTGAAAATGCAAAGTTATCCTTCTACCCTGATTTTACAGCAGAGGTGCAGAAGCAACGGCGACAGTTTTCAAATGCCAGGACTCGTCTACGGGAGCTGGGAATTAAGTACGCCATGATGTACCCGGCCAAGCTGAGAATCCAAGAGGGAGACAGAGCCAGATTCTTCCATACTCCAGAGGAAGCGACTGACTGGATTGATCGACAGCGTCCGAGATGATATGGAGGACTATAAAATCGCAGAGAACCGCTGCTAATGTTTTGCTCTACCAATGGAGCTCTGTTTATATCAATCTGGTCCTTAGGTGACACACCTCAGCTGTTGCGGGACAGATATGATCCTACACGCAGATAGCAGGATAGTATAGTAATGGCAGGAAGCTTTGGTACTGACAGGGGTTAATCTCAGTTCAGAGTTATCACTCTATTTTGAATAGTTTTGAGGGACTTAGGTCTTATATTATGTCTTAGTCTTTTTAGGCAGACTGTGTCTCCCTTAGATTATTTTAAAAGGATTGGTAGGTTAGGGATTTAGAAGCTTAGACGAGTTAGGGATGTCTGGCCAGGGTGGGTGCAGAATGGGATGTTCTACGTTAGATACAACTTGGAATGTGTGTGTGAGAGAATGGGGCAGTGACACTGAAGGATCTGGAGGAGAAGGGGATATATCTCTTAAGCAACAATGGCTATATGTAAGCTAATTTCCTGGAATGTCCGGGGACTCAATGACAAAGTTAAAAGAGCGCTAGTGTTTAATTACAATAAGAAGTATAACCCAGATGTTCTTATTTTTCAGGAAACTCATCTCCGGGGTCAAAAAGTGTTGGCGGTTAAAAGACCATGGGTGGGATCTGTTTATCATGCGACCAATTCTAACTACGCTAGAGGAGTTTCCATACTGGTCAGTAAGACTCTTCCATTTCAGCTGATGTCCGTGCACATTGATCCGGCAGGGAAATATGTACTGCTGCAGGCTAACATTAGAGGTTGTGACGTCTTAATAGTAGGTATTTATGTACCCCCACCGTTTGAGAGGGAAGTGGTTGACCAAATCATGGCCAGAGTAGTTGTTCTACCTGGGGCTCACTTGTTCATATTGGGAGATTTCAATGCCACGCTAGATAGTAATCTTGATAGACTTAGACCTTCTCCCAGACATAACCCCGCTTTACTATATTGGGTGCAAGCACATCACTTGACGGAGATATTATGGAGGAACTTATACCCTAACACAAAGCAATACTCATGTCACTCGACCTCTGTTAATGCATTGTCCCGTATAGATCTGGCTTTTACAAATCAGGAGGGGCTTTTATGGGTGAAAGCTGCAGAGTATCTGCCGAGGGGTATTTCAGATCATGCCTCCTTACATTGCCGAGCGGTAGGCCACGTTCTACTTGGTGGTTGAATCCAAAGTGGCTAGACGTCCTTCCGGTGGGAGTGGCGTGTATGGAAGCTATTTCAACATATTGGGAAGTCAACGAGGGCTCCTCCAATCCACTGGTGGTATGGGACGCATGTAAAGCTGTCTTGAGAGGGGTACTAATAGCGGCGATAGCAACACATAGGGCGGAACTGCTCTCTTTGTGGGTGAAATTAGAGGGAAATTTAGATATTGCAGAGAAAGCATATATAGATGACCCCACGCCAAAGCATCAATCACTTTGGTTTCTAGCTCAAAGACAATACAATTTATACTTAACTGAATTCACACAGAAACGCCTCATGGTTCAGAAGCAAAACATATTTTCTGAAGAGGACAAGAGTGGGAGAATCTGGCTAAAACAGAAGTCCCACTAAGGCCTCTTTGACACGAGCATGTCCGGATAAGGTCCGGATGTTTTGCGGAAAACCCGAGTAGGTACGCAATTGCAGTCAGTTTTGACTGCGATTGCGTTCCGTTGTTCAGTTTTCATCGCGCAGGTGCAATGCGTTTTGCACGCGCGTGATAAAAAACTGAATGTGGTACCCAGACCCGAACTTCTTCACAGAAGTTCAGGTTTGGGATCGGGGTTGTGTAGATTGTATGATTTTCCCTTATAACATGGTTATAAGGGAAAATAATAGCATTCTGAATACAGAATGCATAGTACAATAGCGCTGGAGGGGTTAAAAAAATAATAATTGAACTCCCCTTAATCTACTTGTTCGCGCAGCCGTCATCTCTTCTGTCTTGTTCTGTGAGAAATAGGACCTTTGATGACGTCACTGCGCTCATCACATGGTCCATCACATGATCTTTTACCATGGTGATGGATCATGTGACGGACCATGTGATGATCGCAGTGACGTCATCAAAGGTCCTTTTTCTCACAGATGAAGACAGAAGAGATGCCGGCTGCGCGAACAAGTGGATTAAGGTGAGTTTAATTTTTTTAACCCCTCCAGCCCTATTGTACTATGTATTCTGTATTCAGAATGCTATTATTTTCCCTTATAACATGTTATAAGGTAAAATTAAAAAGATCAGGTCTCCATCCCGATCGTCTCCTAACAACAGTGCGTGAAAATCGCACCGCATCCGCACTTGCTTGCGGATGCTTGCGATTTTCACGCAGTCCCATTCACTTCTATGGGGAATGCGTTGCGTGAAAAACACACAAAATAGAGCTTGCTGCGATTTTCACGCAACGCACAAGTGATACGTGAAAATCACTGCTCATGTAGACAGCCCCATAGAAATGAATGGGTCCGGATTCAGTGCGGGTGCAATGCGTTCAACTCACGCATTGCACCCGCGCGGAAAACTCGCCCGTGTGAAAGGGGCCTAACAGTAGTACCAGCTATTAGGGATGGGCAGGGTGTACTCTTTACTACACCAGAGGAAATATGTGATCAATTTGCTAGCTATTACGCCTCCTTATATTCCTCTGAAACTACAGAGGAAATAGCACTTTTTCTGGATACTGTCCCGGTGACGGAGCTAGCGCATTCAGAGAAGCAATTATTAGATGGCCCCATAGTCCCGCAGGAAATCCAACATGCAATATTATCTATGGCAAATGGAAAGACTCCTGGTCCGGATGGCTTCCCTGTGGAGTGGTACAATTTCCAGATTGAGGAAGTGAGTCAGAGGCTCAGCAAACTCTGGAGGGTGGGGCCAACATCGTTCCATGAAGCTACTATAGTGGTCATACACAAAGCGGGGAAGCCTCCGGATCAGTGTGGCTCATATAGGCCCATATCATTGATAAATTTGGACGCTAAGGTGTTGGCTAGTAGATTGGCGTCAGTCATTTCATCGGTAGTAGGCATGGATCAATCCGGTTTCATTCTCGGGAAAACGACAGACATAAACCTGAGACACCTTTTTACAAACCTACAAATCACACATGATAATGCAGGCAGCAGAGCGATTGCCTCGTTGGATAACGAGAAGGCGTTCGATTCGGTGGAATGGGGATTTATGTGGGAAGTCCTAAAGAAAATTGGGGTTCCCAAGAATTTCCTCCAGTGGTTGCATTTGCTATATTTGCAACCGACGGCTAGGGTAAGAGTCAATGGATATTTGTCTAAGCCGTTTGCGCTGAAAAGAGGCACCGGACAGGGGTGTCCTTTGTCACTCCTTCTGTTTGCTTTAGTAATGGAACCGCTATCGGTGTATATAGCGGGCAGTAATAGAATACAAGGCTGGGACATTGCAGGTATATCCGAAAAGATCTCGCTTTATGTGGATGATATCCTGATATACTTGGGAGATGTAGGCCATTCTTTGGAAGCCTTCCTAGAGATAGTGGATTTATATGGAACATTTTCAGGATTACGGGTCAATCGGCCATTATATTTGGTTGATGAGTTTTCCCCTCAGAGCATCTCACCCAGGACGTGACTTCAGGTGGGGGGTAATTTCACATACCTGGGGATAGTCATACATAAAGAGGTCACCCAGTTTATAGATTTGAACATAAACCATACATTTCGCAAAAACTGAAAGCTCGGGAGGCGCTACCACCGTCACTGATAGGGCGCATTAATATATTTAAAATTAACCTTCTTCCTAAGCTACTGTACATTTATAGAGCAACCCCTTTAACTTTGCAGAAATCTCATTTTCAGACCCTAGACCGCTTACTAATGCCCTTTTTATGGAATAATTCCATTCCTCGCATAGCTAGGGATACTTTGAAAGCTACTAATGAGAGAGGTGGCCTGGCACTTCCGGACATGTACCTATACTACATTGCGACACAACTAAATTATGCTGCTTGGTGGATTAAGGAAGACCCTTATAACCCGGCGGTGGTATTGGAGGCGGCTCTCATGGGGTCGTATGGAGCTATGATGAACTTAGTGTACAGAGCAGGGAAATACCCGGTAAAGCATCTTACTACACTAATGGTGGGGGTGATCAATGCATGGAATACTTTTGCGGGGGGTGGACGGAGAGGAAAGCAATATACTATCCCCAGTGATGCCCTTGTGGGGAAATCCCAAACGGGTGGAACTAAATTCTCTGCTTGATTTTGAGTTCTGGCCATGAAAGGGCATCAAATACCTTACTCAAGTGTATGAAGACGTTTTTTTTTAACTGAGACATGCTTGCGAATCCCAGTTTGGGGCTGGTCCTTTGAGGCTAGAATATAGTGCAGTAGAGAAAATTGCCAGACGGGCAAACCATACTAAAATGGTGTCGTCTTTTTACGCTTTCCTTCAATCCTCCCGGCCTTCGCCGATGACAAGGGCTTTTCTTAAGTGGAGGGCCGATATTCCTGCGCTGGAGGATTATCATGAGAAATAGCTGGCGGCCTCTTGGAGGGGGACGGTGATTTGTGCACGGGATCAGACGAAATAGTTACACAGAGTCTACTATACCCCAGTGAGACTGGTACGCATGCATAAACTGGCCTCCCATACGTGTACAAGATGTGATAATGGCAGGGGGACCCTAATGCACATGGTATGGGGGTGTCCGGTCATTGCTGAATTCTGGACGCAGGTACATGACTATCTTGATGTTCGTCTGGGGCTCCCAGCAGTTATAACATCGCTTTCACATCCAAAATGAAGGGGATTTGGGATGCTGAATCTATATTACTCTTACTTATACTGAGCTTGCCCCGGCCGGTGGCACAGCTCCGTTAGAAACGTTTGCTTGATCGCGCTCACACTGAGCGCTATGTGACGCCACAGTAAGAGCTACGGGTAGCTAGGAGGACCAAAGGTAACCCAACGCGTTTCGAATAAAACGTTATTCTTCGTCAGGGATGGTAGTTTGATCTCCTAGTGTTGTTTATATAGGTCCATGTCTCCTCCTTCATTTAACCCCCTCGTGTCTTCTGCACTTTGATTATCATTCATTCAAAGCCGAACAGCTCGATTTCTGAATTCAATCCCGATGGTGCTAGCGTGTTTAGATTAAAGATCCAGCGGGTCTCTGCTCTGGACATTTTTTTTATAAAATCCCCCCCCCCTTCTTTTTCTTTATTAACCATCTCTATTCCACTGAATATAGTACCACTGCTATTACCCCCATGTTTCTCTTTGTAGTGTCTTGAAAGAGGATGACCTTCGTATTTCCTCCGAATATTATAAATGTGCTCCGCTATTTTCTTACTTAGGGTTCTTTTTGTACGACCTATATATAGTTTTTTGTATAGGCATATTATTGCGTATATGACCCCCTGGCTTCTGCAAGTGATGTGGTCTCGTATCTTATATGTGGCCAAGTCTGCTATCCATTCATTTTTTATTTGCCTATTCGTATGTTGTTTCCTACTTCAGTTTTTTACATGCCCCACATGTGCCGCATGGTTTTATTCTTGTGCCCCCACTTATTGTCTGACTCTCGCTCTTTTTGTTTACACATTTATTAGTGGGGGCTACTAGGCTACCCACATTTCTTGCCTTTCTGTATATAAATTTGGGGTTATTTGGAATATGATCTCCTATTATTTTGTCTTCTTTCAGGATCTCCCAGTGTTTTTTAATAATCTTCCTCAATATACCTGTCTGGCCATTATATTGCGTGATGATCGGCGGTATTTCAAAGGGCTCTCCCTCTTTATTATTATTCTCCTGTTTTTTGATCTTTTTATTCATTAGATCCTGTCTATTTAATTTCCCTACCAATTCTTTTTGTTTTATAAATTTCTCTCTGTTATAACCTTTTAACTAGCATCCCTGACGAAGAATAACGTTTTATTCGAAACGCGTTGGGGTAACTTTGGTCCTCCTAGCTACCCGTAGCTCTTAATGTGATGTCACACAGCACTCAGTGTGAGCGCGATCAAGCAAACTTTTCAAACGGAGCTGTGCCACCGGCCGGGGCAAGCTCAGTATAAGTAAAAGTAATATAAATTCAGCCTCCCAAATCCCCTTCATTTTGGATGTGAAGGCGAGAGGAGGAAAAAAGGCACAGGATATACAGCCGAATAGACAAGAACTCAGAATCAGGTAATCACCAATCTGAAGTTATATAGCTACTGTATATTGTGTGCTCTTGGGAACTGACAGACAGTGAAGGTGGATAGGGAGTGCATCGAGTAGTACCAGAATATAGAATATACGGATTCTGGTCACTGTTGACCTCAGTGATATAATTTGGGTGTTTGGCAGACCCAGGATAATTCCACAGAAAAATATACTCTTATATAGGCTGTTTAATGCATGGAAACTTTTCCCACATTCCAAACAACAATTTAATTTCTTCTATATGTGAATTCTCTTATGAGTTTAAAATTCTGTTTTTCTTTTTCACATAAAGAAAATCAAAATGGCTTCTCTCCTGTGTGAATTTTCTCATGTGAAACAAGACCTGACTTTTTTGTAAAACAGTCACCACATTTGGAGCATATAAATGTTTTTTCTTCTGTGTGACTTATCTGATGCACCTTGAGGCTCCCTTTATAATGAAAACCTTTCCCACATTCTGCACATGAATACTGCTCTCCTGTGTGACTTCTCTCATGATCAACAAGCAGTGGTTTATATATGAAACCTTTCCCACATTCTGCACATGAATACGGCATCTCTCCTGTGTGACTTCTCTCATGATCAACAAGCAGTGATTCATATATAAAACCTTTCCCACATTCTGAACATGAATATGGCTTCTCTACTTTGTGCCTTCTCTCATGATCAGCAAGATTTGATTTATATTTAAAACATTTCCCACATTCTGAACATAAATACGGCTTCTCTCCTTTGTGACTTTTCTCATGATCAGCAAGTTGTGATTTATATATAAAACCTTTCTCACATTTTGAACATGGATACGGCTTCTCTCCTGTGTGAACTCTCTGATGTTTAGCAAGATCTGATTTATGTCCAAAACATTTCCCACATTCAGAACATGAAAATGGTTTCTCTCCTGTGTGAATTTTCTGATGTCTAAAAAGTCTTGACTTATTTGTAAAACATTTGCCGCATTCTGAACATGAATATGGCTTCTCTCCTGTGTGACTTCTTTTGTGTCCATTTAGACCTGAGATGTTTGTGAACTTTTTTCCACATTTCCCACACTGAAAACTTGTAGCCTCTTTCGGCCCAGTACTTGTGATAACAGTCTGTGATTGGTCAGGAGAAGGTTTCTTATGATTAGGAGCATTATATGACAGATCTGGTCTGTGAAGTCCTGGATGGACATTATAGGTAATGAGGTTTTCTCATGAAAAGCCATGCCCGATATCTTCATCTTCTCCTTTATAATTTAGTGATAACATGAAGTTTTCCTCAGAGTTCTTACTGGGATTTTCTGTTAGGATTAAAAAGAGATTTTGTGTTTTATTTCCAAACAGTAAAGAAGACAATTCTAGAAGCTTCCTATCAGGCTGAGTGCAGTTTTTGATGTAGTTTTTATGTCAAAAGGAAGGAGAAGTACAAGTCCTTCCTTTATATTCCCCATTTATATGAATCCTTTCTTGGCTTTGGCACAAAATACTGAATCAAAAACTGAACTAAAAGAAAATCATTTGTGGTCGTGTCCTTATAATTATAATGGATGGATGATAAAGTCCAGGACTCTGCTCTACACTCACCGATCACTTCTATTACATAAACCCAGACCTGAAAACATTCAGAAATCTGAGAATCACACCCTTCTCTGACAATCAGGCCTGTCCTCTGCCACCACAGTTGGTCCTTAGATATCAAGTGGAGATGATTTTATTACAATAACCTAAACTCTTTGTGAACGGCCTATTTTAGACCTTACAGGGGCTGTCCACTCCTTTATAATTAATAGTCTATCCTCAGGCTGGGCCTCCAGTATCTGATTGTCAGGGGTCCCACACACCTCTGATTAGGTCCATCCATTGTGCTTTGGACAGAGCTGGTTCATGTAGTGCTGCTACTACTGAGATGAATGGAAGCAGCACTGCAGTAACCGGCTTCGTCCACAGACTGAGCAGTGTAGTTCCAGCGCTGACTTCCTGCACCGGAACTACTGCAGAACAGCTGATCAGCAGGGGACAAGGTGTTGGATCCCCACCAATCAGATAGCGAAGGTCTATCCCGAGGACAGGTCATCACTTGTAAAGGAATAGACAATCCCCTTATTTGTTGTCATTTTTTTTAGGTTTATTTTATTTTTATTTTTTTAAATAGCAATAGATAAAAAGTGTCAATCCATGAAAGTAATACAATTCATATACATCTATAAACATTCTCAAAGCACAAGTCACTGAAATGTAATGCCATTCTGTCATACAAACCAGTCGGACTAAGTCTACTTTCACACTCGCGTTTTGGCGTTCCGTTTGTGAAATCCGTTCCAGGATCTCACAAGCGGTTCAAAACAGTGCAGTTTTGCCCTAATGCATTCTGAATGGAAAAGGATCCGCTCAGAACGCATCAGTTCAGCGTTTTGGTGTCCGTCCATCTGATGAAACTGAGCCAAAAGGATCTGTCCTGACACACAATGTAAGTCAATGGGGACGGATCCGTTTTCACTGACACAAACTGGCACAATAGAAAACTGATCCGTCCTCCATTGACTTCAATGGTGTTCAAGACGGATCCGTCTTGGCTATGTTACAGACAATACAAACGGATCCGTTCTGCGAGTGTGAAAGTAGACTAAGTCAAATGACCAGTAAAAGGTCTTCAAGAAAAAAAATATAACAAGTCCAGTTCTTCTGACTTATTACTACTGATATACCATGACCAAGATGAATGAGAACCTTCACAGAAAGCTCCGTAAGGCCCAATTCACACAGGCGAGATTTCCGCGCAGGTGCAATGCGTGAAGTGAACGCATTGCACCCGCACTAAATCCGGACCCATTCATTTCTATGGGGCTGTGCACATGAGCGGTGATTTTCAAGCATCACTTATGCGTTGCGTGAAAATCACAGCATGTTCTATATTCTGCGTTTTTCATGCAACGCAGGCCCCATAGAAGTGAATGGGGCTGCGTGAAAATCGCAAGCATCCGCAAGCAAGTGCGGATGCGGTGCGATTTTCACGCACGGTTGGAGACCCGATCATTATTATTTTCCCTTATAACATGGTTATAAGGAAAAATAATAGCATTCTGAATACAGACTGCATAGTACAATAGCGCTGGAGGGGTTAAAAAAATATATATATAATTTAACTCACCTTAATCCACTTGCTTGCGCAGCCGGCATCTCATCTGTCTGTCTTCTGTGTTGTGTGCAGGAACAGGACCTGTGGTGACGTCACTCCGGTCATCACATGGTCCATCACATGATCTTTTACCATGGTGATGGACCATGTGATGACCGGAGTGACGTCACCACAGGTCCTGTTCCTGCACACAACACAGAAGACAGACAGAAGAGATGCCGGCTGCGCGAGCAAGTGGATTAAGGTGAGTTAAATTTTTTTTTTTTTTTTTAACCCCTCCAGCGCTATTGTACTATGCAGTCTGTATTCAGAATGCTATTATTTTCCCTTATAACCATGTTATATGGGAAAATAATACAATCTACAGAACACCGATCCCAAGCCCGAACTTCCGTGAAGAAGTTCGGGTTTGGGTACCAAACATGCCGATTTTTCTCACGCGCGTGCAAAATGCATTACAATGTTTTGCACTCGCGCGGAAAAATTGCGCATGTCCCCGCAACGCACCCGCACATTTTCCCGCAACGCCCGTGTGAAAGAGGCCTAAGGGTTGTGGCTGTACCAGGTTACTACAGCACAGCTGCCCTTAACATTAATGGCAGCTGAGCTGCAGTAACCCAGCAGGGCCACTGCACTTTGAATGGCGCTGTGTTTCCTATTTCATTAAAGGAGCTAGATCCTTCAAGGAACAGCTGACCGTGAAGAAGTGGCAATCAGACCTTTACCGATCAGATAATAATGCCATACGCTGAGGATAACCCATCAATATCTAGAGCCTGGAAAACCCCTTAAGGTGGTTAAACTGAGTTTCCTCAGACCCTGAACATCACTGCAGCCGTTCATCGCAGCCGACGTGCCTCCAAAACCTGATGCTAAGCCGAGTGTCCAGCCTGGAGCATGAGAGGATGGAGAGAAGAGCTGGGAGAAGATTTCTAATGCACTGTACATAACACAAGGGTCACTGCCCGGAGTGCTACTTTACTGCAGCTCTAAGGTAGAGTCTCACCTGAAGAAACCTCCCAATTCCCTTCCTCCATTCATTATTTCATACCTGTGGTCACATGGACTAGAATGTCCTCCTCCACCTCACTCTTACACGGGGGATCGCCCATCATCCGCTCTTCTTCATCCTCCACTTTAATATCAGTCACATCTTCCCCCTGATTTGTCATCTGTAACAATTCAGGACAATACAGCAGACAGGTGGGAAATCTAACAGATCCACATAAGAGACCCCCACAATCTATGACCCCCTCTGACTGCAGGACCCCCCTGTATAGATGTGTATAGGGCTCAGCTCCATCTACCTGATGGTTCTCTGGGAGCTTCTCCTCTGGACAGTCCTGGGAATACAGAGGACGGGGACATCTCTCGGGGGAATTTCCTTTTATGAGTCCATCTGTAACAAACACATAGTGAAAAGATAGATTGATTACATGTGATGATAAGATGATGGGAGTAGCATCCAGGGGACCCTCAATTCAGACAATTCTTACACTGATGAGCGCTACATAAATCCATCTCCTCTTCATCATCATCATCATCATCTTTAACCTCAACCTTAATATCCATCAGATTTTCATCCTAAACAAGAAAAATGTATGTAGTGTACGGAGACTGTAATGCCCGTCACTACAGAAGGGTCACTTGTGTGCTGTCGTCCCCCCTTATTTATGGGGAAGTTGGTATAAGTCATCTTTATAAACTGTAATGCTATGTATTTCCCTGTTACTGTGAAACTTGCATGTACAGGCCTGCTAGGGGTGTCATTCCAGCTCTTAGTCACTAGAGGGAGCTAGGGAGCCCTAGTTTATAGAAGGCCCAGTCAGGGAAAGGAAAGGCAGTCTAGTCTAGAGTCTGTAGTGAGAGTCTAAAGCCAGTCTACAGCAGTTGGAGTTTAGACTATGTCAGAGTCAAGTCCAGGCCGGAAGCCTGCAGACCAGGAGAGGGTATTGCAGTCCCTGTAACCGGGTTCCAGATTCAAAGAGAAGGTTCCCCTCCTGAGTTCACCTATGCAGAAGCAGGAACACCTCAGTTAAAGAGCCAGAGGAAGCTGAGAGAGAGACAGAGGCAAAGCTCAGAAAAGCAAGAGGTACTCAAGACAACAGAGGAGGTACTTGATAAAGATAAAACCAAGGATATACGCCAGAGCTAGGGTATTGGGCCTTGGAGAAGATTTTCTATGTTCCAGGATCAGTCAGGAATAGAGTGCAAGCTGCCTGTACTGCAAGTCCTGTGTTTAACACTCTGAAGTCACCTTGCTATACATATATTGCCTGCATCAACTGTACTGAAAATCAACTGTCTGCAAAGGAACTGCGTTTCCGTTATTGTCCCTATATGATGACTACTAAAGTTTGAGTTCTGCTTTAACATCACGTGGTTCCTCAATTATTCCTGCTATCAGCAAACGGCGTGCCACCGTTTAATTGGCACTGGCGTCACGAACATTACTTATCATCACCTGCCCTTGCAGAGAGTCAGCCGTCTCAGGTTAGTGTCTATTGCACTACAACACCCAGGAACATTTCTACACCTAACTTGAGTACGCTGCACCTCTCTTTTGGCGTCACGAACAGGATACGCACGCTTTCTAGTGCGAGAAGCGTGAACTTTGTGCCTTATACAGTTGCCCTGTGACCAAAGTGACATATTGCCTGTTTTATTAAAGTGGACTTTGTGGACTGAAAATCCTACCCAAAGTGTGCCTAAAACCTCCAAAAAGCGCTGTACAGTGTTGCGCTATCAAGAGGAAGAAAATCGCCACACCGGAGTGTGGTTTTATGGACTTTTTACAATCCTGCTTGCTGTCAGTGAATAGACAGCGTTTCTACCAAAGATGGCCGCTAAGGCTACTGAAATATCTGCTGCGTCATCTTCATCCCGAAAAAGCGGGAAAAATTGGCGCCTTTCTGAGGAAATAGCGGGAAGGAGTTCAAGGTCAGGCGCCACTGCTTATCTGGACATTTGCATGTCGGCCAGCATGGACTCCGCCTTTCCCATACTGGAATACCTGGGGGGCGGCCTCCCAGTGCAATGGGAGGAGCTGGCTGATATTATTGGCGCCACCCTGTCGCTCTCCAGAGAAGGATCGAGCATGTTGGAGAGTGAGCACCGCTTTGCTGCAACGTCCGCGCCTGAAATACCAGAGATGACTGATATTGGTGTAGAGCCAGAGGAGGCTCCACCGGCCTACTCTCCGGGACCGGAGAAACCCGCCTGCCCGCCACGGGAGAAAGAACCAGAGCCCTGCTATGGCTCCTGGAGAGACTTCTTTCAGCCCTCTTTCAAGTGGTCTTCACTAATGGCAGAGATCCGGGAGGCCGCTATAAAGCGGAATACAAAGACTAAAATCTATTATGAGGAATTGACCAAGACTATCCATGAACGACACACCGACACCCAACCCCGCCTGGAAAGGAGAAAGGGGTTGGTGGTGTCCTTTGACAAAACCCGTGGCTACGGGTTCATCCAAGATTATCTAACTGGCAGAGACTTGTATGTTAACAGAAGATCTGTCAAGAGAGACTACCTCCCTTCCTATCAGCACAGCCTCCGCGAGGGAGAGGAAGTGGAGTTCACCCCTGCCGAGAGCCTGAGAGGCCCTTATGCAACTGCCGTGACCCGTCCCAAGCGAGAACCTGAGGACTGGGAGGCAGAAGAAGACTACTCTGGCTGCGAGCGGGAACCTGAACGCTCTCCAGAGCCGGCCCATCACGCCTTCCAGGAGCGGAGCTCCTTCATTGGGCCTAATGTCTTCTGGCAGCCAACCGTGTTGGAAAAATGGGTGAGCCCTTATCCTTCCCCCGAGCTGCCTCGTCGGGAGAAGACCATACAGGACCTGGAGAACTTAAAAGGACTTCGGGTTACCTTAGAGAACATCCGGAAGGGTCGGAAACCCGATGCGCCACCAGAACCTGCAGAGGCCGAGTCCGAGCCATCGTTGACCGTACCTGCGCCGGCGGCGCCAGCAGATGACAGCGACTCCGACACGGAGAGCATCGGTCACCAGATTGTCCGGCTGGAAGAGAGGTTGCGGGAGCTGCGCAAGATCGCGACCGCCAGGATCCGGACGCCGCCAAAGAAGGATGAGGTAAGGGTGCCTGTCACCATCCGTAGACCACCTTCTGTCACCACCGCTCCGTTGCGGCCCCAAAGAGGACCCGCTATTGCTGTGGACTGCTGCGCAGAGCCCACCAGACCGCTTGCGGCGGCGGTACCCAATGCAGCACCACCCACAATCAGTATGCCGGGACCGGTACGGTCCACTCGAGGGTTTACCCCTAGGCCCATGGGGCTAATACCTATTAGGGGCCCCTTTACCTTGCAACTGCCCCCTGACACCGTTATGTGGGCACATCCTCCTGTAGAGGACTACTACAGGCCGTACTTGCCAGCAGAGCCGGGTAATTATGATATGCCACTGTGAATCAGCCTGCTAGGCCTTTGATTTATTTTGTTAGAAATGATGATGTTGAAAGCTTAACCCTTCCAGGACAGGAGTCCTATGTTTTCTGGTTCTTTGTTGCTGCTGCCAGTTCATCCACGGCTCAGTGGTAGGTGTTAACCACTGAAATCACAAGGTCAACAAAGCCAAGTTTGTTTCCAGGATCTCCTGCCTGCTTTTGCTATCCCACGCCAAGTTGTGCCTGTTCCTTTGTTGCACCTTTTACCCTTACCCCCCCTTTTCAGGTTGATCAGGGGTATTACAGCACTTGTTTTATATTGTGCAACTTGATACTAAGGAACCGTGCCCGGAGACAGACTCAAAAGAACCTGAGCCTCTGAGATTCTTACTCTTTTTAAAGGAAATGTGCCCAGAGATGGACTCCACCGCACGAGAGCCTCTGTGATTTAATAGGAAAATAACCTGGGTACGGACTCATGTTTGTTCTTTGAGCCTCCAAGAACTTTTATACTGTTTTATCTTTTTGCTGTTCTATTATGGACTTATTCATTGTCATGGACTATCCTGGTATTAATGTCACGCTATGCCAGGTCAGCGCCCCAGTTCCATTCACTATCCTGAGAGAAGAGAACGACGCCCCTTGTCACCACACTTCACTTTTGCCAATTGGACCTGATATGAATGTAAATGCAGATGAATTACATATATGTATGCCTGCATGTCTCTTTTTCTGTTTCAGGTAAAGATTCCA
The DNA here is from genome assembly GCF_905171765.1 of Bufo bufo. NCBI lineage: Eukaryota > Metazoa > Chordata > Amphibia > Anura > Bufonidae > Bufo > Bufo bufo. The sequence continues at coordinate 11,811,594 of NC_053392.1, read as the reverse complement.
GTTGGGCGAGCCCTGATGGAGTACGAGGTCGTACTCAGCTTAAAGCAGTGGGGTATGTAGTGTACGGGGACTGTAATGCCCGTCACTACAGAAGGGTCACTTGGTGTGCTGTCCCCCCCCCCCTTATTTATGGGGAAGTTGGTATAAGTCATCTTTATAAACTGTAATGTAATGTATTTCCCTGTTACTGTGAAACTTGCATGTACAGGCCTGCTAGGGGTGTCATTCCAGCTCTTAGTCACTAGAGGGAGCTAGGGAGCCCTAGTTTATATAAGGCCCAGTCAGGGAAAGGAAAGGCAGTCTAGTCTAGAGTCTGTAGTGGGAGTCTAAAGCCAGTCTACAGCAGTTGGAGTTTAGACTATGTCAGAGTCAAGTACAGGCCGGAAGCCTGCAGACCAGGAGAGGGTATTGCAGTCCCTGTAACCGGGTTCCAGATTCAAAGAGAAGGTTCCCCTCCTGAGTTCACCTATGCAGAAGCAGGAACACCTCAGTTAAAGAGCCTGAGGAAGCTGAGGGAGAGACAGAGGCAAAGCTCAGAAAAGCAAGAGGTACTCAAGACAACAGAGGAGGTACTTGATAAAGATAAAACCAAGGATATACGCCAGAGCTAGGGTATTGGGCCTTGGAGAAGATTTTCTATGTTCCAGGATCAGTCAGGAATAGAGTGCAAGCTGCCTGTACTGCAAGTCCTGTGTTTAACACTCTGAAGTCACCTTGCTATACATATATTGCCTGCATCAACTGTACTGAAAATCAACTGTCTGCAAAGGAACTGCGTTTCCGTTATTGTCCCTATATGATGACTACTAAAGTTTGAGTTCTGCTTTAACATCACGTGGTTCCTCAATTATTCCTGCTATCAGCAAACGGCGTGCCACCGTTTAATTGGCACTGGCGTCACGAACATTACTTATCATCACCTGCCCTTGCAGAGAGTCAGCTGTCTCAGGTTAGTGTCTATTGCACTACAACACCCAGGAACATTTCTACACCTAACTTGAGTACGCTGCATGTAAACTGATCTTTGGTCCAATCACTTTCTGGTCAGATTCTGGTGAGACATCAGCTCCATCTACCTGATGGTTCTCTGGGAGCTTCCCCTCTGGACAGTCCTGGGAATACAGAGGACGGGGACATCTCTCAGGGGGATTTCTTTCTATGAGTCCAACTGTAGGAAACACACAGGGACAGGAGAGATTATTACATGTGATGATGGGAGTAGTATCTATGTGATCTTTACACTTTTATAATCAGATCTCTTCTTACCTGGTTACCTCCATCATGGCCTCCTTGTACAGATCCTTGTGTCCTTCTACATACTCCCACTCCTCCATAGAGAAATAGACCGCCACATCCTGACACCTTACAGGAACCTGACAACATAATGACACCGTCATCACCCAGACCCCTCCAGTGCTGTTACTGGAGAATTTCCCAGCATTCCCAGCAGCGTCACCTCTCCAGTCAGCAGCTCCATCATCTTGTGGGTGAGTTCTAGGATCTTCTACTCATGTATCAGGGGGGGGAGGCTCTGTGATGGGGGTCCTGCTCCACCCTTCTGACTCATGGATGATGGGAGTCCCCCCTAATGTCTTCTTCACTATGGTGTAATCCTGTGGATGGAGAGAGACACTTAGGGAAAGAAATTATTTCTTGACTCCAGACCTACAATCAGAATCCCTCCCTGGATCATGGCCCCATCTCCAGTAATCTAGTCACTAGAAGCTGGAATATTATTACCCTCCAGGATCCTTCTACCCTTCTAGAGAATTCCCCATAACTCTTTCTTCTGGCAGAGCGTCCATAGTCTCACTGCTCTTACAGTAAATACTCCTCTTCTATGTTGGTGGAGAAACCTTCTTTCCTCTAGACGTAGTGGAGGCCTCCTTGTTATAGTCCAGTATCATCTAGATGTCAGACTAGTAGTAGAAATCCTCCCTCCAGGCCACACTCCGGCCATCTCCTCCTCTGCTTCCTCTCCTCCTGGGTACAACGTGCCTACTTACCTTCTCATGGCTCCTACAACATGACCATTGGTCTCCATGATGCATCACTGACCATACTGGTGGCTGATCTTCAGGTTCTCCGTCACTTGGAAGGTCTGGAGGCCATTCTCCAGGACCCTGGACTCTTCCTATCACTTCCTATGATGGATTCTCCTTCCCAATGTCTGACTTGTTACAGAATACAATAAAGAGGAGAGAAAGCTAGAAAAGTTTACCTCTCCAAGGTGAGGTCTAATATTCTTCTGCTGATCTCCTTCCTGTCCATCCTTGGTGGTCATTCAGGAGAAGAGGAGAGAACTGGAGGAGCTGGAGGCTTCTAGTACTGCAGGCGCCTTTATGAGGAGAGGCTGGAAATCCTCCAGGGACAAGAGCATTAGTGAGATCCAGAACCGCACTTACTGCTCCTGGAGAGCCCCCGCTTCTCAGAGCCCCCAGCACCGGGGATAAAGGGGAATTCTGGAGAAATGGCTGATACCAGAGAGAAGAAGAGGGTCCAGACACCACAGCAGTGACTACTGACCAGGACCTGCTCTGTATCTGCTGCACTGCAAGAGCTGAAGGACCTGGGATGACGTCACTGTCACGTGATCAGTGCAGGGGGCGGAGCTCAGCAGTGGAGAGAAGGACCTGGGATGGGATGATGTCACTGTCATGTGATCAGTGCAGGGATCGGAGCTCAGCAGTGGAGAGAAGTGGTAGAGAAGGACCTGGGATGATGTCACCATCATGTGATTAGGAGGGGTGGAGCTCAGCAGTGGAGAGCATAAGTGGTGGTGAAAGACCAGTGATGATGTCACCATCATGTAACATAGTTTGGCCGGGTTCTTATCACTATTTAGTTTTCCAGAAAAAAATTAATCCTGTATTTAAAGGTTCCGTTATGCTTAGTTATGCACAGTTGACATCCGTGTTACCAATTTCCACATGCAGGACTTTATTTCTGTCCCCGTAGCTGTGTATGTAGTATCATCATATGATCTAGGACACCAGGATTATAGAAGGACATCTGTTCGTAGAGATACATTAGATCCCCGACTTCAGTTATTTCAGGGGGAGTTAGAAGAACTTTGAATTTGAATGAAAGAATCCCTCGACTACAAAGGGTTATTTCTGTGTCAGCTGCAGGGGTTAATGTCTCCTTTCGGCCGTACGCTGATCGGGGGAGGAGGAGTCAGATGAAGGTTATTGTGCCGGTATGTGGACACTGCAGGAAGAAGTAGTCCGCTGGGCAGTGCTGGATGTGGTCCGCATTGTATGGATGTTTTACAGATTAGGAAGGCACAGGTAAAGGTATTAGAGATGAGCGAATCGAAGATGACGACGTGAAATTCATTATGAATTTGAGGAACAATTCAATTCGCACCGAATGAGAATTTCCTCGCGCTTCGTAGTAACGAATCGCATTTTTACTAAAATGGCGGCTGCACGTGTGAGGACATGGAGAAAGGAAGTCTGGGAAGGCGGGATCACCCATACTGACATGCATGCAGCCAATCAGCAGCCAGCCAGCCCTGTGATGTCACAGCCCTATAAATAGCTCAGCCATCTTAGATTCTGCCATTCACCAGCGTACTTAGTGCAGGGAGAGACGTGTCTGCAGGCGCTAGGGACAGTGCTAGGAAAATCATCATTGTGCTAAAAAATATATTTATAAGTGCAGGGAAAGATTATTCAAGGTGCAGGGAAAGGACAGGGAGGAATCATCCACAGCGTTTATACAGAACAGGGTTCAGTCGGCGAGGGTTATTAGGGTGCAAGTGCTGTGTGATACCGCCATTAACAGGGGTTATTACAAGGAAATATTTCTATGTCTTATTTGCCCTTGTGCGGTGCAGTTATATGTTCTAAACCAGTTTTTGGCTTTTATTACTGGGAAAAATGGTGTTGGAGCTGGAGTTGAAAGCGTTCAGGCTCCTGACCCAGAGACAGTTGAGGAGGACATCAGTGACGTGCAGACAGTACTCGATGATGATGATGTAGCTGATCGCACTTGGGAGCCGGGTGACGAAGGGGCTTATTTTTTAAAAAAAAATTCTTTATATAATAATGTAATATTATAAAATCCGGTGTCTCCATGATAGATCTGCAGCGTGGGGGCCCCGTGTGGCTTCTACACACTTTTAAAATAATCCTTCAGCGGGGCAAATAGATGTCGGATGACCGGGTCGCTCAATGACCTTTCCAGGAGCTTCTGTCGGAAGCAGCGGTTCATTTCTGAGACGTCCTTATAGTGCGGGGAAGAAGAGCTGGACCATAAAGGTCGAGCAGGCTTGTGGACGACAAAGGGCGCAGAGTCACAACCAGGCGTGATATTAATCCTGTTTTATATATAGACGACACATTTCGGGGTGCATGACCCCTTTATCAAGTCTAAAAAAGTATATAAAAAAGAGAAATGGAGGGTAGAAGATAGGCATAGTATACACTTGTATGTATGTATACGCACAAGTTGAATAAATAAATGAGCAGAAGAGTAAAAAGAGTAATACTAATACATATACACACATGGAACATAAATAAATAAATAGATTAAAAGTACATTGATAATTCACTGTTTAAGTAACTAAGAAGCGAGACGGTGGAAAAAAAAAAAACAGCTTAGGCACCAATAAATAAATATAAAAATATGTGTATAATTAAATACAGTGTATAAAATAATAATATATTATATGATAAGAAGTCTAAATGAATAGCCCGGACGTCTCCGTGGTAGGACATAGTACAGTCGTGGCCAAAAGTTTTGAGAATTACATAAATATTGGAAATTGGAAAAGTTGCTGCTTAAAGGGGTTGTCCGGGATTAGGGATCATTGTTTAATAGCATTGCACATACACACACTTTACATAAATATTGGAAATTGGAAAAGTTGCTGCTTAAGTTTTTATAATAGCAATTTGCATAAACTCCAGAATGTTATGAAGAGTGATCAGATGAATTGCATAGTCCTTCTTTGCCATGAAAATTAACTTAATCCCAAAAAAAACTTTCCACTGCATTTCATTGCTGTCATTAAAGGACCTGCTGAGATCAGTTCAGTAATCGTCTTGTTAACTCTCTTGGTGAGAATGTTGACGAGCACAAGGCTGGAGATCATTATGTCAGGCTGATTGGGTTAAAATGGCAGACTTGACATGTTAAAAGGAGGGTGATGCTTGAAATCATTGTTCTTCCATTGTTAACCATGGTGACCTGCAAAGAAACGCGTGCAGCCATCATTGCGTTGCATAAAAATGGCTTTACAGGCAAGGATATTGTGGCTACTAAGATTGCACCTCAATCAACAATTTATGGAATCATCAAGAACTTCAAGAAAAGAGGTTCAATTCTTGTTAAGAAGGCTTCAGGGCGTCCAAGGAAGTCCAGCAAGCGCCAGGATCGTCTCCTAAAGAGGATTGAGCTGCGGGATCGGAGTGCCACCAGTGCAGAGCTTGCTCAGGAATGGCAGCAGGCAGGTGTGAGCGCATCTGCACGCACAGTGAGGCGAAGACTTTTGGAAGATGGCCTGGTGTCAAGAAGGGCAGCAAAGAAGCCACTTCTCTCCAAAAAAAACATCAGGGACAGATTGATCTTCTGCAGAAAGTATGGTGAATGGACTGCTGAGGACTGGGGCAAAGTCATATTCTCCGATGAAGCCTCTTTCCGATTGTTTGGGGCATCAGGAAAAAGGCTTGTCCGGAGAAGAAAAGGTGAGCGCTACCATCAGTCCTGTGTCATGCCAACAGTAAAGCATCCTGAGACCATTCATGTGTGGGGTTGCTTCTCATCCAAGGGAGTGGGCTTACTCACAATTTTGCCCAAAAACACAGCCATGAATAAAGAATGGTACCAAAACACCCTCCAACAGCAACTACTTCCAACAATCCAACAACAGTTTGGTGAAGAACAATGCATTTTCCAGCACGATGGAGCACCGTGCCATAAGGCAAAAGTGATAACTAAGTGGCTCGGGGACCAAAACGTTGATATTTTAGGTCCATGGCCTGGAAACTCCCCAGATCTTAATCCCATTGAGAACTTGTGGTCAATCCTCAAGAGGCGGGTGGACAAACAAAAACCCACTAATTCTGACAAACTCCAAGAAGTGATTATGAAAGAATGGGTTGTATCATCAGGAATTGGCCCAGAAGTTGATTGAGAGCATGCCCAGTCGGATTGCAGAGGTCCTGAAAAAGAAGGGCCAACACTGCAAATACTGACTCTTTGCATAAATGTCATGTAATTGTCGATAAAAGCCTTTGAAACGTATGAAGTGCGTGTAATTCTATTTCACTACATCACAGAAACAACTGAAACAAAGATCTAAAAGCAGTTTAGCAGCAAACTTTGTGAAAACTAATATTTGTGTCATTCTCAAAACTTTTGCCCACGACTGTGTCGTTATTAAGTGTGCTTGATATTCGAGGAGCTGTATCCAAAAAAGGAGAAGACTTGTGACAAGGAAAGGTATATATATATGTGTGCTGTCGTGCGTGTGCATATATATATATACACGCATGATCAGCATAGGCCCGTATCGATCGAGGACTGCTGTATGTGCTGTTTACATACAGCTATATTGGGGGATATGCACCTAGATGTTTAATAAATGTAATGGTGCTAGGGAAAGGTGAAATAAGAGAACCGCGAAATAAGAAATGCGATTCATCAACGTAACTGTACTAGAGGATGATGAACACATGTGCGCTGATATATGAGATAATATGGTAGTACTGGGGGGTGGTTTCTGTATCAGAAAATGTATATATATGTAGTACTGGGGAGTGGTTATACCGGTGGCACATGGTAAAAGTTATACTTGTGAAGTTAAGCGAAATATTGTCAAATGTCAGAATGGATTTGGTGACATTTTGTTCAGGAATATACTCCAGAATGGGACATCTTGGATTGTAGCTGAAGTGTAAGGTATGCCCTATGAAAAATCAGAAGCGCCATGTCTTTATATGTACTAACTGAGATAAAACTATTCAATACCTTGTATATAGTCTATCACTGGAAGACTGACACGGCTACAGGAGAATCGGCACCCCAAGTCTGCCTTCATGGTTGGCTGCTCAGAGGGAGCCTGAGGGATCTAATGCCATGGTTGAAATTGACACTGGCATCTGGGAGGTTTAACGTCCGGAATCAAGTTTCCCTTGGAGGGATTAGAGGTTGTTGGGTCAGACCAAGGCAATGATATTCAGGGAAAGTCAAAATTCAGGAGAGGGGAATCTCTTGATGACCTTCTCAATTGGAACCCAATAAAGGTGTAACGGTCAGTGACCACTGCGCTCCACCCTCACCCCTGGCCCTGCCTACTTGCCTCGCGAGTCCTAATGACAGGGGACAACTGGACGTCAATCCCTAGCTTGGAATAAGTGCAGGGATGACAGACAGACAAACAACAGGACGTGAACGGACCGAGTCAATACCAGGAAATCTACAAAGTACAAATGGAGCAAGCAGAGAATAGTCAGGAGAAGCCGGGGTCATAAATACCAGGAGAGTCGTGAAGTACCAAAGGAGTCAGCAGAGGATCGTCAGGAGTTCAGGAGGGGGTCAGTACGCCAGGAAAGACAAAATCGCAGGTGGAACCTAAATAACAGGCAATCTGTGGCCAGCAGATTGCCTGTTTAAATAGGGAGCTAGAGGGGTCATGTGACGTGGCCAGCGTCACATGACTTCACACAGACTACACAGCCGAGCACCGAGTGATCAGCTCGGTGCTCAGCCCTAAAACCATTAGCATGAATGCAGATAGATGCACACATAGTATTATCAGGAGCGCGGGTGACGCTGGACGCACTGATGATGCGCGCGCGCTCTGGACGTGCCCGCCTCCTAGACGGCGCCGTGACAAAAGGGAGGTCAAAGGAGAGTTTCAATATATGTGAAAGGGAGCCTACATCAGCATCAGATCTCCAGCACATCTTAGAATCAGACAGCCCACGGTCATACACTAGCTATGGGGTTCTATACCATCTAGCAAGAAGCTAATAATGGTTTTCCTGGAGACACGAGTAATATTACACTCGTCTCTTTATCGGTTAAAGTAGAAAGGTCGGCTGGCTAGAGTGTATGGGGCTCTCTAGAAATGAATACAGGGCAGAAGTTCGTCCTTGTGTTGATAGAGAGGCATATATATTATTTTCAAAACCCATTAGAGGTTTTTTGTGAGGGAGGAGGTGGATTACCTGTTGGAAAACTGTTTGAAAGTGAGAGTAATGTAGGAAAGAGGAGTTTAGATACTTTAGAGATTACAGAAGGGACAGTGGCACAAGAGTTGGGGACATCTTGTTTTGTAATTTATGCCACACAGCACATGGCGCCATGAATACTTTGGGGCCTGCCAACCAGATCTCCTTCAAAAAGGAATAAGAGCCCAGGCTATGGTTCAGCAGACTTGACACATCCAATTGACTGAGGGGTTTAACGAATTTCCAACATCTATTAAGTTGCATTATATGAGTTATCCGGCAATCCCAGTCCTCCGTTTCTGTGATGTCTGATAAGTAAGAGGGAGTCTCAAACATTTACCATAGAAACAGTAAAAACCATTACCGTATTTGCCTAAAAAAGGTTGGGGAGAAACGGGTGGGGATCATATGCATAACGTAAAAGATCTTTGGTAGAATGTACACTTCTAGAACATTCTTGCATCCTCTTGGCCTCCATCGGCCGGTACAGTAGATGACACTATTCTATACAGAGGGATCCTGCAGGAAAACCTGCACCGTGCCGTATACATGGGGCTTATGGGTGACGTCTGTCCCTATGTGACTATAAAGATTTAGATCATTAGATGACACTCCAGTAGGTGGTGATGCAGGGACGGGATCCCGCTCCGTATTACATAAAATAAGAAGATTCAGCAATCACTGGTTGATATATTTGCTCTGCTTCTTATTTATTTGCTAGGAATCCAAATATCATACAAGTGACGTTTTGTTCATATCTAGAGACCTTTATCAAATACAGATTACTTTGGAGATGCTGAGTAAAATAACAATGAAGAGTATTGCAGCTGTATTCAGTCACTGTGTGCTTGTGTCTCCACAGATGGATCCAGGAGGAGAAATCCCCCCGAGAGATGTCCCCGTCATCTGTATTCCCAGGACTGTCCAGAGGAGAAGCTCCCAGAGAACCATCAGGTAGATGGAGCTGAAGTCTCCCCAGAATCTGACCAGAAAGGGATTGAACCAAAGATCATTTTACATTTCTCTTCTTTAGGATGAAAATCTGATGGATATTAAGGCGGAGGTTAAAGATGAAGCAAAAGAGGAGACGGATTTAAGGGGCGAATATCAGTGTAAGTAGGGCTTTTTTTCTCAGAGAAAAGGTGGTGGAACTCAGCCCCCTCCCCTGGCCACGCCCCTACCCACCCCTAGGACCGCCCCCGTAAACCACCCCATTAGAGAACAGGGATACAAGTAAAATTTGGGGGGGCTATAAAAGTCCAGCCCAGCAAAGAAACCCAACAGATGGGGATGGCACTGTTAATGGGGGATCTGGGGATGGCATCCGCAGATCCCCCATACTATAACAGTGCCATCCACAGACATCCCCCACCCCATAACAGTGCCATCCACAGACCCCCCCACCCCATAACAGTGCCATCCACAGACACCCCCCCACCCCATAACAGTGCCATCCACAGACACCCCCCCACCCCATAACAGTGCCATCCACAGACCCCCCCTTAACAGTGCCATCCACAGACCCCCCCTTAACAGTGCCATCCACAGACACCCCCCCCACCCCATAACAGTGCCATCCACAGACATCCCCCACCCCATAACCGTGCCATCCACAGCCCCCCCACCCCATAGCAGTGCCATCCACAGACACCCCCCCACCCCATAACAGTGCCATCCACAGACAACCCCCACCCCATAATAGTGCCATCCACAGACACCCCCCCCCCACCCCATAACAGTGCCATCCACAGACCCCCCCCCACCCCATAACAGTGCCATCCACAGACACCCCCCCACCCCATAACAGTGCCATCCACAGACACCCCCCCACCCCATAACAGTGCCATCCACAGACACCCCCTTAACAGTGCCACCCACAGCCCCCCACCCCATAACAGTGCCATCCACAGACCCCCCCACCCCATAACAGTGCCATCCACAGACCCCCCCTTAACAGTGCCATCCACAGACCCCCCCTTAACGGTGCTATCCACAGACCCCCCCCCCCACCCCATAACAGTGCCATCCACAGACCCTCCCACCCCATAACAGTGCCATCCACAGACCACCCCACCCCTTAACAGTGCCATCCACAGACCCCCCCACCCCATAACAGTGCCATCCACAGACATCCCCCACCCCATAACAGTGCCATCCACAGCCCCCCCACCCCATAACAGTGCCATCCACAGACACCCCCCCACCCCATAACAGTGCCATCCACAGACACCCCCCCACCCCATAACAGTGCCATCCACAGACACTCCCCCACCCCATAACAGTGCCATCCACAGACACCCCCCCACCCCATAACAGTGCCATCCACAGACCCCCCCCCCCCATAACAGTGCCATCCACAGACCCCCCTTAACAGTGCCATCCACAGCCCCCCCACCCCATAACAGTGCCATCCACAGACCTACCCACCCCATAACAGTGCCATCCACAGACCCCCCACCCCATAACAGTGCCATCCATAGACACCCCCCCACCCCATAACAGTGCCATCCACAGACACCCCCCCCCCACCCCATAACAGTGCCATCCACAGACACCTCCCCACCCCATATTAGTGCCATCCACAGACCCCCCTTAACAGTGCCATCCACAGCCCCCCCACCCCATAACAGTGCCATCCACAGACCCCCCCACCCCATAACAGTGCCATCCACAGACCCCCCCACCCCATAACAGTGCCATCCACAGACCCCCCACCCCATAACAGTGCCATCCATAGACACCCCCCCACCCCATAACAGTGCCATCCACAGACACCTCCCCACCCCATAACAGTGCCATCCACAGACCCCCCTTAACAGTGCCATCCACAGCCCCCCCACCCCATAACAGTGCCATCCACAGACCCCCCCACCCCATAACAGTGCCATCCACAGACCCCCCCACCCCATAACAGTGCCATCCACAGACCCCCCCCACCCCATAACAGTGCCATCCACAGACCCCCCCACCCCATAACAGTGCCATCCACAGACCCCCCCACCCCATAACAGTGCCATCCACAGACCCCCCCTTTAACAGTGCCATCCACAGACCCCCCCTTAACAGTGCCATCCACAGACCCCCCCTTAACAGTGCCATCCCCAGACCCCCCCCCATAACACTGCCATCCACAGACCCCCCCCCCCCCCCCCCCCCATTGCCGCTCCAGTACAGTTATAAAATGTGTAAAATGAATAATGATTCTATTCAGGAGGCCCCCTCTGTAGTAGAACATTCAATATATCCATCCTACTCACAGGGCTGTTATCGTAATCCAGGCCGGGCGGGCAGACGAGCGGCAGCGTCACTGACTGACGTCACGTGCCTGCGCCGCCTGCTTCATTCATAAAGTAGGCCGGGCACTGGCACGTAACGTCAGTCAGTGACGCTGCCGCTCGTCTGCCCGCCCGGCCTGGATTACGATAACAGCCCTGTGAGTAGGATGGATATATTGAATGTTCTACTACAGAGGGGGCCTCCTGAATAGAATCATTATTAATTTTACACATTTTATAACTGTACTGGAGCGGCGGGGCCGGAGCACAGTGAACGCACCGGCCCCAGCTCCTCCTCCCAGTCCCTCCCCGCTGATACATCGCAGCCTGCGATGCTTGAGATGGCAGGCTGCGATGTCAAAAGGTGGCGGAACGCCGTTCTGGTGCGTTCCACCAGAAAAAAAGCCCTGAGTGTAAGGAGGGGGGCTGGATACTACTCCCATCATCTCATCATCACATGTAATAATCTCTCCTGTCACTGTGCATTTACTACAGATGGGCTCGTAGAAAGAAATACCCCCGAGAGATGTCCCCGTCCTCTGTATTCCCAGGACTGTCCAGAGGAGAAGCTCCCAGAGAACCATCAGGTAAATAGGGATAATATCAAAACCCAGAACTGCCCCTCCCTCACTAGTCACATGGGCATGACATCATCAAAGGTCTTTATTTACCAGTTCTCTGTACTGCTGAGCTCCGCCCCTTCCTTAATGATCACATGACAGTGACGTCATCCAAGGTCCTTTCCTACCACTTCTCTCCACTGCTGAGCTCCGCCCCCTGCACTGATCACATGACAGTGATGTCATCCCAGGTCCTTCAGCTCTTGCAGTGCAGCAGATACAGAGCAGGTCCTGGTCGGTAGTCACTGCTGTGGTGTCTGGAGCCTCTTCTTCTCTCTGGTATCAGCAATTTCTCCAGAATCCCCCTTTATCCCCGGTGCTGGAGGCTCTGAGAAGCGGGGTCTCTCCAGGAGCAGTAAGTGCGGTTCTGGATCTCACTAATGCTCTTGTCCCTGGAGGATTTCCAGCCTCTCCTCTCCTCATAAAGGCGCCTGCAGTACTAGAAGCCTCCAGCTCCTCCAGTTCTCTCCTCTTCTCCTGAATGACCACCAAGGATGGACAGAAAGGAGATCAGCAGAAGAATATTAGACCTCACCTTGGAGATCATCTCCCTGCTGAGCGGAGAGGTAAACTTTTCTAGATTTCTCTCCTCTTTATTGTATTCTGTAACAAGTCAGACATCGGGAAGGAGAATCCATCATAGGAAGTGATAGGAAGAGTCCAGGGTCCTGGAGAACGGCCTCCAGACCTTCCAAGTGATGGAGAACCTGAAGATCAGCCACCAGTACGGTCAGTGATGGATCATGGAGACCAATAGTCATGTTGTAGGAGCCATGAGAAGGTAAGTAGGCACGTTGTACCCAGGAGGAGAGGAAGCAGAGGAGGAGATGGCCGGAGTGTGGCCTGGAGGGAGTATTTCTACCACTAGTCTGACATCTAGATGATACTGGACTATAACAAGGAGGCCTCCACTACGTCTAGAGGAAAGAAGGTTTCTCCACCAACATAGAAGAGGATTCTTTACTGTAAGAGCAGTGAGACTATGGAGCTCATGGGAGGATTCTCTAGAAGAGTCCAGAACGGTCTGGAGGGTAATATTATTCCAGCTTCTAGTGACTAGATTACTGGAGATGGGACCATGATCCAGGGAGGGATTCTTAGTGTAGATCTGGAGTCAGGAAGGCATTTCTTTCCCTAAGTGTCTCTCTCCATCAACAGGATTACACCATAGTGAAGAAGACATCGGGAGGGACTCCCATCATCCATGAGTCAGGAGAGTGGAGCAGGACCCCCATCACAGAGCCTCCCCCCCTGATACATGAGCAGAAGATCCTAGAACTCACCCACAAGATGATGGAGCTGCTGACTGGAGAGGTGACACTGCTGGGAATGCTGGGAAATTCTCCAGTAACAGCACTGGAGGGGTCTGGGTGATGACGGTGTCATTGTGTTGTCAGGTTCCTGTAAGGTGTCAGGATGTGGCGGTCTATTTCTCCATGGAGGAGTGGGAGTATATAGAAAGACACAAGGATCTGTCCCAGGACGCCTTGATGGAGGATCCTCTGCCTCTGACATCACCAGGTAAGAAGAGACGAGGTGAGAAGAGGCCGTGTTAGAGCTTTAGTCTGGTCATGTGGAGTGTGTACACGTGTGTAATGTTATTCTCCGGTCACATCACGTTGGAGCCTACATTTCTCATATACATCACACTTCTCCATAGGCTCCATCCTCCTGACAGATATAGTGTCCTCTTGGCCTCCATCGGCCGGTACAGTAGATGACACTATTCTATTCAGAGGATCCTGCAGGAAAACCTGCGCCGTGCCGTATACATGGGGCTTATGGGTGACGTCTGCCCCTGTATTAGATCATTAGATGACACTCCCAATAGGTGGTGACACACGGACAGGATCCCACTCCATATTACATGAAATAAGAAGATCCAGCAATCTTCTTAGGAATCCAAATATCATACACGTGACGTTTAGTTTATATCTAGAGACCTTTATCAAATAATGTTTGCTTTGGAGATGCTCAGTAAAATAACAGTGAAGGGTATTGAGGCTGTATTCAGTCACTGTGTTCTTGTGTCTCCACAGATGTATCCAAGAGGAGAAATCCCCCCGAGAGATGTCCCCGTCCTGTGTATTCCCAGGACTGTCCAGAGGAGAAGCTTTCAGAGAACCATCAGGTAGATGGAGCTGAAGTCTCACCAGAAACTGATCAGAAAAGGATTGAACCAAAGATTATTCAAAATTGTTCTTCTTTAGGATGAAAATCTTATTGACATTAAGGTTGAGGTTATAGAAGAAGAAGCGGAGGAGATGGATTTATGGGACGATCATCAGTGTAAGGAGCGGAGACATCATGTCTATTTTGAGGGTCACATAGATACAATTCCCATCACCTTATCATCACATGTAATAATCTCTCCTGTCCCTGTGTGTTTCCTACAGATGGACTCATAGAAGGAAATCCCCCCGAGAGATGTCCCCGTCCTCTGTATTCCCAGGACTGTCCAGAGGAGAAGCTCCCAGAGAACCATCAGGTAGATGGAGCTGAGCCCTATACACATATATATAGGGGGGTCCTGCAGTCATAGAGGGGTCATAGATGGTGGGGGTCTCTTATGTGGATCTGTTAGATTTCCCACCTGTCTGCTGTATTGTCCTGAATTGTTACAGATGACAAATCAGGGGGAAGATGTGACTGATATTAAAGTGGAGAATGAAGAAGAGCGGATGATGGGCGATCACCCCTGTAACACTGAGGTGGAGGAGGACATTCCAGTCCATGTGACCACAGGTATGGGGTAATGAATGGAGGAAGGTAATTGGGAGGTTTCTTCAGGTGAGGCTCCACCTTAGAGCTGCAGTAAAGTAGCACTCCGGGCAGTGACCCCTGTGATATGTACAGTGTAGGCTTACAGAGGACCTACAATCTGAAACAGAATCGTTCATGAAACTGTTCTGGAACAACTTTATTTAGAACTATATGTTAGGCTGTTTCTCTGTTATTCCTCCTAGAAATTAATGAACACATTTACCACTAGTTGTTACTGGTTCTAGCAGCTCCAGCAGATGCCAATGAGTCCCCGTATTCATGAGCTCACGGTTCTCCTCGCCCACTTACCTCTGATTGACGTTTTTTTTTTTTTTTTTTCATATGAATCAGCAGTAAGTAGGCAATTAAAGATAATGCCCCAGCAGTTTGCTAAGGAGATCTGTCATTAGTTTATGTTGCCCTTAGCGAGGACAACATAAAACTGGTGACAGATTCCCTTTACGAGGTGTCTGTCATCAGTTTTATCTCCTATGGATGGCATAAACTGGTGACAGATGTCTTTGGCCAAACCATGAGGAGGGGCACTGGGGGACGGAGAAGAGAGTGAAGTTATCAAACAATTGTTTGAGGTTGCAGGAAAGAGATGATATAAGATTAGTGAAGTAGTCCTGTTTAGAACAGGCGAGTGCAGACCTGAAGTCTAGGACAGCTTGTTTGTATGGGGTAAAGTCCTCCTTGCAGACGGGTTTTCTTCCAGCGTTGTTCTGCCACTCTGGAAGCTTGTCTCAGTTTTTTGTCTGGTGAGTGTGCCAGGGTTGTCGATTGATCTTCTGGGTTCTGCTATGTTAAAGAGGGACAACTGATTTAAGAGCTAAAGTAATTGTGGTGTTGGAGAAAGCAGCGGCTGTGTCAGCATCATGAAGGGAAGATGTGGTGGACAATGGTTTGAGGTTTCTACAAGGGTGTGCTAGTTTATGGACTGGAGGGGCAGTTGAAGAGAGAGTAGTTGAGAATGTAAGAAGATTGTGGTCATAGAAGAGAGTTTAAGAGATTAAATAAGAGCAGAGGCAGATGAAAACAAAGTCTTATGTGTGTCCATCTCTGTGGGTTGCAGTGGAGGACCACTGTGTGAGGCCAAAGAAGGAAGGAAGAGATAGGAGTTTGGAGGCAGCTGAGTGGTATGTGTCAATAGGGATGTTAAAATCCCCCATAATGATGGTGAGGAGGCTGGCTGAGAGGAAGTGTAGGAGCCAGATATTGAAATGGTCGAAAAAGGCAGTAGCAGTGCCTGGTGGAAGGTAGATGACAACCACTTGGAAGTTAGAAGGGGAGTAGATGCGGACAGAGAAAACTTAGAATGAATAAACGTTGAGGAAGGGTGGAGATGGGTTTAAAGAACTGTCAGTCTGGATGGGCAAAAGTGATCAGTGTAGAGCAGAAGCCTGGACTTCATCATTCATCCATAATAAAGTGTTATCCAAAGATTTAAAGCCTGGAGTCACACAGGCAGGTTTTAATGCAGTTTTTTTTTTAGCTAAAGCCAAGATTAGTTTCAAATTAAATGGGAAATACAACAAAAGGACTCGTACTTCTTCCTGCTTTATCTACTTCTGATTTTGGCTTAAAAACTGAAACTAAAACCATCTGTGTGTTTCCAGATGAATAGGAAGTAGAGTTGAGCGAACACCTGGATGTTCGGGTTCGAAAAGTTCGGCCGAACTTCCCGGAAATGTTCGGGTTCGGGATCCGAACCCGACCCGAACTTCGTCCCGAACCCCATTGAAGTCAATGGGGACCCGAACTTTTGGGCACTAAAAAGGCTGTAAAACAGCCCAGGAAAGAGCTAGAGGGCTGCAAAAGGCAGCAACATGTAGGTAAATCCCCTGCAAACAAATGTGGATAGGGAAATGAATTAAAATAAAAATTAAAAAAATAAAAATGAACCAATATCAATTGGACACAGGTCCCATAGCAGAGAATCTGGCTTCACATCAGCAGAGAATCAGTCTCTTCATGCCATAGCAAAGAATCTGGCTTCATGTCAGCAGAGAATCAGTCTCTTCATGCCATAGCAGAGAATCTGGCTTCATGTCAGCGCAGAATCAGTCTTCATGTCATAGCAGAGAATCAGGCTTCACGTAACCCACCACTGGAACAGGTCACTGTCACATATTTAGGCCCCGGCACCCAGACAGAGGAGAGAGGTCCCGTAACAGAGAATCTGGCCTTATGTCAGTGCAGAATCTGTCTTCATGTCATAGCAGAGAATCAGGCTTCACGTCACCCACCACTGGAACAGGCCACTGTCACATATTTAGGCCCAGGCACCCAGGCAGAGGAGAGAGGTCCCGTAACAGAGAATCTGGCCTTATGTCAGCGCAGAATCTGTATTCATGTCATAGCAGAGAATCAGGCTTCACGTCACCCACCACTGGAACAGGCCACTGTCACACATTTAGGCCCCGGCACCCAGACAGAGGAGAGAGGTCCCGTAACAGAGAATCTGGCCTTATGTCAGCGCAGAATCAGTCTTCATGTCATAGCAGAGAGGCAGGCTTCACGTCACCCACCACTGGAACAGGCCACTGTCACATATTTAGGTCCAGGCACCCAGGCAGAGGAGAGAGGTCCCGTAACAGAGAATCTGGCCTGATGTCAGCACAGAATCTGTCTTCATGTCATAGCAGAGAATCAGGCTTCACGTCACCCACCACTGGAACAGGCCACTGTCACATATTTAGGCCCAGGCACCCAGGCATAGGAGAGAGGTCCCGTAACAGAGAATCTGGCCTTATGTCAGCGCAGAATCTGTCTTCATGTCATAGCAGAGAATCAGGCTTCACGTCACCCACCACTGGAACAGGCCACTGTCACACATTTAGGCCCCGGCACCCAGACAGAGGAGAGAGGTCCCGTAACAGAGAATCTGGCCTTATGTCAGCACAGAATCAGTCTTCATGTCATAGCAGAGAATCAGGCTTCACGTCACCCACCACTGGAACAGGCCACTGTCACACATTTAGACCCAGGCAGAGGAGAGAGGTCCCGTAACAGAGAATCTGGCCTTATGTCAGCACAGAATCTGTCTTCATGTCATAGCAGAGAATCAGGCTTCACGTCACCCACCACTGGAACAGGCCACTGTCACACATTTAGGCCCAGGCACCCAGGCAGAGGAGATAGGTCCCGTAACAGAGAATCTGGCCTTATGTCAGCACAGAATCTGTCTTCATGTCATAGCAGAGAATCAGGCTTCACGTCACCCACCACTGGAACAGGCCACTGTCACATATTTAGGCCCCGGCACCCAGACAGAGGAGAGCGGTCCCGTAACAGAGAATCTGGCCTTATGTCAGCGCAGAATCTGTATTCATGTCATAGCAGAGAATCAGGCTTCACGTCACCCACCACTGGAACAGGCCACTGTCACACATTTAGGCCCAGGCACCCAGGCAGAGGAGAGAGGTCCCGTAACAGAGAATCTGGCCTTATGTCAGCACAGAATCTGTCTTCATGTCATAGCAGAGAATCAGGCTTCACGTCACCCACCACTGGAACAGGCCACTGTCACATATTTAGGCCCAGGCACCCAGACAGAGGAGAGAGGTCCCGTAACAGAGAATCTGGCCTTATGTCAGCACAGAATCTGTCTTCATGTCATAGCAGAGAATCAGGCTTCACGTCACCCACCACTGGAACAGGCCACTGTCACACATTTAGGCCTAGGCACCCAGGCAGAGGAGAGAGGTCCCGTAACAGAGAATCTGGCCTTATGTCAGCACAGAATCTGTCTTCATGTCATAGCAGAGAATCAGGCTTCACGTCACCCACCACTGGAACAGGCCACTGTCACATATTTAGGCCCCGGCACCCAGACAGAGGAGAGCCGTCCCGTAACAGAGAATCTGGCCTTATGTCAGCACAGAATCTGTCTTCATGTCATAGCAGAGAATCAAGCTTCACGTCACCCACCACTGGAACAGGCCACTGTCACACATTTAGGCCCAGGCACCCAGGCAGAGGAGAGAGGTCCCGTAACAGAGAATCTGGCCTTATGTCAGCACAGAATCTGTCTTCATGTCATAGCCGAGAATCAGGCTTCACGTCACCCACCACTGGAACAGGCCACTGTCACACATTTAGGCCCAGGCAGAGGAGAGAGGTCCCGTAACAGAGAATCTGGCCTTATGTCAGCACAGAATCTGTCTTCATGACATAGCAGAGAATCAGGCTTCAAGTAACCCACCACTGGAACAGGCCACTGTCACATATTTAGGCCCCGGCACCCAGACAGAGGAGAGCGGTCCCGTAACAGAGAATCTGGCCTGATGTCAGCGCAGAATCAGTCTTCATGTCATAGCAGAGAATCAGGCTTCACGTCACCCACCACTGGAACAGGCTACTGTCACACATTTAGGCCCAGGCACCCAGGCAGAGGAGAGAGGTCCCGTAACAGAGAATCTGGCCTTATGTCAGCACAGAATCTGTCTTCATGTCATAGCAGAGAATCAGGCTTCACGTCACCCACCACTGGAACAGGCCACTGTCACACATTTAGGCCCAGGCACCCAGGCAGAGGAGAGAGGTCCCGTAACAGAGAATCTGGCCTTATGTCAGCACAGAATCTGTCTTCATGTCATAGCAGAGAATCAGGCTTCACGTCACCCACCACTGGAACAGGCTACTGTCACACATTTAGGCCCAGGCACCCAGGCAGAGGAGAGAGGTCCCGTAACAGAGAATCTGGCCTGATGTCAGCGCAGAATCAGTCTTCATGTCATAGCAGAGAATCAGGCATCACGTCACCCACCACTGGAACAGGCCACTGTCACACAATTAGGCCCAGGCACCCAGGCAGAGGAGAGAGGTCCCGTAACAGAGAATCTGGCCTTATGTCAGCACAGAATCTGTCTTCATGTCATAGCCGAGAATCAGGCTTCACGTCACCCACCACTGGAACAGGCCACTGTCACACATTTAGGCCCAGGCAGAGGAGAGAGGTCCCGTAACAGAGAATCTGGCCTTATGTCAGCACAGAATCTGTCTTCATGACATAGCAGAGAATCAGGCTTCAAGTAACCCACCACTGGAACAGGCCACTGTCACATATTTAGGCCCCGGCACCCAGACAGAGGAGAGCGGTCCCGTAACAGAGAATCTGGCCTGATGTCAGCGCAGAATCAGTCTTCATGTCATAGCAGAGAATCAGGCTTCACGTCACCCACCACTGGAACAGGCTACTGTCACACATTTAGGCCCAGGCACCCAGGCAGAGGAGAGAGGTCCCGTAACAGAGAATCTGGCCTTATGTCAGCACAGAATCTGTCTTCATGTCATAGCAGAGAATCAGGCTTCACGTCACCCACCACTGGAACAGGCCACTGTCACACATTTAGGCCCAGGCACCCAGGCAGAGGAGAGAGGTCCCGTAACAGAGAATCTGGCCTTATGTCAGCACAGAATCTGTCTTCATGTCATAGCAGAGAATCAGGCTTCACGTCACCCACCACTGGAACAGGCTACTGTCACACATTTAGGCCCAGGCACCCAGGCAGAGGAGAGAGGTCCCGTAACAGAGAATCTGGCCTGATGTCAGCGCAGAATCAGTCTTCATGTCATAGCAGAGAATCAGGCATCACGTCACCCACCACTGGAACAGGCCACTGTCACACAATTAGGCCCAGGCACCCAGGCAGAGGAGAGAGGTCCCGTAACAGAGAATCTGGCCTTATGTCAGCGCAGAATCAGTCTTCATGTCATAGCAGAGAATCAGGCTTCACGTCACCCACCACTGGAACAGGCCACTGTCACACATTTAGGCCCCGGCACCCAGACAGAGGAGAGGTTCATTCAACTTTGGGTTGCCCCGCAATATAATGGTAAAATGAAATTAAAAATAGTATTGAATGAGGAAGTGCTCTGGAGTAGAATAATATATTGTTAAGGGGAGGTAGTTAATATCTAATCTGCACAAGGGATGGACAGGTCCTGTGGGATCCATGCCTGGTTTATTTTTATGAACGTCAGCTTGTCCACATTGGCTGTAGACAGGCGGCTGCGTTTGTCTGTAATGACGCCCCCTGCCGTGCTGAATACACGTTCAGACAAAATGCTGGCCGCCGGGCAGGCCAGCACCTCCAAGGCATAAAAGGCTAGCTCTGGCCACGTGGACAATTTGGAGACCCAGAAGTTGAATGGGGCCGAACCATCAGTCAGTACGTGGAGGGGTGTGCACAGGTACTGTTCCACCATGTTAGTGAAATGTTGCCTCCTGCTAACACGTTCCGTATCAGGTGGTGGTGCAGTTAGCTGTGGCGTGTTGACAAAACTTTTCCACATCTCTGCCATGCTAACCCTGCCCTCAGCTGCGTTGGCGACCTCTTGCTCCTCCTCTGCCTTCGCCTTGGGCTTCCACTGGTTCCCCTGTGACATTTGGGAATGCTCTCAGTAGCGCGTCTACCAACGTGCGCTTGTACTCGCGCATCTTCCTATCACGCTCCAGTGTAGGAAGTAAGGTGGGCACATTGTCTTTGTACCGGGGATCCAGCAGGGTGGCAACCCAGTAGTCCGCACACGTTAAAATGTGGGCAACTCTGCTGTCGTTGCGCAGGCACTGCAGCATGTAGTCGCTCAGGTGTGCCAGGCTGCCCAGAGGTAAGGACAAGCTGTCCTCTGTGGGAGGCGTATCGTCATCGTCCTGTGTTTCCCCCCAGCCACGCACCAGTGATGGGCCCGAGCTGCTTTGGGTGCCACCCCGCTGTGAACATGCTTCATCCTCGTCCTCCTCGCCCTCCAGTAGTGGGCCCTGGCTGGCCACATTTGTACCTGGCCTCTGGTGTTGCAAAAAACCTCCCTCTGAGTCACTTTGAAGAGACTGGCCTGAAAGTGCTAAAAATGACCCCTCTTCCTCCTCTTCCTCCTGGGCCACCTCCTCTTCCATCATCGCCCTAAGTGTTTTCTCAAGGAGACATAGAAGTGGTATTGTAACGCTGATAACGGCGTCATCGCCACTGGCCATGTTGGTGGAGTACTCGAAACAACGCAACAGGGCACACAGGTCTCGCATGGAGGCCCAGTCATTGGTGGTGAAGTGTGTCTGATCCGCAGTGTGACTGACCCGTGCGTGCTGCAGCTGAAACTCCACTCTGGCCTGCTGCTGCTCGCACAGTCTGTCCAGCATATGCAAAGTGGAGTTCCACCTGGTGGGTACGTCGCATATGAGGTGGTGAGCGGGACGGCCGAAGTTACGCTGTAGCGCAGACAGGCGAGCAGCGGCAGGATGTGAACGCCGGAAGTGCGCATAGACGGCCCGCACTTTATGCAGAAGCTCTGACATGTCGGGGTAGTTGCGAATGAACTTCTGCACCACCAAATTCAGCACATGCGCCAGGCAAGGGATGTGCGTCAAACCGGCTAGTCCCAGAGCTGCAACGAGATTTCGCCCATTATCGCACACCACCAGGCCGGGCTTGAGGCTCACCGGCAGCAACCACTCATCGGTCTGTTGTTCTATACCCCCCCACAACTCCTGTGCGGTGTGGGGCCTGTCCCCCAAACATATGAGTTTCAGAACGGCCTGCTGACGTTTACCCCGGGCTGTGCTGAAGTTGGTGGTGAAGGTGTGTGGCTGACTGGATGAGCAGGTGGAAGAAGAGGAGGAGGAAGCTGAGTAGGAGGAAGAGGAGACAGGAGGCAAAGAATGTTGCCCTGCGATCCTTGGCGGCGGAAGGACGTGCGCCAAAGAGCTCTCCGCCTGGGGCCCAGCCGCCACTACATTTACCCAGTGTGCAGTTAGGGAGATATAGCGTCCCTGGCCGTGCTTACTGGTCCACGTATCTGTGGTTAGGTGGACCTTGCCACAGATGGCGTTGCGCAGTGCACACTTGATTTTATCGGACACTTGTTTGTGCAGGGAAGGCACGGCTCTCTTGGAGAAGTAGTGGCGGCTGGGAACAACATACTGTGGGACAGCAAGCGACATGAGCTGTTTGAAGCTGTGTGTGTCCACCAGCCTAAATGACAGCATTTCATAGGCCAGTAGTTTAGAAATGCTGGCATTCAGGGCCAGGGATCGAGGGTGGCTAGGTGGGAATTTACGCTTTCTCTCAAATGTTTGTGAGATGGAGAGCTGAACGCTGCCGTGTGACATGGTTGAGATGCTTGGTGACGCAGGTGGTGGTGTTGGTGGTACATCCCATGTTTGCTGGGCGGCAGGTGCCAACGTTCCTCCAGAGGCAGAGGAAGAGGCCGAGGCAGCAGCAGCAGAAGAGGCCGAGGCGGCGGCAGCAGCAGAAGAGGCCGAGGCGGCGGCAGCAGCATAAGAGGCCGAGGCGGCAGCAGCAGAAGAGGTAGCAGGGGGAGCCTGAGTGACTTCCTTGTTTTTAAGGTGTTTACTCCACTGCAGTTCATGCTTTGCATGCAGGTGCCTGGTCATGCAGGTTGTGCTAAGGTTCAGAACGTTAATGCCTCGCTTCAGGCTCTGATGGCACAGCGTGCAAACCACTCGGGTCTTGTCGTCAGCACATTGTTTGAAGAAGTGCCATGCCAGGGAACTCCTTGAAGCTGCCTTTGGGGTGCTCGGTCCCAGATGGCGGCGGTCAGTAGCAGGCGGAGTCTCTTGGCGGCGGGTGTTCTGATTTTGCCCACTGCTCCCTCTTTTGCTACGCTGTTGGCTCGGTCTCACCACTGCCTCTTCCTCCGAACTGTGAAAGTCAGTGGCACGACCTTCATTCCATGTGGGGTCTAGGACCTCATCGTCCCCTGCATCGTCTTCCACCCAGTCTTGACCCCTGACCTCCTGTTCAGTCTGCACACTGCAGAAAGACGCAGCAGTTGGCACCTGTGTTTTGTCATCATCAGAGACGTGCTGAGGTGGTATTCCCATGTCCTCATCATCAGGAAAAATAAGTGGTTGTGCGTTAGTGCATTCTATCTCTTCCACCCCTGGGGAAGGGCTAGGTGGATGCCCTTGGGAAACCCTGGCAGCAGAGTCTTCAAACAGCATAAGAGACTGCTGCATAACTTGAGGCTCAGACAGTTTCCCTGATATGCATGGGGGTGATGTGACAGACCGATGGGCTTGGTTTTCATGCGCCATCTGTGCGCTTTCTGCAGAAGACTGGGTGGGAGATAATGTGAACGTGCTGGATCCACTGTCGGCCACCCAATTGACTAATGCCTGTACCTGCTCAGGCCTTACCATCCTTAGAACGGCATTGGGCCCCACCAAATATCGCTGTAAATTCTGCTGGCTACTGGGACCTGAGGTAGTTGGTTCACTAGGACGTGTGGCTGTGGCAGAACGGCCACGTCCTCTCCCAGCACCAGAGGGTCCACTAACACCACCACGACCATGTCCACGTCCGCGTCCCTTATTAGATGTTTTCCTCATTGTTCCCGTTCACCACAATTTTGAGAATGGCAAATTTGGGAATAGTTTTTCAACCCAGAACAAAAAGTGTGCTTTTACGGTCACTACAAATAACTTGACCAGCTAAAACAGTACAGATTTGGTTGAATAGAAATGTGAGGCCTGTTTTTTTTTTTGCGCTGTGTGACAGGTATAGGTTTAATCACAGAATTAGACTTCTATCTGCACGGTAGCGTGTGTCTTAGGTTTTTCTGAATGACACTATCAGCACCTTCAATGTAAGATATCCTTTTTGGGATAGATTTCAAGTAGGCCTCATATAGCAGAAACTAGTTATTTTGAGAATGGCAAATTTGGGAATAGTTTTTCAACCCAGAACAAAAAGTGTGCTTTTACGGTCACTACAAATAACTTGACCAGCTAAAACAGTACAAATTTGGTTGAATAGAAATGTCAGGTCTATTTTTTAGGCGCTGGGTGACAGGCTCAACTTGCCCCTGATGTAGTATATGGCCAGAAAATAACCACACTATTGATGGTTAAATGCACTTGGGTGACACAGGCTCAGCCTGCACCAGATGTAGTATATGGCCAAAAAATAACCAGACTGTTGATGGTTAAATGCACTTCGGTGACACAGGCTCAGCCTGCAGCTGATGTAGTATATGGCCAAAAAATAACCAGACTGTTGATGGTTAAATGCACTTCGGTGACACAGGCTCAGCCTGCAGCTGATGTAGGATATAGCACAAAATAACCACACTATTGATGGTTAAATACACTTGGTGATAGCTTGTGCTGGCGCACCACAAGTCACAAAATGGCCGCCGATCACCCCAGAAAAAAGTGTTCTAAAAACGCTCTGGGCAGCCTCAAAAAGGTGAGCAAGTCGATATTAGCACTTCAATGATCCACAGCTGCAGATCGATCACAGAATGAAGTCTTTTGGAGGAGTTAATCTGCCTAATCTCGCCCTAACGTCGCAGCTGCAACCTCTCCCTATGCTTGAATCAGCAGAGTGATGTGCAGCGCTACGTGACCCAAGCTTATATAGAGGCTGGGTCACATGCTGCACTGGCCAATCACAGCCATGCCAATAGTAGGCAAGGCTGTGATGGCCTCTTGGGGCAAGTAGTATGACGCTTGTTGATTGGCTGCTTTGCAGCCTTTCAAAAAGCGCCAAGAAAGCGCCGAACACCGAACCCAAACTTTTACGAAAATGTTCGCGTTCGGGTCCGTGTCACGGACACCCCAAAATTCGGTACGAACCCGAACTATACAGTTCGGGTTCGCTCATCCCTAATAGGAAGGTTATAGATTTACCTACATAATGGTTTGAACAAAAAACTCATTAAATAATTTTTTTTACTTCTAACAGGAAATCCCAGTAAGAATTTTGATCAAAACTTCATGTTATCTCTAGATCATAAAGGAGAAAATGATATCATGCAGCGCTCTTCAATTTCTCGTAATGTCCATCCAGGACTTCACAGTGCAGATCTATCATATAATCCCCCTAATCATGAAGAACCTTCTCCTGACCAATCAAATATTGTTACCCCAAGTACCAAGAAGAAAGATGGTTTTCAGTGTGGGGAATATGCAAAACATTCTACACACAGAAGAGTTCACAGAAGAGAGAAATTATATTTATGTCCAGAATGTGGGAAATGTTTTATATATAAATCACAACTTGTTAAGCATGAGAGAAGTCACACAGGAGAGAAGCCGTATTCATGTTCAGAATGTGGGAAATGTTTTAGTTCTAAAGACATACTCAAGGTTCATGAAAGAAATCACACAGGTGAGAAACCATATTCGTGTTCAGAATGTGGGAAGTGTTTTACAAATAAATCAGATCTTAATAAACATCAGAGACGTCACACAGGAGAGAAGCCTTATTCATGTTCAGAATGTGGGAAATGTTTTAACAGAAAAGCACATCTTATTACACATCAGAGAATTCACACAGGGGAGAGGCCATATTCATGTTCTGAATGTGGAAAATGTTTTACAGATCAATCAGGTCTTGCTAATCATCAGCGACATCACACAGGAGAGAAGCCATATTTATGTTCAGAATGTGGGAAATGTTTTACAAATAAATCTGGTCTTGTTAAACATCAAAGAATTCACACAGGAGAAAATCCATATTCCTGTTCAGAATGTGGGAAATGTTTCATCAGAAAATCAAATCTTGTTACACATCAAAGAATTCACACAGGAGAGAAGCCATATTCATGTTCAGAATGCGGGAAATGTTTTAGCAAAAATGCAACTCTTGTTACACATCAAAGAAGTCACACAGGAGAGAAGCCATTTTCATGTTCAGAATGTGGGAAATGTTTTATCAAAAAATCAAATCTTACGACACATCAGAGAATTCACACAGGAGAGAAACCATTTTCATGTACAGAATGTGAAAAGTGTTTTTTTTCTAAAGCCACCCTCAAAGTTCATCAGAGTAGTCACACAGGAGAGAAACAATTTACGTGTTCAGAATGTGGGAAGTGTTTAGTTTCTAAAGCCCACCTCCAAGTTCATCAGAGAAGTCACACAGGAGAGAAGCCATATTTATGTTTACTGTGTGGGAAATGTTTTACAAATAAATCAAACCTTGTTATACATCAGAAAATTCATACTGAAGAGAAGCAATATTCATGTTCAGAATGTGGGAAATCTTTCATCAGAAAATCAAATCTTGTTACACATAAGAGAATTCACACAGGAGAGAAGCCGTATTCATGTTCGGAATGTGGGAAATATTTTATCAAAAAATCAAATCTTCTTACACATCAGAGAATTCATACAGGAGAGAAGCCATATTTATGTTCACTATGTGGGAAATGTTTTACAAATAAATCAAACCTTGTTATACATCAGAAAATTCATACTGAAGAGAAGCAATATTCATGTTCAGAATGTGGGAAATGTTTCATCAGAAAATCAAATCTTGTTTTACATAAGAGAATTCACACAGGAGAGAAGCCGTATTCATGTTCAGAATGTGGGAAATGTTTCATCAAAAAATCTAATCTTGTTACACATCAGAGAATTCATACAGGAGAGAGGCCATATCCATGTTCAGAATGTCAGAAATCTTTTACAGACAAATCATATCTTGTTAGACATCAGAGAATTCACATAGCAGAGAAGCCATTTTTGTCTGTGGAAAATGTTTTTCAAGGACATTAAATTTTGAAACACATCAGAGAATTCACACAGATAAGAAACTGTGAAATCTGCTCTATCAGTTTTGTGGCGTAAAAATGTTGCAAGTGGGAAAGATTTTGTGATTTTTAGGTTGAATTTTGCAATATTTGATGAGTTTTGGCACTTTCAAAAGTGGAGTGAAAAGTAGATCGGGATTAGAGATTAGAACAGTGTTATGTCTCAGTTATGATGTGCTACTAGTCTTATCTCCACCGCAGGCAACCCCCTGGAAAATTCTCACTAACAGTAGCTAAACCACATCGCACTTGCGTAGTAATTTAAAAAATCTGAGAGACACTTTATAAATTAGGTGCAGCAACACAAACCAAAGACTTAAACAGTTGTATAATCATTAGGTTGTGTAATACAAAAGAAAGGAAATAGAAGAGAATAATACAGAAAAATGTATTTCATATTTCTATAGAGCAAAAGTCAGACTTAAGAACTAAGGCTACTTTCACACTAGTGGCAAGGAACTCCGGCAGGCTGTTTCGGCGGGTAAACAGCCTGTCGGATCCGTGCTGCTGCTAGTGCACACGTGCCCCCGGACTACCGCTATAATGGGGGCGGGCCGGAGTTCCAGCGGCAGCATGGCAAACATGCCGAGAGGTGGCCGGAATAGGACTACCCTTGTTTTGTGGGGAAGAGGTGCTTAGAAGGCAAAAAGGAAAGTCCACTCTTCCCACTATGTCAACAAATGAAGTTATACAGCCCCTCACATAACATTAAAAACATAAGAACTAATCAAATTATCTTCTCGTAACTCAATGCGACCATCCATTGTATTCTACTTTAAATTTAAAAAAAAATAAAACATTTAAACAATATCCACTATTTTGTACTGCTTTATTTCCCAGATTGTTTCAAGGCAATTTCTTTACGATTTTACTAATTTTAGGCTAAAAATCATTTTTTCAATTGGTTTTATTACAAATGTGTAGCCATTTCATTTTGATTCTAGCATATGGCTTCTTGGTAGAATCTGCTGTAGACTAGCATTAGGTGTTCATAAGTGCAGCTGAAAGCCCTGGTCAACCTCCAGGCCTGCAAGTTGAATTTCTAGAAATCTGGGCAATGCTCAGTACCCTAAGATACCAGGTTCTGACCTGAAAGAAGTCTCCAATATTCCACTCAGCTCTTCTGAATGAGTAGGGGAAACCATGACTTCTTCAGCCAGAACAATATGACGGCTATTACTGTGGCTAGATCTTGCCTAGTTTTCATCAACAGGAGAGACTATGTAGGCCAGCCTGAACCTCCACTGAATGGACAGAGCAGATTGTCCTCCTGATATAGGGAGCATAATGTCTCAAGCTTGACATTGAACCTTGTGGCCATATGATCTATCTCTGAAACTCCCCATCTGACGGAATATCCACAAACCATGGATTTTCAAAACACAGGCACTATCTGTATGCACCCCGCATTGCTTTGAAGGCCCATTGACTTCAATGGATCTGTGATTTACAAGATATTGCCAAAGATAGAACATAGCTTATCTTTTGTTGCATGGAGTGGGAACCAAATAGTAGCCCTTCTGTGACCTTCCAGGTCCGTGCAGCCATGCCGCAAAAGATAGGATTTGTCCTAACTTTTTCCTCAACATACGGATCATTAACCCATTGAAGTCGCAAAACAGGCATGGTAGTCACACAGTCATGTGCATGGGGCCACAATCATATTTGTCTAGAAGGGGGATGTCACAATCTCTGCAGTTTAAATGTTTGCACGTGGTGGAAACTTCTCTATCACCAGATCCAGCTGAGGACATTTAAAAGAAATGCTTTTAGTATTCAATAAATATCAAGAGCTGTAAAAACAGGAGATAAATAACCACCTTAGAGATGCTCAATTGAAATAAGAAAAGAGTATTATATAATATAATGAAACAAGCAACCAGCAATATACAACAAGGGTGCACTAAGAGGCAGGAAACCAGGAATCCAGCCTTTAAATATGGAATTTTGGGTCCAGACCCTCTCCAGGGAAGCTGGATATTTGGTTGAGAAAGTGATTGTCTGCCTCCTTTAGGATAGAAAGAGCACGCCCATACCCAATCTCCAGAGAGAAGGGAGCAGACACTCCCTAAACTAAATACACAAGAAGGCTTCAAGAACGTTGCTACCTTTAGGGTTGATATAGCCTCTGAAATGAAATGCTTTCTTCAGAACTAGACTGAGAGCATGTTACTTAGGATATGTTATGCCGTTCCCCACATTTGGCCTGACCAGGAACATCACAATTATGTGTCTTGGTAGAGTTTTCTGAAAATTCTGAGATAATTGAATCTACAGTACATTGATGTGACAATTGATGTTTATCCTGGAGATCCTCAAAGTTCAAGGATCTGGATCCATGCTCAACATATAGGAATATGTTTCAGGAACCAAGGTCTCTGCACATATTAGAGGTGAGGCGATCAGGAAATAGAGGATGGAATAAGAAAGAGGACATCAGTGGGCAGGGGAGATAAATGAAACCTTTGTAAACATCTTCCAGAGAACCTTAGTAGAGATGAGCAAATTTCTTGAAGTTAATTTTGTGTTTTATTCTCCGAAAAAAAATCTGATCAGAGTCCGAATCGATTCTACCCTAATCTAAGATGTTCAGATTGGCCTGAAAATTGGTATATGACACTCTGAGGTCTCTTTGGACCCATAAGCTTTCCATCTTTTTAAATTTTGCCCTAACCCCCCCTTTTAAGCTCTTTAACACTATAAATAAAGCAATAGCACTGTCAATGACACTGACATACATAGCTATAGGTAAAGCCTGTTTAAACACCCTGTGCCGTCATATATGTTTTGCTTTTTTTTAATTAGAAACTTTCTAAAAATTGTCCCTTATTGCGGGCACATGGTGTTTAAAGGGAACCTGTCACCGGGATTTTGTGTATAGAGCTGAGGACATGGGTTGCTAGATGGCCGCTAGCACATCCGCAATACCCAGTCCCCATAGCTCTGTGTGCTTTTATTGTGTAAAAAACCTGATTTGATAATTATGCAAATTAACCTGAGATGAGTCCTGTATGTGAGAGGAGTCAGGGACAGGACTCATCTCAGGTTAATTTGCATATGTATCAAATCATTTTTTTTATACAAGCACAGAGAGCTATGGGGACTTGGTATTGCGGATGTGCTAGCGGCCATCTAGCAACCCATGTCCTCAGCTCTATAGTGCAGGTTCCCTTTAAACTGTGGCTTGTTCTGCACAAGTGTCCAAATATCATGTCTAAGGCCTCATGCACATGACCGTTGTGTGTTTTGCAGTCTGCAAACCGCGGATCCGCAAAACACGGATGGCATCCGTGTGCGTTCCGCAATTTTCAGAACGGCACGGACAGCCTTTAATATAACTGCCTATGTTACATGGTGAAGAAGTGAGAGACATTATCTTTCGGAAGTACTTTTGTTCGGAACGAATGGACCTTGCTACTCATATCTGAATTTCCATAGTACAAGGTACTAAACAGAACAATAACCTATTTATTGGAGCAATAGACATTGTTTCTATCGATCGCACTAAGCCACTACAGGCTATCACTCACTAGGTGCACATTACTATCTGTTGGGTTCCTTATTTGCGCTACTTGTGGTACCATACCCACTTTTTACTTGTGTCTAGCAAGAATAGGACATGTCCGCATCTTTTGCAGCCCCATTGAAGTGAAAGGGTCCACATCCGAGCTGCCAAAACTGTGGCTCGGATGCGGACCAAAACAACGGCCGTGTGTATGAGGCCTTAACAGGGGACAGATGCATACCCAGATTTCTACATGTACAGATTTCTACATGTACATGTTAATTGTCAGATGAAACAGTGGCTTGTTATGAACAAGGCTTGAAAAATTCTCCCTATTTTTGAAAGCAGCAGCAGCAGTGCAGCATGGATGTGGGAAGGGTAAGTTAAGGTCTAAGGTGTGTTGGGGTAATAGTGGCTTGTGACAGCAGTATCAGCACTGAAATAGTGGTAGGTTGTGGTTGCTCACTAGTAAGTAGTTAAGGTATGGTGCTGCAAGCTCATATAGAGGGAATCACCCCACCCTCTCTTAAAGGCAAATGTAGTAATGGGGAAATGAGCGAGCACTCATACACCTGGCAACCAAATTGACATGTGCAGAAAATATTTATTAAATCCCCATAAAATACAAGTAATAAAATTTATAAGAACAATGTAGCAATAATATACAACATTACAGTCACATATACAGGGAGTGCAGAATTATTAGGCAAGTTGTATTTTTGAGGATTAATTTTATTATTGAACAACAACCATGTTCTCAATGAACCCAAAAAACTCATTAATATCAAAGCTGAATATTTTTGGAAGTAGTTTTTAGTTTGTTTTTAGTTTTAGCTATTTTAGGGGGATATCTGTGTGTGCAGGTGACTATTACTGTGCATAATTATTAGGCAACTTAACAAAAAACAAATATATACCCATTTCAATTATTTATTTTTACCAGTGAAACCAATATAACATCTCAACATTCACAAATATACATTTCTGACATTCAAAAACAAAACAAAAACAAATCAGTGACCAATATAGCCACCTTTCTTTGCAAGGACACTCAAAAGCCTGCCATCCATGGATTCTGTCAGTGTTTTGATCTGTTCACCATCAACATTGCGTGCAGCAGCAACCACAGCCTCCCAGACACTGTTCAGAGAGGTGTACTGTTTTCCCTCCTTGTAAATCTCACATTTGATGATGGACCACAGGTTCTCAATGGGGTTCAGATCAGGTGAACAAGGAGGCCATGTCATTAGATTTTCTTCTTTTATACCCTTTCTTGCCAGCCACGCTGTGGAGTACTTGGACGCGTGTGATGGAGCATTGTCCTGCATGAAAATCATGTTTTTCTTGAAGGATGCAGACTTCTTCCTGTACCACTGCTTGAAGAAGGTGTCTTCCAGAAACTGGCAGTAGGACTGGGAGTTGAGCTTGACTCCATCCTCAACCCGAAAAGGCCCCACAAGCTCATCTTTGATGATACCAGCCCAAACCAGTACTCCACCTCCACCTTGCTGGCGTCTGAGTCGGACTGGAGCTCTCTGCCCTTTACCAATCCAGCCACTGGCCCATCCATCTGGCCCATCAAGACTCACTCTCATTTCATCAGTCCATAAAACCTTAGAAAAATCAGTCTTGAGATATTTCTTGGCCCAGTCTTGACGTTTCAGCTTGTGTGTCTTGTTCAGTGGTGGTCGTCTTTCAGCCTTTCTTACCTTGGCCATGTCTCTGAGTATTGCACACCTTGTGCTTTTGGGCACTCCAGTGATGTTGCAGCTCTGAAATATGGGAAAACTGGTGGCAAGTGGCATCTTGGCAGCTGCACGCTTGACTTTTCTCAGTTCATGGGCAGTTATTTTGCGCCTTGGTTTTTCCACACGCTTCTTGCGACCCTGTTGACTATTTTGAATGAAACGCTTGATTGTTCGATGATCACGCTTCAGAAGCTTTGCAATTTTAAGAGTGCTGCATCCCTCTGCAAGATATCTCACTATTTTTGACTTTTCTGAGCCTGTCAAGTCCTTCTTTTGACCCATTTTGCCAAAGGAAAGGAAGTTGCCTAATAATTATGCACACCTAATATAGGGTGTTGATGTCATTAGACCACACCCCTTCTCATTACAGAGATGCACATCACCTAATATGCTTAATTGGTAGTAGGCTTTTGAGCCTATACAGCTTGGAGTAAGACAACATGCATAAAGAGGATGATGTGGTCAAAATACTCATTTGCCTAATAATTCTGCACGCAGTGTATTGTGGTAGATATGATCGACACTATATTCATATGACTCAATAGTGTCGATAAATTCAATAGTATATATCACATCAAAAAACTTCAAGTATATGCTGTTATTTGGGAAAGAGGGGGTATTATCTTCTAGAGCACTATCCCAATTTGGGAAACTGAATGTCACTGAAAATGTTGTAGGTGTATTCACTGGGAGCGCAATATGTTCATAAAGTGTCCACAGGAATCGTGATAATGTAAAAAGTCTCTTATAGCATATCCTTTTAAGATCGATATAAGCTTTGAATTGAAGAAAACTTTAAATCGATATTTGGCTTACCGTCTAGCGTCTGCTGTCTCCCTATTGCTTCAATGGAGCTTTAAATATTTGCCGGCTTATTCAGTCGCTCCATACAGCAAGCTGGTTTAAATTTCGCGGGAGTTCCAAAGATCGCAGGAGTTGCCACTCTGTTCCGCAATTTCCTTTGGTGCAGCTTTCGACGATAAGAATAGTTAATCCTTTACTGTAGAGATTTTCTTCTGTATGGCCATACAGTATTATCGGAGGCTTTTCAATGCAGGTACATCACTTGTTTCACCATACGCGTTACGGGTAGATTCACTCTCCCTTCCTCAGTGGTCAAGTGTCTGCCTGCTCTGCCTCCATTTTTATCCATTCCTTTAATTGCTTCCCAAATCTCGGACACCTGTTGTTCATGCTACTCCCAGTTTGCAAGGGAATCCTCCCACATAATCAGGGGATAATTCTATACAGCCTTGATTTAAAAAAAAAAAAATGTAATTTTTCCCCCCCCTCTTACAGTTTCCATGCGTTTTTATGCATTTTTTTGGGGACACATGCGTTTTTTGGCCCAGATGTCCCAATTGGTGTGATAAATCATTGTGTGAAATATAAACTTGATATCTGATTGCTAACACTTATAAAATGACTTTTTATAATAAAATATTATTAAACAAATTTTCAAGATTAAAATATCAATATAAGAATATAAAACAATAAATAATAAATGTGAGGAATCTTGAAAGTTTCATAGGAATCCTAGAGTTTGATACAATTATTCGGATTTGATAGAGAAAGAAGGGTGGGTATCTCGGAGCCAAGGACACGTCGCAGCGCCGATAGACGGCCTAGCATGCGACGTGCCGTCGGCCACGAGACATCCAACCTACATAAATCCCAAAATTTCCAACTCCGAATTAAGGCCTTTCGGTTGTAGAGATCCAAATTCATAAATGCGTCTGGATTGTATCCTAGACATTTGTCTGATAAAATCACCGCCTCTCCAGTGTTTCTCCACCTTCTCCAGTGCCGTAAACATCAGGTTCGATGGATCCTGATTATGCATCTCTTTATAATGTTTAGATAGGGAATGTTTATCATAACCCTTCCTGATTTTGGCAATATGTTCGGCCACTCTTTTTTTGAATGGCCTCTTAGTACGTCCTATATATTGTCTGTTACAGGGGCACTGGAGAAGGTAGATAACTCCACTGGAGTCACATGTAAGACAATCTTCTATCTCCCAATTAAAATTGTTCTGAGTCGAGGGGACATTAGTCGTCAGGCGGGGTTTTTTATTCATTCTACAACCCATACACCTTCCACATTTATAAAAACCCTTCAAACTCAGCCAAGTTCCTGAAAAACTCAACTTATTCTGTTTTTTAACGGTTTTACAGTAGGGGCCACCTTGATACCTAGATTGGGTGCCCTAGTGAAGGTAATCGTCGGAACAGTCGGGAGTAAGTGTCCCACAATTTTGTCATTCAACACATGGTGCCAATGGGTTTTAATAATTTTCTGAATCTTCCTATAATTCTCATTAAATGGAAGAACAACTCTCATGGCTTCTTCTTTATTTTGTGTTTTATCTTTCTCATTATCCATCTCATTTTTATCTTTATTGTCCTCCTTATTAAAGAACTCTCTTCTATCTAATTTCCTAATTTGGTTGAGTGACTCCTCCACTAAGTTTTCAGGATATTCCTTCTCAATAAATTGTCTTTTCATCTCAATGGCTTCCATCTCAAAAGTATGTCCCTCTGTGCAGTTCCGCTTAATTCTACGGAACTGACCAGAGGGAACATTTGTCAGCCATTTCGGCAGGTGACAGCTAGAAAAATCAATATAACTATTTCTAGCTGTGGGTTTACGAAATGTCTCACATATATATTTATTACCAGATTGTGTGATTAATAAATCCAAGAATTCGGTGCTCTCCTGTATGTTTGAGGTAAAGACCAGATTTAAATCATTAATATTGATTGTTTCTAGGAATTTTTCCAATTCTTCTTTACTCTTTTTCCAGATGAAGATCACATCATCTATATAACGGCGCCACAGGGCCAGATCCGTCCCCAGCCTTGGCTTCATGAGGTTGTACTCCCACTCAGCCAAGAACAAATTAGCATAGCTGGGGGCGAATCTGGTCCCCATGGCGGTACCCCGCTTCTGCAGGAAGAATTCCCCCTCAAAAAAGAAGTAGTTGTGGCTCAGGATATACTCTATTCCTTTCGTTATAAACTCTTTTTTTATTGCTCCATACGAGCCATCTCTTATTAATTGCATTTTTACAGCATCAATTCCTTGCTGATGTTCAATCACAGTGTAAAGTGACTGAACATCAAGTGTGCCCATAATCCATCCAGACTGGACATCTAGGTTTTCCAGAATCTGTATGATTTGGGTCGTATCTTTAACCCCTTAAGGACACAGCCTTTTTACACCTTAGGACCAGGCCATTTTTTGCAAATCTGACCAGAGTCCCTTTAAGTGCTGATAACTTTAAAACGCTTTGACTTATCCAGGCCGTTCTGAGATCACATATTGTACTTCATGACACTGGTAAAATGAAGTCAAAAAATTTTTTTTTTTTGCACCAAAAAATACCTAATTTAACAAAAATTTGGAAAAATTTTGCAAATTTCAAAGTTTCAGTTTCTCTACTTCTGTAATACATAGTAATACCCCCTAAAATTGTGATGACTTTACATTCCCCATATGTCTACTTCATGTTTGAATTGTTTTGGGAATGATATTTTATTTTTTGGGGATGTTATAAGGCTTAGAAGTTTAGAAGCAAATCTTGAAGTTTTTCAGAAATTTACAAAAACTAAATTTTTAGGGACCAGTTCAGGTCTGAAGTCACTTTGCGAGGCTTACATAATAGAAACCACCCAAAAATGACCCCATCTAAGAAACTACACCCCTCAAGGTGTTCAAAACTGATTTTACATACGTCGTTAACCCTTTAGGTGTTGCACAAGAGTTATTGGCAAATGGGGATGAAATTTGTGAATTTCATTTTTTTGTCTAATTTTCCATTTTAACCCATTTTTTCCACTAACAAAGCAAGGGTTAACAGCCAAACAAGACTGTATCTTTATTGCCCTGACTCTGCCGTTTACAGAAACACCCAATATGTGGCCGTAAACTACTGTACGGCCACACAGCGGGGCGTAGAGTGAAAGGTGCGCTGTTTGGTTTTTGGAGGGCTGATTTTTATGGACTGGTTTATTTACACCATGTCCCATTTGAAGCCCCCTGATGCACCCCTAGAGTAGAAACTCCCTAAAAGTGACCCCATCTAAGAAACTACACCCCTCAAGGTATTCAAAACTGATTTTACATACGTCGTTAACCCTTTAGGTGTTGCACAAGAGTTATTGGCAAATGGGGATGAAATTTGCGAATTTCATTTTTTTGTCTAATTTTCCATTTTAACCCATTTTTTCCACTAACAAAGCAAGGGTTAACAGCCAAACAAGACTGTATCTTTATTGCCCTGACTCTGCCGTTTACAGAAACACCCAATATGTGGCCGTAAACTACTGTACGGCCACACAGCGGGGCGTAGAGGGAAAGGTGCGCCGTTTGGTTTTTGGAGGGCTGATTTTTATGGACTGGTTTATTTACACCATGTCCCATTTGAAGCCCCCTGATGCACCCCTAGAGTAGAAACTCCCTAAAAGTGACCCCATCTAAGAAACTACACCCCTCAAGGTATTCAAAACTGATTTTACATACGTCGTTAACCCTTTAGGTGTTGCACAAGAGTTATTGGCAAAAGGGGATGAAATTTGAGAATTTCATTTTTTTGTCTAATTTTCCATTTTAACCCATTTTTTCCACTAACAAAGCAAGGGTTAACAGCCAAACAAGACTGTATCTTTATTGCCCTGACTCTTCCGTTTACAGAAACACCCAATATGTGGCCGTAAACTACTGTACGGCCACACAGCGGGGCGTAGAGGGAAAGGTGCGCCGTTTGGTTTTTGGAGGGCTGATTTTTATGGACTGGTTTATTTACACCATGTCCCATTTGAAGCCCCCTGATGCACCCCTAGAGTAGAAACTCCCTAAAAGTGACCCCATCTAAGAAACTACACCCCTCAAGGTATTCAAAACTGATTTTACATATGTCGTTAACCCTTTAGGTGTTGCACAAGAGTTATTGGCAAATGGGGATGAAATTTGAAAATTTCATTTTTTTGCCTTATTTTCCATTTTAACCCATTTTTTCCACTAACAAAGCAAGGGTTAACAGCCAAACAAGACTGTATCTTTATTGCCCTGACTCTGCCGTTTACAGAAACACCCAATATGTGGCCGTAAACTAATGTACGGCCACACAGCGGGGCGTAGAGTGAAAGGTGCGCCGTTTGGTTTTTAGAGGGCTGATTTTTATGGACCGGTTTATTTACGCCGTGTCCTGTTTCAACCCCTCTGATGCACCCCTGGAGTAGAAACTCCCTAAAAGTGACCCCATTTTGGAAAGTACGGGATAAGGTGGCATTTTTTTGGGGACTATTTTTCGGGGAAATATGATTTTTGGTTGCTCTATATTACATTTTTGTGAGGCAAGGTTACCAAAAATTTAAATTCTGAAATTTCATCTCCATTTGCCATTAACTGTTGAGGAACACCTAAAGGGTTAATAAAGTTTGTATAATCAGTTTTGAATACCTTGAGGGGTGTAGTTTCTTAGATGGGGTCAGTTTTGGGGAGTTTTTACTCTAGAGTGCATCAGGGGAGCTTCAAAAGGGACATGGTGTCAATAAAAAAGGCCATCAAAATCGGCCTTCCAGAAACCATGTCAGTCCTTTCCTTTTGCTGCCTCCCTTTTACTGATACAGCAGTTTACGACCACAAATGTGGTTTTTCTGTAAACTGCAGTATCAGGGTAATAAATATTAAGTTTTGTTTGGTTGTTAACCCTTGTTTTGTTACCGGAAAAAACGGATTGAAATGGAAAAGTGCCAAAAATAGCGGTTTTGGCACCGTTTTTTTTTTTTTTTTTTAACCGTGTTAATCTGGGGGGTTAGGTAATGGGATATTTTTATAGAGGAGATTCTTACGGACGCGGCAATACCTAATAAGTCTACTTTTTTTTACAATTATTTTGGTTTTTGACTATATTATCTTTTTTGATACAAATCTTTTTTTTGGGTATCTCTAAAGTCTAAGGGTCATTTTTTTAATTTTCTTTTATCCAATTATCTCATGTGGGGGCTCATTTTTTGCGGGATGAGCGGACGGTTTTATTGGCACTATTTTGGGGGCTATATGACTTTTTTTTCGCTTGCTATTAAACTTTTTGTTATGTAAGGTGACAAAAAAATTCTTTTTTTGCACCTATTTAATTTTTATTTTTTGACCATGTTAATCTGGGGGGTTGGGTAATGGGGTATTTTTATAGAGGAGATTCTTACGGACGCGGCAATACCTAATAAGTGTACTTTTTTTACAATTATTTAGGTTTTAGACTATATTATCTTTTTTGATACAAATTATTTTTTGGGTATCTCTAAAGTCTAAGGGTCATTTTTAAAAAAAAAATTTTATCCAATTATCTCATGTGGGGGCTCATTTTTTGCGGGATGAGCGGACGGTTTTATTGGCACTATTTTGGGGGCTATATGACTTTTTGATCGCTTGCTATTAAACTTTTTATTATGTAAGGTGACAAAAAAAAACTTTTTTTTTTTTTTTCTTGACCGTGTTAATCTGGGGGGGTTGGTCATGGGGTAGTTTTATAGAGGAGATTTTTTGGCTGTCTCAGGTCTGAGAACCATTTTTTTTTATCCGATGTCAGTGCTAAATTGGGATATAAATTTAGTACTCCATGGAAGTGTGATACTCCCTGAAGCAACCGTCAATGCAGAGGCCCGGATGATCGGGGCACGTGTCGCACTGAGTAGTCGTGTCCTTCCGTATCCCCCTCCTGCGACACACTCTGCACTTTTTTTGGGTTCGTCCCTTCTTTCCAGTATGGGGGACCACACCTGGAAAGTGTTGGCCAGGGACGATCCGGGCACCTACAGTTCCCGAGGTACTCCGGCCTGCTCTTTCCCGGTCCGAAAAGATCAGGGCCTTGAGGACTGCCTCATAGAACTGGAGGAATGTCCCTGTGCTGCCAGCGCTTCGGGATAGTACAAAAGAGTTGTACATGGCAACCTGCACCAAGTAGACCGCAACTTTTTTGTACCATGCCCGGGTTTTGCGCATGGCATTATATGGCTTGAGGACTTGATCAGAGAGATCAACTCCTCCCATATACCGATTGTAGGCGACGATACAATCGGGGTGAGGACCGTTGCCGCGGTACCTCGCACAGGGACAGGGGTGATGCCGTTACCATGAATTGTGGACAGCATAAGGACATCCCTCTTGTCCTTATACCTGACCAGCAACAGGTTTCCAGTGGTAAGGGCACGGGTCTCACCCCTGGGGATAGGTACCTGGAGGGGGTGGGCAGGGAGGCCGCGTTGATTTTTCCGCACGGTCCCACAAGCGGACGTGGATCTGGCGGCAAGGGACTGGAACAAGGGGATACTGGTATAAAAGTTATCCACGTAAAGGTGGTAACCCTTATCCAGCAGTGGGTACATAAGGTCCCACACAAGTTTCCCGGTAACACCCAGAGTGGGGGGACATTCTGGGGGTTGAATCCGGGAATCTCGCCCCTCGTACACACGAAATTTGTAAGTGTACCCTGAGGTACTCTCACAAATTTTGTATAGCTTCACGCCATACCTCGCCCGCTTGGAGGGCACATACTGGCGGAAAATGAGTCTCCCCTTGAACGCAATGAGAGACTCATCAACCGCGACCTCCCTTCCAGGTACATAGGCCTCCATGAATTTGGCCCCAAAGTGATCTATGACCGGCCGTATCTTATACAGACGGTCATGGGCAGGATCACCTCGGGGGGGACATGCTGCATTATCGGAATAATGCAGACATTTCCGGATGGCCTCAAACCGGGAGCGTGTCATGGCTGTACTGTAAAGTGGGGCCTGGTATAGGACGTCCCCACTCCAGTACAGCCTGACACTGGGTTTTTTGACCAGGCCCATATGCAGCACGAGGCCCCAAAATATCCTCATTTCGGCTGCACTGACCGGCGTCCAGCCACCGGGCCTGGCCAAAAAGGAGCCCGGGTGTTGAGCGACAGCTGTGCTGTGGACCCCAGACACCCTAACTTAGGGTGATGCAATAAAAGTTAGAAAAGTTCAAAAACTAACTTTCCCTTTTTTTTCCCTGCCTAAACCAAACTTTCCCTATGCTGTCCCTATGTACCTGATGGGGGGTGCTGGGGCACAGATCGGGTCCTGGGGGCACAGATCGGGTCCTGGGGGTGCTGGCAGACACACGTGCAGGCAGCTCCTCTCTCCTCCGGCTCCGGAACACAAAAGGAGGAAGAGAGGAGCGCCTGCCTCTTTTGAATTTGCCGCCGGACCGCCCACAGACCAATCAGGAAGCGATCCTGAGTGGTGATGTCACCATCACCACTCAGGATCGCTGGATGGTGATTGGTGGGGTGAAATCACACCACCATCACCATCCTGTTCCGGGTTATCGGGTCTTCAGAGACCCGAACAACCCGGAAACGCAGAAAACCGCAGGTCTGAATTGACCTGCGGTTTTCTGCGATCGCATACATGGGGGGGTCACCGGACCCCCCGGCGCATTTGCCCCAAGTGCCTGCGGTGATCGAAAATACACAGGGCGTACATGTACGCCCTGTGTCCTTAAGTACCAGGGCACAAGGGCGTACCTGTACGCCCTATGTCCTTAAGAGGTTAATATAGGAATTGGTTTTCTTGACTATTGGCTGTAACTGTACGTCTATATATTTGGACAGGTTGGATGTGATAGATCCAATCCCTGAGACGATAGGGCGTCTTGGGGGATCATTTGGATTTTTGTGCACTTTGGGCAGATGAAATCCAGTTCCTGCTGTGATATCGTACCATTATCCAATCCGTCCATACTGTATCTCCTGAGCTCCAACTCAAATCTCTCAAGGGGGTCTGCCCCCAATTTTTGATAGGTCTCCCCATCTGAGAGTTGTCGGAGACATTCCCTATTATAATTAATTGTGTCCATCACCACTACCGCACCTCCCTTATCCGCGGGGCGTATAGTGATGGAGTGTTTTTTTTGTAGTTGTTTCAATGCCTCAAACTCTCCTCTGGTAAGATTGTTTGTGGCTCTTGGTCTAGCCTTTAGTTTGCAAATATCTTCCTCTACACACTTCTGAAAGGCTCCTATTTCTTTGCTGATTTCACTCCTTGGGAACATATTTGATTTCTTTTTTAGGAGGTTTTTGTTAGGGTTTTTTGTCTTTTTTACGTTTTTTTCAACTATCACTTTCTCATTCCTCACAATTGGATTTTTGATAAAATATTTTTTGAGGCAGATATTCCTTATTAGTTTTTGTACTCCTATATATGTAGAGAATTTATCCACTTATTGGTGGGTATCAGCACTGCATTAAACGCAAAAGGCAGTAAATTTATGTGCCACTGTGCAGGGGTAATAGTGGTAGAATCGTCAGCTGGGTAGAGGTTAGAAAGGAGGTAACAAATCTGGTGGCCTCGTCAAAGCTAGAAAAAGTAGCAGCTGCAGCAGTTGTAGTAGCCATATTCATTTTGACAAAAGTGATGTTATGTACACTGGTGGAGGACACGTTTGGATGTGGTGACGACCCCTGCAAAGCTGAAAACTGTTTCTGAGATCACAATGGAGGCTGGACAAAACAGTAGAGAGAAAGCAAACTTGGCCAATTTCAGGCTACTGTTCTAATCTTCCATGGGGTCAGGGAATGGAGTATGTGCCAGAGAGAGGGCACAGTCCAGGAACTGAACCTGGTTGTTCAGGGGTTATGTTTCCATTTGCTAATTTCTGTCAGCCTGGCGTAGCAACTGAAAAAATCATGTTCATGAGACTGAATTGGCATAGAGACCTCCTGCTCAAATAAAGCTGCAGCAAGCTACTTACACAGTGTATCTTGCTCATATGGTAATTTGGCCTCTCTTTCAGTAACAGGAAAACATTCCCACATTTTGCATTGATATCGAGGGTCTAAAAGCATGGTTATCCAGTAATCATCAGATTGCTTGTTGCTAACAATACACCTGTCAGTAAACATGCAAGCAAACATACAGCTTACCATGGTTGCCCAAGGACCCAGTTGTTTTTGCAGTGATTGATCATCATGGCTAGTGTAGTTTTCATCATTATCGTCAGCCTCCTCCAGCGATAGCTCCTCATCCTCTTCCTCCTCCATGCCACTTTCTCCGTGTGGGTCGCCTACAGCTACAGTGCAACCAGGAAGATGTGCTAGCTCTTCTTCTTCCACCCTCCCTAGTTGCATCAGCTTGAGTGATGCTGTCGTTGTCCTTAATGACAATTGTGGTGGTCTCTTCTAAGAGTGGAAGTACACAACACGCATCTCTGTTGAGCCACCACTGCCTGACCTCAAAACAACACATGCTCCCTGCTGAGGCGGTCTGGTGCATGACAAAATGATTTACCACTTTACATTGCTTGGTGGAATTCCAGCAAGTTGGAATGTTGCAGATTAAGTGTTGCAATGACAAACTGTTCTGTTGTTTCAAGTTCAGGAGGGAGTTCCATTTAAGAATAGCAGAAATATGAGGACAATCTCCTGGACATGGACAGCACCCTCTGCAAGCCATGGTACTTTTTCAAAAAATATTGCACGACTAAATTTATACCATGCACCACGCAAACAGCATGTGTTATTTCCCCCAACTGCAGTGCAGTCATTGTTGATGACCACTTTGCCCAGTTGGAGTTGGCAGGAGATAGTCAGCGGAATTGAAGGGTTAAATAGAATAAGCCATATGATCTGTATGAATGACAGGATGTTGGGTGACATTATACTAGAGGGTGTATTTACATTAGCCTTATTTCCATATAAGGAATTGTTTCTACTCAGCACTATTGTAATGTGAACCACATCTGTTTCCTGTATGTATGTATAAGAGGCTGTATCCTCAGAATAAACTCAGAGCTGTTTCAGAGACCATATTTTGTGTGTGTCATTGAGACATAGCTCTCCAGGCGCCAGTCTTTGGAGATGGAGGAATCAGGGTGCATACAGAAGCAGATCTCTTTCAGGAATGTTTTCTGCCTGACCTACTTTAGCAACTAATCTGCTGTGTAACTACTGTCACCCAGACTCATCAGCTCTAAGATGGCATGGGAACATGTGACACGTGTGATAGGAGGGAGGGGAAGTGATGTTCTACCCTGCTTCTGTTGGGGATGGAAAGATGTCCATGGAGGAGGGGGATAAGCTGCAGGTGTGAAAGCCAGTCGAACACAAACGTACAGGTGTCAATATGACCTGGCCTTGATTCTGCAGTGCTGCATCGCAGCCGCCTCAAAATATATTGATTCAGTAAGTAGTGAAAGACATACTCTCCTTGCTCCTAACAGCTGC
Organism: Bufo bufo; assembly: GCF_905171765.1. Lineage (NCBI taxonomy): Eukaryota > Metazoa > Chordata > Amphibia > Anura > Bufonidae > Bufo > Bufo bufo. The sequence continues at coordinate 11,767,685 of NC_053392.1, read as the reverse complement.
CATGTGGGAGTACAAGGCAGGGATGGCCTTTTTGAAAAAATATTTTCCAGCGAGGATGATCACACACCATCATCTCCCTAAAAGTGGAAGAAACCTTTAGGTGATACGGCAGCAACTGCACTGCCAGCAATTAGACCAGCGGGAGTTCAGCTTGCACACCATCAGATTGCTGGGAGCGTAGAGTTTACTGGCTACACATTCAGTTATCAATGGCTGACGATGGATCAGAGGATGAGTAGTAGTGTGTTGGAGAAGCAATAACTGATAATGACTATGACAAGTCACTATACTGTCTGTAGATGCCGACAAAGGAGACTGGGAGGAGGAGGACAGTCTTGTTCGGATTGCTGGTGGCCAGTTCTATTTTCCCACTGGATCTGGTGTTGCTGCTTGATGTGCTGCATTACACCTGTGGTTCTTATGTTTGTATTTGAACACCCACAGCTTATTTTAATCCTGCAGATCTTGCACATGGCGATGCTTTTGTCTTCCAGCAATGTGGAGAATAATGACTAGACAGAAGATACTCACACAAAGTTACCGGCAGCTGAGCTTGGCTTTGGTCTGGCATGTTTTTAGCCTGCACCCACAGTATGAGCGGCATCACCAGTTCACGACCTGACCATAATAGAAGTAGATCTGGCCCTAGCACATTTTTGGGAGGTTTAGGACATACGTTTCTTCTGCTCTTTATTGCTCTTTCATACCAGCAGTTGGGGCAGTGTGTCGCTCCACATGAAACCAAGATCAAAGCTTTGAACATGAGGCCACCATACTCAATCCTGACTGTCTGTTAAGGTTCTCATTTATTCAGGTCATGGTATATCTGTAAATAATAAATCAAGGCAACTGGACATTCTGTAGATTTCTTGAAAACGTTTCACTCGTTCTTCCAACGAGCTTTCTCAATTCTGAGTGACCGTACAAGAATTCTCTGGGAATAAATATGTAACTGAATCAACATCTGGTAATTATACCCTGCATGGGGTCAGAGGTCATTATACCCAGCATACTAACATAAAATATGTAAAAATAAATAATAATCTTGATCTAGGAGGACGAGGTCCATATGGAGTAAGAGGTTGAGGAGGCGGTGGATGTGGTGGTGTAGGTGGAAGTGGCGGTGGTAGAGGTAGCCTACAATGCTTTTTAATTTTAAATTTATTTTTATATACAGTACAGACCAAAAGTTTGGACACACCTTCTCATTCAAAGAGTTTTCTTTATTTTCATGACTATGAAGGCATCAAAACTATGAATTAACACATGTGGAATTATATACATAACAAACAAGTGTGAAACAACTGAAAATATGTCATATTCTAGGTTCTTCAAAGTAGCCACCTTTCGCTTTGATTACTGATTTGCACACTCTTGGCATTTTCTTGATGAGCTTCAAGAAGTAGTCCCCTGAAATGGTTTTCACTTCACAGGTGTGCCCTGTCAGGTTTAATAAGTGGGATTTCTTGCCTTATAAATGGGGTTGGGACCATCAGTGGCGTTGAGGAGAAGTAAGTTGGATACACAGCTGATAGTCCTACTGAATAGACTGTTAGAATTTGTATTATGGCAAGAAAAAAGCAGCTAAGTAAAGAAAAACGAGTGGCCATCATTACTTTAAGAAATGAAGGTCAGTCAGTCAGCCGAAAAATTGGGAAAACTTTGAAAGTAAGGGCTATTTGACCATGAAGGAGAGTGATGGGGTGCTGCGCCAGATGACCTGGCCTCCACAGTCACCGGATCTGAACCCAATCGAGATGGTTTGGGGTGAGCTGGACCGCAGAGTGAAAGCAAAAGGGCCAACAAGTGCTAAGCATCTCTGGGAACTCCTTCAAGACTGTTGGAAGACCATTTCAGGGGACTACCTCTTGAAGCTCATCAAGAGAATGCCAAGAGTGTGCAAAGCAGTAATCAAAGCAAAAGGTGGCTACTTTGAAGAACCTAGAATATGACATATTTTCAGTTGTTTCACACATGTTTGTTATGTATATAATTCCACATGTGTTCATTCATAGTTTTGATGCCTTCATAGTCATGAAAATAAAGAAAACTCTTTGAATGAGAAGGTGTGTCCAAACTTTTGGTCTGTACTGTATATTTTTTTAAATTAGGGTACACCCCAAAACATTGGGAATATAACCCTCCAGTCTTGCTAAACACACGTTCAGACAATACACTGGCTGCAGGGGAGGCCAGCACCTCCAAGGTGTAAAGGGCAAGCTCAGGCCATGTGCCCAATTTGGAGACCAGGAAGTTGCAGGGGCTGACCCCTGTCAGTCAGTTCGTGTAGGCGTGTGCACACTTACTGCCCCACCATGTCGCACGTCCCTGTGATGTTCACGATCCAATTTGATATCTGCTCTATCAACTTTCGATGTTTATGCGCCTACCATGGTGATCACGGGTGGTGGGGGATCAGGGTTCCAGGCCGGAGAGGGAGCCTGAGAAAAGGATACCACATGCAAGGGAGGTGAATGAATGAAATTAAATGTAATCGAGCGGAAATGTGGGACAAAGTATTGAAGCATAAGCTTCCAAATTAAGTGGCAATTACCCACTCCCGACTCGGGGAGGTAGTAATGATAAAAAACAATACAGGACTCTTAAGATGCCCTGTTATTGGAATGATTAATAAAAAATTATAGGAAATGTCACTGGGGTATTTTGGATTTGTAAACGTTAGCCAGGAGAGGCCCTGTTGCCGCTTTGTTGACTCTAGCCTGATCACACGTCCCTGTGACGTCCACCATCCATTTGGATATCTTCTCTATCAACTTTTGATGTTCTTTTCTGAGCCTACCACGGTTATCGGCTAATCAGATGATTTTCCTATTTCATGACGTAAAGTCATGATTTTATTAAAGACACGGAGGCGAGTATTGCTATTCTCCTTCTTTACTCTGACCAATAGCAGCAAAGAAAAAAAAAAAAAAAAATGAACATGTGACCAAACCCCTCCCCATAGTCCTAGTATAATAGGCAACTCCTCCTGTAAAACCTCCTCTTTCTTTGTAACAAGAGTCCCAAAAGTCCCAACGAAACTGGAAACCGAAACATTCCGGACATCACGGGAAGGAACCGCCAGTCATCTGGGCGCGAACCAGGAACAAACCGGAACGAAGTCCTGACAGAATAGTCCTCGTCCCGTCCACTGCAATGATCGGCTGGAACCGAAACTGCCGACCCTCCAAAACCTCATGCAGAACAACGAATACTGCTCAACCTTTCAGTCTCAACCTAAAGGATGAAAAATAGAGAGTGATAGGAGACGAATTGAATACAGGATATTCAATCTACATGGTTGCGCAAAACCTACTCAGGAAAAAACTCACAGAGTTAAAACATAATGCTCAAAACAAAGCAATCCATCAGACATGTAATCACAAATACTTACATAGGGAGGGAAAAATAAGGGAGGGCAATACTCGCCTCCGTGTCTTTAATAAAATCATGACTTTACGTCATGAAATAGGAAAATCATCTGATTTTATTACAAGACCCGGAGGCTCCTATTGCAAGTTCAAAGTCTAAGACACGTTATCAATGATGGAAGAAAACACATGAGGACTTGGTCTAAAATAAAACTCCCTGAACGTGGAGACACTGGACCAATCCGCCAACTTCAAAATGTCTTCAAGTCTGGCCCCAGAAACTGCCAACGAGGTAGCGGATGCCCCCCTAGCGGAATGTGCCGAAAAAAGAGAGACGTCCACGCCCGACAATTCCATGATCCACTTCATCCACCTCGCCAACGTGGGAGTAGTCACCGGAGCAAAAGGCCGAATCGTGGAAAGGAAGAGCTGCGGAAGCTCTCGAGATCTATAGGGAGAAGTGCGAACTTCATATTCCTTAAGGCACGTCACAGGACAAAGTGAAGGCGAAGCAGGAAAAGCCGGATAGGAGACCGAGCGTATGTGGGTCTTAGTCCTCCTAGAAATGTCAAACGTGACCCCTTCCGGGGTGTAGGAGCGGGCATCATGATCCAGAGCCCTGACATCGGATACCCGCTTGCAAGAAATCAAACAGAGAAGAGTAACCAGTTTCGCAGACAACTGCCTAAGGGAGAGTTCAGAATTCTGGGGCCAAGCAGACAAAAAGGAGAGGACACAAGACACGTCCCAAGTGGTGGTGAACCTTGGTCTCGGAGGTCGAGACATACGCGAGCCGCGCATCAGCCGGCAGACCAAAGGGTGTTGACCCGCAGGCGTCCCGTCAAAGCCTTGGTGAGACGCTGAGATGGCAGATCTGAACAGGTTGATGGTGCGATACGCCTTGCCCTGGTCAAAGAGGGAAGACAGGAAATGTAAAATCTCCGTCACAGGTGCTGAAATGGGATCCAAGTCCCTAGCCAAGCACCAGTCAGCCCAAAACCCCCAGGCTGATCGATAAGATCTCCTGGTTCCTGGGGCCCATGCGTTCTCCAGAAGGACTTTAGCTGTACCCGAAACTCCCGGGACCTCCCAGGGTCCCCTGAAATCCGACACGCCAGCAGGCGCAGTGTCCCGTCCAGGAGAAGAGGATGTGGCTGGCGGCGAGGGTCGCGGAGGAGAGTCGGCGACGTCGGGAGAAGGCGAGGGATCTCTACCATCATCTCCAGAAGGTGGGGGAACCATGATTGGGAGCTCCAAAACGGGACCAGCAAGGTCAGTTCCGCGACACACCGGCGCACTTGAATGAGGGTCCGCGGAATCAGTTGGAACGGCGGGAACGCATAGAGGATCCCTCTGGACCAATCTTGGAGGAACGCATCCACGGCCTCGGCTTCCGGATCCGGGCGCCAGCTGTAAAATCGTGCCAGTTGCGTGTTCAGGCGCGAGGCAAACAGGTCGATACAGCAGGGTCCCCAAATCGACATCAAGGAGCGGAACACCGTTGGATCTAACTGCCAGTCGCTGGAATCCGAAAGATGACGAGAGCTCCAGTCCGCGTGGATGTTGTAAACGCCCGGAAGGTATTCTGCCAAGACCACCAATTCCTTGGATAGGCAATAGTCCCAGAAGTCTTTCGCCAACCGTGATAAAATGGTGGACCGAGTTCCCCCCATGCCGTTGATGTAACGTACCGCTGACACGTTGTCCATACGCAATTGAATGCAGGATCTGGCCGTGTCCCTCGTGAAGCTCTTGATTGCAAAAGAGCCCGCCAACAGTTCCAACGCATTGATGTGGAACCCCGTCTCTATTTCTGACCAGCCTCCGCCAGTCGTGATTCCCTCGCAGTGAGCCCCCCAGCCCGATAGGCTGGCGTCCGAGTCCACCACGAAATCCGGGCGCTGACCAAAAATCGCCTTGCCGTTCCAGGCATGCAAGTTGTGGATCCACCAGGACAGCTCCTCCCTGGTTTCCTCGTCCAAGGGAATCCAGTCCGCGTAGGAAGCTCCCCTCCGTAGATGAGCGATTTTCAGGCGCTGGAGAGCCCGGTAATGGAGCGGGGCTGGGAAGACCGCCTGGATGGATGATGCAAGAAGGCCTATTATCCTCGCCAGCTGACGTAACGGGATACGGGGGGACGACCTGGCTCTGAGCAGTTCTTTGCGAATCGACCGAATCTTGGCCGATGGTAAGCTGAGGGTCCCCGCTGTGGAATCCACCATGAACCCGAGGAACTCCATCTCTCGGGATGGAGAGAGACATGACTTCTCCCGATTGAGCAGGAACCCCAGCTCTGAGAGCAGGTCCATGGTCCAGCGAAGGTGGTCTAGTAACACCGAACGGTCCTGAGCCATGATCAGGATATCGTCCAGATAAATGATGAGGCGAACTCCCCGACTGCGGAGCCAGGCCATGGCTGGGCGCATCAGTTTGGTGAAACACCATGGAGCCGACGAGAGGCCGAATGGGAGGCAAGTAAACCGCCAAACGCTGCCCTGCCAAGAGAAACAGAGGAGATTTCTGGACGCGTCCTCTACCGGTACCGTAAGATAAGCGTCTTTTAGGTCCAATTTGACCATCCAATCGCCCATCTGCAGTAAATCTCGCAGTAAGTGGATCCCCTCCATTTTGAAATGGCGGTAAACGACAAACGCGTTGAGAGCGCGTAAATTGATGACGGGTCTCATCTGACCCCCCTTCTTTGCAACCAGAAAGATGTTGCTGATTACCCCGTAAGGGGGTCCCGGGGCTGGTTCTACTGCCCCCTTGCGGACCAGGTCCGACAACTCTGAGTCCACCAGAACGCGGTTCTGTTCTGACAACACCACCGGGTGTGGGAGAGAAATGGACAGAGGGAAAGACGTCAGTTCTATGTGAAAACCCCTGACCGTGGATAGGACCCATTGATCTGAGGTGATGCGGGACCAGGCCTGAGAAAAGAGACGTAGTCTGCCCCCTACACAAGCATTTAAAGAATTGAAATGGGGCAGCGGTCTTACCGTAGGGGCGTCTGGAACCGGGTTGTCCTCTATATCCCCTGGATCTCCAAGGATTTCCTCTGGATGGGAAGAAAGGCGCAGGATCCCGCCTGTGCTCCTGGAAAGCCGGTCTTTGTGAGGAGCCTCGACCCGAGCCACGGGACTGGTACTGGGCGCGGCCGGACAGACGGCCCCTGAAACTGCCGGCCCTGGTAGAGACCCTACCATGGAAAACCCTTTTCATGGAGCTTTGGGCCTTATCTAGGGCGGTGAAAGCGCCTACATAGCGGCCTAGGTCCTTGATGAAGGACTCTCCAAATAGTAGGCCTTGAGCCTCCTTTCCCGTCTCTGTCAGTGCCAGGTTTGCGAGTTTTGGTTCAATTTTGAACAAGATGGCCTTGCGCCGCTCCATGGATAGGGACGTATTCACGTTTCCCGTAATGCAAATGGCGCGCTGCACCCATTCGCGCAACTCTACTGGGTCTACCTGACCGCCCTCAGCCCTAGCTGACTCCGCCAGATCAAAAATCTTGGCTAGAGGGCCGAACACGTCCAGGAGCTTGTCCTGGCAGGAGCGCAGGGCTGACTCCAGGCCCTTACGCGGGTTCCAACCCGCTTTAGAAAGGAATTGGATCATTTTCGGATCCACAGACGGGGTATCGCAGACCTTGTTGGGGATGATCGGTCTGGGGCATTCCGCCCTGAGCTTATTGCGGGCCTCTCTGGATAGAGGGCACCGCACCCGCGCCTCCAAATATTTGGACACATGGTCCAAAGGTAGCCATTCCGCGGAACGCGGGTGATGGAGCGAGTCAGGGTTAAATAACGGGTCCCCAGAGGGGTCCACCAAATCTGCAGGAATTGCGTCTGCAAACGATCTATGAGTACTACACCCGGGTAGCGGGTTAGATTCCATGACCCCGGAGGGATCCTGCTCTGCCTCCTCAAAGGCGTCATCAATAGCCTCCTCCTCAGAACCGACCTCAGAGTCGGTAGCCCAATCCTGTTGTGCTCTAGCACATTTCCATTCTCGCGTGCGTTCTGCCTGACGCGGACAGGCTCTCTTGCGCGAACCAAGCGCGCCAACATTGGTGGCAACATCATCACCAGTCAAGGTTGTTCTGGAGGCATGCGGCCCAGGCCCGGCTGGTTTGGAAACCGTAGCGGGCTGCGGCATACTAGAGGTAGCTGGATGGGCAGCTAGGGCCTGTGCAATGGACTGGGATATGACAGATGTCATGGATCCCATAGCTGCTGCAATGGCATTTGAAACAGACATCTGAAAAGCCTGAGCTTGATTTGCCTGCATTCTGCCCTGATCAGTGTGCCCAGAAGGGGTTAAATCAGCCAGAGGAAGTTCCTCCTCTGCTGAGCCCTGATCACTAATGTGGGACCTAGGCATCTTCTGGCCCTTGTATTGCCCCAACTTCCTGATCTTAAGATGAAATATATAATGGGATGTCCCTATGGAGTGAATGGCAGGGGGATTTGCCCCAAGCCAACAGAGAAAAAGGACAGCGCTGGAGGGAGAGGGCAAAGGTACAACCTGTCTGCATGCAGGAAACGCTGGCAATGATGTCCTGAGCGCAAGTAAACCGGAAGCGCCCGAAATCTCGCGAGATCTCGGGCGCCGCGCTCAGAAGCAGAGAGCCGGAGGCGGGAAAATCCCCCGACAGGAGAGATCAAAGTAAAACGCCGCGTCAAGCGCAGCACTGGAAATCCCCCGCTCTGAAGACAGAAACAGGCGGGGAAAGAGCCAATATGAAGGGGAGGAAGCAGTAAGTACCCGGATAGGGGTACAGGGGTGCCAGCAATATATATAATGCCTAAGAAGGGGTAAAATAAGACCCATAAAGATATAGGCAACCTGTAGGGGAAAAAATCCACACCACAAATAGAGCCAGCAGGCTCCCCCAAACAAAGGTTAAGAAAACCACAAAAATCTATAACCATAAATGTATATATATATAAACCAACATAGTATAGTCACACAGTATAGTCACAGTAATGCTTTGAATGTACTTATCTCTGCGGTCAGCAGCAAAGAAAGAGGAGGTTTTACAGGAGGAGTTGCCTATTATACTAGGACTATGGGGAGGGGTTTGGTCACATGTTCATTTTTTTTTTTTTTTTTTTTTTTTTTCTTTGCTGCTATTGGTCAGAGTAAAGAAGGAGAATAGCAATAGGAGCCTCCGGGTCTTGTAATAAAATCAGGGTTCTCGCCGGAGAGGGAGCGTGAGACAGAGAGACCACATTTAAGGGAGATAAATTTATAAAAAAAATTTGGGATCGAACGGAAATATGGGAAAAGTTATTGAGGCGCAAATGTGGGACAAATTACAGAAGCGCAAATGTGGGAAAAGTTATTGAAGCGCAAATGTCGTACAAATTAGTAAAGCGGAAATGTGGGACAAATTATTGAAGCGCAAATGTGGGCCAAATGAGTAAAGCGCAAATGTAGGACAAATTATTGAAGCGCAAATGTGGGCCAAATGAGTAAAGCGCAAATGTGGGACAAATTATTAAAGCGCAAATGTGGTACAACTTGTTAAAGTTTAAGCATTGAATGAAAGGAGGTGGCGCGCATCAATTAATTAGATCACCATGCGGTCTTAAATAAACGGCACACTCCTAATATATAGATCAACCACAGAAAAGAGTGCATAACACACCAATAATGAATCATAAAATGTAATGTTTATTAATAACTGTGACAAACTCCCCTCTTTTGAGGTTGCCACGAGTGCTTGGAGAGGACTACTTGCCAGCCTCTTACCATGCAATTATGGTCCCATGTTGAATGCACCGGTTTTGTGCAGAAAAGCCATGAGTACAGCCAGGCCAAAGAGACTTGTACTAACTTTTGAATTCCTGGACTAATTCGTGCCATTTTGGGATGTGTTAAATGTCTATGTGTATTGTAAAGGGTGAGACATTGTATGTTTGAGTAAGTGATGTCTGTTCCATTGTCTCTCTGTGTGTATTGGCGATTGTCCTCTGTCCTGGAGACAACCGAGTTGCAATTCGATTGTCTCTCAGGACAGAGGGCAATGTGTATTCTCCTGCCTGTGTTGATTATGTTAACCATGGTGTCTATGTGGGTTGTAACCTTTGTGTTATGGGTTAATGTACAAACCGGATTCCAAAAAAGTTGGGACACTATACAAATCGTGAATAAAAACTGAATGCAATGATGTGGAGGTGCCAACTTCTAATATTTTATTCAGAATAGAACATAAATCACGGAACAAAAGTTTAAACTGAGAAAATGTACCATTTTAAGGGAAAAATATGTTGAATCAGAATTTCATGGTGTCAACAAATCCCCAAAAAGTTGGGACAAGGCCATTTTCACCACTGTGTGGCATCTCCCCTTCTTCTTACAACTCTCAACAGACGTCTGGGGACCGAGGAGACCAGTTTCTCAAGTTTAGAAATAGGAATGCTCTCCCATTCTTGTCTAATACAGGCCTCTAACTGTTCAATCGTCTTGGGCCTTCCTTGTTGCACCTTCCTCTTTGTGATGCGCCAAATGTTCTCTATAGGTGAAAGATCTGGACTGCAGACTGGCCATTTCAGTACCCGGATCCTTCTCCTACGCAGCCATGATGTTGTGATTGATGAAGAATGTGGTCTGGCATTATCTTGTTGAAAAATGCAGGGTCTTCCCTGAAAGAGATGACGTCTGGATGGGAGCATATGTTGTTCTAGAACCTGAATATATTTTTCTGCATTGATGGTGCCTTTCCAGACATGCAAGCTGCCCATGCCACACGCACTCATGCAACCCCATACCATCAGAGATGCAGGCTTCTGAACTGAGCGTTGATAACAACTTGGGTTGTCCTTGTCCTCTTTGGTCCGGATGACATGGCATCCCAGATTTCCAAAAAGATCTTCGAATCGTGACTCGTCTGACCACAGAACAGTCTTCCATTTTGCCACACTTCATTTTAAATGATCCCTGGCTCAGTGAAAATGCCTGAGCTTATGGATCTTGCTTAGAAATGGCTTCTTCTTTGTACTGTAGAGTTTCAGCTGACAACGGTGGATGGCACGGTGGATTGTGTTCACTGACAATGGTTTCTGGAAGTATTCCTGAGCCCATTCTGTGATTTCCTTTACTGTAGCATTCCTGTTTGTGGTGCAGTGTCGTTTAAGGGCCCGGAGATCACGGGCATCCAGTATGGTTTTACGGCCTTGACCCTTACGCACAGAGATTGTTCCAGATTCTCTGAATCTTTGGATGATGTTATGCACAGTTGATGATAGTAGATGCAAAGTCTTTGCAATTTTTCGCTGGGTAACACCTTTCTGATATTGCTCCACTATCTTTCTGCGCAACATTGTGGGAATTGGTGATCCTCTACCCATCTTGGCTTCTGAGAGACACTGCCACTCTGAGAAGCTCTTTTTATACCCAATCATGTTGCCAATTGACCTAATTAGTGTTAATTGGTCTTCCAGCTCTTCGTTATGCTCAAATAAACTTTTTACAGCCTCTTATTGCTATTTGTCCTAACTTTTTGGGGATTTGTTGACACCGTGAAAATTGGAATCAACGTATTTTTCCTTTAAAATGATACATTTACTCCACATTTGCCATCTCCACATCATTGCATTCAGTTTTTATTCACAATTTGTTTAGTGTCCCAACTTTTTTGGAATTCGGTTTGTATGTTTGTTGTGGGTGTCTCCCTTGCATGGGAGCAGGGGATAAAAGCAATTGTATTTTTTCAATGTGGGGCCTTCTAGTAAAGTATTTCTAGCATTCAGCTTGGGCTAATGTATAGACTTATTTGGCGATACCGGCGATACCAGCGATACTAGCGATTTATTGCTCTGTTGATTATTTGGCTGTGCTATTTCAAGGGGAGAAGGGAATACTAGACGGTGACACAGATGATACCGTCACAATAACAAATATTAAAAAATGATATTCACAGTACATGATTGTGAATAAGTGGGGAAAAGGACACAGTGGCACATCACCTCAGATAAAAGCTCTTCAACTGTAACAAAATGCAACAATATAGCGACCTATAAAGATGATAGTAACAAATCCCGGGTACAGGGTATGGCGGTCGGGTCTGTATAAGGTGCATGTAAATACAATGGTGTGCCAAAAAGTGACCAATGCGTAGAGTGAGCAAAAAAGTAACGAACATGTATGCTCACTAACTACAGATACAACATAGATGGCAACATATACAAACGGAAAATACAAATGTGATAGCACTCTGCATCCAGCATTCTGCCCTGCCTCCATGCTGGATGAGGCATTGGTGTACATTTTGGCCAAAGCGTAATAAGCCACTCACCACGTCAAGGTTGCCTCTATTGAGTGGTCCCTAACACTAGTTCCTACCTGTTTATGGGCCATGACAGCCACACAAAGTCCAGGGAATGCAGGTCAGCATGCACGCCAAGCACACTCTGCTTTTAACCCCGTCCGGTGCCATTACAGCTTTCATCGGATCCAGGGATGCAAGTACCAACATGCACGCTGAGCCCACCATATACTTCTCCTGGAGCCAAATGGCTACTGGTAGGTTCTATATAAGCAGACTCAGTTTTATACTGACTTTAAAACCAGCCTCCAGGACAGATTGACTGGTCAGGTGTGCATGACTCCAAGGAGATCGCCACACCTCCAATATATGCTACAAAGAAAAAATGTGGGGTATTGAGTCAGCACAACCTGTATGTAGGTGCATATCACTATGGCGAAATACATATACAAACGGAAAATGCAAATGTGATCGCACACTACATCCAGCACTCTGCCCTAATGCTGGATGAGACATTGGTGTACATTTTGGCCAAAGCGTAATAAGCCACTCACCACGTCAAGGTCGCCTCTATTGAGTGGTCCCTAACACTAGATCCTACCTGTTTATGGGCCATGACGTGATGGCGCTCCTCGACGCACGTTTCGCGTGTAATCGCTTCCTCAGGAGGAGTGAAAGGTAAGGGAGAAGTAACATATTTAAAAGGAAAAGCCTACCAATGAGTGAACAGAACCATGAGCATGTGATAGGTCATGAATGTCATCATCACCAGAGCGGTGCATGACCTATCAACACCCGCCGTGTCATGCTACTTCCGCCCCTCCCCTGAGGCCGGTCGCGGAGAGGGCAGTCACAGCGTGATGACGCGGACCGCCGTCGCCACCACCGCATCTAAATGGAGAGCGGGCGGAAGTGGACCAGCGGGCAGAACAGTCATGCGCACTAGTGATGTTAATGTAGAAAGCCCCGATCAAGATCAAGAGTGATGCTATATTGTTGCATTTTGTTACAGTTGAAGAGCTTTTATCTGAGGTGATGTGCCACTGTGTCCTTTTCCCCACTTATTCACAATCATGTACTGTGAATATAATTTTTTAATATTTGTTATTAATAAACATTACATTTTATGATCATTATAGATGTGTTATGCACTCTTTTCTGTGGTCACGCATCAATTAATGAAGAATTTCTTACATTTTATTCCCTGTCAACTATGCAGAGCAGGGGTTTATATCCGGCAAAATTTGAAAAATGTCACCTGACAATGTAATTGACGATCATTTTAAATTGATGTTCCTGTCACCTATGTAGAGGTGCCCCAGTGACATCCTCCATCCATTTGGATATCTTCTCTATCAACTTTCGATGTTCTTTTCTGAGCCTAACATGTTGATCACGGTTATCGGCGAATTAGGGTTCCACGCCGGAGAGGGAGCGTGAGAAAGAGAGACCACATTTAAGGGAGATAAATGAATAAAAAAAAATTGGGATCGAGCGGAAATATGGGAAAAGTTATTGAGACGCAAATGTGGGACATATTAGTAAAGCAGAAATGTGGGACAAATTATTGAAGCACATATGTGGTACAACTTGTTAAAGTTTAAGCATTGAATGAAAGGAGGTGGCGCGCATCAATTAAAGAAGAATTTCTGAAATTTTGTTACCTGTCACCTATTCAGAGCAGGGGTTTATTCATGTCCCAATTTTTTTTTTACTGGTCTAATAGGTATAGCAGTGGTACATCACACCCAAAAATCTGTGAATTTCACCCGAAAATGTAACTGACAATAAAAAATGTTTTTCCCGGTCTAATAGGTCTAGCAGTAGTACATCACACCCAAAAATTGTTTTATTTCAACCGAAAATGTAACTGACAAAGTAGTGAAATTACATAAAATAAAATACGTACAAATAAAAATTTGATTTATGAGGTGGAGTTCCATATGGAGTAGGAGTTTGAGGAGGCGGTGGACCTAGCAGTGTAGGTGGAAGCGGCGGTGGAGGAGGACGTGGTAGCCAAAACTGGTTTTTGTTTTAATTTTTTTTTTATTAGGGTACACTCCAAAAGAGTGTGAAATATCCAAAATACAAGAATGAGCAATTGCGCTGCAGTATAACAATGGCTGGTTAGTGCCGGTATACATGTCTATTCTGCACAAGGTACGGAAAAGTCCTGAGGGATCCATGCCTGGTTTATTTTAATGAACGTGAGCTTGTCCACGTTAGCTGTGGACAGGCGGCTACGCTTGTCTGTGATGATGCCTCCTGTCGTGCTAAACACACGTTCAGATAATACACTGGCTGCAGGGCAGGCCAGCACCTCCAAGGCGTAAAGGGCAAGCTGAGGCCATGTGCCCAATTTGAAGACCCAGAAGTTGAAGGGGGCAGACCCATCAGTCAGTACGTGTAGGCGTGTGCACACATACTGCTCCACCATGTTGGTAAAATGCTGCCTCCTGCTAAGACGTTCCATATCAGCTGGTGGAGCTGGTTGTTGTGGCATGCTGACAAAGCTTTTCCACATTTCAGCCATGTTAACCCTGCTTTCTGAGGTGCTGGCGGTGCCCCAGCTGCGTTTGCGACCTCTTCTTCGTCCTCTGCCTTCGCCTTGTGCTTCCACTGTGCCCCCAACGTCAGGTGGGAATGCCACCAGCAGTGCTTCTACCAGTGTGCGCTTGTACTCGCGCATCTTACGATCACGCTCCAGTGAGGGAATTAAGGACGGTACGTTGTCCTTGTAACGGGGATCCAGCAGCGTGGCCACCCAGTAATCAGCACAAGTTAGAATAAGGGCAACTCGGCGGTCGTTGCGGGGACACTGCAGCATGTAATCGCTCATGTGTGCCAGACTGCCCAGAGGCAACAAAATGCTGTCCTCTGTGGGAGGTGTATCGTCTGTGTCCTCTGTATCCCCTAGCCACGCACAAGTGATGGCCATGAGCTGGTCTGGGTGCCACCCTACTGTGCACATGGTTCCTCCTCCTCCTCCATCTCCTCATCCTCCACCTCGTCAACCTTCAGAACTGTGCCCTGGCTGGACAATTGTGTACCTGGCATTTGTGGGTGCAGGAACCCACCCTTGGAGCCACTTGGAAATGACTGTCCGGAAACCCTACGAAATGATCCCTCTTCCTCCTCCTGTGCCACATCCTCTTCCATCATCAATAAACTAAGTGTACTGACATAGGAGGTCACAATAATGGCAATTGGCACTCCAGATTACCAAGTGAAAAGGGCAATAATAGGAAGTGGGTAATCTAAAATTAAAAATTTAATATTTATTGGTAATGCAGATAAAAAAATAGGTTCCAAAATAAAGTGTGCTGTAGACAAACCTTGGGATAGAAATAATGTATAAACACTAGGGCAACCTAAGCGTCTATCCCAAATGAAAATGACAAAAAATACACAATAATAGTGCACGGCGGCACCAGTAACCGTATTGTCCTACCGGTACCGCGGAACAGGATGCAGATCGATCACCACCGTCGTCAGACCTTCGATAAAGGTTTCTCCAAAACAAAAGTTTGAAAAATATATGAACGTGTGCAGCTTCTCCTATATCATGTCACTGCATGCACCATAGTCTCCTTATCTATAGAGACCGCCCAGGGAGGTATCCACCATCTGGTTACCCCCACCACTGGCTGACATATTTAGTTAGGCTGGTTTCTAGGGATTAGTGTCCATCATATACCTATCCCTAGTACGTTTTCCCTCATCTCTCCCCTGATGAATTGCCTTCTAATTTGTTTTTTTAGGCAGTGAAACATGCGTGTAGGGAGTTCTTTTTTGTTTTAGGGACACATAGTTTATTCATTCTAGGGACAGGTTCCGGACGGGGTCGTCCTTGTCAGGACGAGTGCCCTGTGGTGAGGCTGCTACCTACATTTAGTATTAGGGATATATCGCCTAGCTAGCCATAGGGCCTTAACAGGGACCCTGCACACATGTGCATCACTGCCTGATGTTCATATATTTTTCAAACTTTTGTTTTGGAGAAACCTTTATCGAAGGTCTGACGACGGTGGTGATCGATCTGCATCCTGTTCCGCGGTACCGGTAGGACAATACGGTTACTGGTGCTGCCGTGCACTATTATTGTGTATTTTTTGTCATTTTCATTTGGGATAGACGCTTAGGTTGCCCTAGTGTTTATACATTATTTCTATCCCAAGGTTTGTCTACAGCACACTTTATTTTGGAACCTATTTTTTTATCTGCATTACCAATAAATATTAAATTTTTAATTTTAGATTACCCACTTTCTATTATTGCCCTCTTCCATCATCGCCAGCAGCGATTTTTCAAGGAGGCATAGAAGTGGGATAGTTACGCTGAGAACGGCATTATCGGCACTGCCCATGTTGGTGGAGTACTCGAAACAGCGCAACAAGGAACATAGGTCTCGCATGGAGGCCCAGTCATTGGTGGTGAAGTGGTGCTGTTCCGCAGAGCAACTCACCCGTGCGTGCTGCAGCTGAAACTCCACTATCGCCTGCTGCTGCTCGCATAGTCTGGCCAGGATGTGCAAGGTGGAGTTCCACCTTGTGGGCACATCGCATATGAGGCAGTGAGCGGGAAGGCTGAAGTTACGCTGCATCGCTGACAGGCGAGCAGCAGCAGGGTGAGAACGCCAAAAGCGCGCACAGATGGCCCGCACTTTATTCAGCAGCTCTGACATATCAGGGTAATTTTTAAGGAATCTCTGCACCACCAAATTCAGCACATGTGCCAGGCATGGGATGTGCATCAAACCGGCTAGTCCCAGAGCTGCTACGAGATTTAGCCCATTATCGCACACCACCAGGCCGGGCTTGAGGCTCACTGGCACAAACCACTCATCGGTCTGTTGTTCAAGGCCTGTCCACAGCTCCTGCTCGGTGTGAGGTTTGTCCCCCAAACAGATACGTTTTAAAACAGCCTGCTGTCGTTTACCCCTGGCTGTGCTGAAGTTGGTGGTGAAGGTGTTACGCTGACCGGATGAGGAGCCGGTAGAGGATGAGGAAGCAGAGTAGGAGGAGGAAGCAACAGGAGGCAAACTGAAGCGCCCTGCAATCGTCAGTGGTGGAAGGACATGCGCCAAACTGCTATCCGCCTCAGGCCCAGCCGCCACTGCATTTACCCAGTGTGCTGTTATAGAGATATAACGTCTCTGATCGTGCTTACTGGTCCACGTATCCGTAGTGAGGTGCACCTTGCCGCAGATGACGTTGCGCAGTGCACACCTGATTTTGTCCCTTACTTGGTTGTGCAGGGAAGGGATGGCTCGCCTGGAAAAGTAGTGGCTGCTGGGCACGACGTACTGTGGGACAGCCACCGCCATAAGGCCTTTAAAACTATCCGTCTCCACCAGACGGAATGACAGCATTTCAAAGGCCAGTAATTTAGAAATGCTGGCATTCAGGGCTAGAGATCGCGTGTGGGTAGGGGGGTACTTCCTTTTCCTCTCAAGTGTTTGGAAGATGGAGAGCTGAATGCTTCCGTGAAACATTGTGGAGGTGCTTGGTGACCCAGGTGGTGGTGTTGCTGGAAGATCCTCTGTTTGCGGGGGTGGCAGGTGGCACTGTCACTCCAGAGGTGGCTGAAGAGGCCGAAACTGCAGCAGAAGAGGAAGCAGGAGGAGCCAGAGACCTTTCTTGGTTTTTGAGGTGTCTTCTCCACTGCAGCTTGTGCTTAGCACTTAAATGCCTGGTCATGCAGGTTGTGCTCAGGTTGAGAACGTTTATGCCTTGCTTCGTGCAAACCACTCGTGTCTTGTCGTCAGCACATTGTCTGAAGTACTGCCACGCCAGGGAACTCCTTGGAGCTGGCTTTGGTGTGCTCGGTCCCTTGCTGCGGTGGGCAGTAGCAGGCGTACTGTCTAGAAAATGGCCGCTCCGCTTTTGCACCCTGCTCCCTCTTCTGCTGGGCTGGTGGCTCTGTGCGACCACCGACTCTTCCTCCGAACTACATAGGTCACTCGCATAACCTTGATTCCATGTGGGGTCGAGGACCTCATCGTCCTCCACATCATCTTCCACCCAGTCTTCACCCCTGCCCTCCTTGTCGGTCTGCACACTTTCGAAAGCCCCAGCAGTTGGCACCTGTGTTTCGTCATCATCCGAGACGTCTTGCGATGGTCCTCCCATGTACTCATCTTGAAAGATAAGTGGTTGGGCATCGGTGCACTCAATCTCTTCCACTTCTGGGGCAGGGCTAGGTGGATGGCCCTGGGAAACCCTGCTAACAGAGTCATCAAAAAGCAGAAGAGACTGCTGCATGACTTGGGGCTCAGACTGCTTGGCTGATTTGCAAGGGGGTGAGGTGAAAGACTGATGGACATGGGCTGCAGATGCCAACTCTGATCTTTCAGCAGGAGACTGGGTGGGAGACAATGTGAAGGAACTGGAGGCACTGTCAGCAACCTAATCTACTATCGCCTGTACTTGTTCAGGCCTCACCATTCGTAGAGCCGCATTAGGCCCCACCAAATACCGCTGCAGGTTCTGTCGCCTACTTGCACCGGAGGAAGGGTTTTTACTTGTGCGTGTAGCTGGCACAGATCGACCACATCCTCTCCCTGCAACAGGAGCTCCACCAGCAGCACCACGACCTGGGCCACGTCCCTTATTTGACGCTCTCATCATATTTCTCAAATTTAGGATCATGCCCTAAATGGGTGTTTAATTAATAGCAGAATAGAACGACAGTATGTACAGGGTGTATCTCACACACCCTGATCCAGACTAGTCCTCATTTCAATTTTCCCAAAATGGCTGTATTTCAAATACCTGAATAGAACCCCTGTATATAAAGGGTGTATCTCACAATGACATCTGCAGCAAAGGCTGCCAAATAAACTTTTTTTGCCCAAACATGTGTTTGTTTAATAACTGAATATGACAGCAGTATGGAATTTCACACGTGCTGATGCTGCAAGGGCTGTAAAAGTGTGTTTTTAAAAACCCAGAAAATTATGGCTGTATTTCTAGCTTAAATTGCACACTGGCTAATCCTGCAAATGCACCAGATGTTGGATATTGCCAAAAAAGGGTGATTTTTTACAACCAGATTATTAGTGCAGTTTTCCAAGATTGGATTTCAATGTCCCAAAAGCTCAGATGCTGTGCTGGTGCACTGAGCTTGCATAAAATGTCTGCCGCCGCCCACCTAACTAACAGACGGATAAAAGTAATTTTTTTTCGGTCACTGGGCTCAGGGCAGGGTAAAAAGATTGTGCCCTGCACCCACACAACTAAATATATGTCGATCGCTGAGTTAGATTCACGTTCTGAACCAAAGATTATGTCCTATTCTCTCCCTGAAATCACCAGCAGCATCCTCCCCCTACACTAGTAACAGCAGAGTGACGTGCGGCGCTACGTGACTCCAGCTTATATAGGGCCTGGGTCACATGCTGCACTGGCCAATCACAGCCATGCCATTAGTAGGCATGGCTGTGACGGCTTCTAAGGTCAGACAGTTAATCGCTTGTTGATTGGCTGCTCTGCCACCGAACCCGAACTTTTACTAAAATGTTCGGGGTCCAAAAATCCTAAAGTTCGGTACGAACCCGAACTTTACAGTTCGGGTTCGCTCAACCCTAGTAATGGTTTCTTGCTGTCAATGACAGGACACATAATGGGTGTAGTGACACAAATGTCTTTCTTCTAAGTGCCAGGAAATAGTCCAGGCGGAGACAGAGGTGTAATGAAGGGGCCACCTGTTTGGATGGTGAACAACAAAACTATGGGAGCTGCTCATGTTTGTCAGTGGAACAAACAGTCCTCTCTACTGGTGGTCTGTCTGGGCCGTCTGGAGGCTGTTTGCTGTGTGTGCCCTCATGTAACCACTGCTCCCAACATCTCCTAACAGCGAGGTCAGAGCTTCCTAGATGACGGTCAATTCGTCAAAACCACCATCCTGCTTCTCTCAGTCCAAAGCGAAATGTCTTTGAGTGTTGAAGAGGCATGTCTAGCAGTGAATGATCTCTCACTAAGGGGTACACTATTCAGAAGTAGCCTCTGAGAGCCTTTTTATAGGGCTCCCTACCTCTGCTGTCTGTCTCCTTTCTCCTCCTCTTCCTTCTACCTCTGCTGTCTGTCTGTCTCCTTCTGCTGTCTGTGTCCCCTCCTTCCTCTGCTGCTTGTGTGTCCCCTTCTTCCTCCTCCTACCTCTGCTATCTGTGTGTCTCCATCCTGCTCCTTCTACCTCTGCTGTCTGTGTGTCCACTTCCTCCTACCTCTGCTGTGTGTCTCCTCCGTCCTCCTCCTACCTCTGCTGTCTATGTTCCCTTCCACCTACCTCTGCTATCTGTGTGTCTCCTTCTTCCTCCTCCTACCTATGCTGTCTGTGTAGTCTCCTCCACCCCACCTCTGCTGTCTGTGTATTCTCCTCCACCCCACCACTGCTGTTTGTGTATTCTTTTCCTACCTCTGCTGTCTGTGTATTCTTCTCCTACTTCTGCTGTCTGTGTATTCTTCTCCTACCTCTGCTGTCTGTGTATTCTTCTCCTACCTCTGCTGTCTGTGTATTCTCCTCCACCCCACCTCTGCTGTCTGTGTATTCTCCTCCACCCCACCACTGCTGTCTGTGTATTCTTCTCCTACTTCTGCTGTCTGTGTATTCTCCTCCTACCTCTGCTGTCTGTGTATTCTTCTCCTACCTCTGCTGTCTGTGTATTCTCCTCCACCCCACCACTGCTGTCTGTGTATTCTTCTCCTACCTCTGCTGTCTGTGTATTCTTCTCCTACCTCTGCTGTCTGTGTATTCTTCTCCTACCTCTGCTGTCTGTGTATTCTTCTCCTACCTCTGCTGTCTGTGTATTCTTCTCCTACCTCTGCTGTCTGTGTATTCTTCTCCTACCTCTGCTGTCTGTGTATTCTTCTCCTACCTCTGCTGTCTGTGTATTCTTCTCCTACCTCTGCTGTCTGTGTAGTCTTCTCCTACCTCTGCTGTCTGTGTATTGTCCTCCTCCTACCTCCCGGTTTTGAGGCAGATTTTCCTGCAGGATTGGTTGCCAGTCTGGACAGGAATCGGAAACATAAAGGCCGGATTCACACGTCTCTTTCCTGGTGGATCGACTTCTGCAGGAAAATCTGCCTCAAAACCTAAAAAAAACCAAACATGTGAACCTACTCTAACGAGACGCTCACACGGGGCTTTTCCAGCAGAATGTTAACGGGGACAGCTGCACCGAATTCACACAAAAAAAAAACAGTCGTCGACCGCGTCCTTTCCGCCTCCCATACATCTGTAAGTCGCACTCCACGATCCTCAGCGCTGCCTCCCATTGATATGTATGGAAGACAGAAAGGACACGGCTGCTGCTGTCCCCTGGAAAAGCCGTGATTCAGCAGAACTATAAATCCTGCCTTTACATTTCCTATTCCTTTCCAATCCAGTTCTTACTGAAAAACCTGCAGGAAAATGTGCCCCAAATCCACGAAACTGTGTGAACGTAGCCTTATACCGACCTCCTCCAGTATACTAGTGATGTCTGCAGGCCAGAAACATCAAACCCAGAGCTGCCCCTCCCTCACTGGTCACATGGGTGTGACGTCATCACAGGTCTTTCATCACCACTTCCCTCAGCTGCTGAGCTCCGCCCCCAGCACTGATCACATGACAGTGACGTCATCCCAGGTCCTTCTCTACCACTTCTCTCCACTGCTGAGCTCCGCCCCCTGCACTGATCACATGACGGTGACATCATCCCAGGTCCTTTCCTACCACTTCTCTCCACTGCTGAGCTCCGCCCCTCCTGATCACATGACGGTGACATCATCCCAGGTCCTTCTCTACCACTTCTCTCCACTGCTGAGCTCCGCCCCTCCTGATCACATGACGGTGACGTCATCCCAGGTCCTTCAGCTCTTGCAGTGCAGCAGATCCAGAGCAGGTCCTGGTCGGTAGTCACTGCTGTGGTGTCTGGAGCCTCTTCTTCTCTCTGGTATCAGCCATTTCTCCAGAATCCCCCTTTATCCCCGGTGCTGGGGGCTCTGAGAAGCGGGGTCTCTCCAGGAGCAGTAAGTGCGGTTCTGGATCTCACTAATGCTCTTGTCCCTGGAGGATTTCCAGCCTCTCCTCTCCTCATAAAGGCGCCTGCAGTACTAGAAGCCTCCAGCTCCACCAGGTCTCTCCTCTTCTCCTGAATCACCACCAAGGATGGACAGGAAGGAGATCAGCAGAAGAATATTAGACTTCACCTTGGAGATCATCTCCCTGCTGAGCGGAGAGGTAAACTTTTCTAGATTTCTCTCCTCTTTATTGTATTCTGTAACAAGTCAGACATCGGGAAGGAGAATCCATCATAGGAAGTGATAGGAAGAGTCCAGGGTCCTGGAGAACGGCCTCCAGACCTTCCAAGTGATGGAGAACCTGAAGATCAGCCACCAGTATGGTCAGTGATGGATCATGGAGACCAATAGTCATGTTGTAGGAGCCATGAGAAGGTAAGTAGGCACGTTGTACCAGGAGGAGAGGAAGCAGAGGAGGAGATGGCCAGAGTGTGGCCTGGAGGGAGGATTTCTACCACTAGTCTGACATCTAGATGATACTGGACTATAACAAGGAGGCCTCCACTACGTCTAGAGGAAAGAAGGTTTCTCCACCAACATAGAAGAGGAGTCTTTACTGTAAGAGCAGTGAGACTATGGAGCTCTCTGCCAGAGTAAGGAGTCATGGGGGATTCTGTAGAAGAGTCCAGAAGGAGCCTGGAGGTCTGGAGGGTAATAATATTCCAGCTTCTAATGACTAGATTACTGGAGATGGGGCCATGATCCAGGGAGGGATTCTGAGTGTAGATCTGGTGTCAGGAAGGAATTTCTTTCCCTAAGTGTCTCTCTCCATCCACAGGATTACACCATAGTGAAGAAGACATCGGGGGGGACTCCCATCATCCATGAGTCAGGAGGGTGGAGCAGGACCCCCATCACAGAGCCTCCTCCCCTGATACATGAGCAGAAGATCCTAGAACTCACCCACAAGATGATGGAGCTGCTGACTGGAGAGGTGACACTGCTGGGAATGCTGGGAAATTCTCCAGTAACAGCACTGGAGGGGTCTGGGTGATGACGGTGTCATTGTGTTGTCAGGTTCCTGTAAGGTGTCAGGATGTGGCGGTGTATTTCTCCATGGAGGAGTGGGAGCATGTAGAAGGACACAAGGATCGGTACAAGGAGGCCATGATGGAGGCTCCCCGGCCTCTGACATCACCAGGTAAGAAGAGACGAGGTGAGAAATCTATCTGATTATAGAGGTGTAAGGGTCACATAGATAATACTCCCATCATCTGCTAAATATATATTGTGCGGTTTCGCTCTGGTGGACAGGATTAGCGGACGCAGTATAGAGGCAGCAACAAGTTCTTTGGATCAAACAGTTCAGTGTTTTATTCACACTTTAGGCAAGTGACAAAACAAGCGTCATAAACAACGGTGTTGTTGGTAATTCACACCATGTGGCAATTCTGCCTCAAAGAGTCCTGCTGGGAGTCCACATGCTGGGAGGAAAATACCTGTTTTCCAAGACCAAACCTCTCACTGTGTCACATACCCCCCCCCCCCCCTTTGATCAACCTTGAGGGGGTGAACACCCGCCAGACAGGGTATCCGTGTTTCCCTGCAACCGGCCTGCCCTGTGTTCTACCAAAAACGTAAAGTGTTATAGGTATATGTACTATGTTACTATACCGGGTCTCGGCTGGGGTGAGCTTACAGCTGAGAAAGACAAGAAGATGCTCCTCTCCGTTGACTTCCTGAGACAGCACAGCACCGAGGCCTACTTCGGAGACATCGGTCTGTATTATAAACTCCCTTTTGAAGTTGTGCATCACCAAAACCGGGGACCCGCACAGGGCCGACTTCAAAGCGGAGAAAGCCTCTTCTGCCTGATCAGCCCAGTGAACCATCATCTTGTCCCTTGTCAAGGGCGCAGCTAGAGTAGCAAAGTGAGGGACAAACTTGATGTAATAGCCCACCATTCCCAGGAATGACTTTATTTGCCTAGTGGTGACAGGTCGGGGCCAATTCCGTATCGCCTCTATTTTGTTCACTTGGGGTTTAATGACTCCATGCCCAATGACATACCCCAGGTACTTAGTCTCTTCTAACCCTATCACACATTTTTTGGGGTTAGTGGTTAGGCCAGCTTTCCGAAGAGAGTCCACTATAGCCTGCACTTTGGGTAGGTGACTTTCCCAGTCGGTACTGAGGAGGACAATATCGTCCAGGTAAGCCGAAGCGTATGTGGACGAAGCACAATGTCCATTAGTCGCTGAAAAGTGGTGGGGGCGCCATGCAGACCAAGGGGTAACACCTTATATTGATACAGCCCCTCACGCGTGATGAAGGCAGTTTTCTCTGTGGCAGCCTCTGTTAAGGGCACCTGCCAGTACCCTATCATGAGGTCCAAAACAGCAAAAAATGGGCTTGTCCTAACCTCTCGATGAGCTCATCCACCTGGGGCATGGTATACGCATCGAATTTGAAAACCTCTGTACGATTTAGAAAGTCATTACAAAAAACCGCAACGTTGGGTATCAATACTATAGGACTGGCCCACTCACTTTTTGACTCCTCAATGACGTCTAGCTGCAACATTAGCTGCACCTCCTCCGATATGGCTTGTCGCCGAGCCTCGGGCACCCGGTATGGTTTTAATCCTTTTCAGGACCAAGCCATTTTTCACCTTTCTGCCCAGGCCAGATGTGTCACTTTATGTGGTGATAACTTTAAAACGTTTTTACTTATCCAGGCTATTCTGAGATTGTTTTCTCGTCACATATTGTACTTCATGACACTGGTAAAATTGAATCAAATTATTTCATTTTGATTTTTAAAAAAAAATACCAAATTTACCCAAAATTTAAAAACATTTGCAAATTTCAATTTCTCTACTAATAGATAGTAATAACTCCAAAAATAGTTATTACTTTACATTCCCCATATGTCTACTTCATGTTTGGATCATTTT
Organism: Bufo bufo; assembly: GCF_905171765.1. Classification (NCBI taxonomy): domain Eukaryota; kingdom Metazoa; phylum Chordata; class Amphibia; order Anura; family Bufonidae; genus Bufo; species Bufo bufo. The sequence continues at coordinate 11,743,088 of NC_053392.1, read as the reverse complement.
GTGAATGCCATTTTATTTTTTGGGGACGTTAGAAGGCTTAGAAATTTTGAAGCAAATCTTGAAATTTTTCAGAAAATTTCCAAAACCCACTTTTTAAGGGCCAGTTCAGGTCTGAAGAACTAATGGAAAATGGAGATGAAACTTCAGAATTTCACTTTTTTGGCAGATTTTCCATTTTAATATATTTTTTTCCAGTAACAAAGCAAGGGTTAACAGCCAAACAAAACTCAATATTTATTACCCTGATTCTGTTGTTTACAGAAAGACCCCATATGTGGTCGTAAACTGCTGTACGGGCACACGGCAGGGCGCAGAAGGAAAGGAACGCCATATGGTTTTTGGAAAGCAGATTTCACTGGGATAATTTTAAGCTGCCATGTCACATTTAAAGACCCTCTGATGCACCCCTAGAGTAGAAACTCCCAAAAAATTACCCCATCTTAGAAACTACGGGATAAGGTGGCTGTTTTGTTGGTACTATTTTAGGGTACATATGATTTTTGGTTGCTTTATATTACACTTTTTGTGAGGCAAGTAACAAAAAATAGCTGTTTTGGCACTGTTTTTATTTCTTGTTATTTACAGTATTAATCTGACAGGTTAGATCATGTGGTATTTTTATAGAGCAGGTTGTCACGGACGCGACAATACCAAATATGGTTGTTTTTCAGTTTTACATAATAAAGCATTTTTGAAAAAATATATATATTTTTTAGTGTCTCCATATTCTGAAAGTCATAGTTTTTTCAGTTTTTGGGCGATTGTCTTAGGTAGGGTATGATTTTTGCGGGATGAGATGACTGTTTGATTGGCACTATTTTGGGATGCATATGACTATTTGATCGCTTGCTATTACACTTTTTGTGATGTAAGGTGACAAAAAAATTGCTTTTGTTACACCGTTTTTATTTTATCTTTTTTTACGGTGTTCACCTGAGGGATTAGGTCATGTGGTATTTTTTTTAGAGCAGGTTATTACGGATGCGGCGATACCTAATATGTCTACTTTTAAATTTTTTTGAGATTTAACACAATAATATCATATTTTTTTAAACAAAAAAAAATCATGTTTTAGTGTCTTCATAGTCTGAGAGCCATATTTTTTATTTATTTTTTTGGGCGATTGTCTTAGGTAGGGGCTAATTTTTTGCGGGATGAGGTGACTGTTAGATTGGTATTATTTTGGGGGGCATACACCTTTTTGATCGCTTGGTATTGCACTTTTAGTGATGTAAGGTGACAAAAAAAAAGTTTTTATTTTATTTTTTTGACCGTGTTCACCTGAGGGGCGATACCTAATATGTGATAAAGGGAGAAAAGACAAGAAATGAATCGCACATCCACTGCTGTGCTTTGATCTCATCCCTGCTACTATTGCAGGAGACCGCACTAAATAGCGCATGTGTACCACCTCCTATGCTACATGCTGAATGAGGCCGGGATGGCGCCGCAGCGTCGGTGGTCGCCGTGCCAAGGTTAGGTTAGGACCCACTCATAGAGGCAACCTCGGCGTGGAGAGTGGGCTTATGCCTTTTGATCAAAATGTACACTAACGCCTCGTTCAGCATGTAGCATGGAGGGGGTACACATGTGCTATTTAGTGCTGTCTCCTGCAATAGTAGCAGGGATCAAAGCGTAGCAGTGGATGTGCGATTCATTTCTTGTCTTTTCTCCCTTTATCACATGTATGGCGATACCTAATATGTCAACTTTTTTCTTCCCCCTATTTTTAACAATTTTTTTTTAATTTTATTTTGGGAAAAGGATGCTTTTTTTTTTATTTGAAACTTCTAATTTTTTTGTAAAACTTTATTTTTTTACTTTTTTTTTTTACTTTACTTTTTAGTCCCAATCTGTGACTTCAACTTTTGGGGGTCTGATCTCCTTTACAATGCATGACAATACTTCTGTATTGTCATGCATTGGCTGTAAGTGTATTACCGGTGTAATACAGGGGGCTGGATCTCACAGGCTGTCACGGAAGGCAGCCACGATGCCGAAGGAAGGCATCGGGCTGCCATCGGGCCCCCGTCACAGCAGCGTGGGGACCCGATGGCTGCTTCCTCCCTGCATGGACATCGCATGTGCCGCGGTCAGTGCTGACTGCCGGACTCCTGCTGCTGATTGGGTGGGCGCAGCTCCTGCACCCGCCAAAACAGCGCACCGTACATGTACGGTGCTGGCCGTTAAGTCACGTCCGGTTGCGCCGTACATGTACAGCTCTGTGTAATCAGACTTTTGCCTGAGGCTCAGTGACAATGTCATGCTGGATTATTGAAGTGCCTCCAGGGAGGTCCGAGAACACATCCGTCTTCCGACTAACGAACTCCCTGGCCTCATGAGTCTGTTTAGAGGAGAGGCTGTCAGCAATTTTTACTGTGGCAGCCGCCTCTCTTGCATCAGACAGAGGGGTCGGTACCTCTTCTCCTAGAAAACCCGGCCGCGGGCTGTCCTCTGTACAGGTTTCTCTATCTTTCCATGGTTTGACTAAATTCACATGGTAAACCTGCTCCGGCTTTCGCCGCCCTGGCTGGTGTACATTGTAGTTTACATCTCCAATTTTCCCGAGTACCTCGTATGGCCCCCGGCACCAGAACCAAAACTCGATCACCCAGGTTAAAGATCCGGACCCGAGCCTGCCGATTATAGACCCGACTCTGGGCTCGCTGAGCTGCCTCCATATTCTCCCTAACAAGAGGCAACACGTCTCTATCCGATCTTGCATCTGGGTAACGTACTCAATGACTTTTATGTGGAGTGGGTTTTTGTTCCCATGCCTCTTTGGCCACGTCCAAGAGCCCGCGAGGGTGTCCGCCATATAGCAGTTCGAAGGGCGAGAACCCAGTAGAGGCCTGGCGTACCTCTCGCACTGCGAACATGAGATAGGGCAGAAGGAGGTCCTAGTCCTTCCCATTTTTAGCCACCACCCTTTTCAACATATTTTTTTTATGTTTGGTTAAACCGTTCTACCAGACCATCCATTTGCGGATGGTAAACGGAAGTCTGTAGCTGTTTTATGTGCAGCAACTTACAGAGTTCCCTCATTACCTTGGACATAAAAGGGGTCCCTTGGTCGGTCAAAACCTCTTTAGGTAGTCCTACTCGGGAAAACATCTCCATTAACTCCTTAGCTATGAGTTTGGCAGAGGTATGTCGCAGTGGCACTGCCTCCAGGTACCCAGTGGCGTAGTCTAGAATGTGTTGATGCCCTCTGGTGGACTTTGGTACTGGGCCTATGAGGTCCATAGCTATTCGGTCAAACGGTACTTCGATAATCGGGAGAGGTATTAGGGGACTACGGAAATGTTGCTGGGGGCTAGTTATCTGGCAGGTCGGGCAAGACTTACAAAGCTCTTCCACTTCTTTGAATATGCTGGGCCAGTAAAACCGCTGTAGAATACAATCCTGAGTTTTCTGCAGCCCCAGGTGACCCCCGAGAACGTGCTGGTGGGCTAGATCTACCACAAGCTTGCGATAAGCCTTGGGGACCACCAACTGTTCAATAGGCTCACCCAGTAGTTGGTTTACCCGATACAACATATCCTGATGAACCACAAAGCGGGAAAACACAGACTCTGCCCCAGGTTGTTGTGGGTCACCATCTACTATTAACACATTTTCCCAGGAGCAGGATAGGGTTGGGTCCCGACGTTGGGCGGTACCAAAATTATCCCCGGAGACATTGAGGTCTGCCAATTCTTGACCCGGCGGCAAGTCCTCCATGTCTCCTACCATCACACTTAGTGGGGTTGTCTCCCCCTCTTTCACCGAAGTGGCGGTCACCCCTACTGCTGGCCCTTCGGTCTCAGGTTCCCAGGGTTCTGGTCTCCCCTCTGAGCAAGGCCACCCTGCTAGGGTTACCCCTGTCTCATGGGTATCAGTCACTCTCATAGGAGGCCACAGTGCCGGGAAGCCCGGGAAGTCTCTCCCTATTATGAGTTCATAATGTAGATTTGTGGCGACAGCCACCTAGTGGGTCCATCTACCGGCCACCGTAGTTAGAGACACCAGCGCGGTGGGTTAGTCTTTTACGTCTTCGTGGATGCACATCACCCCAACTTTCCAGCCAGTATACTAAGGGGACCGCACCAGGGTAGCCCTTACTAGGGTCACCAGACTCCCCGAGTCCAGCAGAGCCTCCGCCGGAGTGTCTCCCACTTCCACCTGGCACAAATGATCTAGACTCTAGAGACTCTGGGGTACCTGTTGCACACAGCCTCCTGGCATATAGCGACTGACGGTAGCCATAGTTAGTGTCCATGGGCTCAACCCGATGGGGACAGTCAGCCCTTACATGGCCCCGCTCCTGACACCGCCAGCAGACGATCGGAGCCTGGTCTGCCGTCGGTACATCCCAGGCGGGTTTTATCGGCTCAAATCTCCGGGCCTGGGGTGGAGATTTCCGGGGTTTGCCTCCCCCCTCCCGACAGAACCCTCCTTTAGATTCCTGGTGGCTTCATAGCGTTCCACCAGGTCCACCATCTCAAGGGCATTGCCAGGAGACACCTGACCGATCCAGCACTGGAGAGGGTATGGCAAAGCCCTCCAGAACATACCGGCTAACAGATGATCCAGCATAGCAGTGGGACTTAGCACGTCAGGCTGTAGCCATTTTTGCAAGAGGTGAAGTAAGTTATAATACTAGGTCCTTGTAGGCTCAGCCGGGTTGAACCCCCACTGATGCACCTGCTGGGCCTGGACAAACACATTCACCCCCAGTCTTGCCAGAATCTCAACTTTGACTTTCTGGTAGTCGGCAGCTTGATCGTCCGGCAAGTCAAAATACACCCGCTGGGAATCGGATGCCACGAACGGAGTGACGACCTCAGCCCACTGGTCACGGGGTAGCTTTTCCCTGATGACCACTTTATCGTACATCACCAGGTAGGTTTCGATGTCGTCTGCGGGGGTCATCTTAGGAATTGCAGTACGGACCGATTTCCGGGCATCGTGAACGCTCTGGGTTGCTCCTGCTGTCTACAAAGCCATCACGTATTGTAGCAGCAACTGGTTAGTCTCCTGTGGCTGCTTATTAGCCTCGGGTTGCTGCAGGTTTGTTTCTCGTGCTTGAAAAATGTAGAAACCCAAAAAAATATAAAAAATTAAAAAATATTAAATCGGCGTTCACGACAGCCTCACTGCTCATGCCCGCATGGGGTTTCGGATCCAAGTTCTTTGGATCAAACAGTTCAGTGTTTTATTCACACTTTAGGCAAGTGACAAAACAAGCAGTCATAATCAAACAAAAAGTCACCTTGCGGTGTTAGTGGTAATTCACATCATGTGGCAATTCTGCCTCGAAGAGTCCTTTACCATAGCAGTACCAGCCTGTTTTCTACCAAACAGGTAGCAAGGCTCCCAGATCCCAACACAGAGACATGGCTTCTGAGCCCAGCTGCCTGTTTAAGGACAGCCAGGTGCTGCTGAAACCTGGATCGGCACTTAAAATCTGGTCCGGTATTTGACCTGACCTGGCTGTAAATCAGCCCAGCAGCACATGCTGGGAGGAAAATACCTGTTTTCCCAGACCAAACCTCTCACTGTGTCACAATATATAGAACATATTCAGTCACTGTGTGCTTGTGTTCCCACAGATGGATCAAGGAGGAGAAATCCCCCCGAGAGATGTCCCCGTCCTCTGTATTCCCAGGACTGTCCAGAGGAGAAGCTCCCAGAGAACCATCAGGTAGATGGAGCAGAGCCCTATACACATCTATATAGGGGGGTCCTGCAGTCATAGAGGGGTCATAGATTGTGGGGGTCTCTTATGTGGATCTGTTAGATTTCCCACCTGTCTGCTGTATTGTCCTGAATTGTTACAGATGACAAATCAGGGGGAAGATCTGACTGATATTAAAGTGGAGGATGAAGAAGAGCGGATGATGGGCGATCCCCCGTGTAAGAGTGAGGTGGAGGAGGACATTCCAGTCCATGTGACCACAGGTATGGAATAATGAATGGAGGACGGGAATTGGGAGGTTTCTTCAGGTGAGGCTCCACCTTAGAGCTGCAGTAAAGTAGCACTCCGGGCAGTGACCCCTGTGATATGTACAGTGTAGGCTTACAGAGGACCCAGAATCGGAAAGTTCTGGAACAACTTTATTTAGAACTATATGTTAGGCTGTTTCTCTGTTATTCCTCCTAGAAATTCATGAACATATTGACCACTAGTTGTTACTGGTTCTAGCAGCTCCAGCAGATGCCAATGAGTCCCCGTATTCATGAGCTCACGGTTCTCCTTGCCCACTTGCCTCTGATTGACAGTTTTTTTTCATATGAATCAGCAGTAAGTAGGCAATTAAAGAGAATGACCCAGCAGTTTGCTAAGGAGATCTGTCATTAGTTTATATACAACATAAAACTGGTGACAGATTCCCTTTACGAGGTGTCTGTCATCAGTTTTATCTCCTATGGATGGCATAAACTGGTGACAGATGTCTTTGGCCAAACCATGAGGAGAGGGCACTGGGGGACGGAGAAGAGAGTGAAGTTATCAAACAATTGTTTGAGGTTGCAGGAAAGAGATGATATAAGATTAGTGAAGTAGTCCTGTTTAGAACAGGCGAGTGCAGACCTGAAGTTGAGGACAGCTTGTTTGTATGAGGTAAAGTCCTCCTTGCAGACGGGTTTTCTTCCAGCGTTGTTCTGCTTGTCTCGGTTTTTTGTCTGGTGAGTGTGCCAGGGTTGTCGATTGATCTTCTGGGTTCTGCTGTGTGAGAGAGGGACAACTGACTTAAAAGCTGAAGTAATTGTGGTGTTGGAGAAAGCAGCGGCTGTGTCAGCATCAAGAAGGGAAGATGTGGTGGACAATGGTTTGAGGTTTCTACAAGGGTGTGCTAGTTTATGGACTGGAGGGGCAGTTGAAGAGAGAGTAATTGAGAATGTAAGACGATTGTGGTCAGAGTTTGAAAAATTAGATGGGAGCAGAGGCAGATGAAAACAAGGTCTTATGTGTGTCCATCTCTGTGGGTTGCAGTGGAGGACCACTGTGTGGGGCCAAAGAAGGAAGTAAGAGATAGGAGTTTGGAGGCAGCTGAGTGGTATGTGTCAATAGGGATGTAAAAATCCCCCATAATGATGGTGAGGAGGCCGGCTGAGAGGAAGTGTAGGAGCCAGATATTGAAATGGTCGAAAAAGGCAGTAGCAGTGCCTGGTGGAAGGTAGATGACAACCACTTAGAAGTTGGAAGGGGAGTAGATGTGGACAGAGAGAACTTAGAATGAATAGAGGTTGAGGAAGGGTGGAGATGGCTTGAAGGAGCTGTAAGGCAGAAGTGATCAGTGTAGAGCAGAAGCCTGGACTTTATCATTCATCCATAATAAATAGTGTTGATCGAGCACCATAGTGCTTGGGTCAAACACCTCGGGATGCTCACGTGCTTCACTGAGCACCAAAGCATAATGGAAGTCAATGGGAGAACCTGTGCATTAAACCAGGCACCCCCTGCTCTGAAGAGGGGAGGGTGTCTGCTTCATAGGAAAAAGTCAGAAATTGATGGAACACCACCGAAATGGTTGGGGAACAGCATGGGGAGGGTGTCTGGATGCATCTTGGACTCCCAGGTCGCTGCTGGGAACGATGTTGTCCGAATAGTACGCCACTTTTACAGACTGACAATAATACGCACAAAACCGAAGATAAAATCGATTTTAGAGGAAAAATTGTTTACTTGTTTCACAGTTCAGACAATAACCCGTCTGCAGGTCTTATGTGTTTGGGGTGGCACATTCCAATTAATAATGTCACAGGTAACCACCCATAAAACTAAAGGTTTAATATCGATCTAAAATAGCTATAAACCCTCCAACACAAACCCCATAACAATAAAATAAGAAAACAAGATGGAAGATATCATTGGGTTTATACTTAGCTTTGGGGCTAGGAATGGCAGAGATTATAACTATGGGCTCTCTCCCTATAGCCGACCCTCTCGCTATTTGTGCCCTGCCTATAAACGGAATAGCCGTCCCGATAGGGGCGATCCCGTATCAGGAACCTCCTGAATGCCCTTGGATGGCCCTGAGTCGGGATGTCCCTGGTAGCTATTGTATGCTCACCTACTAGTTAATCATTATTGTAATAGCTAACGACTAAAGGTACAAAAATATATATATATAATATACCATAAAAAGTTATGAAAGTTTAGAGACAGATCCTGAGATGATTAGTCTATCTCCTGCTTGTACTTGTAGATACATACTATTAGTTGTCAGATAGCACATAATCCCATATTCTAGTTAAACAGAATGTTTGACATCACCCAGAGTTGGTGGTATCAATATCCCTTTATCTCATAGATATTATGATGCCATCTAGGTTGATGACACCATTGACCCGACACGTTTCACCCTTACTGTACTCGGGTTCATCAGGGGACCAGATTGCATCTTCGTATCTAAATGACATTTCAATTGGTAGTTATGACCATATTGTCTACTTGCGTATCACGGATGAGGGCTTTCTACCCGATATCTCCATGTAGTAGCAGCCACCTGTAATATGATGTAATATAAATGAAACACTATTTTGCTTTTAGGTGCCATAAATTAGCATCCGACAGTTTTTTAGGATTCGAATACCTGGTTATGGTTGGCTTTATGAGTTGTAACATGCAGAAAGATGTGTCTGTATTGCCGTGTGTAGTACTGACTAATTGCCGGGGTCCAGTAATCAGAAGGACATAATAGCACTTCAGTGGGGTCTCCTCCGACCTTTTAGATGGTAAATCTACGGGGCCCAGTCCATATATGATAACTCTGAACCAGTGACACTGCCGTCTATATCAGGATCAGAACAATAGGTTAAGATGTATTGTCTCTTATTTCCCAAAGAGTCATCCCAGTCAGTAAAATCACTAATGCACGGGCAGAGGCTTCGGTCCATAATACATTAGCAATGATATTGTTTCTGGGCCAGTTTACCATTTAAAGCGGTGTTTTCTGTCAGCGTGCGGCGTCCGATGGCCACCCGGCGTCTGCAACATTACAGAGCGTCGGTCAGTCATGTCGGGTGCTTTGAAATAGCGTCACAGGGTCACATGAGCTTGGTCATGTGATGTATCACATGCTGATGATGTCACAGGGTCACATGATCAGAGCTTGGTCATGTGATGTATCACATGCTGATGATGTCACAGGGTCACATGATCAGAGCTTGGTCATGTGATGTCCTTGATCCCTGCACTGAGCTCCAGCATTGTATTTCTAGCATTTGAAAGACCAGCTTAACCATAATTCGGTAAAAACCATCTCATTGGAATAAAGATAGATGTGTTTATCTTATGGGTGGCATCATTTTATTTTAATATTTAATTATATCAGTCACATCTACCAAAATATTATAGTAGTATATAGTGTGTAATATAGAGACTTATCGTTATAACATCTACTGTGAGAGGATCAAAACAGGGTTTTCCAATACACTATGGAGAGCCATCGGGGTCACCATAGACCTCCTATGTTATTTGGATATTCCATATTTATATCAAGGGATGTAGGACCCCTGCATATGATAATGGATCTGGACTATAGAAAGCACGCAAAATCGATTCCATCATTAATACCTTGTGGAACCGTAGTTTTGAGGGTGAAGATCCACCTGGACTCTTTTTGTCTCAGGATCTTGTCTAGATCCCCCCCCTCGTATTGATGGTTTCGATCATAGAGAAATGTATTGATTTGACAATTCCCTCATGGTACAGAAAAACATGTCTGGCTAGGGGTTTATCTCGTCTATTTCGTATATCCCCCTATATGTTCTAAAATCCGTTTTTTGAATGTCCTGCAAGTTTTTCCTACGTATTTTAAATCACAGTCACGTTGTGCCAAATAGACTAATCCTGCCGTGTTACAATTGGCAAAGCTCCGTGCTGAATACATTTTATTTCCTGAGCTGTCCGTGAATGTGCTACCCATGCTGATAAAAGGACATGCCTTACACTTCCCACATCTGAACGTACCCAAGCTCCTGTTCTGGAGCCATGTATTTTTATGTTGAGACTCGAGATGACTGTAGACCAGTGTGTCCCCAATACTTCGACCTCGCCTCTACGTAATCGCTGGGCTATCAGGTAGACATTTATCTAGATCCGGATCTGTTTTCAGTAATGACCAATATCGGTTCATAACATCTCGTACTTGTTTGGCCTCAGTATTGTATGTCCCAATCACTCTAATTAGTTCTTATGATGTATCTCTTCTTTTTGACTGGAAAAGTGACGACCGATCCACTGATTGTGCATGGGCCCAAGCCTCATAGAGGCAAGAGTCCGGGCATCCTCTGTTTTTAAACCGATTGAACAGTTTCGGTGCCTCCGCAGCAAAATCCTCTTGTTCAGAGCAATTCCTGCGAATTCTCAGGAACTGTCCCTTCGGTGGTTTTGAGGGAATCATTTTGCCCACGTTCAATTTAAATATCTAAAAAAGTAATCGGATCATGTTGGAGCTCAGACGTGAAGTAAAGGCCTATATGGTTACAGTTGAGATCACTCTGCCTCCGTGCCTGCCCATAGCAACAGAATGTCATCAATAAATCTGGACCAAAGCACAATGTGCTTCGTCCAGCGATACATTGACTCTGCAAAAACCACAGTGTCCTCCCACCAGCCCAGGAGCAAATTTGCATATGTCGGTGCACAGGGGCTACCCATCGCGGTGGCCCTGAGCTGGTGGTAAAAGTGGTCCTCAAACACAAAATAGTTTATACAACACAAAATGTGTTAATACAAAGTTCAATAGTTGAATGACAAAATGGTTGTGCTCAGACAACTCTTTGGACCTTGTATCTAAAAAGTATTTAACAGCTGCCAGACCTTTTGTTATGAGGTATTGATGTGTATAATTGTCATGCCCTGCTCAGGTTATGTGCGGAGGTCTGCCAGGTTAGCAGCACCTGTGTAGCCTTTTGTTTTTGTTTTCTATCCGCCTCCCTTCAGGTGCACTGGTTGGGGTCGCTGGTTTGAGTTTAAATTACGCCCACTCCCAGTGTCCTGTGCGGGTTATAGCTTCTGTCTTGCTCAGAGGAAGGAAGGAAGGATTTGCTGTTCCTGCTCAGTAACAAGATAAGTTGGTTTTGTTTTTCTTGTGGTTGTCTGTCTAGGCTGTTAGAGAGACGCCTGCCCCCTCCAGGTCCTGAGGGAGCAGGCTGTCTCTTTCCCCCTTTCACCATCTTAGGGATTTTAGGGAATCTTCAGCCTAGGCACGGGGACACGTTTATTCCCACCTTCAGGGTCTGAACGTGGGCATAGAAGTCTAGGTAGAGCTGGTAGGGATTTGTCAGGAGGTGACCTTTATCCCCAGCTTCTTGCCTAGACACTTGTTTGGTGGTATTCTGTGTATCTTGTATCCTGTCCACCGTGACAATAATGCATCTACGTCAATGGAGGCTAGCCACGTGTTTGATTCTATGGTAATTCCCTCTAGGCGTTGAAGAAGGTCAGTCGTATCCCTCAGATATAACGGTAAGGCTGTAACGAAGGAGCGAAGGATCTGATCAATATAAGTCCCTGTGTTCTGTGTGAGGGAATCGATCCCAGACACTATCGGGCGCCCTTTGAGGCGACATAGACCTTTGTGTATTTTCAGGAGCGCATAAAAGGTAGCTACCTTTGGGGCTCTAGGTCTAAGATATTCAAATTCCTTCCTATCAATGAGTTTTTGTTCAAGGGCCGTTTGGAGGATTAAAATGAGTTCAGCTGAGTACATATCTGTAGGGTCCATTCTTAGACGCTCATAATGTCGTTCCTCTTGTAACGGAAACACACATTTCTCTATATTGATGGCGTGTAAGAATAGTGATGTTGCCCCCCCTTGTCCGCGGGTTTGATTACAACATCCTTATTCTCAATTAATGACTTAAGGGCCTCCATTTCTGTCCTAGAATAATTTTTGTCAGTAGTTTTCGGTTGGATTTTTTTCTAGGTCCCTGACCACTGATTTTAAAAATAAATCTATATTTGCCTCATTTAGGGACCTCGGGGGCATTTTGGTACTTTTGTTCCTAAGTGATGTAAAAGGACCTTGTCCCTTTGGGTGGTCCTCCTCATTTAAGGAGTGTCTACTCCTTGCAGATCATTTATTTCCAGTCCTAGTTCCTGACATCTTTTCTGGTCTGAAGATGTAAAGATTTTCCGCCATCTAAGTTTTCTCGTGAACAGATGAAGGTCCTTAACCCATTCAAAGAGATTGAAACTGGTAGTGGGTACATAGGACAAGCCTTTTTCTAGGATAGCCACTTCTGTCTTGGACAGCGGAATTCCTGCAAGATTCAGTACCGTCAATTTATCATTAGTATGTTCTATGACTTTTTTGGTACCTGCAGTCTCTCTCTGAGTCCATAGGTATTTGCAGGCATCTGGCCTAAAAAAGAGGCTGGACTGGTAGAGGGAGAGCACAACCATTTTGTCATTCAACTATTGAACTTTGTATTAACACATAACTATTTTGTGTTTGAGGGCCACTTTTACCTCCAGCTCAGGGGCACCGCGATGGGTAGCCCCTGTGCACCGACATATGCAAATTTGCTCCTGGGCTGGTGGGAGGACACTGTGGTTTTCGCAGAGTCAATGTATCGCTGGACGAAGCACATTGTGCTTTGTTCCAGGTTTTTTGATGACATTCTGTTACTATGCAGACGTGACTTCAAGTCACGTCTGCTGGGATTTTCCATTCAACTACACGTGGAACCGGTCCTATACCGCGCGGCGTGCATCTTAGCGTGTGCTGGCCGACTCATCTCCATTCTGTTACTATGGGCAGGCACGGAGGCAGAGTTCAATCTACATAGTACATAAGGCCGAAAAAAGACATTTGTCCATCCAGTTCGGCCTGTTATCCTGCAAGTTGATCCAGAGGAAGGCAAAAAAACCCTGTGAGGTAGAAGCCAATTTTCCTCACTTTAGGGGAATAAAAATTCCTTCCCGACTCCAATCAGGCATCAGAATAACTCCCTGGATCAACGACCCCTCTCTAGTAGCTATAGCCTGTAATATTATTACACTCCAGAAATACATCCAGACCCCTCTTGAATTCCTTTATTGTGCTCACCATCACCACCTCCTCAGGCAGAGAGTTCCATAGTCTCACTGCTCTTACCGTAAAGAATCCTCTTCTATGTTTGTGTACAAACCTTCTTTCCTCCAGACGCAGAGGATGTCCCCTCGTCACAGTCCTGGGGATAAATAGATGATGGGAGAGATCTCTGTACTGACCCCTGATATATTTATACATAGTAATTAGATCTCCCCTCAGTCGTCTTTTTTCTAAAGTGAATAACCCTAATTTTGATAATCTTTCAGGGTCCTGTAGTTGCCCCATTCCAGTTATTACTTCAGTTGCCCTCCTCTGGACCCTCTCCAGCTCTGCTATGTCTGCCTTGTTCACAGGAGCCCAGAACTGTACACAGTACTCCATGTGTGGTCTGACTAGTGATTTGTAAAGTGGTAGGACTATGTTCTCATCACGGGCATCTATGCCCCTTCTGATGCAACCCATTATCTTGTTGGCCTTGGCAGCAGCTGCCTGACACTGGTTTTTGCAGCTTAGTTTGCTGTTTATTAAAATTCCTAGATCCTTTTCCATGTCAGTGTTACCGAGTGTTTTACCATTTAGTATGTACGGGTGACTTGCATTATTCTTTCCCATGTGCATAACTTTACATTTGTCAGTGTTAAACCTCATCTGCCACTTATCTGCCCAAGCCTCCAGTCTATCCAGATCCCTCTGTAGTAGTATACTGTCCTCTGTAGTATATATACAGTATACTGTCCTCTGTAGTGTAGATACAGTATACTGTCCTCTGTAGTATATATACAGTATACTGTCCTCTGTAGTGTATATACAGTATACTGTCCTCTGTAGTATATACAGTATACTGTCCTCTGTAGTGTATATACAGTATACTGTCCTCTGTAGTATATATACAGTATACTGTCCTCTGTAGTATATATACAGTATACTGTCCTCTGTAGTGTATATATACAGTATACTGTCCTCTGTAGTAGTATACTGTCCTCTGTAGTATATATACAGTATATACTGTCCTCTGTAGTATATATACAGTACACTGTCCTCTGTAGTATATATACAGTATACTGTCCTCTGTAGTATATATACAGTATACTGTCCTCTGTAGTAGTATACTGTCCTCTGTAGTATATATACAGTATATACTGTCCTCTGTAGTATATATACAGTACACTGTCCTCTGTAGTATATATACAGTACACTGTCCTCTGTAGTATATATATATACAGTATACTGTCCTCTGTAGTGTATATACAGTATACTGTCCTCTGTAGTGTATATATACAGTATACTGTCCTCTGTAGTATATATATATACAGTATACTGTCCTCTGTAGTGTATATACAGTATACTGTCCTCTGTAGTGTATATATACAGTATACTGTCCTCTGTAGTATATATACAGTATACTGTCCTCTGTAGTATATACACAGTATATTGTCCTCTGTAGTATATATACAGTATACTGTCCTCTGTAGTATATATACAGTATACTGTCCTCTGTAGTATATATACAGTATACTGTCCTCTGTAGTGTATATACACAGTATACTGTCCTCTGTAGTATATATACAGTATACTGTCCTCTGTAGTATATATACAGTATACTGTCCTCTGTAGTGTATATATACAGTATACTGTCCTCTGTAGTATATATACAGTATACTGTCCTCTGTAGTATATATATACAGTATACTGTCCTCTGTAGTATATATACAGTATACTGTCCTCTAGTATATATACAGTGTACTGTCCTCTGTAGTATATATACAGTATACTGTCCTCTGTAGTGTATATACAGTATACTGTCCTCTGTAGTGTATATACAGTATATTGTCCTCTGTAGTATATATATACAGTATATTGTCCTCTGTAGTGTATATATACAGTATACTGTCCTCTGTAGTATATATACAGTATACTGTCCTCTGTAGTATATATACAGTATACTGTCCTCTGTAGTATATATACACAGTATACTGTCCTCTGTAGTATATATACAGTATACTGTCCTCTGTAGTATATATACAGTATACTGTCCTCTGTAGTGTATATACAGTATACTGTCCTCTGTAGTATATATACAGTATACTGTCCTCTGTAGTGTGTATATATAATGTATGTCCTCTGTAGTGTGTGTATACAGTATACTGTCCTCTGTAGTGTGTGTATACAGTATACTGTCCTCTGTAGTATATATACAGTATACTGTCCTCTGTAGTGTGTATATACAGTATACTGTCCTCTGTAGTATATATACAGTATACTGTCCTCTGTAGTATATATACAGTATACTGTCCTCTGTAGTGTATATATACAGTATACTGTCCTCTGTAGTATATATACAGTATACTGTCCTCTGTAGTATATATACAGTATACTGTCCTCTGTAGTGTATATATACAGTATACTGTCCTCTGTAGTGTATATACAGTATACTGTCCTCTGTAGTGTATATATACAGTATACTGTCCTCTGTAGTGTATATACAGTATACTGTCCTCTGTAGTGTATATACAGTATACTGTCCTCTGTAGTATATATACAGTGCACTGTCCTCTGTAGTATATATACAGTATACTGTCCTCTGTAGTATATATACAGTATACTGTCCTCTTCAGTGTAAATTACTTTACACAGTTTAGTGTCATCTGCAAAAATCTATACTTTACTATGCAAGCCTTCTACAAGATTATTAATAAATATATTGAAGAGAATAGGGCCCAATACTGACCCCTGAGGTACCCCACTAGTGACAGTGACCCCTCCAGTACTGATCCCTGAGGTACCCCACTAGTGACAGTCACGCCTCCAGTACTGACCCCTGAGGTACCCCACTAGTGACAGTGACCCCTCCAGTACTGATCCCTGAGGTACCCCACTAGTGACAGTGACCCCTCCAGTACTGATCCCTGAGGTACCCCACTAGTGACAGTGACCCAATCTGAGTGTGTACCGTTAATAACCACCCTCTGTTTTCTATCATTGAGACAGTTACTTACCCACATACAGACGTTTTCTCCCAGTCCGAGCATTCTCATTATGAGTGATCTCAACTGTAACCATATAGGCCTTTACTTCACGTCTGAGCTCCAACATGATCCGATTACTTTTTTTAGATATTCAAATTGAACGTGGGCAAGATGATTCCCTCAAAACCACCGAAGGGACAGTTCCTGAGAATTCGCAGGAATTGCTCTGAACAAGAGGATTTTGCTGCGGAGGCACCGAAACTGTTCAATCGGTTTAAAAACAGAGGATGCCCGGACTCTTGCCTCTATGAGGCTTGGGCCCATGCACAATCAGTGGATCGGTCGTCACTTTTCCAGTCAAAAAGAAGAGATACATCATAAGAACTAATTAGAGTGATTGGGACATACAATACTGAGGCCAAACAAGTACGAGATGTTATGAACCGATATTGGTCATTACTGAAAACAGATCCGGATCTAGATAAATGTCTACCTGATAGCCCAGCGATTACGTAGAGGCGAGGTCGAAGTATTGGGGACACACTGGTCCACAGTCATCTCGAGTCTCAACATAAAAATACATGGCTCCAGAACAGGAGCTTGGGTACGTTCAGATGTGGGAAGTGTAAGGCATGTCCTTTTATCAGCATGGGTAGCACATTCACGGACAGCTCAGGAAATAAAATGTATTCAGCACGGAGCTTTGCCAATTGTAACACGGCAGGATTAGTCTATTTGGCACAACGTGACTGTGATTTAAAATACGTAGGAAAAACTTGCAGGACATTCAAAAAACGGATTTTAGAACATATAGGGGGATATACGAAATAGACGAGATAAACCCCTAGCCAGACATGTTTTACTGTACCATGAGGGAATTGTCAAATCAATACATTTCTCTATGATCGAAACCATCAATACGAGGGGGGGGATCTAGACAAGATCCTGAGACAAAAAGAGTCCAGGTGGATCTTCACCCTCAAAACTACGGTTCCACAAGGTATTAATGATGGAATCGATTTTGCGTGCTTTCTATAGTCCAGATCCATTATCATATGCAGGGGTCCTACATCCCTTGATATAAATATGGAATATCCAAATAACATAGGAGGTCTATGGTGACCCCGATGGCTCTCCATAGTGTATTGGAAAACCCTGTTTTGATCCTCTCACAGTAGATGTTATAACGATAAGTCTCTATATTACACACTATATACTACTATAATATTTTGGTAGATGTGACTGATATAATTAAATATTAAAATAAAATGATGCCACCCATAAGATAAACACATCCATCTTTATTCCAATGAGATGGTTTTTACCGAATTATGGTTAAGCTGGTCTTTCAAATGCTAGAAATACAATGCTGGAGCTCAGTGCAGGTATTATATTTCGGGTGCCCTTTGAAACACTGTGGTCATGTGATACATCACATGACCAAGCTCTGATCATGTGACCCTGGTAAACTGGCCCAGAAACAATATCATTGCTAATGTATTATGGACCGAAGCCTCTGCCCGTGCATTAGTGATTTTACTGACTGGGATGACTCTTTGGGAAATAAGAGACAATACATCTTAACCTATTGTTCTGATCCTGATATAGACGGCAGTGTCACTGGTTCAGAGTTATCATATATGGACTGGGCCCCGTAGATTTACCATCTAAAAGGTCGGAGGAGACCCCACTGAAGTGCTATTATGTCCTTCTGATTACTGGACCCCGGCAATTAGTCAGTACTACACACGGCAATACAGACACATCTTTCTGCATGTTACAACTCATAAAGCCAACCATAACCAGGTATTCAATTCCTAAAAAACTGTTGTATGCTAATTTATGGCACCTAAAAGCAAAATAGTGTTTTATTTATATTACATCATATTACAGGTGGCTGCTACTACATGGAGATATCGGGTATAACGCCCTCATCCGTGATACCCAAGTAGACAATATGGTCATAACTACCAATTGAAATGTCATTTAGATACGAAGATGCAATCTGGTCCCCTGATGAACCCGAGTACAGTAAGGGTGAAACGCGTCGGGTCAATGGGGTCATCAACCTAGATGGCATCATAATATCTATGAGATAAAGGGATATTGATACCACCAACTCTGGGTGATGTCAAACATTCTGTTTAACTAGAATATGGGATTATGTGCTATCTGACAACTAATAGTATGTATCTACAAGTACAAGCAGGAGATAGACTAATCATCTCAGGATCTGTCTCTAAACTTTCATAACTTTTTATGGTATATTTGTTTTTAATTTTTTTGTACCTTTAGTCGTTAGCTATTACAATAACGATTAACTAGTAGGTTAGCATACAATAGCTACCAGGGACATCCCGACTCAGGGCCATCCAAGGGCATTCAGGAGGTTCCTGATACGGGATCGCCCCTATCGGGACGGCTATTCCGTTTATAGGCAGGGCACAAATAGCGAGAGGGTCGGCTATAGGGAGAGAGCCCGTAGCTATAATCTCTGCCATTCATAGCCCCAAAGCTAAGTATCAACCTAATGATATCTTCCATCTTGTTTTCTTATTTAATTGTTATGTGGTTTGTGTTGGAGGGTTTATAGCTATTTTAGATAGATATTAAACCTTTAGTTTTATGGGTGGTTACCTGTGACACTGTATATTTGCTTGTATATAAAGTGCAAGTGCTGCCAAAAATTACAAGGAAGAGGCACTCCGATACAGCCTGTATATCACATAATGGAGGGCCTCGTTCACATTGTGGTACAATTGTTCAGGTAGTGGAACTCCTACACTCATAAAGCCTATGCACTAAGTGAAAGGGCAGTCAAAAATTACAAAGAACCGGCACTACAATACACCCTTTATTACACATAAAGGAGGGCATCATACACCCTTGAAAAATTATGTTTGATGGCCTGCTGGTGACCCTCACAAACATTAGGAGCAAGGGCCTGCTGGTGACCCTCTAAAACATTACGGGCGAGGGCCTGCTGCTGAGCTGACTCTCTAAAACATTAGGGGCGAGTGCCTGCTGCTGATCTGAGCATCAAAAAAATTATGGGCAAGTGCCTGCTGCTGAGCTGACCATTAAAAAAATTATGGGTGAGGGCCTGCTGGTGAGTTGACCCTGTAAAACATTATGGTTGAGGGCCTGATGGTGAGCTGACCCTCTAAAACATTACATGCAAGGGCCTGCAGGTGAGCTGCCCCTCTAAAACATTATATGCATGGGCCTGTAGGTGAGCTGACCCTCTAAAATCGTAGGTGAGGGCCTGCAGGTTAGCTGACCCTCTAAAAGATTGTAGATGAGCTGAGCCTCTAAAACATTACATGCGAGGGCATGCAGGTTAGCTTCCCCTCTAAAACATTACATGCGAGGGCCTGCAGGTGAGCTGATCGTAGATCGTAGGAGAGGGCCTGCTGGTGAGCCGACCTTCTAAAACATATGCGAGGGCCTGCAGGTGAGCTGACCCTCTAAAAGATTTTAGATGAGCTGAGCCTCTAAAACATTACATGCGAGCGCATGCAGGTAAGCTTCCCCTCTAAAACATTACATGCGAGGGCCTGCAGGTGAGCTGACCCTCTAAAAGATTGTAGATGAGCTGAGCCTCTAAAACATTATATGCGAGGGCCTGCAGGTGAGCTGACCCTCTAAAAGATTTTAGATGAGCTGAGCCTCTAAAACATTACATGCGAGCGCATGCAGGTAAGCTTCCCCTCTAAAACATTACATGCGAGGGCCTGCAGGTGAGCTGACCCTCTAAAAGATTGTAGATGAGCTGAGCCTCTAAAACATTATATGCGAGGGCCTGCAGGTGAGCTGACCCTCTAAAATGTTATATGCAACACAACCATGCCTGGTTCTAGGTTGAGTGGCGAGAGCCACAACTCAGTCTGGTCTCTTATCCCCTGCCACAGCTCTGCGGCGGTGTGCTGTTTGTCACCTAAGCAGATCAGCTTAAGCACGGCCTGTTGACGCTTCCCCACTGCAGTGCTACACTGCTTCCAGCTACTGACTGATGGCTGACTGGTGCTGCAGGAGGATAATTCTGAGGTGGAAGTGGAGGAGGAGAAGTGGGGGTTGGAGCCACTAATGTAGGTGGTGGTGGAAACCCTGATGGAATTAGGGCCCGCAATCCTTGGCGTTGGTAGCACCTGTGCCATCCCAGGGTAAGACTCGCTCCCTGCCTCCACAACGTTCACCCAGTGTGCCGTCAGGGAAATGTAGCATCCCTGGCCACAAGCATTTGTACATGTGTCAGTGGTTAAGTGGACCTTCCCAGTAACTGCGTTGGTCAAGACACGGTTGATGTTACGGACACAGTGGGCACGGCACACCGTGAAAAATAGTGGCGGCTGGACACTGCGTAATGAGGGACAGCCGACATCAGGCTGCTGAAGGCTTCAGTGTCCACAAGCCTAAATGGCAACATTTCCATGGCTAGTAATTTGGAAAGTTGCGCATCTAGTGCTATGGCCTGTGGGTGGGTGGCTGGGTATTTGCGCTTTCGTTCAAATGCCTGGGGTAAGGATATTTGTACGCTGCGCTGCGACACTGAAGTGGATGTGGTCGCTGATGGTGCTTGCGAAGGTCCAGGTGCAGGGCGGGATGCATCCGGGCCTGCGCCTTCGACAGGGGATTGGCCAGCACGTAACACAGGGGAAGAGGAGGCAGTGGTGTGACCCGCAGACACAGATTGTGAACCCAGGCGTTCGGCCCAACTATTACGGTGCTTTGATGCCATGTGGCGGATCATGCTGGTTGTGGTGAGGTTTCTAGTGTTCACTCCCCTGCTCATTTTTGTATGGCACAGGTTGCAAATTACAATTCTTTTGTCGTCCGCACTTTTTTTTTTTTTGCCTCTTACAGCCTGTTGTGGTGCTGCGGATCCCTCCTCCTCTGTACTGCTGTCCTCGCTCGGCTTGCCACCTTCCCAGGTTGCGTCAGTGACTTCATCATCCACCACCTCCTCTTCCACTTCCTCACTCTGCTCATCCTCCTCACTTGTTGACCTAACAACAACCTCAGTTATTGACAACTGTGTCTCATTCACATCATCAACCTCTTGAGACACTAATTGCCGTTGACTTATTGGGAACTGTGTCTCATCATCATTATCATCCACCTCGTTAAACACTAATTGCCGTTCCCCACCGTCATCTTCTTGTGACTGTGGATGCTCAAGAGTTTGGGAATTAGAGCACAAGATCTCATGTCCCTCTTCAAGCGGGCTTGTCGAGAGGCCCAAATAAAGGAATGGCGCTGAAAAGAGCTCCATCGGAATATCCGAGTGTGGGATCACTTGTTTGCCAAGACTTTCCATGGTGGGAGGAAGGAGGATCAAGGTGTCAATTGTGTTGACCAGACTCTTGGCTACTGAGACTGGACTTGGTGGAAGACAGGGTGGTGCTTAACCGACTGGAAGCATTATCTGCTGCAATCCAACCGACCACCTGGTTGCAATGGTCTGACTTCGAGAGCATTGTCCTGCGCCGCCCTGCAAACTGGGACATGAAGCTAGGTATCGTGGATGATTGTTTTTCTTGTGCTCTGGCAGCTGGCACAGTTTCAATGCGCCCAGGGCCAATGCCTCTGGTTGCACCATCAGCATCACGGCCACTTCCCTGTCCCTTACTGCTCGCCTTCTTCATATTAAATGTTATATAGGCTTGAAAGGTATTTGGGATGTGGAAACGTTACACAGGAGAAATACCGCAGATAATGTCGCTGATGTCAGCAGCGGCTAATATGAAATTACAGGAAATGTCACAGGTATTTTGGATGTGAAAACGTTACAGAGGAGATGTACCCCAGGTAATGTCACTGTCCGCAGCGGACACAGTCTACGGAAAAAGTACACTGGATGTCACTGATATTTTTGGGATGCGCACACGTTACACAGGAGAAATACCACAGATAATGTTGCTGATGTCAGCAGCAGATAATATAAAATTACAGGGAATGTCACAGGTATTTTGGATGTGGAAACGTTACACAGGTGATGTACACCAGGTAATGTCACTGTCCGCAGCGGACACAGGCTACGGAAAAAGTACAATGGATGTCACAGATATTTTTGGGATGCGCACACGTTACACAGGAGATGTAGCGCAGATAATTTCGCTGTCTGCAGCGGCCAAATTATTGCACACTATTTAGCGCAGGATGCGCTAAAAATAGATATTGCTACCACACACAATAGTCCTTAAAAGGCCTTTTGAGTCTGTAAAGTTTTAGCAATTTAGTGCAAGTTGTGCTAAAAAATATATATTGCTGTTGCCA
This sequence comes from Bufo bufo, assembly GCF_905171765.1. Lineage (NCBI taxonomy): Eukaryota > Metazoa > Chordata > Amphibia > Anura > Bufonidae > Bufo > Bufo bufo. Next base: position 11,720,818 of record NC_053392.1, on the reverse strand, counting down.
CACACAACAATAGTCCTTAAAAGGACTAGTTTTTCTACTGGAAAAAAAAAAATTCACTCCCTACAGTATCTTTCTCTTCCTCAGCACAGCTCTCCCTGACTAACACTGAGCCGAAAACGTGTCATCGGGTGCTATATAGCACTAGTGATGTCGCGAACATTAAAATTTTCCGTTCACGAACGCCGAACGCGAATTTCTGCAAATGTTCGCGAACGGGCGAACCGCCATAGACTTCAATAGGCAGACGAATTTTAAAACCCACAGGGACTCTTTCTAGCCACAGTAGTGATGGAAAAGTTGTTTCAAGGGGACTAACACCTGGACTGTGGCATCCCGGAGGGGGATCCATGGCAAAACTCCCATGGAAAATTATGTAGTTGACGCAGAGTTGGATTTTAATCCATAAAGGGCATAAATTTTTTTTTGAACAACGTGGTTTAAAACATCCAGTGTATGTGTATACGATCAGGTATGATGTTATATCGATCAGGTAGTGTAAGGGTAACGCCCGCTTCACAGACATTGACAGACCAAACTCCCCTTTTAATGCACCGCAAATAACCGCAAACAGTCCATTTGCCCAACCGCAAACACCCCATTTGTTCAAGGTTGGATACCAAGCTAGCCATGTCCCGTTGATGTCATTGAAGGTTTGTTCTTCCACCCAGCCACGTACAACACCAAGGGTCCCCGAAAGGTGAATTGAATTGATTTTTCGAAGGGGGAGATGGTTAAAAAAACGCTGGCTCCCTCCCCTTTGTTTGAATCCACGGTCACTGTGTCTGTGCCGTGCAATTTACTGCCCCACCGGGTATGAGTGGTATTTTCTGTAGTACTATTCTCATCAGTTTAATCCCTGTTACGTCCCCAATCTGGGGTAAAATTATTAAATAGGTTTTTCGAATGGGGAGATGGTTAAAAAAAATGCTGGCTCCCTCCCCTTTGTTTGAATCCACGCCACGGTCACTTCGTCTGCACCGTGCAATTTACTGCCCCACCGGATATGAGTGGTATTTTCTGTAGTACTATTCTCAGTTTAATCCCTGTTACGTCCCATATCAGGGTGGGATTGCCTTTTGTGAAAAAAAAAAAATTTTGGTCGGTACCTTCGACTGCCTTCACAGTGACAGACCAAACTCTGATACACCAAAATGAATTGATTTTAGGAACCGGGAGATGGAAAAAGCAGCTTGGTCGGTCCTCTTACTCAGTCCCATGTTGGGGCACTGCGCGTGCACGGAGCAATGTGCTGTGACACCCTATATGAGTGGTGTCTTAACTAGTACTATTCCTATCAGTTTAATCCCTGTTACGTCCCCTATCCGGGGACGTGTGTCGAATTGATTAACCATTGTCGAATTAACGAACCATTACGACATCCGGAAATAATTTAGTTCTGAGCTCTGTACTTGCTTTGTATTGGAATTGATGGGGATTTTTTTAATTGTCTGCATTATTTCTAATAAACTATTAAGAGACTTTATTATGATTTTTTTATTTTATGTATTAAAAACCTACCCATACAACTTAAAAAAAAAATATAAAAAAAATTTATGTTTTTTCTATGAAAAATTATCCAGCCGATCGCTTTTGGTCTGATCATAATGAAGCAACGGCCTTATCATCTGGAGTGTGGCAACATTGCCAACACACTCATAGAGGTGATGATCGCTTCATTGTGATATGCAAGCCCCTTCACCACAACAAGGTAACGATCACGAAGGGGAATTGACACTTGTATGTGCCTTTTTTTTTTGTTTTGTTTTTGCAGCCACAGTGCAGCACCAGAGGCCCGAAAAATTAGGCATGTACACATGCCTGAAAAATAATGTTATTGTTGCAGCCGCTGTTGTAGCAGCGGCCGGAAAAATGTATGTTTTCAAGGCAGAAAGGTGACTAAAACATTGCGGCTTGAACCCTAGTTGGTGGCAGGGAATTCACGAAAGTCATCCGGTATGCAGACATTAAATACAGCAGCGTAGGGACCATTTTGAGGCCAAGGCATGTTGTCCTGTTCCCCTTATTGTGAAGAATAATTCGACAGGTAGTTTACTCGCCCTTCAATCACCACACTGTTAAAGTTCCGGTAACTTGTTTAATGTGTATGATCAAAAGAAGTGGTAGAACTGTGAATACAGACAAAGCATAGTATCAGACCATACATGCAATGCAGGAGTGTGGATTAATACAATAACGCATACATCAAAGAACAGTGATGCATAAGAATACACTATGGAGCATCTGACATAAAATGCGTCTGCAGATGAGAGAACTATAGCATCATGGCAACTACACAGATCTAGGAGCATGTGACAGGAATCTACTAACATAGATTAGCTAATACCTAACTATAAAGCTCTAACATAATGCATGTATACAACAAAATATGCATCCTACACTGCAGATATAAGTAAATGATAAGGTTTGACATACCAACGATGCTTGGATGGCGTGGATGAAGGATAGATGCATGTGGATGCAACAGTACAGTGTGAATCTAGGAAATATGACTGCTGGAATAAAGAACAACCTGCTTCCTGATCACAGAGAGTCTACTTCCTGCAGTGTCACATGACCTCAGGACAGAACAGAAAAGAACAAAGCAGTCTTAAAGGTGTCCACTAGGGGGAGCAGAATTCAGCAATGTAGATTAACATAATCTGGCTGTGGACAGACAGCACACTCCCCGCCTGGTATCTGTTAGAGATACCACAATTTACCAGACCACCGAAAGTTACTCTGAAGGAGATAAGAGCAAGACAAGTTCTGTTACTGGTCTAATGAACAAAGCTGAACTTCCTTCTGTGTTTACTCTCACCTCTACCTTACGGACCCTACCATCATCGTGAGGGAAGGTCTTTGTCACTCGACCCATAGGCCACTTAATCTGCTTGGTTTGGTGGTTTTTCAGAAGCACGATGTCACCCTGCTGAACATTAGGCCTGTCTGCCTGCCACTTCTTTCGTTCCTGGAGAGTAGCCAAATACTGTTTGTACCATTTGTGCCAAAAGTCTTTAGCCAGGCTCTGGACCTGTCTCCACTGTCGTTTGTAGAGGTCTTTACTATCAAATGTTTCGGACAACACTGGATAAGGTGCAATCTTTTGAGTTATTAAGGTTGCTGGAGTAAGGATTTGTGGATCTTCAGGATCTGTTGAGACTGGTATCAACGGTCTTGAGTTTACAATAGCAGTCACTTCTGCCATCAAAGTAACTAGCACCTCATGAGTAAGCCTTGAAGGTTGTTGCAAAAACATGGAGTCTAGTATCCTCTTGGTGATTCCAATCATCCTTTCCCACACTCCTCCCATGTGGGAAGCAAAAGGGGGGTTAAAAATCCAAGATACTTCTTGTCTTGAAAGAAAACTCTCTACCTTTTCACCATTGAGGTTAGAGGAGATTTTGAGTTCATGGCAAGCACCTACGAAGTTCGTTCCTCTGTCTGATCTGATTGTTTTGACTGGGCCACGAATAGCAAAGAACCTTCTCAAGGCATTTATGAAACTTGAGGCATCCATGGATTCTACAATCTCTATGTGGATGGCACGGATGCTGAGACAGGTGAAAAGAACTGCCCACCTCTTGCTGTTGGCTTTACCTCCACGGGTACGTCTGGAGAAAACCGACCAAGGACCAAATACATCCAGGCCGATGTGAGTGAATGGAGGATCTGTGCTAAGTCTGTCAGGTGGTAAGTCTGCCATTTTCTGTGTTTCACAGGTCCTTCTGAGCTTCCGGCAAATAACACATTTGAAGATAAGACTGGAAACGTTCCGCTTAGCTCCCAAAATCCAATACCCCGCTGTACGAATAGCTCCTTCTGTAATGTGTCGTCCTTGGTGCTGTGACTGGATATGGTAGTGACGGGTTATGAGGGTGGCAATGTGGTGTCGACCTGGGATAATGACTGGGCTTTTCTCATCGTGCCCAAGATCTACATTGCGTAGACGTCCACCTACTCTTAGTAGCCCATCTACATCTATGAAGGGATCTAAAGCTCTAAGCGAACTGTCATTGGGGATACTCTTTTTCTCTTGAATACAGAGGATCTCTCTAGGAAATGTTTCTCCTTGGACATTTTGGAGGACGATTATTCTGGCTTTCTTGAGGAACTCAATAAGATGCGGTCCTGTACAGAGATGCCAACCATTACAGTTTTCAGGATGTTTTTCTGCCTTTACCTTGTAAAGTTGTGTAATGTGGATGAGACGTGCGACAGCTCGTGTCAAAGTATTCCAGCTAGAGAATCTGCAAAAACGTTCAGATCCAAGTCTCTTCTCTCTATATACAGTGCTTAATGTTGTCACCTCAGGACGGATGTCTGTATCAGTCGTTGGATCAACGAGGTCAAAGGCCTCAGTCTCAGTCTTTTCGGCTGGCGAATTTGAATGAAGTAGGAATGTTGGCCCTGTAAGCCACATTGAGTCTTGTAGATGTGCTGTTGATACTGATCTGGTGGCGAGATCTGCTGGGTTATCCTTTGTCGGCACGTAATGCCATTGCTTTGGGATTGAACATCTTCTTATCCTCTGAACACGATTACTGACGAACACATAAAATCTTCTTTCCTCGTTGTAAATGTAGCCCAGAACGATTTTACTATCAGTGAAATAGCTAACAGTGTCAATGTTCAAGTCAATTTCTGTGGTAATGAATTCCGCAATGTCCACAGCAAGGACCGCTGCGCTAAGCTCCAGCCGTGGGATCGTGAGTTCTGGCCGTGGAGTTAGTTTTGCCTTTCCTAAGACGAACCCAATGTGAGCTCCTCCTTGAGCATCAACAACCTTTAAGTAGGCTACTGCTGCTATTGCCTGGACAGAGGCATCTGAGAATACACAGAGCTCTTTATACTGAGCATTAGAGCAGGAAATTGATACATAAGGTCTGGATACCTCAACGTGTCTCAACTTCTGTAGGGATTCTCTCCAATCTTCCCACTGCTGTTTCTTCTCTTCAGGTAGGGGTGCATCCCAATCTTGACTATCTGCAGTGAGATTACGAAGAAGACCTTTTCCTCTAATGGTGACTGGTGCAGCTATACCTAGAGGATCATATACACTGTTCACGGTAGAGAGGACTCCCCGACGAGTGAAAGGTCTTTTCTCTTGTGATACTTGGAATGTCAAAACATCTTTTTTGAGGTCCCAGCTAATGCCAAGGCTTCTCTGAATGGGTAATGCATCAGCACTAAAATCAAGATCCCTTAAGTCACTTGCCCGATCTTCTGAAGGGAAGGCCATCATGACTTCTCTGCTGTTTGATGCTAGCTTATGTAGGTGAAGGTTGGAACATGCCAGCATCTCTCTTGTTCTCTTCAATAGGTTGATGGCTTGTGTTGCAGTTGGCACAGATTTTAGTCCGTCATCAACATAAAAGTCTCTTTCTACAAATTCTCTTGCATCTGCACCAAACTGTCTTTCTCTTTCGTATGCTGCGAGTTTGAGGCCAAAAATGGCTACTGCTGGTGAGGGGCTGTTGCCAAAAATATGCACTTTCATCCGCCATTCGATGATGTCTTCTGCTGGGTTATTATCCTTATGCCAGAAGAATCTTAAAAAGTTCCTATCTTCAGGTCTAACCAGGAAACAATGAAACATTTGGCCAATGTCGGCCACAAAGGCAATAGCATCCTTTCGAAAGCGAAGTAATACTCCTAAGAGATTGTTGTTGAGGTCTGGACCCTTCAAAAGGATGTCGTTCAGGGATATCCCACCACACTGGGCACTTGAATCAAAGACTACTCTGATTTGCAAGGGTTTCTTCGGGTGGTACACCCCGAACAGAGGTAGATACCAGCATTCTTCTTCTATGTCAAGGGGTGGCGCTACTTCACAATGGCCATTCTGTATCACTTTCTCCATGAAAGCAAAGAAATGTCTTTTCATGTCGGGCTTCTGTTTAAAGGATTTTTGAAGAGACCTGAATCGGTGCAAAACCTGTGTCTTGTTGTTTGGAAGGCGTTGTCTGTGTGTTTTAAAAGGTAGCGGAGCAACCCAGCTGTTGTCTTCGTCCCTGTAGAAGCCTCTCTTCATTATCTCCAGGAAAGCAAGCTCACTGCGAGAAGGAGCCATTTTATCATCTTCTTTGGTAATTTCAAAGGCTTTGTGGCCAAGACAGTTTTCCATACAAGAGGAATTCGAGATGGATGAGGCCTGCAGGGTCAAGGGAATGCCGGTATTGAAGCTTTCCTTCACAGCAAAGAAGTTTGGGCAAGGTGTGAACAGCGATCCCCGGCTATTATCTAAGATGTTGGTATAGAGGCTATGCACGGTGTCTGGTCTGTGGACACCACCTAGACATACATTGCCCACTATTACCCACCCTAGGTCTAATCTTTGGGCGTAAGGAGAGTCGTTTGGCCCATTAATCTGGTCCCTGACCTTGTGGATCCTAATAATATCTCTGCCTAGCAACAGGAGAATGGAGGCATTAGGATCAAGCTCAGGTATCTGAGTGGCTATTTGCCTCAGATGTGTATGATGAAGTGCAACCTCTGGGGTAGGGATCTCTGATCGAACATTTGGGATTTCATCACATTCTATCAGCGTGGGTAGTGGAACGGACACTTGTCTGTCAAGGGATTCCAACTGGAAGCCATGTACCATTCTCCCAGTAGTGTTGATCACTCCCGCACATGTCTTGAGAGAATAGGGCAATTGGTGACCTTTTGACCCAAAAAGCTCAAACAACTCTGGTCTTGCCAAAGATCTATTGCTCTGGTCATCTAAGATTGCATAAACTTTGGTAGCTCTTTCCCTATGCCCTGTAGGGTACACATTGACCAAGCAGATTTTTGAACAAGACCTGCCCTGAAGATTTTCTCTACAAACTTCAGTACACATAGCTGACACATCTGCTGATAAGCTACTTTCCTGTCCCTCCCCGCCATGCTCTACCCCTGTTTCAGCTTTCACAGTCCATGGTGCGGGACCAGGATGCATAGCGGACACATGCTTATTGCTATTGCATTCTATACAACAGATAGTCTTATCACAGTCCTTTGCAAGATGTGAAGTAGATGCACAACAATGATAACAAACATTATTTTGCTTCAGGAAGGCCTTTCTTTCAGTTAAAGGTTTTACCCTGAAGCTACGACATTCATACAAAGGATGAGGCTTGCGATGAATGGGGCAACCTTGGGTAAGATCTGCAGTCTTGGGACGGGCAGGCTCTTTCTGTGATGGTGTACCTGTATAAGTCTCAGTCTTGTGCACTGAGACAGAGGTTCTATGAGTAGTATTCTTGTGATGGTGTTTCTCTAGTCTCCAACCATCAGAGCTTTGAGGGGACAGGATGAACCCTGGATCATTACGCATCTTTGCTTGTTGTGTGACAAAACTCACAAAGAAAGAGAATGGTGGGAAAGACACCCGGTGCAGTTCTTTATATCTGGAGCCCTGAGTCATCCACCTCTCTTGTAGGGAAATTGGCAATTTTTGAACAATGTTGCTTATACCCCTAGCTGTATCAAGAATGGCTAGACCTGGAAAGTCACCTTCTTCCTTTGCAGCTTGCAGTTCCATTAACAGGTCTCCTAACTCTCTAAGCCTGGGATGGTCTTTGCTGGAGATTTTCCCAAAGCTGTCTACTCTATTCCACAGGCAGTCCTCTATAATCTCAGGAGCCCCATAGCACTCATCAAGTCTCTGCCATGCCATCTGCAAACCCTTTCTGGAGTCATTCACATGTACAGCTTGTATGCGTTTTACTTGCTTGCATGACTCAATGCCTAACCATCTCACCAGAAGATCTATTTCTTCTTTGTAAGAGAAATTAAGATCTGTTATAGCATTTCTGAATGAAGCCCGCCAAGCCCTATAGTTTTCTGGCAGATCATCAAACTGCACAAGTCCCTTTGAAATAATTTCTCGTCTTGCCATATATCTTACCAGATCCGACGTGACTTGGTTGTGAGCTGGAGAGTCTGGGTAGCGATTAACTGGTGGTATCATTCTTGCATCTGATGAGCAAGTATAAATTCCTTTTTCCACTGGAGGCATAGGATAGCTGTAGCAGTCAGGTGGATCTATGCAGTGGTGTGGAGTGTCAAGTCGCTTGCTGTCCATCGCAGGGTCTTCCCTGAAGATCTGACCGCTGGAGTTTCTCATTGGAGGGGCATAAAATGATAGGTCTGCAGTGAAGGGAGGGTCTTGACAAGAGGCGTTCTGCTGCTGTGAACTTGTCTGAAGTGGAAAGCGTGTGCTGCTGTGTGGGTACTTGTTTCCATCTTCTGAGATTGGATCAGGTTGATGGAGTATCTGTGAATGTTCTCTCACATATTCTTCAGTACGCTGTATAGCAGTTTCTTGCTTTAAGTCAAGCTGGATGTCTTGTTTGTCGCTTGTGTCATCATCCGTTTCTAATGCAGCCTCTAATACTTGTGCTTTTGCAGTTGCTGCAGCTGCTGACTTTTTCAAACTGAGGACTTCTAGTGAAGCTTCTATACGTGCCTTTTCTTGCTTTATCTTTGCTTCTTCTTCTGCAAATACTATTTGTGCTTTCATGGCCTCTGCTTCGGCTCTGGCTAGCGCTGCTGCTTCAGAAGCACGAGATCGATGTGAGAGTCTGGATGAGCGTGACACTCTGGATCTGGTCTTCTGTGAAACTTCAGACATCTTTGTGTTGCTAGGTGTGGGTCTGTGTGAGACAGTAACTTCAGTCCCTCTGAAGTAGAAGCTGTGGCTGCACTGCGATGCTGTGTAGTGCTGCTGTACACGGATTAAGCGCTGATCATGCTTGCATTGCTCTATCGCATTCAAGGGCCGTCTCCGTTAAAGCCGTTGTTTTACTGTCCTGTTCCCCTTATTGTGAAGAATAATTCGACAGGTAGTTTACTCGCCCTTCAATCACCACACTGTTAAAGTTCCGGTAACTTGTTTAATGTGTATGATCAAAAGAAGTGGTAGAACTGTGAATACAGACAAAGCATAGTATCAGACCATACATGCAATGCAGGAGTGTGGATTAATACAATAACGCATACATCAAAGAACAGTGATGCATAAGAATACACTATGGAGCATCTGACATAAAATGCGTCTGCAGATGAGAGAACTATAGCATCATGGCAACTACACAGATCTAGGAGCATGTGACAGGAATCTACTAACATAGATTAGCTAATACCTAACTATAAAGCTCTAACATAATGCATGTATACAACAAAATATGCATCCTACACTGCAGATATAAGTAAATGATAAGGTTTGACATACCAACGATGCTTGGATGGCGTGGATGAAGGATAGATGCATGTGGATGCAACAGTACAGTGTGAATCTAGGAAATATGACTGCTGGAATAAAGAACAACCTGCTTCCTGATCACAGAGAGTCTACTTCCTGCAGTGTCACATGACCTCAGGACAGAACAGAAAAGAACAAAGCAGTCTTAAAGGTGTCCACTAGGGGGAGCAGAATTCAGCAATGTAGATTAACATAATCTGGCTGTGGACAGACAGCACACATGTCATCAGGCCCTTTGTTAGTCAAACGTATCCCCCACTGTCAGTCCCTTCGGGATCCATGCCTCATTCATCTTAATGAAGGTGAGGTAATCAACACTTTTTTGACCGAGGAGACTTCTTTTGTCAGTGACAATGCCTCCTGCTGCACTGAAGGTCCTTTCTGACAGGACACTTGAAGCGGGGCAGGCCAGAAGTTCTATTGCAAACTGGGATAGCTCAGGCCACAGGTCAAGCCTGCACACCCAGTAGTCAAGGGGTTCATCGCTCCTCAGAGTGTCGATATCTGCAGTTAAGGCGAGGTAGTCTGCTACCTGTCGGTCGAGTCGTTCTCTAAGCTGGATCCCGAAGGGCTGTGGCGATGTGTAGTGCTGAAAAAGCTCTGCATGTCCTCCATCAACAACACATCTGTAAAGCGTCCTGTCCTTGCCGCCGTGGTCGTGGTAGGAGGAGGATTACTTTCACCTCTTCCCCTGTTAGATTCCCGTTGTGCTGTGACATCCCCCTTATAAGCCCCTTATAAGCTGTGTAAAGCATATTTTTTAGTTTTGTTTTGAACTGCTGCATCCTTTCTGACTTTCGGTAAGTTGGTAACATTTCCGCCACTTTCTGCTTATACCGGGGGTCTAGTAGCGTGGCCACCCAGTACAGGTTGTTCTCCTTCATCCTTTTTATACGAGATCCCTCAACAGACATGACATCATGAAAGACCCCATTTGCACAAGGTTGGATGCCGAGCTACTTATTTCCCGTTCCTCGTCCTCACTGATGTCATTGACGGTCTGTTCTTCACCCCAGCCACGTACAACACCACGGGTCCCAGATAGGTGACAACAACGAGCACCCTGGTATGCCTGCTGTGATTGGTCTTCCTCCTCCTCAAAGCCACATTCCTCCTCTGACTCCTCTTCCTCACACTCCTCTTCCAGCGTTGCCGCAGGTCCAGCAAGCGATGATGACAAAGCTGTTTCTGGTGGTGATGGTGACCACAACTCTTCCTCTTCACGCTCATCTACAGCCTGATCCAGCACTCTTCACAGGGCACGCTCCAGGAAGAAATCAAATGGGATGAGGTTGCTGATGGTGCCTTCGGTGCGACTGACTAGGTTTGTCACCTCCTCAAAAGGACGCATGAGCCTACAGGCATTGCGCATGAGCGTCCAGTAACGTGGCAAAAAAATTCCCAGCTCCGCAGAGGCTGTCCTAGCACCCCGGTCATACAAATACTCGTTGACGGCTTTTTCTTGTTGGAGCAGGCGGTCGAACATTAGGAGTGTTGAATTCCAACGTGTCGGGCTGTCGCAAATCAAGCGCCTCACTGGCATGTTGTTTCGGCGCTGAATGTCTGAAAAGTGCGCCATGGCCGTGTAGGAACGCCTGAAATGGCCACACACCTTCCTGGCCTGCTTGAGGACGTCATGTGAGCCTGGGTACTTAGACACAAAGCGTTGTACGATGAGATTCAACACGTGTGCCATGCACGGCACATGTGACAACTTGCCCAAATTCAATGCCGCCAACAAATTGCTTCCATTGTCACACACCACTTTGCCGATCTCCAGTTGGTGCGGGGTCAGCCACTGATCCACCTGTACGTTCAGGGCAAACAGGAGTGCTGGTCCGGTGTGGCTCTCTGCTTTCAGTCAAGTCAACCCCAAGACAGCGTGACACTGTCGTATCCGGGATGTGGAATAGCCCCTGGGGAGCTGGGGGGATTCAGTTGATGTGCAGCCAGACGCCGCAGCAGAGGAGGTTATGGAAAAGGATGGAGTAGGAGGAGTAGAGGAGGTGGCAGTAGGCCTGCATGCAAGTCGTGGCGGTGTCACCAACTCCGCTGCAGAGACACGCATTCCATGCTTGTCAGCCGTCAGCAGGTTGACCCAATGCGCAGTGTAGGTGATATACCTGCCCTGACCGTGCTTTGAAGACCAGGTATCAGTGGTCAGATGGACTCTTGCCCCAACACTGTATGCCAGAGATGCCATGACTTCCTTTTCAATCACTGAGTAGAGGTTTGGGATTGCCTTTTTTGAAAAAAAAAATTCGTCCGGGTACCTTCCACTGTGGTGTCCCAATAGCGACAAATTTTTTGAAGGCCTCAGACTCCACCAGCTGGTATGGTAAAAGCTGGCGGGCTAAGAGTTCCGTCAAGCCAGCTGTCAGACGCCGGGCAAGGGGGTGACTCTGGGACATTGGTTTCCTACGCTCAAACATTTCCTTTACAGACACCTGACTGTGGGCAGATGAGATGGAACTGCTGAAGGTGAGAGGCGGAGTGGCGGGTGGTTGAGAGGGGGCAAGGAGGACAGCAGTGGTTGACGTGGCTGAAGATGCTGGACCAGGAGGAGGATGGTGGCTTTGAGGTTGTGTGCTGCTTCTACTCGTCATCATATGTTGATCCCATAGGCGTTTGTGATGTGCGATCATGTGCCTTCGCAAAGCAGTTGTACCTAGGTGGGTGTTGGATTTCCCACGACTCAGTTGCTTTTGGCACAGGTTGCAAATGGCATCGCTGTTGTCAGAGGCAGACACACAAAAAAAATGCCACACTGCTGAGCTTTGCAATGACGGCATTCTGGTGGTGGCAGCAGCATGTGTTGATTGGCGTGCTGTCTGGCTGACCCCGTGTGCCGATACATGCTGTCTGACTGTGCCACTAGCTCCTTGCGATGACCTCCCCCTGCTTCCAACTCGTCTCCTCCTTCTCTCTGTCTCCCCTTCTGAACTTTCCCCCTCTTCTTCTTCTCTTCGAGCAGGCACCCACGTGGCATCCACGGACACATCGTCATCATCAACCACTTCACTTGTATCTGACTCCTCAGCAAAGGAAGCAGCAGCGGGTACAACATCATCATCATTATCACACTGTACGTCCATGTGTGTAATGCTGCCTGACTGAGACATATCCCCGTTATCTCCATCCTCTGGCAATAATGGTTGCGCATCACTAATTTCATCCAAATGATGTGTAAATAACTCCTCTGAGGGATCAAGTGAAGCGGCTGTGGTGGTAGTGGTGGTGGTGGCGGCGGGCGGGAGAGTGGTAACTTGAGAGCAGGTGACCAAAGCTGATCTGGAGGAGGATGGTGCGTCAAGGTTCTTAGCGGAAGCTGTTGAAGATTGGGTGTCCTGTGTAAGCCAGTCAACTATTTTCTCAGAATTTTTTGGGTTCAGGGTACGTGGCCTCTGAACACTGGGCATTATTCCAGGGCCAGTGGAAATCACAGCACCACAAACACGACGGCCCCTGCGGCGTGGCCTGCCTCTGCCTGTCATTTTTTATTAGATAAGTGTTACTATGCGTGCAAGGTACTGTGCCACCCTATATAAGTGGTGGGCAGTGGGCACAGTACAGTCTGTGTGGGCCTGACACACACGGGCTTGCAAATGGGTTTAGATCACAGAAAAAAATTAAATAGAATTTTTTTTTTCTGCGAGGTATTTGTGAGTAAATGACACCCTGTAACGGTATAAGTGGAGGTCTAGCCACTAGCCAGTGGCCACAATACAGTCTGTGTGGGCCTGACACACACGGGCTTGCAAATGGGATTAGATCACAGAAAGAAATTAAATAGAATTTTTATTATCTGCGAGGTATTTTCTGTCACACCCTGTATGAATGGTGTGCACACACTACTGTCTGTGACTGAGCCTGCAGCCTCTCACACACGGGCAGGGAACTGCAATATATGTATATATAAAAAAAAAAGCAGACTGATGTACCAGCCCTGAAAAAGGCTTTTTGGGGTGCTGTCAGGACGCTGTCCTTACAGCAGATGAGTCTGTGGACACAGAACACTGCCCTAGCTAACGCTTTCCCTATTAAATCAGCAGCAGCAGCACTTTCCCTCCTTTCACTGAGAATGCAGCTTCCGAATGAATCTAAGATGGATGCTGTCTGGGAGGGAGGGTCTGCTGCTGATTGGCTGGAATGTGTCTGCTGACTGTGAGGTACAGGGTCAAAGTTTACTCAATGATGTATAGGGGGCGGACTGAACATCGCATATGTTCGCCCGCCGCGGCGAACGCGAACAAGCTATGTTCGCCGGGAACTATTCGCCGGCGAACTATTCGGGCCATCTCTATATAGCACCCGATGACGCCTTCCAGCCAGCCAATCACTGTAATGCCAGTAACTAACATGGCTATGGCATTACAGTGAAGAGCAGTACTTACCTGCACGTTTATTGGCTGTGTAGCAGCCAACAAACGTGCGGGGAGGAGACTCGAGCACATGCGGTATTCGTCTGAACTAGTGCTCGATCAACACTAATAATAAAGTATTATCCAAATAATAAACACAGGCAGGTTTTAATGCATTTTTTTTTTTTTTTTTTTTTTTTTTTTTTTAGCAAAAGCCAGGATTAGTTTCAAATTAAATGGGAAATACAAAGAAAGGACTTGTACTTCTTCCTGCTGGATCTACTTCTGAATTTGGCTTAAAAACTGCAACAAAAACCACCCATATGTTTTCAGATGAATAGGAAGTTTATAGATTTACATCTACATAATGGTTTGAACACAAAAACTCATTAAATGTATTTTTACTCCTAACAGGAAATCCCAGTAAGAATTTTGATCGAGACTTCATGTTATCTCTAGATCATAAAAAAGAAAATAAAGATATCATTCAGCGCTCTTCAGGTCAAAGGCTAATTTCTTGTAATGTCCATCCAGGACATCACAGTGCAGATCTATCATATAATCCTGCTAATCATGAAGAACCTTCTCCTGACCAATTAAATATTGTTACCCCAAGTTCCAAGAAGAAAAAGGGTTTTCAGTGTGGGGAATATGCAAAACATTCTACACACAGAAGAGTTCACACAGAAGAGAAATTATATTTATGTCCAGAATGTGGAAAATATTTTATATATAAATCACAACTTGTTAAGCATGAGAGAAGTCACACAGGAGAGAAGCCGTATCCATGTTCAGAATGTGGGAAATGTTTTATATATAAATCACAACTTGTTAAGCATGAGAGAAGTCACACAGGAGAGAAGCCATATCCATGTTCAGAATGTGGGAAATGTTATATATATAAATCACAACTTGTTAACCATGAGCGAAGTCACACAGGAGAGAGGCCGTATCCATGTTCAGAATGTGGGAAATGTTTTATTTCTAAAGACAACCTCAAGGTTCATGAAAGAACTCACACAGGTGTGAAACCATATTCATGTTCAGAATGTGGGAAGTGTTTTACAAATAAATCAAATCTTGTTATACATCAGAAAATTCATACTGAAGAGAAGCAATATTTATGTTCAGAATGTGGGAAATGTTTCATCAAAAAATCCAATCTTGTTACACATCAGAGAGTTCACACAGGAGAGAAGCCGTATTCGTGTTTGGAATGTGGGAAATGTTTTATAAGAAAATCTAATCTTGTTACACATCAGAGAATTCACACAGGAGAGAAGCCGTATTCATGTTCGGAATGTGGGAAAGGTTTTATCAAAAAATCTAATCTTGTTACACATCAGAGAATTCATACAGGAGAGAGGCCATATCCATGTTCAGAATGTCATAAATCTTTTACAGATAAATCGCATCTTGTTAAACATCAGAGAATTCACATACTGTAGCAGAGAAGCCATTTTTGCCTGTGGAAAATGTTTTTCAAGGACATTAAATTTTGAAACACATTAGAGAATTCACACAGATAAGAAACCGAGAAATCTGCAAGTGGGAAAGATTTTGTGACTTTTAGGTTAAATTTTGCAATATTTAATGAGTTTTGGCACTCTCACTCCACTCAAAAGTGGAGTGAAAAGTAGATTGGTATTAGAGATTAGAACAGTGTTATGTCTCAGTTATGCTGTGCTACTAGTTTCATCTCCACCACAGGCAACCACCTGGAATATTCTCACTAAGAGTAGCTAAACCACATCGCACTTGCGTCATAATTAAAAAAAAAACTGAGAGCCACTTCATAAATTAGGTGCAGCAACACAAGACTTAAACAGTTGTATAAGCATTAGGTTTGTTGTGTAATACAAAAGAAAGGTAATACAAGGGAATAATACAGAAAAATGTATTTCATCTTTCTACAGAGCAAAATAAAGTCAGACTTAAGAACTAATAAAACATGTCCTTGCACTACCCTTGTTTTGTGGGGAAGAGGTGCTTAGAAGGCAAAAAGGAAAGTCCACTCTTCCCACTATGTCAACAAATGAAGTTATACAGCCCTTCACTTAACATTAAAAACATAAGCCCTCATCAAATTATCTTCTCGTAACTCAGTGCGACCATCCATTGTATTCTACTCTGATTAAAATAATAAAACATTTGAACAATATCCACTATTTTGTACTGCTTTATTTCCCAGATTGTTTCAAGGCAATTTCTTAACGATTTTACTAATTTTAGGCAAAAAATCATATTTTCAATTGGTTTTATTACAAATGTGTAGCCGTTTCATTTTGATTCTAGCATATGTCTTCTTGGTAGAATCTGCTGTAGACTAGAATTAGGTGTTCATAAGTGCAGCTGAATGCCCTGGTCAACCTCCAGGCCTGAAAGTTGAATTTCTAGAAATCTGGGCAATGCTGAATACCCTGAGATACCAGATTCTGACCTGAAAGAAGTCTCCAATATTCCCATCAGCTCTTCTGAATGAGTTGGGAAAACCATGACTTCGTCAGCCAGAACAATATGACGGCTATTACTTTGGCTAGATCTTGCCTAGTTTTCAACAGGAGAGACTATGTAGGCCAGCCTGAACCTCCACTGAATGGACAGAGCAGATTGTCCTCCTGATATAGGGAGCAGAATGTCTCAACTTTGACATTGAACCTTGTGGTCACATGATCTATCTCTGGAACTCCCCATCTGACAGAATACCCACAAACCATGGATTTGCAAAACACAGGCACCATTTGTATGCACCCTGCATTGCTTTGAAGGCCCATGATTTGCAAGATATGGCCAAAGATAGAACATATATTATCTTTTGTACTCAAGATGGTGGCTCACTTCAGGCAGAGTTCTGGATAAGGTGCTGCTAGCCCGGTAGAGGGACACCCACCCTCTTAATGTGAATAATCAAAGCATAATCAAGGTTCGGGCGAGCACTCAGCACTTGTACCACAATATTTAATAGTACATAAAATTTAATTAAATCACAATCAATTCCGCGTATCCAATATAAAAACCACAATTTGCATGCTTTAAAATACAGATAAAATATAATAAGATCAATAGTTGAATGTCCACATAGACTGAATTTTTTAATGGGATGAGTCCCTGTATCCACCACTGTATATACGTGTCTGCACCTTTAAGGATTACTGTGCAGTAGCTTAACTTCTGTGTCCAGTAATATGTATACCATGGAGGTTGATGTTCCAACTTCTGGTTTCTGCACAGTATTCGCGTGCACTGTGTTAGCTGCAGATTCCAATCTGTGCAGCGTAGTTTAACCCAGCTACACTCCTGCTCATAGGAAGTTCAGTCCCCAATTATGTTTAGCAGAGTGTATGCAATAGGGTTATTTATGTTTGGTTGTTACCTCCTGCCCCTTACATAAGATTTTGCAAGTAGTTTTACAAGTGAAGGCTTCTTACCTCCTGTCGGTTAGTGTCCCGTAAGCCTCTATGAGGACGTGCGCGTTGAAGGCGATGTAGGGTGAAGGCAAGCGGCGCGGGGCACTGCCGCCGTCTCGCTCTTCCGTTAGTCCTTTTAACCGAAGTCTCGCGGGATTTGGAGCGCGATCTGTATTCAAACAATGAGGAGCCGTAAATGTGCAGCGCTTTACTCTGCGTCCTGTTTGTTCAAATGTTCCTCTATTTGGATATTAATAGCATGGCCATGCATAAAGGTGCGGAGGTGCTTCTCTCACAGGTGTGCAGCCCAGACGCGTTTCGGGAACTCTCTTTCCCTTCGTCAGTGGTACAGCATCACCTGTCTGCCTCCGCCTTTTATATCCTTGTTGAGCACCAAATCCTGGAATACTGGATTCATTTCAAAAAAAGAATTGCATGCGTTTTTCCATGCGTTTTTTTGTATACATGCGTTTTTCACAGTATTTGTTCTTCATTGCATTCTATATATTGTATGGACCAAATTCTTATTGCAGATTGCCTATATGAGTTATTCCTAGTTAACAAAAGCACCAATATGGGATCATATATTCTATTCTGCGGATACATTCATTCAACAATACTCTTGGTCATTTGACCTCTATATATTCAACATTATTAAAATATTAAATACAATTCATAAATATATAAAAGTGTATAATATGCTCAAATTAAAATTAAAACAGATGAGAGAGAAATATATATGAAATGCACAGTCACGTGTATCGATAAATGCACGATTCTTCATCCAAATGATATCGGACTTGGTCGTGATGTATACGACTGGGAGCCCCCCTCCGAGTCCGCGACTCAGTGTCGATAAACGACCCAACTGAGTCGCAAGAGTCAGAACGGGGGCACCCAGTCTATAAGAACCCGAAGATCTCTAATTCTGCATTTAATCCCACTGGCAACAATGAACCAAACTCATTAATGTGTCAGGATTCTATTCTGGACATCTGTTTGATGAAGTCCCCCCCCCCCCCGCCAGTGCTTTTCCACTTTTTCAAGTGCCATAAACACCAAGCCTGCCGGGTCTTTATTGTGAACATCCTTGTAGTGTTTGGATAGACAGTGTTTGTCATACCCCTTTCTTATGTTGGCTATATGTTCAGCCTTCCTAGTCTGAATCAAGTACAAACCGAATTCCAAAAAAGTTGGGACACTAAACAAATTGTGAATAAAAACTGAATGCAATGATGTGGAGATGGCAAATGTCAATATTTTATTTGTAATAGAACGTAGATGACAGATCAAACGTTTAATCCGAGTAAATGTATCATTTTAAAGGAAAAATACGTTGATTCCAATTTTCACAGTGTCAACAAATCCCAAAAAAGTTGGGACAAGTAGCAATAAGAGGCTGGAAAAAGTAAATTTGAGCATAACGAAGAGCTGGAAGACCAATTAACACTAATTAGGTCAATTGGCAACATGATTGGGTATAAAAAGAGCTTCTCAGAGTGGCAGTGTCTCTCAGAAGCCAAGATGGGTAGAGGATCACCAATTCCCACAATGTTGCGCAGAAAGATAGTGGAGCAATATCAGAAAGGTGTTACCCAGCGAAAAATTGCAAAGACTTTGCATCTATCATCATCAACTGTGCATAACATCATCCGAAGATTCAGAGAATCTGGAACAATCTCTGTGCGTAAGGGTCAAGGCCGTAAAACCATACTGGATGCCCGTGATCTCCGGGCCCTTAAACAACACTGCACCACAAACAGGAATGCTACTGTAAAGGAAATCACAGAATGGGCTCAGGAATACTTCCAGAAACCATTGTCAGTGAACACAATCCACCGTGCCATCCGCCGTTACCAGCTGAAACTCTACAGTGCAAAGAAGAAGCCATTTCTAAGCAAGATCCACAAGCTCAGGCATTTTCACTGGGCCAGGGATCATTTAAAATGGAGTGTGGCAAAATGGTCAGACGAGTCACGATTCGAAGTTCTTTTTGGAAATCTGGGACGCCATGTCATCCGGACCAAAGAGGACAAGGACAACCTAAGTTGTTATCAACGCTCAGTTCAGAAGCCTGCATCTCTGATGGTATGGGGTTGCATGAGTGCGTGTGGCATGGGCAGCTTGCATGTCTGGAAAGGCGCCATCAATGCAGAAAAATATATTCAGGTTCTAGAACAACATATGCTCCCATCCAGACGTCATCTCTTTCAGGGAAGACCCTGCATTTTTCAACAAGATAATGCCAGACCACATTCTGCATCAATCACAACATCATGGCTGCGTAGGAGAAGGATCCGGGTACTGAAATGGCCAGTCTGCAGTCCAGATCTTTCACCTATAGAGCACATTTGGCGCATCATAAAGAGGAAGGTGCAACAAAGAAGGCCCAAGACGATTGAACAGTTAGAGGCCTGTATTAGACAAGAATGGGAGAGCATTCCTATTTCTAAACTTGAGAAACTGGTCTCCTCGGTCCCCAGACGTCTGTTGAGTGTTGTAAGAAGAAGGGGAGATGCCACACAGTGGTGAAAATGGCCTTGTCCCAACTTTTTTGGGATTTGTTGACACCATGAAATTCTGATTCAACATATTTTTCCCTTAAAATGGTACATTTTCTCAGTTTAAACTTTTGTTCCGTGATTTATGTTCTATTCTGAATAAAATATTAGAAGTTGGCACCTCCACATCATTTCATTCAGTTTTTATTCACGATTTGTATAGTGTCCCAACTTTTTTGGAATCCGGTTTGTAGATGACACCGGCAGTATTGCAAGTATGGCAATCTTTAATCTCCCATGTATGGTTATTTTGTGTTGAAGAGATTGTGTTAGTCTTCCTAGATGTAGAATTTACCTTACATGCCATACATTTACCGCATTTAAAAAAGCCCTGGAGGTTCATCCAGGTGCCCAAAATTGTATTCTTGTTTTTCGATATCTTTGGTGTTTTAATCGATGGGGCTATTTTCAAACCTAGATTAGGTGCCTTTGTGAATGTTAATGACGGTGTAACTGGTAGGAGATGGCCTACTTTTTTTATCACTCAGAATGTGGTGCCATTGGGTTTTAATGATTTTCTGTAGCCTCTTGTGGCTACTATTGAATGGGAGGATAATCTTAGTGTTAATGGCTTCACTCTTTTGTATTATTTCTGTCACTGGTTCTTCTCTTGTGAACCAGGTCCTTCTGTCTAATCTCCTGGTTCTCTCTAGTGCAGTGTTGACCACCTGTTCGGGATATTTTCTTTCTATAAACTGATCCTTCATTTTAATTGCTTCTACCTCAAAATCTTGGTCCTGTGTGCAGTTTCTTCTAATCCTGCGAAACTGGCCGAATGGGACATTTATCAGCCAGCTGGGCAGGTGACAGCTTGAAAACTGTATGAAGCTATTCTTAGAAGTAGGCTTTGAAAAAGTATTGCATATGTATCTATTTTCTATTACTTTTATTTTCAAATCCAGAAATTCGGTCTCTTCCTCAATGTTGGCGGTGAATCTCAGATTTAATTGGTTTTGATTAATCTCTTTCAGGAATATTTCCAATTCCTCTCTACTATTTTTCCAAATAATATATATATATAGACGATATCATCTTTATTTGGAAAAAGAGTAGATAGAGTAGACCCTTGTCCGGTCATTCTGATGCAATTAGCCAGATTGCATCGGTGGGAATGCTTGGGGCACATTCACACCGATGCACCCGGTTTCAGGTGTAGGAGGGGGGGGGAATATATATAATATACATGCGTATGGATGCTTGGGGCACATCCATACACATGTATACATTAATATTAGGGACAGACATATCTAGAGGGGGCACATTATTATATAAGGGGGCACAAGCCCCTACATTATAAGGGGGCACAAGCCCCTACATTATAAGGGGGCACGGCTCCCAGGGGGCACATATTTCCCACAGGGGCCACCATGAGCCCCTGAGGATCACCATGGGCAGACGTGCGCAGATGCTGGGCACATCTGCGCACATCGTCCCATGATGCTGTGGTTAATGTATGCACATATATATACCATACATGCCCACACGTGTTTGCAGGCATGCATGGATATATGCATACGTCTCAACCGTTCCTCAATAACTGGAGATCATGAATACTCAAATTTGCGAATTTATGGTAAATATTTGGCCCAAAATTCGTGAAATATCACAAATTCAAATATTGCCTATGCCTCTCTTCACTATATATAAATTTAAAAAATTCCACTCGTTCCACATAAAACAAGCCCTGATGTGTTCATAGAAACATAAAAAATGTATGGCTCTTGGAAAGTGGAGATTAAAACACAAAAACGTCACCATTTTGATAAGGCAAAAGCAAAAGTAAAATCTGTTAAGAGACAGTCAATAGCGACTGCAGCATCAAAGGTGTACCAGACAACTAAGCACCTAAACCAGAGCACGTTCCTCTCATGCTGACTTTGTTCTGGGTGTTTCATCTTTCCTGCTTTCTTATCATCATAGACCTTAACGAGGATTTATAATAAAGAACAAGATATGTCCTTGATATTTTCAGTGCTGGTGTCCTTTGTGTGGACGCAAAGAGAAGAGGAGATACCAAGGGACTTAGCAGTGTTGTTGTAAATCCAGCTTTAGCGTGAGGTAGTAAAACACTTACTGTAACCATCAGTAGCCTCTATGTGTCACGCTCTCTCTGTTCTTCTTGCCCCTCCTCTCTACATAAATTTCTATAGGCTACAACTATGATCCGATTTTTCTGCGGCAAAATAATCAATTTTCATCTCTGTCTCCCTGATCTCAGAATGCACAGTTAAAAATAAATGAATAAATTACTTTGTTCTTAATTCTGAAAATGGGCTGGATGGTAAGGGGTTAAGTTATTGCATTAAAGGCATGCCTAACTAGTATTGAAGGGTCTGATATGCTGGCAGAGGACAGGCCTGATTGTCAGAGAAGATGTGGTTTTCAGATTTCTGAATGTTCTCAGGTCTGGGTTTATGTAATAGAAGTGATCAGTGAATGCAGAACAGAATCCTGGACTTTATTGTCCATCCATTATAAAGTGTTCTACAGAGATTTATAAGGCAGGAGTCACACAGGCAGGCTTTGGAGCCAAAGTCAAAACCTGAACCTGAAAAAATTTCCCGCCAAATAGGAAGGTTAGATTTTTTTTCCCCCCTTCACCTGCGACAGCACCAAGTGAGAAGATCTGTCTCCAGGGACAGTAACCCTACAGCATAAAAAACATCCTGCACGATATGATACACAAATGTGCGGATGTCCCTGGCCATATTATTGAAGAAAACCACTAAAATAAGATAATAATGCACTTAGTAAAGTAGATGCAAGCATTATACATGGACAAAGTCCTTACTCTGATATGATAATATCTGAGACACTTAGTCAATATATTTTGATCAAAACACATCTGAGCCCGCCTACCAAGCGCCAAGGTGGTCTCAGGTCAGGCGGGTCCTACGCTAAACCTTCCTAAGCCATTGGGCTTCTATGTTCAGGAGCGCAGACGCCGCACATATGGTGCACTGCTCCTAGTCACCTCCATGTGCATGAAGCAACCAATGGGAGGAGGAGTAAGCACACCCATATGTACCACCTAATCAAGGCGCTCTATTGGATAGGAAGGGCAAAAGTGCAGAGTAATGCTACTCCTAAGATAAAATAGGTGCGCATTCACACCTGAAGGTGCCACTCCCTCAAGCAAATACCACATAGACAAAAAAAAATTCCACAGAAAAAACTACGATAAAAACATCCTGCACGATATGATACACAAATGTGCGGATGTCCCTGGCCATATTATTGAAGAAAACCACAGAAATAAGATAATAATGCACTTAGTAAAGTAGATGCAAGCATTATACATGGACAAAGTCCTCACTCTGATATGATAATATCTGAGACACTTAGTCAATATATTTTGATCAAACCACATCTGAGCCCGCCTACCAAGCGCCAAGGTGGTCTCAGGTCAGGCGGGTCCTACGCTAAACCTACCTAAGCCTTTGGGCTTTTATGTTCAGGAGCGCAGACGCCGCACATATGGTGTGCTGCTCCTAGTCACCTCCATGTGCATGAAGCAACTGCAGAACCCCTTTAAATCACCGAGATTTGGATGCAGCGTGATCCAGGTCCAGTCGCTGCTCTAATTACACTATAAGAAGATAGACGTTCTTGATGAAACCAGGCCTTGTCCTGGCATGGTACCTCTGGCAAGGGGGGGCTTGAGTGGCCTTCTCTTATGAAAAGCCTGCACTGATATAATGGTGGCTGAGAAATCACAGTCTTTCTATAAAAAAAATTAAATCCTGATGAGATTTGAAATCATGAACTTCCTTGCCTTAACCACTTCAGCCCCCAGTGCTTAAACACCCTGAAAGACCAGGCCACTTTTTACACTTCTGACCTACACTACTTTCACCGTTTATTGCTCGGTCATGCAACTTACCACCCAAATGAATTTTACCTCCTTTTCTTCTCACTAATAGAGCTTTCATTTGGTGGTATTTCATTGCTGCTGACATTTTTACTTTTTTTGTTATTAATCGAAATTTTACGATTTTTTTGCAAAAAAATGACATTTTTCACTTTCAGTTGTAAAATTTTGCAAAAAAAAACGAGATCCATATATAAATTTTGCTCTAAATTTATTGTTCTACATGTCTTTGATAAAAAAAAAATGTTTGGGTAAAAAAAAAAAATGGTTTGGGTAAAAGTTATAGCGTTTACAAACTATGGTACAAAAATGTGAATTTCCGCTTTTTGAAGCAGCTCTGACTTTCTGAGCACCTGTCATGTTTCCTGAGGTTCTACAATGCCCAGACAGTACAAACACCCCACAAATGACCCCATTTCGGAAAGTACACACCCTAAGGTATTCGCTGATGGGCATAGTGAGTTCATCGAACTTTTTATTTTTTGTCACAAGTTAGCGGAAAATGATGATTTTTTTTTTTTTCTTACAAAGTCTCATATTCCACTAACTTGTGACAAAAAATAAAAAGTTCTATGAACTCACTATGCCCATCACGAAATACCTTGGGGTCTCTTCTTTCCAAAATGGGGTCACTTGTGGGGTAGTTATACTGCCCTGGCATTCTAGGGGCCCAAATGTGTGGTAAGGAGTTTGAAATCAAATTCTGTAAAAAAATGACCAGTGAAATCCGAAAGGTGCTCTTTGGAATGTGGGCCCCTTTGCCCACCTAGGCTGCAAAAAAGTGTCACACATGTGGTATCGCCGTATTCAGGAGAAGTTGGGGAATGTGTTTTGTGGTGTCATTTTACATATACCCATGCTGGGTGAGAGAAATATCTTGGCAAAAGACAACTTTTCCCATTTTTTTATACAAAGTTGGCATTTGACCAAGATATTTATCTCACCCAGCATGGGTATATGTGAAATGACACCCCAAAACACATTCCCCAACTTCTCCTGAATACGGAGATACCACATGTGTGACACTTTTTTGCAGCCTAGGTGGGCAAAGGTGCCCAAATTCCTTTTAGGAGGGCATTTTTAGACATTTGGATACCAGACTTCTTCTCACGCTTTGGGGCCCCTAAAATGCCAGGGCAGTATAAATACCCCACATGTGACCCCATTTTGGAAAGAAGACACCCCAAGGTATTCAATGGGGGGCATGGCGAGTTCATAGAAAAAAAAATTTTTGGGCACAAGTTAGCGGAATTTGATTTTTTTGATTTTGTTCTCACAAAGTCTCCCTTTCCGCTAACTTGGGACAAAAATTTCAATCTTTCATGGACTCAATATGCCCCTCAGCGAATACCTTGGGGTGTCTTCTTTCCAAAATGGTGTTATTTGTGGGGTGTTTGTACTGCCCTGGCATTTGAGGGTCTCCGCAGTCATTACATGTATGGCCAGCATTAGGAGTTTCTGCTATTCTCCTTATATTGAGCATACGGGTAATGAGATTTTTTTTTTCCGTTCAGCCTCTGGGCTGAAAGAAAAAAATGAACGGCACAGATTTCTTCATTCGCATCGATCAATGTGGATGAAAAAATCTCTGCCAAAAAAAGAAAAAGGAGGGGAAAGGCATCTGCCAGGACATAGGAGCTCCGCCCAACATCCATACCCACTTAGCTCGTATGCCCTGGCAAACCAGATTTCTCCATTCACATCAATCGATGTGGATGAATAAATCATTGCCGGGATTTTTTTTTTTATATATACAAAGTGTTTGCCAAAGTATATGAACACCGCCACCTCCTCAGCTCATATGCCTCGGCAAACGTATCTTTTACTGCAGAGGAGAAATCTCGTCTTGCAGCGCCGCATACACCGACTTGCGTGTAATCTGACAGCAGCGCAATGCTTCTGTCAGAATGCACATCAGTGCTGCAGCTAGTCAATCGGTTGGTCCACCTGGAAGGTAAAAAAAAGAAAAAACCAGGCCGCAACACAATAATTTTATTAACTTTGGAACAGAACATCTAAACTTTAACTTTTTGAACTGGACATTAACCTTTTTGCTTACTGGTGTTTTTTTTTTTTTACCTTTATAGAACAAACCTCTCCTTCCCCATGGGACAATGTGCAAAGCGCAAATCGCCCAAAGATGTGGCGAAGTACGTTATGCACTTTATCCCAGGTGAAAGGAGACGTTTGCAGCAGCTGTGAGTGAATGGGCCCTAATAGCCCTGTGTGCCTGTCCTGGTGAGATGTGATCCCTATGCTAGGTATACCTGTGTGTGGTACTTCCGGAAACACTCTCCTAAGCGAAGGGCAGGGTGGTCAGGACAGTCAGGACAGAAATAGCGGGTGTCACGCCTTATTCCACTCCTGCTACAGACACGACATTTTTTTCGGGGTGGCAGTTGGGTTGAGGTACCAGCAACGACACTGGGGAAATGTCGCTCGTGTAGACGGCTAACTACACTGGTGGATGGGGCCACGGAACCTCCTGGATAAAGGAGGTTCTCGATGATCTCTTCCTGGAATTTGAGGAAGGATCCTGTTCTCCCAGCCTTACTGTAGAGAACAAAACTATTATACAGCGCCAATTGAATTAAATATACAGACACCTTCTTATACCAGCGTCTGGTTCTGCGGGAAACTAAATAGGGAGCCAACATCTGGTCATTGAAGTCCACCCCTCCCATGAGCGCATTATAGTCGTGGACTGAGAGGGGCTTTTCAATGACACGGGTTGCCCTTTCAATTTGGATTGTCGTGTCTGCGTGAATGGAGGAGAGCATGTAAACGTCACGCTTGTCTCTCCATTTCACCGCGAGCAGTTCTTCGTTACACAAGGCAGCCCTCTCCCCCCTTGCAAGACGGGTGGTTACAAGCCGTTGGGGGAAGCCCACGCGACTAGTTCGCGCGGTGCCACAGGCGCAAATCCGTTCTAGAAACAAATGCCTAAAGAGGGCCACACTTGTGTAAAAATTGTCCACGAATAAGGGTGACACCAAGTCCCAGACTGTCTTCCCACTGCTTCCCAGGTAGTCAGGGCAACCGACCGGCTCCAGGGTCTGATCTTTTCCCTCATAGATCTGAAATTTGTGGGTATAGCCTGTGGCCCTTTCACAGAGCTTATACAATTTGACCCCATACCGGGCACGCTTGCTTGGGATGTATTGTTTGAAGCCAAGGCGCCCGGTAAAATGTATTAGGGACTCGTCTACGCAGATGTTTTGCTCAGGGGTATACAAATCTGCAAATTTCTGGTTGAAATGGTCTATGAGGGGCCGAATTTTGTGGAGCCGGTCAAAAGCTGGGTGGCCTCTGGGACGGGAGGTGGTGTTGTCGCTAAAGTGCAGGAAACGCAGGATGGTCTCAAAACGTGCCCTGGACATAGCAGCAGAGAACATGGGCATGTGATGAATCGGGTTCGTGGACCAATATGACCGCCATTCATGCTTTTTGGTTAGACCCATGTTGAGGAGAAGGCCCAGAAAAATTTTAAGTTCGGAAACTTGGACTGGTTTCCACCGGAAAGGCTGGGCATAATAGCTTCCCGGGTTTGCGGTTATAAATTGTGTGGCATACCGGTTTGTCTCTGCCACGACTAAGTCCAAGAGCTCCGCAGTCAAGAACAGCTCAAAAAATCCCAGGGCCGTACTGATCTGAGCCGTCTCAACCCGAACTCCAGACTGGGCGGTGAAAGGGGGAACTAATGGTGTGGCTGAAGTTGGTGACTGCCAATCAGGGTTTGCCAGCACCTCAGGGATTCTAGGGGCTCTACGGGCCTGTCTGTGCGGTGGCTGCGACGGGGTAACTACTGCACGTGCCACCGTACCAGCTTCAACTGCCCTTCTGGTGCTCGCTACTTCACCATGTTGTACGGCAGTGCTGGTACTAGGTCCAGGGAGGGCTGCGCTGCTGGTGTATGCCTCACCACGTGATCCGGCAGCGACATCCCCACTCTGCTGCTCTTGAAGCGGATCCTGCGTAACCTGTGGTCTAGCGACACGGGGCCGGGTACGCCTGGTGCTGCCAGGGACCTCAACCTCCTCGTCCGAACTTTGGGTCAGAGAGCCACTGCTTTCTACAGGTTCATATTCTGACCCGCTAGATTCGTCAGATGAGGGTTCCCACTCCTCATCCGACTGGGTCAGAATCCTGTAGGCCTCTTCAGAAGAATACCCCCTGTTTGACATTTTGGACTACTAAATTTAGGGGTATTCCCTGAGACTACCCAAGAAAAAAAGCAAGCCTGTCTTACAAAGGGGAGGCTAGCGAAGTACCGGAGGCCGCTGCGGTTGATAAAAAATATCAAAACTGATTTTTTTATCGCCGCAGTGCTTGTAAAGTGAATGTGCAGTGATCAAAAAAAAAATAATTTTGTCACTGCGGTGGGGCGGGCGTGGGTGAACGCACGTGTGGGCGACCGATCAGGCCTGATCGGGCAAACACTGCGTTTTGGGTGGAGGGCGAACTAAAGTGACACTAATACTATTATAGATCTGACTGTGATCAGTTTTGATCACTTACAGATACTATAAAAGTACAAATGCTGATTAGCGATACGCTAATCAGCGAATCAGTGACTGCGGTGCGGTGGGCTGGGCGCTAACCGATCGCTAACTACCTAACCAAGGGGCCTAAACTATCCTAAACCTAACAGCCAATACTAGTGAAAAAAAAAAGTGTCAGTTTACACTGATCACTTTTTGTCTTTCACTAAGTGATTGACAGGGGGCGATCAAGGGGTTAATTTGGATGATGGGGGTGATGGAAGGTGATCAGGGGCTAAGGTGTAGTGTTGGTGGGTACTCACAGTGATGTCTGCTCCTCTGCTGGATCCAACCGACGAAAAGGACCAGCACAGGAGCAGAGAAGCCATATAACAGATCATATTTACTAATATGATCTGTTATCTGGCTTCTGATTTGATTTTTTGAAAATCGCCAGCCTGCCAGCCAATGATCGTGGCTGGCAGGCTGGTGACGAAATACTTCTTTAACTTTTGCCGGCCCGCGATGCGCATGCGCGGGCCGGCAATGCACGAAATCTCGCGTCTCGCGAGAGGACGCACCGGCGCGTCCAGGTAGAATAAAACAACCACCTCCAGGACGCGTCTGTGCGTACAGCGGTCCGGAGGTGGTTAAAAAGAGCCGGTTCAAGTAGATTTAGTGAACCAATGAACTGAAGTCAGTCTGAAGTGTTGAAGGCTTCAACTTGGTCTGGTTCAGACGATTACAAGGGCGGTGATTTGCAGTCTGTAGCGGGCTTGTAGTCCAATATTTATTCTTCTTCTACAGATGAGAAGGATGGTAGGCCTTGTTTTCCAGCTAAAGATACAGAAAAAATCTTAAAGGCTATCAGGTCCACGATGAACAGTGAAGAATTTAAGGGATCTAGACCTGTGCAAGATATGATGTTAGGTGGCCTTGAGAGTCAGCACTGCAGAGATTTTCCGGTGTAGAAAAGTGTTTTAGCACTTATTCAAAAGGAAGTATCCTTTAGAAGAAGTAACCTGTGCTATCTGGAATAAAGCTCCTAAAATTCATGTGGCAATTTCAAATTTCTTGGAAAGTAGCCCTTCCATTTGATGATATGTTTTTTTTTAAATGAGACTGGGAAGCTGCTACCTCATCCTTCAGGCCTAATATTGTGGCAACCCATAAAGATAGGTCTCTTATTGTTTGGCTTTCTGAGCTAGAAAGTCAATTAAAAAATAAATGTTCCAGGAAACAAATCTTAGCCTCCCTCCCATCTATTCAAAGAGCTGTGGATTTTTCTAGTGGATGCTGTAAAGCTAGCTGCTAGTGCGGTATGCCAGACCAAACAGGGGAATTATACGTGAGGTCACGGTGTGAGCGATAGGTGGGCCGAGGGAAATACAGTTCTGGTTACTCACGGTTATGTCGTCCCTGGGCAGGCTCGCATAAGTGAAGAGGAGAACGGCACAAGGATTCTCTGGGGCAAACTCTGGTGTAAGGGACACAGGCCAGATGGTGGTTTGAGGTGCCCTTGATGGTCTGTATTAATGTGCCTATGGCAAGGTCCCTTGTAGTCCTGACGCCAGTACCTTTTGTATGGAGGTACAACCATTTACTGTAGTGTTAATTGAGGAACTTGAGACTGAGACAAGAAGGATGAAATCCAGGGTGGAACTTTACTGAAGATAAATCCTGGTAACAGTACATCCAAGTAATAACAGTCTCTTGGTACAGCCAGATATTAAATACAGCCTCTCATGCATGTGGGGGGGAGGGGGGGGAGAATGCAAGTCCTTAGTGGAAACAGGCTCTTTGTAATGAATGTGACAGCTACTGCTTCAGACTAGGCTTATGAAGTATGAAAGTCTTAAACTGGTAAAAACTCCGGCCTTATTCTAACCTTGGTTGAAGGTGCTTTTCTGAATCCTTGAACCTCTATTCCAGTGTTGTTCTGACAGTTGGCCTAAACTGTCCTCAGGGTTTAAACTGGTGGTGAGGATGCCTGAAGCTGTCTCCTACCCCTGGTACAAAGGTGCCTAGTAAGCCCTCAAGTAATGGCTGTCCTGCTGATCCTTTGTCTTCAATAAATTGTAGTAATCCACTCCTATAGATCGCTCCCCCCCCCCCCTTCCCGAGGAGCGATCTATAGGAGTGGATTGCTCATGCTCACCTCTAGGTAGAATAGTTGCAGGCTTGAAATCCTGGACTGTGGAGCCGACCGGCCTTTCGTTTGCGCTGTGACACTGTTGCCACACTTGCGGTTGCTGTGAGAGCATGCGATGGCAGTGTCTCGGCTTTCTGGGTGATTGCCGGGACATGGTTGCCACGCATGCTGTTGCCAGTGGTAACGTGTGGTTTAGTATGCTTGTGTGTGCACTTCCCCTTTAAGTTGTAGCCTTCCTCTGTCTGGTGCTGTAAGGGTTAACTCCCTGACTGGGTGTGGTCACTTGGCTTTTATCTTCTGTGGTTTCCTGGCTGGAGTCAGTGGTACTTCAGCTGTCGTTGTTGCTGGAGCTCTGCTCCAGTCCAGGGTTTTCCATATGTCCAGTGAGGGCCACCCTTGTGGTCATAGATGTTGATGTTCTTATGGTGTCTCCTTCCCTTCTTATGTTTTGGTTTGCGTGGGTTATGTTCAGGGTGTTGTATGTTTTGTGTGGTGTTACATGGCTGGTGATGTTTGGTGTCCAGCATGTTTGCTAGACATTCCCTTGTCTCATGTTTATTGCAGCTATGAGTGTCCTGGGTTCCTGTGTGGTTTGCGGTCTGTGCTGTGTCCTTTAATGTCGGTGTGGACAGCAGCACTAGTGCACGGGTTCCATTCAGTGTGTCTGTGGCAGGTAAGTGTGTTATGGGTTTCGCTTACCTGCCATCTCCATATGCTGTATGTGTTCCCCTCTCCTTGCAGCCTGGCCTCAGATAGACTCCTGTTCCTCCATGACTGGGATGAACAGGTCGTCTCTTCCCTGCTCCTTGGTGAGGGATTACCAGGGTGACTTAGGGTCTCTAGGAATCCTGAGTATGAGTCGTCCTACCATCTGGGTCCGCTCATACGGTGAAGAGTCAGGGAGAGGATTAGGGACGCTGTAGGAGGTGACCTGCTCCCTTTTTACTACTTTTGGCCAGGCTGATCCCCTTTTTACCCTTTGACACCGCACGGTGGGGGGTTTCCCCCACTCCCCATCGTGACAGTATGACCACAAAGGGTCCTTGCTTGGCGCCTTCGAAAGAGGGCCCAGCATGTGTCGCCTGCCATTTTCTGGGGCACATGCTTATCCTCCGGAGGGAGGGTGAAAGGTGAGATGCTGTTAACAGTGTGGTTCCCTGTGACAGTTGGTTGCAGTTGGTGTGAACCGTCACTGGTGTTTGCGTTTCTCCTCCTCCATTTCTCAGTGGTTCAGGTGCTTGTGTTGTGTGCTGGATGCATTCCTGTGGTGTACTGGTTGGGGATGCATGCTGGCAGCGACCTGGTGTGAACCATGTCTGGGGTGGACGCATCGTTCAGTGCGGTTTCTCTGGGCTGTTTGGTGGCTGGTGCCCTGGTTCCTTTGTGTTGCTCCAGGGGCTGGCGGCAGTCTTAGAGAGACATCCTTGCTCTGACGCTGAATCTTCTTACTTCCCCTTGTCCATGTCTCAGTGGTTTTGTCATTTGTGTTGTGTGCTGGCTGCATTCCTGTTGTGTACTGGCTGTGTGCTGGTTGGGAATGCTTGCTGGCAGCGACCTTGTGTGAACTGGGTCTGAGGTGGACACAGTGTTCAGTGCGGTCTCTCTGAGCTGTATGGTGGCTTGCTGCCTGGTTTCTAGGTGGTTCCGGAGGCTGCCAGCAGTCTTTTAGAGACTTCCTTGCACTGACACTGATCCTGTTACTGTCCCACCGCCCTGTTGTTTTTTTGGGGTTTTCTGTATAGTTCCCTTTTTTTGTTGGCCTTGACGGGTGGGAGTGTCATGGCCTTTGGTTTGCGCTGTGAAACTGTTGCCACACTTGCGGTTGCCCGCGGCAACAGGTTGCTGTAAAAGCATACGGTGGCAGTGTCTCGGCCTTCTGGGTGATTGCCGGGACATGGTTGCCACGCATGCTGTTGCCGGTGGTAACGTGTGGTTTAGTATGCTTGTGTGTGCACTTCCCCTTTAAGTTGTAGCCCCCCTCTGTCTGGTGCTGTAAGGGTTAAATCCCTGACTGGGTGTGGTCACTTGGCTTTTATCTTCTTTTGGTTTCCTGGCTGGAGTCAGTGGTACTTCAGCTGTCGTTGGTGCTAGAGCTCTGCTCCAGTCCAGGGTGTTCCATCTGTCCAATGAGGGCTACCCTTGTGGTCATAGATGTTGATGTTCTTATGGTGTCTCCTTACCTTCTTATGTTTTGGTTTGCGTGGGTTATGTTCAGGGTGTTGTATGTCTTGTGTGGTGTTACATGGCTGGTGATGTTTGGTGTCCAGCATGTTTGCTAGACATTCCCCTGTCTCATGTTTATTGCAGCTATGGATGTCCTGGGTTCCTGTGTGGTTTGTGGTGTCCTTTAATCTTGGTGTGGATAGCAGCACTTGTGCACAGGTTCGATTCAGTGTGCCTGTGGCAGGTAAGTGTGTTATGTATGTGTTCCCCTCTCCTTGCAGCCTGGCCTCAGATAGAGACTCCTGTTCCTCCATGACTGGGATAAACAGGTAGTCTCTTCCCGGCTCCTTGGTGAGGGATTACTAGGGCGATTTAGGGTCTCTAGGAATCCTGAGTATGAGTCTTCCTACCATCGGGGTCCGCTCATACGGTGAGGAGTCAGGGAGAGGATTAGGGACGCTGTAGGAGGTGACCTGCTCCCTTTTGGCCAGGCTGATCCCCTTTTTACCCTTTGACACTGCACGGTGGGGGGTTTCCCCCACTCCCCATCGTGACACCGACAGGGACAGAGCCGAGAGGCTGTGAATAGGCCTCCCTCCAGGTATACAGCTACATTTCTGCTGCTTTCTGACTAAGCTTCATGAGTGAACTGGACTGCTCTCAGCTCTACTCTGCACTGAACTGGTCTGTTCTAGAAAGAACTGCCTAACTAGGTCTGAGCTAAGCTATATATATATATATATTACACTGACACTGCCCCATCTTGTGGAGAAACAAGTGTAGTGCACCCTAACTAGGCCTGTGTAAAGGATCTTGCATGTACAAATCACATTGTGACATGGGAGAATATGACTTGAGATGAAATACAGCATACAGGCATAATATAAGACATTAAGACCCAATAAAAACAAGATTGCAGTGCCCACTGCCACGTAGTGGGACACTGCACTAGGGCTTCTGCTCTTTCAAATTCTGCATGCAGAGTACTGTGGCAGAAAAATTTGGGTAGTGACCTCTCATCTAAGAGTAGGCTGTGTGAAGTTCCATTCTAGGGTGAATATATTTTTGGCCCAGCAGTAGACAAGCTTTTGGAGAAAGCTTCTGAGATTTCAATTATTTTCCTCCTCCCATACTAGATTCAGATGTTCCTTTTAGTCCTTTAGGAAATTTAGGGATTTGGAAGGGAAGGATGAAAATTATAGTTGGAAGTCCTCCAAAAAGCTGGGGGTTTGGGCTTCTTCATCAATCGCTACTCTTCTTCCCTGTTTGTACTCTTCCAAGGGGTTAATAGAGGGAAGGCTGCCTCAAAATGTTCAGGTGCCAGATCGATTTACATTGACCATCTCTTTAGCATACCTTTCTTCAGGTCAGTATCCTGGTATCCTTAGAGCCCATTCCACGAGGGCAGTGGCTGCCTCCTGGATAGAAAGGGCACCAGCCTCTATTGAAGATATCTGCAATGCCTCAACTTGGTCTTCTCATTCAACCCTTTTTAAACACTATAGACTGGACCCTAACTCTCCTGATCTATCCTTTGGTACAAAGGTCTTGCAAGATATCTCCCCACCCTAGTAAGTGGTCTGGTTCCTCTGTAAATCACTGGCTTGGTGCTGTCGTAGGTGAAGGGAAAAATGATAATTACTCTTACCAGTAATTGGATTTTCCAGAACCCAAAACAACACCCTTCCTTATTCCCTCCCTTGATTTCGGGGGTTTCTTTTTCGGTGTTCTATTCGCAGGTGTGACATGTATAAAAAAAATAAAAAATACCTAACCTCTTGGCGGAGTTTCCTCTCATGCTCTATAATCCACAATGAGATGGAAGGAGTTTCTCTGCCTTTTTAAGCTGTAGATTTCCTGTCCCTGAAGGTGGATCATCTCTTTTGGGGCTGTCGTTGATTCTGGAATATCCAACTAGCAGTAGGAGTAATTATCATTATCTTCTTCATAGTGTGAAAAAAAACCCACCAAATCTGTTTTTACTTCCAGTAAGAATTTTGTCAGAAACTTCATGTTAGTTCTAGATTATAAATTAGAAGATGAAGATATCCTGCAGAGTTCTTCAGAAAAAAACCTCATTCGTTGTAATGTATATCCAGGACTTCATGGTATAGATCTATCATATAATCCCACTAATCACGAAGAACCTTCTTCTGACCGATCACAGATTGTAACCACAAGTTCCGGGCACAAAGGGGGTAAAAGGTTTCAGTGTGGGGAATGTGGAAAACAGTTTACAAGAAGATCAAATCTATATATACACAGAAGAATTCACACAGGAGAGAAGCCATGTTCATGCAGAGAATGTGGGAAATGTTTTACATATAAATCAGAACTTGTTAGGCATGAGAGAAGTCACAAAGGAGAGAAACTATTTACATGTTCAGAATGTGAGAAGTGTTTTACAAATATATCTGATCTTGTTATGCATGAAAGAATTCACACAAGAAAGAAGCTGTATTTATGTGCAGAATGTGGGAAATGTTTTATACATAAATCCAAACTTGTTAAGCATGAGAGAAGTCACACAGGAGAGAAGCCGTATTCGTGTTCAGAATGTGGGAAATGTTTCCTTTCTAAAGACAACCTCAAGGTTCATCAGAGAATTCACACAGGAGAGAAACCATATACATGTTCAGAATCTGGGAAATGTTTTGTATGTAAATCAGAACTTGTAAATCATGAGAGAATTCACACAGGAGAGAAGCCATATTCATGTTCAGAATGTGGGAAATGTTTTACAAATAAATCAGACTGTAATAAACATAAGCGATATCACACTGGAGAGAGGCCATATTTATGTCCAGAATGTGGGAAGTGTTTTACAAATATATCAGATCTTATTATGCATGAGAGAATTCACATAGGTGAGAAGCGATATTCATGTTCAGAATGTGGGAAATGTTTTACTCAAAAGTCCAGTCTTCTTAAACATGAGAAGATTCACACAGGAGAGAGGACTTACTCATGTTCAGAATGTGGTAAATGTTTTATCAGAAACGCAGATCTTGTCACACATCAGAGGATTCACATGGGGGAGAGACCTTTTTCATGTTCTAAATGTGGAAAATGTTTTACAGATCAATCAGGTCTTGCTAATCATCAGCGATATTACACAGGAGAGAAGCCATTCGCATGTTCAGAATGTGGGAAATGTTTTATTTATAAATCACAACTTGTTAAGCATGAAAGAATTCACACAGGAGAGAAGCCATATTCCTGTTCAGAATGTGGGAAAGGTTTTATCAAAAAATCTAATCTTGTTATACATCAGAGAATTCACACAGGAGAGAAGCCATTTTCATGTACAGAATGTGAGAAATGCTTTAAAGACAAGTCACATCTTGTTAGACATCAGAGAATTCACATGGCAAAGAAGAAACCATAGCCCACATTTACTAATCTCAAGGATGGGGCTAGCTTATATCGGCTGCCTAGTCCTGTCACAGGGGTAATCCATGGAGGAAAATGATCAATTGTCCTGATGGACCTTGCTTCTCTCTTACTGTATTCATACCTCCACCCACACTGCAGGGAATCCAGAGGACACAGTGAAGAAGGAAGGACTCCCCATGTGGACTTTAATTGTATATTTATTACCCTTTAATGTTGAATAATACAATAGAAAGATAATAAATGGAAATAAAAATCTGTAAAAAACTGTCCTTTCTGTCTTTATACAGAGCAAATAAATCAAATCAGACTAAAGGCTATGGACAACTTTGGGACAACTTTTGATGATTGCATTTTACTAATTTTGGCTTAAAAAGATTAAAATAGACAAATCGCCAGGACCGGATGGCATACACCCCCGTATCCTAAGGGAATTAACCACCTCCGGACCGCCTAACGCAGGATCGCGTTCCGGAGGTGGCAGCGCTGCGCACAGTCACGCATATACGCGTCATCTCGCGAGACGCGAGACTTCCTGTGAACGCGCGCACACAGGCGTGCGCGCTCACAGGAACGGAAGGTAAGAGAGTTGATCTCCAGCCTGCCAGCGGCGATCGTTCGCTGGCAGGCTGGAGATGTGTTTTTTTTAACCCCTAACAGGTATATTAGACGCTGTTTTGATAACAGCGTCTAATATACCTGCTACCTGGTCCTCTGGTGGTCCCCTTTGTTTGGATCGACCACCAGAGGACACAGGTAGCTCAGTAAAGTAGCACCAAGCACCACTACACTACACTACACCCCCCCCCCCCGTCACTTATTAACCCCTTATTAGCCCCTAATCACCCCTGATCACCCCATATAGACTCCCTGATCACCCCCCTGTCATTGATTACCCCCCTGTCATTGATTACCCCCCTGTAAAGCTCCATTCAGACGTCCGCATGATTTTTACGGATCCACTGATAGATGGATCGGATCCGCAAAACGCATCCGGACGTCTGAATGAAGCCTTACAGGGGCATGATCAATGACTGTGGTTATCACCCCATATAGACTCCCTGATCACCCCCCTGTCATTGATTACCCCCCTGTCATTGATTACCCCCCTGTAAAGCTCCATTCAGACGTCCGCATGATTTTTACGGATCCACTGATAGATGGATCGGATCCGCAAAACGCATCCGGACGTCTGAATGAAGCCTTACAGGGGCATGATCAATGACTGTGGTGATCACCCCATATAGACTCCCTGATCACCCCCCTGTAAAGCTCCATTCAGATGTCCGCATGATTTTTACGGATGCACTGATACATGGATCGGATCCGCAAAACGCATCCGGTCGTCTGAATGAAGCCTTACAGGGGCATGATCAATGACTGTGGTGATCACCCCCCTGTCATTGATTACCCCCCTGTAAAGCTCCATTCAGATGTCCGCATGATTTTTACGGATGCACTGATAGATGGATCGGATCCGCAAAACGCATCCGGACGTCTGAATGAAGCCTTACAGGGGCATGATCAATGACTGTGGTGATCACCCCATATAGACTCCCTGATCACCCCCCTGTCATTGATCAACCCCCCTGTCATTGATCACCCCCCTGTCATTGATTACCCCCCTGTAAAGCTCCATTCAGACGTCCGCATGATTTTTACGGATGCACTGATAGATGGATCGGATCCGCAAAACGCATCCGGACGTCTGAATGAAGCCTTACAGGGGCATGATCAATGACTGTGGTGATCACCCCATATAGACTCCCTGATCACCCCCCTGTCATTGATCACCCCCCTGTCATTGATCACCCCCCTGTCATTGATCACCCCCCTGTCATTGATCACCCCCCCTGTCATTGATCACCCCCCCTGTCATTGATCACCCCCCTGTAAGGCTCCATTCAGATATTTTTTTGGCCCAAGTTAGCGGAATTATTATTTTTTTTTCTTACAAAGTCACATATTCCACTAACTTGTGTCAAAAAATAAAATCTCACATGAACTCACCATACCCCTCACGGAATCCAAATGCGTAAAATTTTTTAGACATTTATATTCCAGACTTCTTCTCACGCTTTAGGGCCCCTAGAATGCCAGGGCAGTATAAATACCCCACATGTGACCCCATTTCGGAAAGAAGACACCCCCAGGTATTCCGTGAGGGGCATATTGAGTCCATGAAAGATTGAAATTTTTGTCCCAAGTTAGCGGAACGGGAGACTTTGTGAGAAAAAAATAAAAAATATCAATTTCCGCTAACTTGTGCCAAAAAAAAAAAATTTCTATGAACTCGCCATGCCCCTCATTGAATACCTTGGGGTGTCTTCTTTCCAAAATGGGGTCACATGTGGGGTATTTATACTGCCCTGGCATTCTAGGGGCCCCAAAGCGTGAGAAGAAGTCTGGTATCCAAATGTCTAAAAATGCCCTCCTAAAAGGAATTTGGGCACCTTTGCGCATCTAGGCTGCAAAAAAGTGTCACACATCTGGTATCGCCGTACTCAGGAGAAGTTGGGGAATGTGTTTTGGGGTGTCATTTTACATATACCCATGCTGGGTGAGAGAAATATCTTGGTCAAATGCCAACTTTGTATAAAAAAATGGGAAAATTTGTCTTTTGCCAAGATATTTCTCTCACCCAGCATGGGTATATGTAAAATGACACCCCAAAACACATTCCCCAACGTCTCCTGAATACGGCGATACCACATGTGTGACACTTTTTTGCAGCCTAGGTGGGCAAAGGGGCCCATATTCCAAAGAGCACCTTTAGGATTTCACAGGTCATTTACCTACTTACCACACATTAGGGCCCCTGGAAAATGCCAGGGCAGTATAACTACCCCACAAGTGACCCCATTTTGGAAAGAAGACACCCCAAGGTATTTCGTGAGGGGCATGGCGAGTTCCTAGAATTTTTTATTTTTTGTCACAAGTTAGTGGAAAATGCTTATTTTTTTTTTTATTTTTTTTTCATACAAAGTCTCATATTCCACTAACTTGTGACAAAAAATAAAAAGTTCCATGAACTCACTATGCCCATCAGCGAATACCTTGGGGTCTCTTCTTTCCAAAATGGGGTCACTTGTGGGGTAGTTATACTGCCCTGGCATTCTAGGGGCCCAAATGTGTGGTAAGGAGTTTGAAATCAAATTCTGTAAAAAATGACCTGTGAAATCCGAAAGGTGCTCTTTGGAATATGGGCCCCTTTGCCCACCTAGGCTGCAAAAAAGTGTCACACATCTGGTATCTCCGTAATCGGGAGAAGTTGGGGAATGTGTTTTGGGGTGTCATTTTACATATACCCATGCTGGGTGAGAGAAATATCTTGGCAAAAGACAACTTTTCCCATTTTTTTATACAAAGTTGGCATTCGACCAAGATATTTATCTCACCCAGCATGGGTATATGTAAAAAGACACCCCAAAACACATTCCTCAACTTCTCCTGAGTACGGAGATACCAGATGTGTGACACTTTTTTGCAGCCTAGGTGGGCAAAGGGGCCCACATTCCAAAGAGCACCTTTCGGATTTCACAGGTCATTTACCTACTTACCACACATTTGGGCCCCTAGAATGCCAGGGCAGTATAACTACCCCACAAGTGACCCCATTTTGGAAAGAAGAGACCCCAAGGTATTCGCTGATGGGCATAGTGAGTTCATGGAAGTTTTTATTTTTTGTCACAAGTTAGTGGAATATGAGACTTTGTATGAAAAAAAAAAAAAAAAAAAAATCATCATTTTCCACTAACTTGTGACAAAAAATAAAAAATTCTAGGAACTCGCCATGCCCCTCACGGAATACCTTGGGGTGTCTTCTTTCCAAAATGGGGTCACTTGTGGGGTAGTTATACTGCCCTGGTATTCTAGGGGCCCAAATGTGTGGTAAGGAGTTTGAAATCAAATTCAGGAAAAAATGAGGAGTGAAATCCGAAAGGTGCTCTTTGGAATATGGCCCCTTTGCCCACCTAGGCTGCAAAAAAGTGTCACACATCTGGTATCCCCGTACTCAGGAGAAGTTGAGGAATGTGTTTTGGGGTGTCTTTTTACATATACCCATGCTGGGTGAGATAAATATCTTGGTCAAATGACAACTTTGTATAAAAAAATGGGAAAAGTTGTCTTTTGCCAAGATATTTCTCTCACCCAGCATGGGTATATATAAAATGACACCCCAAAACACATTCCCCACCTTCTCCTGAGTACGGAGATACCAGATGTGTGACACTTTTTTGCAGCCTAGGTGGGCAAAGGGGCCCATATTCCAAAGAGCACCTTTCGGATTTCACAGGTCATTTTTTACTGAATTTGATTTCAAACTCCTTACCACACATTTGGGCCCCTAGAATGCCAGGGCAGTATAACTACCCCACAAGTGACCCCATTTTGGAAAGAAGAGACCCCAAGGTATTCGCTGATGGGCATAGTGAGTTCATAGAACTTTTTATTTTTTGTCACAAGTTAGTGGAATATGAGACTTTGTAAGAAAAAAAAAAAAAAAAAAAAAATCATCATTTTCCGCTAACTTGTGACAAAAAATAAAAAGTTCTATGAACTCACTATGCCCATCAGCGAATACCTTAGGGTGTGTACTTTCAGAAATGGGGTCATTTGTGGGGTGTTTGTACTGTCTGGGCATTGTAGAACCTCAGGAAACATGACAGGTGCTCAGAAAGTCAGAGCGGCTTCAAAAAGCGGAAATTCACATTTTTGTACCATAGTTTGTAAACGCTATAACTTTTACCCAAACCATTTTTTTTTTACCCAAACATTTTTTTTTTATCAAAGACATGTAGAACAATAAATTTAGAGCAAAATTTATATATGGATGTCGTTTTTTTTGCAAAATTTTACAACTGAAAGTGAAAAATGTCATTTTTTTGCAAAAAAATCGTTAAATTTCGATTAATAACAAAAAAAGTAAAAATGTCAGCAGCAATGAAATACCACCAAATGAAAGCTCTATTAGTGAGAAGAAAAGGAGGTAAAATTCATTTGGGTGGTAAGTTGCATGACCGAGCAATAAACGGTGAAAGTAGTGTAGGTCAGAAGTGTAAAAAGTGGCCTGGTCTTTCAGGGTGTTTAAGCACTGGGGGCTGAGGTGGTTAAGTAATGTCATAGCCAGATCCTTATTTCTGATATTTGCGGACTCAATACTGACAGGGAATGTCCCACAGGATTGGCGCATGGCAAATGTGGTGCCAATATTCAAAAAGGGTCCAAAAACAGAGCCTGGAAACTATAGGCCGGTAAGTTTAACATCTGTTGTGGGTAAACTGTTTGAAGGTTTTCTGAGAGATGCTATCTCAACGGAAATAAGCAAATAACGCCATATCAGCATGGCTTCGTGAGGGATCGGTCATGCCAAACTAATTTAATCAGTTTCTATGAGGAGGTAAGTTCTAGACTTGACAGCGGCGAATCAATGGATGTATATCTGGACTTCTCCAAAGCATTTGACACTGTACCTCATAAAAGGTTAGTATATAAAATGAGAATGCTCGGACTGGGAGAAAACGTCTGTATGTGGGTAAGTAACTGGCTCAATGATAGGAAACAGGGTGGTTATTAACGGTACACACTCAGATTGGGTCACTGTCACTAGTGGAGTACCTCAGGGGTCAGTATTGGGCCCTGTTTCTCTTCAATATATTTATTAATGATCTTGTAGAAGGCTTGCATAGTAAAGTATCAATTTTCGCAGCTGACACTAAACTGTGTAAAGTAATTTACACTGAAGAGGACAGTATAATACTACAGAGGACAGTATACTGTATATATATACTACAGAGGACAGTATACTACTACAGAGAGATCTGGATAGATTGGAGGCCTGGGCAGATAATTGGCAGATGAGGTTTAACACTGAGGTTTGTGTCGATGCCCCAATATTTATGGACCTGACTGTATATACATAAACACTACAGAGGACAGTATACTATAAATATATATATATCTATATACACACTAGAGTACAGTATTATATATATATATAAAAACACACACTACAGAGGACAGTATATATATATATACACTACAGAGGACAGTATAATATATATACTACAGAGGACAGTATAATATATATATATATATACACACACACACACACTAACGACAGTAGACTGTATATATACTACAAAGGACAATATACTAATATACATATATATATTTATATATATATATATATATACACAGTGATCCCTCAAGATGCAATGGCCTCAGGATACAATATTTTCAACATACAATGGTCTTTTCTGACCCATCGTAGGTTGAAACTAGACTCTACATACAATGCCTCAGACTCAGATCCAACCAATCAACGGCACTTCTCGGGTAAATAGCTGTATTAGTTGTTAGTTATCAGCTATTTCTGACTATTATATGTAAGGAATTAGTTACCTGCTTATTGTCTTAAATCTTCGTCTTCTCTTATCTTAGTAACATAGTAGTACATAAGGCCGAAAAAAGACATTTGTCCATCCAGTTTGGCATGTTTTCCTGCAAGTTGATCCAGAGGAAGGCAAAAAAAAAACTGTGAGGTAGAAGCCAATTTTCCCCACTTAAGGGGAATAAAAAATTCCTTCCCGACTCCAATCAGGCATCAGAATAACTCCCTGGATCAACGACCCCTCTCTAGTAGCTATAGCCTGTAATATTATTACGCTCCAGAAATACATCCAGGCCCCTCTTGAATTCCTTTATTGTACTCACCATCACCACCTCCTCAGGCAGAGAGTTCCATAGTCTCACTGCTCTTACCGTAAAGAATCCTCTTCTATGTTTGTGTACAAACCTTCTTTCCTCCAGACGCAGAGGATGTCCCCTCGTCACAGTCACAGTCCTGGGGATAAATAGATGATGGGAGTGATCTCTGTACTGACCCCTGATATATTTATACATAATAATTAGATCTCCCCTCA
Source organism: Bufo bufo (assembly GCF_905171765.1). Classification (NCBI taxonomy): domain Eukaryota; kingdom Metazoa; phylum Chordata; class Amphibia; order Anura; family Bufonidae; genus Bufo; species Bufo bufo. The sequence goes on along the minus strand of NC_053392.1, from coordinate 11,678,256 downwards.
GTCGTCTTTTTTCTAAAGTGAATAACCCCAATGTTGATAATCTTTCAGGGTACTGTAGTTGCCCCATTCCAGTTATTACTTTAGTTGCCCTCCTCTGGACCCTCTCCAGCTCTGCTATGTCTGCCTTGTTTACAGGAGCCCAGAACTGTACACATTCCTCCATGTGTGGTCTGACTAGTGATTTGTAAAGTGGTAGGACTATGTTCTTATCACGGGCATCTATGCCCCTTCTGATGCAACCCATTATCTTATTGGCCTTGGCAGCAGCTGCCTGACACTGTTTTTTGCAGCTTAGTTTGCTGTTTATTAAAATTCCTACATCCTTTTCCATGTCAGTGTTACCGAGTGTTTTATCATTTAGTATGTACGGGTGACTTGCATTATTCCTTCCCATGTGCATAATTTTATCAGTGTTAAACCTCATCTGCCACTTATCTGCCCAAGCCTCCAATCTATCCAGATCCTTCTGTAGTAGTATATTGTCCTCTGTAGTATATATATACAGTATACTGTCCTCTGTAGTATATATACAGTATACTGTCCTCTGTAGTATATATACAGTATACTGTCCTCTGTAGTGTATATATACAGTATACTGTCCTCTGTAGTATATATACAGTATACTGTCCTCTGTAGTATATATATACAGTATACTGTCCTCTGTAGTATATATACAGTATACTGTCCTCTGTAGTATATATACAGTATACTGTCCTCTGTAGTATATATACAGTATACTGTCCTCTGTAGTATATATACAGTATACTGTCCTCTGTAGTATATATATACAGTATACTGTCCTCTGTAGTATATATATACAGTATACTGTTCTCTGTAGTATATATATAGTATACTGTCCTCTGTAGTATATATACAGTATACTGTCCTCTGTAGTGTATATACAGTATACTGTCCTCTGTAGTATATATATACAGTATACTGTTCTCTGTAGTATATATATAGTATACTGTCCTCTGTAGTATATATACAGTATACTGTCCTCTTCAGTGTAAATTACTTTACACAGTTTAGTGTCATCTGCAAAAAATTGATAATTTACTATGCAAGCCTTCTACAAGATCATTAATAAATATATTGAAGAGAAAGGGCCCAATACTGACCCCTGAGGTACTCCACTAGTGACAGTGACCCAATCTGAGTATGTACCGTTAATAACCACCCTCTGTTTTCTATCATTGAGACAGTTACTTACCCACATAAAGACGTTTTCTCCCAGTCCGAGCATTCTCATTTTATGTGGTACAGTGTCAAATGCTTTGGAGAAGTCCAGATATATGACATCCATTGATTCGCCGCTGTCAAGTCTAGAACTTACCTCCTCATAGAAACTGATTAAATTCGTTTGGCATGACCGATCCCTCACGAAGCCATGCTGATATGGCGTTATTTGCTTTTTTCCATTAAGATGCTCTAACATAGCATCTCTCAGAAAACCTTCAAACAGTTTACCCACAACAGATGTTAAACTTACCGGCCTATAGTTTCCAGGCTCTGTTTTTGGACCCTTTTTGAATATTGGCACCACATTTGCAATGTCTTGGATGACATTTTGGGACTTTGGAACCAATTACTCAACTTACAATGGTTTCAAAATACAATGGTCCTCCCGGAACCAATATATATTACACTCACACACTACAGAGGACAGTATACTGTATGTATACTACAGGACAGTATACAGTATATATACTACAGTGGACAGTATACTGCTACAGATGGATCTGGATAGATTGGAGGCTTGGGCAGATAAGTGGCATATGAGGTTTAACACTGACAAATGTAAGGTTGTGCACATGGGAAGGAATAATGCAAGTCACCCATACATACTAAATGGTAAAACACTGGGTAACAATGACATGGAAAAGGACTTAGGAATTTAAGTGGACAGCAAACTAAGCTGTAGAAACCAGTGTCAGTCAGCTGCTGCCAAGGCCAAAAAGATAAAGGGTTGCATAAAAAGAAGCATAGATGTCGGTGATGAGAACATAGTCCTACCACTGTACACATCACTAGTCAGACCACAAATGAAGGACTGTGTACAGTTCTGGGCTCCTCTGAACAAGGCAGACATAGCAGAGCTGGAGAGGGTTCAGAGAAAGGCAACTAAAGTAAAAATTGGAATGGGTGGACTACAGGACCCAGAAAGATGATCAAAATTAGGGTTATTCACTTTACAAAAAAGACGACTGAGGGGAGATCTAATAACTATGTATAAATATGTCAGGGGTCAGTACAGAGATCACTCCCATCTATTTATACCCAAGAATGTGACTGTGACGAGGGGACATCCTCTGTGTCTAGAGGAAAAAAGGTTTCTACACACAGAAGAGGATTATTTATGAGCAGTGAGACTATGGACTCTTTACTGTGATAGCAGTGAGACTATCCAACTCTCTGCCTGAGGAGGTGGTGATGGTAAATTCACTAAAAGAGTTCAGAAGGGGTCTGGATGTATTTCTGGAGTGTAATAATATTACAGGCTATAGCTACTAGAGAGGGGTCGTTGATCCAGGGAGTTATTCTGATGCCTGATTGGAGTCAGAAAGGATTTTTTCCCCTTAAAATGAGGAAAATTGGCTTCTACCTCACAGTTTTCTTTTTTTTTTCTTTTTGCCTTCCTCTGTATCAACCTGCAGAATAACAGGCTGAACTAGATGGACAGAGGGCTTTTTTTCAGCCTTATAAACTATGTTACTATGTTCACAGATCCATGCCTTGTTCATGTAATGTTTTGTACACTGGAAGACAACTTGGTCCGTTTGTGTGTCAGAACACTGGAGGCTGGACTAGAGAAAAACAGAAAGAGCATACTGGGCCAGTTCAGGCCAATGTTCCAGTCTGCCTGCCCAGAACTCCATGGGGTCAATGAACAAAGTATGCACTGGAGACAAGCCAGAGTCCAGGTAGGACTGAACCTGGGTGTTGAGGCTGTACATCTTCGTTTGCTGATTTGCGTCAGTCTGGAGCGGCACATGAAAAAATGTTCCATCATGTTGATACTGAATTGGTTACTTTGGCTTCTGCTGCGTGTGGTAGAGGAGAGGGTGGGAGGCGGGTGACTCTACTGGGGCAGAGAGTGGCCACAGACACACGGGCGCCTGGCGTTTTCTTGCCAAATCTGCGGCAAGCTGCATACACAGTGTTTCCTGGTAATAATGCAATTTGGCCTCCCTTTTGGCAACAGGAAAACATTCCCCCCATTTTTACTTCATAGCGAGGGTCTAAAAGCAACTCCAGTCCTCAAGGCCACTTACCGGTCATGATTTGAGAATTTCCCACAGAATGAATATCTGTGGTAAGTCCTGGTGCACTGACACTAATATCATCTGCTCGATACTAAGGAAATCCTAAAAAGATAAGTGTCAGGTGGGCCCTGAGGACTGAAGTTGAGGAACCCTGTCTAAAAGCATGGCTACCCACTAATCATCTGACTGCTGGATGTTTAGAATACAGCTGTCCCTGTGTGAGCAAACAAGCATACAGCCTGCAATTCTAGTCAGCGTACCAGAAGATCCAGTTCTTAACGGCTCTGATTCCCCCACCCGAGAGTATTAGGTGTTGTGATCATGATCGTCAGCCCATTCTTGCTCTTGCTCAGACGCTCTAGCGTATACAACCTGGAATTCCAAACCGGTGGAGGATCATGGATCAGGCAGTGCAATTGTAGACCGTTCTGCCGCTACAAATCCAGGAGATAAACAGAGGCCTCTCAAAGTATGATGACCATGCTGAAAACTACAGAGCCTGGAAATCGACCTTTAAAGCAGTAATCAGCAACCTTAACCTCACTGTCAAGGAAGAACTTGACTTGCTTGTCAACTGGTTAGGCCCAGAACAACGTGTAAAGACATTAAGAGCAGTTCATGCAGGCCACTCAGAGGAAGGTCTCGCTGCAAATTCTTCTCGGTTAACAGGTCCAGAGTTTTTGCTGAACCAGAGTAAAGAAACTCCTACTCAAAAAGTCTTCAGTCGCCAAGACCCTCATGAAGATCCAGAGATTCGCCCTGAAGTTAGTACCCTTGTCACCAAGTCTGAGAGAAGGTCTGGCTTAGGCTGTCACCGCTTTGAACGCTTCTCCAGATGGTCAACGCTCGTTCACACCATTGCAAGGTTAGTCCACATTGTACAGTGCTTTCGCGCTGAGAAACATAACACTGAATGTTGCAGTTGGCACGTGTGCCATAAACCTCTCACTGCAGAAGATATTGTCTTAAGTGAGTTGCTTGTGATACGTAACATACAGCAAAGTGCCTTTCACATGGAACTGAAATGTATACATGACAAGCAAGACATTCCAAAAAGAAGCCCCATTGTCAACTTGAAACCTGACATACCAGCCATTGGACTGTTCCTGTCCACCCATTCCAGTTTACTGTGTTTCATTATTTCATTGAACATCATATGGACATTCACGTTTAGTATATAGTGTGAAATCCAAGGATTTCAGATGGGGAGTGTGCTGTCCAGGTATTTAGATAGATAGTGAGTTCAGCTATCTAACATTGCTTGTACAGAGATTACCACTCACAACCAGTCAGAGACTTCTCTAACGTACATCTGTGGCAGAATTCCTCTGTCTCCTCCAGTATACAACGTGATCTCTGCAGCTTCTGCCTAGAAACAATAAACCCTAGAACTGCCCCTCCCTCACTGGTCACACGGGTGTGATGTCATCACAGGTCTTTTCTCAGACCTTCTCTCTACCGATGAGCTCCGTCCCTCCAGCAGTGATCAAGTGACAGTGATGTCACCACAGGCCCTTCACACAATTCTACGGTTCTGTCTATACTGCACGCACTCTAACTTTGGTCACTTTCAAATTGAGGATTTGAATGTCATGTGATCTGAGACTTCACAAGGTCCCTACAGGGCATGGAGCTTAGACGTAACCTACCATCCTCTGCTAAACTCCACCCGTCCTGATCCCATAACAGGGAAGTCACCAAAGGTCCTTCATCACTTCTCTACAATACTGAGCTCCACCCCCTGTATTGATCACATGATGATGACATCATCACAGGTCCTTCGCCACCACCTCTCTCTACTGTTAAGATCCACCCTTCCTGGTCACATGACGGTGACATCACCCCAGGTCCTTCAGCTCTTGCAGTGCAGCAGATACAGAGCAGGTCCTGGTCGGTAGTCACTGCTGTGGTGTCTGGAGCCTCTTCTTCTCTCTGGTATCAGCCATTTCTCCAGAATCCCCCTTTATCCCCGGTGCTGGGGGCTCTGAGAAGCGGGGTCTCTCCAGGAGCAGTAAGTGCGGTTCTGGATCTCACTAATGCTCTTGTCCCTGGAGGATTTCCAGCCTCTCCTCTCCTCATAAAGGCACCTGCAGTACTAGAAGCCTCCAGCTCCTCTAGTTCTCTCCTCTTCTCCTGAATGACCACCAAGGATGGACAGGAAGGAGATCAGCAGAAGAATATTAGACCTCACCTTGGAGATCATCTCCCTGCTGAGCGGAGAGGTAAACTTTTCTAGTTTTCTCTCCTCTTTATTGTATTCTGTAACAAGTCAGACATCGGGAAGGAGAATCCATCATAGGAAGTGATAGAAAGAGTTCAGGGTCCTGGAGAACGGCCTCCAGACCTTCCAAGTGATGGAGAACCTGAAGATCAGCCACCAGTATGGTCAGTGATGGATCATGGAGACCAATAGTCATGTTGTAGGAGCCATGAGAAGGTAAGTAGGCCTGTTGTACCCAAGAGGAGAGGAAGCAGAGGAGGAGATGGCCGGAGTGTTGCCTGGAGGGAGGATTTCTACCACTAGTCTGACATCTAGATGATACTGGACTATAACAAGGAGGCCTCCACTACGTCTAGAGGAAAGAAGGTTTCTCCACCAACATAGAAGAGGAGTCTTTACTGTAAGAACAGTGAGACTATGGAGCTCTCTGCCAGAGGAAGGGGTCATGGGGGAATTCTCTAGAAGAGTCCAGAAGGAGCCTGGAGGTCTGGAGGGTAATAATATTCCAGCTTCTAGTGACTAGATTACTGGAGATGGGGCCATGATCCAGGGAGGGATTCTGATTGTAGATCTGGAGTCAGGAAGGAATGTCTTTCCCTAAGTGTCTCTCTTCATCCACAGGATTACACCATAGTGAAGAAGACATCGGGGGGGACTCCCATCATCCATGAGTCAGGAGGGTGGAGCAGGACCCCCATCACAGAGCCTCCCCCCCTGATACATGAGAAGAAGATCATAGAACTCACCCATAAGATGATGGAGCTGCTGACTGGAGAGGTGACACTGCTGGGAATGCTGGGAAATTCTCCAGTAACAGCACTGGAGGGGTCTGGGTGATGACGGTGTCATTGTGTTGTCAGGTTCCTATAAGGTGTCAGGATGTGGCGGTCTATTTCTCCATGGAGGAGTGGGAGTATGTAGAAGGACACAAGGATCTGTACAAGGACGCCATGATGGAGGCTCCCCGGCCTCTGACAGCACCAGGTAAGAGGAAATATTCCTGATTATAGAAGTGTAAAGATCACATAGATACTACTCCCATCATCTCATCATCACATGTAATAATCTCTCCTGTCCCTTTGTCTTTCCTACAGATGGACTCATGGAAATAAATCCCCCCGAGAGATGTCCTCGTCCTCTGTATTCCCAGGACTGTCCAGAGGAGAAGCTCCCAGGGAACCATCAGGTAGATGGAGCTGAGCCCTATACACATCTATATAGGGGGATCCTGCAGTCATAGAGGGGTCATAGATGGTGGGGGTCTCTTATGTGGATCTGTTAGATTTCCCACCTGCCTGCTGTATTGTACTGAATTGTTACAAATGACAAATCAGGGAGAAGATCTGACTGTTATTAAAGTGGAGGATGAAGAAGAGCGGATGATGGGCGATCCCCCATGTAAGAGTGAGGTGGAGGAGGACATTCCAGTCCATGTGACCACAGGTATGGAGTATTGAATGGAGGAAGGGAATTGGGAGGTTTCTTCAGATGAGGCTCCACCTTAGAGCTGCAGTAAAGTAGCACTCCGGGCAGTGACCCCTGTGTTATGTACAGGAGCGGAGGGAGCTGTGACTGCACATAGACATCCTCTCCAGGATCTTCTCTCCGTCCACTCATGCTCCAGGCTGAGCACTCGGCCCAGCAGCAGGTTTGGGGGACATGACGCTTAGTGATGGCTCTCATACCTCAGATGTGTCTTCTGATGCCAGGTTTTATAGATTGCATCGCTTTTAACCATTTCATCTCTGGATGGTTTGCTCCTCCCCCTTTATTACCAGGGCAGTTTATCAGTTTTCTCAGTTTAACCTCAAATAATTTATTTTAGGCTACTTTCACACTCGCGTTTGGTGCGGATCCGTCATGTATCTGCAAAGACGGGTCCGTTCAGATAATACAACCGTCTGCCTCCGTTCAGTTCGGATCTGAACTCAGTTTCGTCAGACGGACACCAAAACGCTGCAAGCAGCCTCCAAAGCGGAATGGAGACGAAACTGATCCAAACTGATGCATTCTGAGCGGATCTTTTTTTATTGAGGATGCATTAAGGACAAAACTGATCAGTTTTGGACCGCTTGTGGGAGCCCTGAACGGATCTCACAAACGGAAACCAAAACGCCAGTGTGAAAGTAGCCTTAGAGATCTGAAAAGAGAGGCAGAGTTAAAAAAATAAAAAGCCACGCCGACCTCGTGGATCCCCCGATACGCCCTGCGTCCTGTTCTAGTGATGACATCCACTGTAGCCGGTCTCCAGCTATGAAAGGAGAAAGAAAATACATTGAGCAAAAACATGTCTTCTTTTTGTTTTTCTTTTATTAAAATAAATGTGCAGGTGTAATCCAGACATGAAAGACGTCTGACTGTGAGCAATCACCGAAATCTATGTGCACATCTAGGAGACACAGGTACACACCTCAACACAGATATATATACACAGGTACACACCTCAACACAGATATTTATACACAGGTACACACCTGCATACAGATATATATACACAGGTACACACCTGCACACAGATATATATACACAGGTACACACCTGCACACAGATATATATACACAGGTACACACCTCAACACAGATATATATACACAGGTACACACCTGCACACAGATATATATATACACAGGTACACACCTGCACACAGATATATAAACACAGGTACACACCTGCATACAGATATATATACACAGGTACACACCTGCATACAGATATATATGCACAGGTACACACCTGCATACAGATATATATACACAGGTACACACCTGCACACAGATATATATACACAGGTGCACACCTGCACACAGATATATATACACAGGTACACACCTGCACACAGATATATATACACAGGTACACAACTGCATACAGATATATATACACAGGTACACACCTGCACACAGATATATATATACAGGTACACACCTGCATATATATATACACAGGTACACACCTCAACACAGATATATATATACACAGGTACACACCTGCAAACAGATATATATACACAGGTACACACCTGCACACATATATATATACACAGGTACACACCTGCACACAGATATATAAACACAGGTACACACCTGCATACAGATATATATACACAGTTACACACCTGCACACAGATATATTGTCACGGAAGGTGTACAGCAAACTAGAAGACACAAAAGGAAGATCCGACTTACTGAATCCAAAACTAAGGAACCAAAGAGATAGCCCTGCAACAGACCTGGCTCTCTCCCTAACTGCTCAGCCTATGCAAAATTCTCAATGGTAGAAGATCGCATATCCTCGTACCTTGATTGTATAACCCCTGAACACCCTATAATAGTGAGGGGACACGACCACCGGCTCCCTACACTCGATACAGAGGGAGTCAGGGTCACCTGGGATCCAGAAAACAGGAAAATACAAATGAATGAACAAAACTTATCTGTAGAAGACTCAGTAGTAGCATCCAGCATGCATACACTCCAGGAAGTTGTATAAACCGCAAAGTGATGCAGTATGGGAAGGGATTTAAAGGGATGCAATCAGTGCAACTACATGACAGCTGAGAGAGGCTAACGCGATGAGGAAACTAAAGCAAAACAAAAGAAACCTCAAGTGGGAGGTTCTGAAGAACGTCTGTCAGAGCTTTTCAGATGTCTGGTGGTGACAGTACCCCTCCTTCTACGAGTGGACTCCGGACACTCAGAGCCCACCTTCTCAGGATGGGACCTATGGAAAGCCCTGATGAGACGAGTGGCCTTAATGTCCGTCACCGGGACCCACATCCTCTCCTCAGGACCATAACCCTCCCAATGAACGAGGTACTGGAGAGAACCGCGGACAACACGAGAATCCACAATCCTAGAGACCTGAAATTCAAGATTACCATCAACCACAATCGGAGGAGGAGGCAAAGACGAGGGTACAATGGGTTGGACATAAGGTTTTAATAAGGACTTATGAAAAACATTATGGATCTTCCAAGTCTGAGGAAGATCAAGACGGTAGGCAACAGGATTGATGACAGACAAGATTTTGTAAGGCCCAATAAACTTAGGACCCAACTTCCAGGAGGGAACCTTCAATTTGATATTCTTAGTAGACAACCACACCAGATCACCAACATTCAGGTCCGGACCAGGCACACGTCTCTTATCCGCCACACGCTTATATCTCTCACTCATGCTCTTTAGATTATCCTGAATCTTTTGCCAAATAGATGACAAAGACGAGGAGAATCTGTCCTCATCAGGTAAACCAGAAGACCCCTCTCCAGAGAATGTCCCAAACTGCGGATGAAACCCATATGCACCAAAAAATGGTGACTTATCAGAGGACTCCTGACGACGGTTATTTAAAGCAAACTCAGCAAGGGACAAAAAAGAACACCAATCCTCCTGATTCTCCTCCACAAAACAGCGCAGATATGTCTCCAGATTCTGATTGACGCGCTCTGTCTGGCCATTCGACTGCGGGTGGAAAGCAGAAGAGAATGACAACCGAACCCCCAAGCGAGAACAGAAAGCCTTCCAGAATCTGGAAACAAACTGCGTGCCCCTATCAGAGACTATGTCTGAAGGAATACCATGACAATGTGATCAATAAATGCCTGCGCCAGCGTCTTAGCATTGGGCAAGCCAGGAAAAGGAATGAAATGTACCATTTTGCTAAAACGGTCCACCACCACCAGAATCACAGTCTTCCCCGAGGAACGAGGCAGGTCCGTAATGAAGTCCATGGAGAGATGTGTCCAAGGACGGGAAGGAATGGGTAACGGAAGAAGAGGACCTGATGGCCGTGAATGAGGGACTTTGGCACGAGCGCAGGTCTCACAGGCTGCCACAAAACCCTCAACCGACTTACGAAGCGCCGGCCACCAGAATCTCCGAGCGATGAGATCCACTGTGGCTCTTGCCCCCGGGTGCCCAGCAAGAACAGTATCGTGGTGCTCCTTAAAAATCTTGTGTCTTAAAGCGAGAGGCACAAACAACCTCCCAGGAGGACAAAGATCAGGAGCCTCTGACTGGGCTACCTGAACCTCTGCCTCCAATTCAGGATAAAGAGCAGAGACCACCACACCTTCAGCCAAAATGAGACCCGGGTCTTCAAAATTCCCACCTCCCGGAAAACAACGTGACAGGGCATCCGCCTTCACATTCTTAACCCCAGGGCGGAAGGTGACAACAAAATTAAACCTTGAAAAGAACAAAGACCATCTGGCCTGTCTCGGGTTCAGACGCTTGGCTGACTCCAAGTAGGCCAGATTCTTATGGTCAGTAAACATGGTAATAGGGTGTCTGGCTCCCTCTAGCCAATGGCGCCATTCCTCAAAAGCTAACTTGATGGCCAACAACTCCCTATCTCCCACATCATAATTTCTCTCTGCGGAGGAGAGTTTCTTCGAGAAAAAGGCACACGGTCGCCATTTGGCAGGAGAGGGACCCTGAGACAAGACCGCACCCACACCCACCTCAGAAGCATCAACCTCAACTATGAAGGGGAGAGAGATATCAGGTTGTACCAAGATGGGAGCGGAAGCAAAACTCTTCTTAATATTAGAAAAGGACTTATGCGCCTCTACCGACCAGGAGGAAAAATCTGCCCCCTTTCTAGTCATATCAGTGAGTGGTTTAACAACAGAGGAATAATTCAAAATAAACTTCCTGTAATAATTGGCAAAACCCAGAAAACGCATCAGCGCCTTCTGATTCTCAGGAAGCTCCCACTCAAGCACAGCGCGGGCCTTCTCGGGGTCCATGCGAAAACCAGAAGCGGAGAGAAGAAACCCCAGAAATTGAATTTCTGGAACCGCAAACACACATTTTTCCAGTTTAGCGTACAATTTATTCTCCCGCAGGATGAGCAAGACCTGACGTAAATGTTCCTTATGAGTTTTGAAATCAGGAGAAAAAATCAAAATGTCATCTAGATACACTAATACAAATTTCCCCATTAAATGATAAAAAATGCTGTTCACAAAATGCTGAAAGACGGCTGGAGCATTCATCAAACCAAAAGGGATAACCAAATTCTCAAAATGGCCCTCAGGGGTATTGAAAGCCGTCTTCCATTCGTCTCCTTCTCTGACCCTGACCAGGTTGTATGCCCCTCTTAGATCCAATTTGGAAAAAACTTTAGCCCCCACAATCTGGTTAAACAGGTCCGGGATCAGAGGAAGCGGATAAGGGTCACGAATTGTGATACTGTTCAGCTCCCTGAAATCCAGACATGGTCTTAAAGAACCATTTTTTTTCTTAACAAAGAAAAAAACTGCGGCAACAGGTGACTTCGAGGATCGTATGTGTCCCTTTCTCAGACTCTCAGAGATATAAGCACGCATAGCGACCCTTTCAGGTTGGGAGAGATTGTATAAACGAGCTTTAGGCAGCTTGGCGCCTGGGGTGAGATTAATAGGGCAATTGTACTCCCCGTGAGGGGGCAATTCCTGAACACCACTCTCAGAGAACACATCCGAAAATTCAGAGAGAAAAGATGGTACAGTCTTAGTAGAAACCTCTGAAACAGATGTCGTGAGACAATTCTCTCTGCAAAAGTCACTCCAACCATTTATTTGCCTCGCTTGCCAATCAATGGTGGGGTTATGTTTAGTGAGCCAGGGTAGCCCCAACACTAGAGGAGTAGGCAACCGGTTTAGGACGAAACATGACACATCCTCAACATGAGTATCACTCACAATCAAACGGATATTGTGAACTATGCCCTTTAACGATTTCTGAGAAAGTGGAACGGAATCAATAGCAAAAACAGGTATATCCTTTCCCAAAGTGCATACCTGGAAACCATGAGTTATAGCAAATTGATTATCAATAAGATTGACAGCTGCTCCACTATCTACAAAAATCTCACAAAAAATATTCTTGCTCTCTAGCGCCACCCTGGCAGGTAGGACAAAACGGGAACTACAAGCAAACGGAAAACCTTCAATTTCCGCATCAACCTTGCCAATAGTAACAGATGGAACGTTTTTAGAGGATTTTTTTATTTTTGTTTCTTTATTACTCTCAAAAAACTGCCTGAATCTCCTAGAGGGACAAACATTTGCCAAATGATTTATACCTCCACAACAGAAACAAACCTTCCTATGAGAGCTGAATCCTCTATTGTCAGAGGCAAGCAAACCCAGCTGCATAGGCTCCTGCTCAGAGGGGATTGAGAGAGACTGAGACCCCTGTGCACTGAATGAGACCGCCGCACTGTCCTTGGACTGAGTATGACAGGAAGGAGTGATCTCTCCTCTCTCTCTAAGACGCCTGTCAATACGAACAGCCCGAGACATGGCAGAATCCAAGGAGGTAGGTCTCTCATGAAAGGCAAATGCATCTTTCAATCCTTCTGAAAGACCATGGCAAAATTGACTTCGGAGTGCAGCATCATTCCAACCAGTATCAGCTGCCCATCTCCGAAATTCTGAACAGTATATCTCTGCGGACTGTTTACCCTGGCATAAAAGACGTAATCTAGACTCAGCCAGAACAATACGATCCGGATCATCATATATCTGACCCAGGGTAAAAAAAATTCATCCACTGAACAGAGGGGCAGCGAAAAGGCCCAGGACTGGGCGTTATCCCTGAGCAGCGAGATGATGATCCCCACCCTCTGCTCCTCATCACCAGAGAAATGGGGAAGTAGGCGAAAAACAAGATTTTTGTGAACTCACCTGTAAAATCTCTTTCTCGCTTTATTCATTGGGGGACACAGGACCGTGGGTATAGCATGCTGCTGCCACTAGGAGGCGACACTAGGCTGAAAGCTGTTAGCTCCTCCCCTGCAGGCTATACCCCCTCCAGCCTGGAGAGAGCATATCAGTTTGTGCTTCAGCAGTAGGAGAAACAGTACCGAAACAAAACACAACCAGTAAGGACCACTGCCCAACAAAAAAATCGAACCGGACACCAGCCCCAACAGGCAACTCGGACCCACTGGCCTCATAACAATAAGAAAAAATGGGTGGGTGCTGTGTCCCCCAATGAATAAAGCGAGAAAGAGATTTTACAGGTTCACAAAAATCTCGTTTTCTCGCTCATATCATTGGGGGACACAGGACCGTGGGACGTCCTAAAGCAGTCCCCGGGGCGGGAAACAACCACTGGCCCAGAAAAAACCAACTCCCTCATGTAAGACACTACACTGCGGCCTGTAAAACCCTGCGGCCGAGAGTAACATCCGCCGAGGCGAAAGAATGCACTCTGTAAAACTTCATGAAGGTGTGCAAGGAGGACCAAGTCGCTGCCTTACACAATTGGGACGCCGAAGCGTGGTGAAGGTGAGCCCAAGAAGCCCCGACCGCCCTGGTAGAGTGAGCCGTGATACCGGGAGGAGGAACCTTGCCCTTGGAGCGGTAGGCCTCTGCAATGGCCGATCTAATCCACCGAGCAATCGTCACCTTGGAGGCTGCCAAACCTTTATGAGGACCTTCCGAGATTACGAACAGGGAGTCCGTGCGTCTAAAAGGGGCCACCACTGCCAGGTAGATCCGCAAGGCCCGTACCACATCCAGACGGTGGAGAGCCACCTCCCTAGGATGAGAAGGCTCAGGCAAAAAGAGGGCAGAACGATGTCCTCATTAACATGAAACGCCGACACCACCTTCGGAAGGAAGGATGGCACTGCCCGGAGTACTACCTTGTCTTGATGAAACACCAAGAAGGGCTTTTTGCACGAGAGAGCCGCCAGTTCCGACACCCGCCGGATGGAGGTAATTGCAACCAGAAACGCGACCTTCCATGAAAGCATGCGAAGGGAGACTGTTCGCAGAGGTTCAAATGGCTCGGACTGGAGCGCTACCAGCACCAGATTCAGGTCCCAGGAATGCAACGGTGGCCGATAAGGGACTGCGGTGTGAGCCACTCCCTGTATGAAAGTCTTGACCGGACCCAACACCGCCAGTGTACGCTGGAAAAAAATGGAAAGAGCAGAAACCTGACCTTTCAGCAAACTCAGAGCTAGTCCCAGCTCTAAACCCGCCTGAAGGAAAGCCAGCACCGTAGGGAGGGAAAACTGCCTGGGAGGAAGATCCCTGTCCTCACAGAATTTAAGGAAAGACTTCCACGTCCGATAATAGATCTTGGCGGAGGAGGGCTTCCTAGCCCTAATCATCGTGCGAACGACCGCATCAGAGAAACCTCTTTGCTTCAACAGGAAGGTTTCAATAGCCACGCCGTTAAACGTATCGTATTTAAACCCTGGTGGAAGACTGGGTCCTGTGAGAGCAGGTCAGGCCTGAGTGGAAGGGGCCACGGCACGTCTCCCAGAAGAAGAATGAGCTCTGAGTACCAAGCTCGACGAGGCCAGTCTGGGGCGATCAGAACCGTCTGAATGCCCTCCATCCTGATTCTGCGTAGGATCCGAGGCAGGAGCGGTAACGGAGGGAACACGTACAGAAACGTAAAGTTGTCCCACGGAGCCACGAGGGCGTCCACGTCGTACACCATCGGATCTCTTGCGCGAGACAGAAAGCACGGGAGTTTGTGATTTAGCCTGGACGCCATCAGATCCACTTCCGGGCGTCCCCACCGGAGACAAAGGTCCTCGAACACCTCCGGATGGAGAGACCACTCCCCCGAGTCCACCGTCGTTCGGCTGAGGAAGTCCGCTGTCCAATTGTCCACACCCGGGATGAATATTGCCGAGATCACCGGAACGTGGGCTTCCGCCCACTGCAGAATCCTTGCGGCCTCGTTCATCACCGTCCTGCTGCGAGTCCCCCCTTGGTGGTTGATATAGGCAACCGCTGTGGCGTTGTCCGACTGTATCCTGACCGGACGGCCCTGCAAGTAGGGGGTCCAATGGCAGAGGGAGAGGTAGATGGCCCGGAGCTCCAGTATATTGATAGGTAGTTTGGACTCCGACAGAGACCAAACGCCTTGGGCTGTTCTGGTCCTGAAGACCCCTCCCCAGCCACGGAGGCTGGCGTCGGTCGTGACCACCGTCCATGACACTGGGAGGAAGGACTTCCCCGAGGACAGGTGGTCCGGTACCATCCACCAGCCAAGAGCCGCGCGCACGGGCTGGGACCGAGAGATCCTGAGGTCCAGAGAATCCCGGGACTTGTCCCATGAGGACAAAATGAGCCTCTGAAAATCCCTGGTGTGGAACTGAGCGAATGGAATCGCCTCGAAGGAGGCCACCATCAGGCCCAGTACTCGCATGCAGCTGTGAATCGACACCCTGCGGCGCTGAATGAGCAGACGCACCGCCTTCTGAATGTCCGATCTCTTGTCCAGTGGTAGACGCACCACAGCGGCCTCGGAGTCCAGTGTCATGCCCAAGAATCTGATCTGAGTGGTGGGAGACAGGCACCACTTCCTCAGGTTGATTATCCACCCGAAACGAGTGAGGGTGCTCATCGTAATCTGAAGACTCTCTTCGCATTGAGCCGCTGTAGGTGCCTTGATCAAGATGTCGTCCAGATACGGGAGAAGAGTAATGCCTCTGGACCGCAGAATCCCCAGAAGAGGGGCAAGAACCTTCGTAAATACTCGCGGAGCCGTCGCCAGACCGAACGGCAGAGCGACGAACTGGTAATGAGCTCCCTGGATGGCAAATCGAAGGAACCGTTGGTGGGCTGTGGCGATGGGGATGTGGAGATATGCATCCTGGATGTCTAAGGACACCATGTGCTCCCCTTTCACCAGTGAAGCAACCACGGAACAGAGGGACTCCATCCTGAACCTTTGAACCCGCAGATAACGGTTCAACAGTTTGAGGTCCAGCACTGGCCTCACATCGCCCTCCTTCTTGGGGACCACAAACAGGTTGGAATAAAAACCCGTAAACCGCTCCTCCAATGGAACAGGGGAAATCACCCCCCGTGTGAGAAGTGACTGAACTGCGTGCAAAAGAGCCGCGGCCCGGATGGGCTCCCTGGAGGGCTGGGAGAGGAAGAAGCGGTTGGGGGGAAGAGACCTGAACTCTATTTTGTAGCCCGAGGAGACAACCTCGAGCGCCCATGCGTCCGGAATATGGGTGTGCCAAATCTCCTGAAACAGGAGAAGACGCCCCCCCACCTGTGAGGGTGGGGACAAACCTTCATGCTGAAGGCTGCTTACCTGGGGCTGTGCGAGGCTGCTGAGCCCGCGGACGCCAGGCCTGCTGGGGCTTAAAGGATGGTCCTTTCCGCCGATCCTGATTGGGCGGCCCCGCCGCTGAGGTGGGTGCTGAACGGGTGCCCGAAAAACGGCGAATGGACTGGTAGCGAGAGGACGAAGTTCTGGACTGAAAAGGTCGCTTTGCCCTGAGTTGGGGCAGATGGGTGCTTTTACCACCCGTAGCCTCAGAAATAATCTCATCTAATTTGGACCCAAATAGCCGAGACCCAGAGAACGGAAGCCTCAACAGGGAGCGCTTAGATGAGGAATCGGCTTTCCAGGCTTTGAGCCACAACTCCCGGCGGATTGAAGTGGCGAGAGCCGAGGAACGGGCGACCATAGTCCCAGCATCCAGAGCCGCTTCACAGAGATATTTCCCTGCCTGAGAAATTTGGAGCGCTGACAATTGAAGTTCAGCGGGAGGGAGGTCGGACGCTATGTCCTGGTTCAAACGGAGGGACCACTCCGAAACTGCTTTGGCTACCCAGGCGGAGGCGAATATCGGACGCAATGCCGAACCGCTCGCCGTAAAGACCGACTTAGAGAGCGACTCTATGCGGCGGTCCACTGGATCCTGGAGGGAAGAGCCATCCGCCACTGGGATGGTAGTGAATTTTGCCAAGCGAGCAACCGGTGGATCCACCTTCGGTGGGGAGGACCAATTGTCCACGGACTCGCGTGGAAAAGGGTAGAGTAGGTCTAGGCGTTTCGGAATAATGAAACGCAGACCTGGCTGGTCCCAAGCCTTCGTGACAACGACAGAAAAATCGTTGTGTAATGGGAACGTTTTGGGGTTCTGTTTTGTACGCAGAAATGACACCCCTTGTTGGCTAGTGGAGGGAAGGTCCTCCTGAACCTGGAAGGTGTCCCTTATTGCCGATATCAGGCTATCCACCATGGAAGCAATCTGAGAAGAATGCTCCAGATCCATATCTGCATCCGAATCCCCAAGCTCTCCTTCTGACAGTGCGTCGCCTAAAAGGGAGGACGTCTGTGAATGGGATCCAGGAGCCGGGGGGATGCTGAGGCGTCGGAGGAGGAATGGGTGCCTGCTCTGGGACGCTTACTAGGAAGTCTGCCTCTGGTTTGTGCGCTATGCGACTGTGCGGGTTGCGCCGGTGGTGATTTCTCTACCAAACGACCCAGTAATGAAAGGGTGGAATGGGAGATTTTTGAGAGGTCTTCCACTGCCCGTGACAGGGACCTTGCCCAGTCTGGTTCCCCCTGGACAGGCCGCTCCAGGGCTTCTGTGGGCTGTTGTGCCCTAGGGGGATGGCTCTGTGCAGGTTTCTGACATGCAGAGCACAGTGATAGTGACTGACCACGAGGGAATTTCTCTGAACACAAGGAGCAGGCATAGTAAGTGGTTCTACAGGGTGCCTGATGGGGATCAGTGGCCGGGTCAGACATGGTCAAATCTCCTGCTGGATGGGGGTATCGATTGCCTACCAGTATGGAGGTCCCAGGTCCTGTGTCCTACCCACGCAGCGCCGAGGAAAGAAGCAGGAAGACGAACCAGGGCGGGAGAATAAGCCACGCCCCCTTCCAGCCCTGGAACGGCAGCCTAATGCTGAAGTGAGAAGGCCACGCCCCCCCGCTCTGCGAATGACCCGGGGAGCGCACGTGACCGCTGATGCTGCGGTCAGCCTAATGTTCCCCATGTCCCGGCCCTGACCGCAGTGGTATGGCTGAAGAGAAATGCCCGGGGCCTTAACAGTTCCTCCGTTCCCCCGTCGCATAAGCGCGCCCCTGTGCTATGCCGCCGCCACTAATAAATAGATCCGACATGTCGCAGAGCGGCCGTGCGGCGAAAGAAGTGAGTCGGATATCGGACAGACGGGCGGACGGGCGTGCGGGCGATGGGGGGGGGGGGTTGGGGTGGAAAATGGAGGGGGCTCTCCTGCATCTAGGGAGATGAAGTGGATTACCTACCTGTCTTCATCTGTGTTCTTCACCCTATGATGCATCACCAGCAGGGCCACCCTATGACCGCTGGCACCAGGCGACAGGGGTCCGGGCAGAGAAGGGCTGAAGAGAGGGTGGCCCTCTTGCTGGGGGGAAGCAGGGGAGCGAGGCTGCCGTGGTCCACTTTGTCTTCTTGGGGAGGCAAGGCGTTGAATTAGATACACCGGCCAGCCTCCCGGGGATACAGGGATGCAGGCGACCCTGTGCCCCCTTCCAGTAGTCTGTGAATTAAAAATAAAAAATAATAAAATAAAAAATAAAAACGCCACCCTGCAAAGCAGGGAGGTCTGCCTCTTACGACACTAAGCTAAAAACTGATATGCTCTCTCCAGGCTGGAGAGGGTATAGCCTGCAGGGGAGGAGCTAACAGCTTTCAGCCTAGTGTCGCCTCCTAGTGGCAGCAGCAAGCTATACCCATGGTCCTGTGTCCCCCAATGATATGAGCGAGAAATGGAGTTTGCAAGCCTCTCTAAAACGAACAAAATTCTCACTACCCCCGGAGAACGTATTCGGGAGCGAGATCTTAGGCTCAGAAGAAACTCCATGAACGCAAGCTGAACCGGTCACCTGAAACTGCGAAACAGTTTTACGGAGATCTGCTACCTCCAATGAAAGACCCTGCATGTGTTCAGTCAAAAGTGAAACCGGATCCATGCTTGAAACGGTTTTGGCGGTTTATAATGTCACGGAAGGTGTACAGCAAACTAGAAGACACAAAAGGAAGATCCGACTGACTGGATCCAAAACTAAGGAACCAAAGGGATAGCCCTGCAACAGACCTGGCTCTCTCCCTAACTGCTCAGCCTATGCAAAATTCCCAATGGTAGAAGATCGCATATCCTCGTACCTCGACTGTATAACCCCTGAACACCCTATAATAGTGAGGGGAAACGACCACCGGCTCCCTACACTCGATACGGAGGAAGTCAGGGTCACCTGGGATCCAGAAAACAGGAAAATACAAATGAATGAACAAAACTTATCTGTAGAAGACTCAGTAGTAGCATCCAGCATGCATATACTCCAGGAAGTTGTATAAACCGCAAAGTGATGCAGTATGGGAAGGGATTTAAAGGGATGCAATCAGTGCAACTACATGACAGCTGAGAGAGGCTAACGAGATGAGGAAACTAAAGCAAAACAAAAGAAACCTCAAGTGGGAGGTTCTGAAGAACGTCTGTCAGAGCTTCTCAGATGTCTGGTGGTGAGATATATATACATAGGCACACACCTGCATACAGATATATATACACAGGTACACACCTGCACACAGATATATATACACAGGTACACACCTGCATACAGATATATATACACAGGTACACATCTGCATATATATATATACACAGGCACACACCTGCACACAGATATATATACACAAGTACACACCTGCATACAGATATATATACACAGGTACACACCTGCACACAGATATATATACACAGGTACACACCTGCATACAGATATATATACACAGTTACACATCTGCACACAGATATATTTACACAGGTACACACCTGCATACAGATATATATACACAGGTACACATCTGCATATATATATATATACACAGGTACACACCTGCACACAGATATATATATACACAGGTACACACTTGCATACAGATAAATATATATACACAGGAACACACCTGCATACATATATATATACACAGGTACACACCTGCACACAGATATATATATACAGGTACACACTTGCATATATATACACAGGTACACACCTGCACACAGATATATATATACACAGGTACACACCTGCACACAGATATATATACACAGGTACACACCTGCACACAGATATATATACACAGGTACATACCTGCACACAGCTATATATATACACAGGCACACACCTGCACACAGCTATATATATACACAGGCACACACCTGCACACAGATATATATATATATATATATATATATATACACACACAGGTACACACCTGCATACAGATATATATACACAGGTACACACCTGCACACAGATATATATATATATATATACAGGTACACACCTGCATATATATATATACACACACACACCTGCACACAGATATATATATATATATATATATATACACAGGTACACACCTGCACACAGATATATATATACACAGGTACACACCTGCATACAGATATATATACACAGGTACACACCTGCACACAGATATATATACACAGGTACACACCTGCACACAGATATATATATATATATATATATATATATATACAGGTAGACACCTGCATATATATATATATACACACACACACCTGCACACAGATATATATACATAGGTACACACCTGCACACAGATATATTTACACAGGTACACACCTGCATACAGATATATATACACAGGTACACACCTGCATACAGATATATATACACAGGTACACACCTGCATACAGATATATATACAGGTACACACCTGCACACAGATATACACTCACCTAAAGAATTATTAGTGCCCCCATACTAATACGGTGTTGGACCCCCTTTTGCCTTCAGAGCTGCCTTAATTCTACGTGGCATTGATTCCACAAGGTGCTGATGGCATTCTTTAGAAACGTTGGCCCATATTGATAGGAGAGCATCTTGCAGTTGATGGAGATTTGAGGGATGCACATCCAGGGCACGAAGCTCCCGTTCCACCACATCCCAAAGATGCTCTATTGGGTTAAGATCTGGTGACTGTGGGGCCATTTTAGTACAGTGAACTCCTTGTCATGTTCAAGAAACCAATTTGAAATGATTTGAGCTTTGTGACATGGTGCATTATCCTGCTGGAAGTAGCCATCAGAGGATGAATACATGTTCTCATTCTGTTTACGCCAAATTCGGACTCTACCATTTGAATGTCTCAACAGAAATCGAGACTCATCAGACCAGGCAACATTTTTCCAGTCTTCAACAGTCCGATTTTGGTGAGCTCGTGCAAATTGTAGCCTCTTTTTCCTATTTGTAGTGGAGATGAGTGGTACCCGGTGGGGTCTTCTGCTGTTGTAGCCCATCCGCCTCAAGGTTGTGCGTTGTGGCTTCACAAATGCTTTGCTGCATACCTCGGTTGTAACGAGTGGTTATTTCAGTCAACGTTGCTCTTTTATCAGCTTGAATCAGTCGGCCCATTCTCCTCTGACCTCTAGCATCCACAAGTAGGGTGGCCAGACGTTCCGGTTTTAGGCCGGACAGTCCGGTTTTCAGGCTCCCTGTCCTCCCTCCGGCGCAGTGCCTGGACGGACGCAGGGATATCCTCCTTTTCAGTAGCTCACGTCTCAGACAGCAGCACTGTGCTGTTTGAGCGTAAGCTGCAGCAACTGACCGAGGCTTCTCTCACCCCCAGTCAGTCACTAGAGCCGCAGAAATGACTCCCTGTGGCTGACTGAGGGGGAGAGAAGCCCCCCGGCTGCCCCGCTCACCTTCCAATCACAAAGTTCTTCCCACTCCTCCCCCGTGTTTTTCCAGCCGATTGTGGGGGCGTGACTTCACGGATACGGGGGTGTGGCTTCATGCCGTTTGGAGGCGTGGTTTTGATCATTGTGGGGGTGGTTTGGGGCGTTGTGGGGGTGGTTTGGGTCAGTCCGGCTTTCTAGGGTGAAGCCAGTGGCCACCCTATCCACAAGGCATTTTTGCTCACAGGACTGCCGCATACTGGATGTTTTTCTCTTTTCACACCATTCTTTGTAAACTCTAGAAATGGTTGTGCGTGAAAATCCCAGTAACTGAGCAGATTGTGAAATACTCAGACCGGCCCGTCTGGCACCAACAACCATGCCACGCTCAAAATTGCTTAAATCACCTTTCTTACCCATTCTGACATTCAGTTTGGAGTTCAGGAGATTGTCTTGACCAGGAGCACACCCCTAAATTCATTGAAGCAACTGCCATGTGATTGGTTGACTAGATAATTGCATTAATGAGAAATAGAACAGGTGTTCCTAATAATTCTTTAGGTGAGTGTATATACATAGGCACACACCTGCATACAGATATACAGTACAGACCAAAAGTTTGGACACACCTTCTCATTCAAAGAGTTTTCTTTATTTTCATGACTATGAAGGCATCAAAACTATGAATTAACACATGTGGAATTATATACATAACAAACAAGTGTGAAACAACGGAAAATATGTCATATTCTAGGTTCTTCAAAGTAGCCACCTTTTTCTTTGATTACTGCTTTGCAAACTCTTGGCATTCTCTTGATGAGCTTCAAGAGGTAGTCCCCTGAAATGGTCTTCCAACAGTCTTGAAGGAGTTCCCAGAGATGCTTAGCACTTGTTGGCCCTTTTGCCTTCACTCTGCGGTCCAGCTCACCCCAAACCATCTCGATTGGGTTCAGGTCCGGTGACTGTGGAGGCCAGGTCATCTGGCGCAGCACCCCATCACTCTCCTTCATGGTCAAATAGCCCTTACTTTCAAAGTTTTCCCAATTTTTCGGCTGACTGGCTGACCTTCATTTCTTAAAGTAATGATGGCCACTCGTTTTTCTTTACTTAGCTGCTTTTTTCTTGCCATAATACAAATTCTAACAGTCTATTCAGTAGGACTATCAGCTGTGTATCCACCTGACTTCTCCTCAACGCCACTGATGGTCCCAACCCCATTTATAAGGCAAGAAATCCCACTTATTAAACCTGACCGGGCACACCTGTGAAGTGAAGACCATTTCAGGGGACTACCTCTTGAAGCTCATCAAGAGAATGCCAAGAGTGTGCAAAGCAGTAATCAAAGCAAAAGGTGGCTACTTTGAAGAACCTAGAATATGACATATTTTCAGTTGTTTCACACTTGTTTGTTATGTATATAATTCCACATGTGTTAATTCATAGTTTTGATGCCTTCAGTGTGAATCTACAATTTTCATAGTAATGAAAATAAAGAAAACTCTTTGAATGAGAAGGTGTGTCCAAACTTTTGGTCTGTCCTGTATATACACAGGTACACACCTGCATACAGATATATATACACAGGTACACACCTGCACACAGATATATACACAGGCACACACCTGCACACAGATATATATACCCAGGTACACACCTGCACACGTGTATATAGGCAATACATGGCAATCTCTAATAAAGCTAGACCCAGCCCTGTACCTCATCTGGATCCAGAGATTTCCTAATTCATTGCTCAAATTGCTCTGCTAGACTTATTTCAAAACAGCAGCTAAGTTGGAGTGTCCTTCCTACACACCTGCACACAGATATATGCGTGGACAGAGTGATAAGGAAACTAACAAATAGTAGGTGGCGCCATACTATAAATTTTATTGAATAACTCAGTGCTTATATTACATTTTTAATTACATGCAATTACAAAAGTGTTCATATCCATGGGATGGCTTGAAAACTGCAGAACATTTTTCTTGGGACAATCCTTTTAATCGAGGTGACTTTAACTTGTGTTACCACATACCACCATATGAAGAGCCGCTGGTGAAGGAGGGTCTGGGGCCGTATGTGGGCGACGAGGACCAGTGATTAATCAATTCCACTGTCAGATGAAGTGTGGACACTATGGAGAGGCCATCATCAGCCTGATCTACTACAGGGAGTGCAGAATTATTAGGCAAGTTGTATTTTTGAGGATTAATTTTATTATTGAACAACAACCATGTTCTCAATGAACCCAAAAAACTCATTAATATCAAAGCTGAATATTTTTGGAAGTAGTTTTTAGTTTGTTTTTAGTTTTAGCTATTTTAGGGGGATATCTGTGTGTGCAGGTGACTATTACTGTGCATAATTATTAGGCAACTTAACAAAAAACAAATATATACCCATTTCAATTATTCATTTTTACCAGTGAAACCAATATAACATCTCAACATTCACAAATATACATTTCTGACATTCAAAAACAAAACAAAAACAAATCAGTGACCAATATAGCCACCTTTCTTTGCAAGGACACTCAAAAGCCTGCCATCCATGGATTCTGTCAGTGTTTTGATCTGTTCACCATCAACATTGCGTGCAGCAGCAACCACAGCCTCCCAGACACTGTTCAGAGAGGTGTACTGTTTTCCCTCCTTGTAAATCTCAAATTTGATGATGGACCACAGGTTCTCAATGGGGTTCAGATCAGGTGAACAAGGAGGCCATGTCATTAGATTTTTTTCTTTTATACCCTTTCTTGCCAGCCACGCTGTGGAGTACTTGGACGCGTGTGCTGGAGCATTGTCCTGCATGAAAATCATGTTTTTCTTGAAGGATGCAGACTTCTTCCTGTACCACTGCTTGAAGAAGGTGTCTTCCAGAAACTGGCAGTAGGACTGGGAGTTGAGCTTGACTCCATCCTCAACCCGAAAAGGCCCCACAAGCTCATCTTTGATGATACCAGCCCAAACCAGTACTCCACCTCCACCTTGCTGGCGTCTGAGTCGGACTGGAGCTCTCTGCCCTTTACCAATCCAGCCACGGGCCCATCCATCTGGCCCATCAAGACTCACTCTCATTTCATCAGTCCATAAAACCTTAGAAAAATCAGTCTTGAGATATTTCTTGGCCCAGTCTTGACGTTTCAGCTTGTGTGTCTTGTTCAGTGGTGGTCGTCTTTCAGCCTTTCTTACCTTGGCCATGTCTCTGAGTATTGCACACCTTGTGCTTTTGGGCACTCCAGTGATGTTGCAGCTCTGAAATATGGCCAAACTGGTGGCAAGTGGCATCTTGGCAGCTGCACGCTTGACTTTTCTCAGTTCATGGGCAGTTATTTTGCGCCTTGGTTTTTCCACACGCTTCTTGCGACCCTGTTGACTATTTTGAATGAAACGCTTGATTGTTCGATGATCACGCTTCAGAAGCTTTGCAATTTTAAGAGTGCTGCATCCCTCTGCAAGATATCTCACTATTTTTGACTTTTCTGAGCCTGTCAAGTCCTTCTTTTGACCCATTTTGCCATAGGAAAGGAAGTTGCCTAATAATTATGCACACCTGATATAGGGTGTTGATGTCATTAGACCACACCCCTTCTCATTACAGAGATGCACATCACCTAATATGCTTAATTGGTAGTAGGCTTTCGAGCCTATACAGCTTGGAGTAAGACAACATGCATAAAGAGGATGATGTGGTCAAAATACTCATTTGCCTAATAATTCTGCACTCCCTGTATAGTGTCATCTTCGTGGAAGGAGACCTCGGAGTTTCTGTGAAATCCCTTACTACTTGGTGATTGGCAGTCACTACTGATGGGGGCGCTATTGCTAGGAGACTGATGGTTCCTCTCTGTGGGAACGGGATCAGAAATAACCTGTTTTATGGTTATGGCTTTTGGGCTGTATCCAGCTTCTAAAACCAGGGCCAAAATTCAAGAGAGACAGTAGTTCAGAAGTATAGCTACTTACAAAGGGTGGAAGGTCTTGTGTCGAGGGACAGTATGAACACGGGTGAGGATGTGTCCCCAAGCCTTAGCTAAGAGCAAATGAGACGTTGTTAAAGGGGTTTCCTGGGGGTTTAATATCGATGAGAAGTCCTTAAGATCGTTCATCAATATCTGATTTATCGGGGTGTCTGACTCTCTCCACGACCACCAGTCAGCTGTTTGAGGAGACTGTGGAGCTCCGGTGACTGCTGTGGTTTCCTCACATATTACCAAGCACAGTGCTGTCGCCAGGAGTCGGACCCCCACCAATCTGATGTTGGTGACCTATGCCAAATATAGGCCATCAATATCACAATCTCGGATAACCCCTTTAACCCCTTCAGGACATAGCGTTCATCTTGAGGACCGGGCCTAATTTTGCAAATCTGACATGTTTAAGAGGCAATAAGTTTGTAACGCTTTTACTTTCACAAGACACATTGTACTGCATGTTAGTGTTTTATTTTTTTTTTTTTTTTTTTTTAATCCTACATTTACAATTTTCTAAATTTGAATTTCTCTTCTCTTAGGACAGTAATTCTGTGATTTCTCATAAAATAGTTATTACTTGACATTCCCCATATGTCTAACTTTTATGTTGATTCACGAAAATAAAATATACGGGTGTGCGTCTATTCTGTAAACGAATCACTGCCTGTATAAGATGCTAAAACGAACACAATAACTATTTATTAGTAATATAGGTAAAAGGGGTGGCACCCAGTTGATTGGGGTAGTTATTACACAGTAACTTCCCAGCACTGCCTGCAGTACACTTCGTTGATTTGCAGACAGTTGCTGAGGATTGGTGTGTTATCAGGCAGTGGGGGTCATGTGTATTCCAAGGCTGCCAAAGTCTTAGGTTGTCTAAGTGGTGGACGAAAACAGTCACACCTACACAGTATTTGGCAACTTAGCAGCAGAGTTGTCTCATGGCCCTTATTCCGTACCATAAGCGTATTATCGCTAAGTAGGTGTTATGAAATAGCCTTTGATGTGACGTTTGGTGCCATTGGTTAGCACCTTACCCTCCCGGTTTATGCACCCATTTATTTATTTATCTGATACATCTTTGGGTGTAGGGAGTATTGCTATATAGGCCTGTAACCGGGTGCCACCCCTTTTACCTATATTACTAAAAAATATTTATTGTGTTTGTTTTGACTTTTATGTTGTCATCATTTTGTAAATGTAATTTTATGTTTTTAGGATGTTGGAAGGCTTAGAATTTCTAAGCAGTTTTTCAAATTTTCTAAAGAATATTTCCAAACCAGACTTTTTAAAGGACCAATTCAGTTCTGAAGTGACTTGTGTTGTAAGGTGTCAGGCGTCTGTCTCCGCCAGTGGGGTCCAGACCTGCTCTGAACCTAAGATCGCCCTCCCGGACCGATTTGCCGGAGGAAGTGACAACTTCATTCGGTTCAGGGAGTCTTGCAAACTTTATTTTCGCTTACGCCCTCACTCCTCTGTTGACGAGAGTCAAAAGGTGGGGATCGTTATTTCTTTATTGAAAGGTGACGCTCAATCCTGGGCCTTTTCTATGCCGACCGGATCCCAATCCCTCCAGTCGGTGGATGATTTTTTCAGAGCCTTGGGACTTATTTATGACGACCCAGACCGAGTTTCTGAATCTATGTTGCGCGGCTTGCAACAGGGAAATCGGTCTGCTGAGTCCTATTGCTCTGAATTCAGGTGGGCAACTGATTCTGAGTGGAATGACACTGCTCTCCGGAGTCAGTTCTGTCAGGGGCTATCTGAGAGACTAAAAGATGCCTTTGCACTCCATGAAAATCATGTTTCATTAGAAGCTGCCATGTCTCTTGCGGTATGAATTGATAGACGTCTGAGGGAAAGGTGCAAGTCTCCGTTCTCTCGAGACGTATTACCTGAAGGGAGGTCGGCCCCCTCTGACACTCAGTACTGAGACACCTGAGCCCATGTTTGGAGACGAACCTATGCAATTGGGACGGGTCTCTCCAGACCCTGGTGATAAGAACTTCAGGGCTAAAAAGAGACTCTTTTTTTTTTTGTGGCAAAGAGGGTAATTTTGTTAATGTTTCTCCCTATGTAAAATATCAAGACGAGAATAATAAAAAAAAAATGGAGTTACCAATAAGTTTTGTTCTCTAACTCTTGGCAGAGTAGTTGGGGAATCTGAGAACATGATCTTGTCTTTTACTGGTAATACCCGTTTTCTCCTGCCTGCCAGGGTGGCACTAGATTCCAAAAATATTGATGTAGAAGTATTTTTGGACAGAAGGGCAGGGGTTAACCTTGTGGATTACCAGTTTGTCTTGATGCATGGTTTTAAATCTAATGCACTGGACAAAGAGATCCCAGTGTTCGCTATTGATTCTGCTCCCTTTCTCAAAAATCTTTGACTCACATGGTGCTGGATATCCATTTAAGGGTGGAGGATTCTCATGTTCAGGGTATTTCTTGTTTTATAATGAAGGGTCTGCCGGCTCCTCTGGTGCTAGGGTTGCCATGGTTGACCAAACATAACCCTACCATTGATTGGCAAGCGAGACAGATCAAAGGCTGGAGTGATTACTGTATGGACAACTGTCTCGTCACATCTCTTGCTGGGATATCCTCTAAGATGTTTCCCCCGTTTCTCGCTGATTTCTCTGATGTGTTCGCTGAGGGTGTGGATCAGGAGTTGCCCCCTCATAGAGAATATGATTGCCCTGTCAATCTGATTTCGGGAGCTAAGTTGCCAAAGTCTCGGTTGTATAACCTTTCTGAACCCGAAACAGTTGCTATGCGAAAGTATATTACTGAGAGTTTGGCAAAGGGACACATCAGACCATCTAAGTCACCTATGGCGGCAGGGTTCTTTTTTGTAAAGAAAAAAGATGGGACATTGAGACCGTGTCTAGATTTCCGAGAGTTGAATCGCATCACTATCCGTGATCCTTATCCCCTTCCCCTGATCCCAGATTTGTTCAACCAGATTGTTGGAGCTAAGGTGTTTTCTAAATTAGACCTAAGAGGGGCATATAATCTGGTAAGAATCAGAGAGGGGGATGAATGGAAGACAGCTTTTTATACTCCTGTGGGTCATTTTGAGAACTTGGTCATGCCTTTTTGTTTGACCAATGCCCCGGCAGTATTATAACATTTCATCAATGACATTTTTCATCATTTGGTGGGAAGGTTTGTTGTCGTATACCTGGATGACATATTGATTTACTCGCCCGACATGGAGAGTTATCAGGATAATTTGAGACAAGTCTTGCTGATCCTCCGAGAGAATAAGTTATATGCCAAGTTAGAAAAATGTGTGTTTGCTGTTCAAGAGATTCCTTTTCTGGGTTACCTGCTTTCCGCTTCGGGCTTTCACATGGATCCCGAAAAAGCCTGTGCGGTCTTGGAATGGGATCTGCCCGAGAATCAGAAAGCGCTTATGAGGTTTTTTGGGTTTACCAATTACTACAGAAAATGTATCTTGAATTATCCCACTGTTGTTAAACCTCTGACTGACATGACTAAGAAAGGGGTGGATTTCTCTGTCTGGTCGGAAGAGGCGTTACATGCTTTTTCCACTATAAAGAAATGTTTTTCTTCTGCTCCCATATTGGTGCAGCTTAATGTGTCTCAGCCATTAATTGTTGAGGTGGACGCATCAGAAGTGGGAGTTGGTGCAGTTCTGTCACAGGGTCCTTCTCCTGGCAAATGGCGCCCTTGTGCTTTTTTTTTTCGAAAAAACTCTCTTCTGCCGAGAGAAATTATGATGTTGGCAATAGAGAGTTGCTGGCCTTTAAGTTGGCCTTTGAGGAATGGCGTCCTTGGTTAGAAGGAGCGATTCATCCAATTACTGTATTTACCGATCATAAAAATCCGGCTTACCTGGAGTCGGCTACACGTTTGAACCCATGGCAGGCCAGATGGTCTTTGTTTTCTACCAGATTTAATTTCATTGTCACTTTTCGCACTGGGGTCAAGAATGTCAAGGCGGATGCCTTGTCGCGTAGCTTCCCTGGGGGGGTGATACTGAGGATCCTGGACCTATTTTGGCTGATGGGGTGGTTGTATCCGCCCTCTATCCTGAACTGGAGGCGGAGGTGTTGGAAGTTCCGGGAGAGGCACCTGATTCCTGTCCCCCAGGGAGGTTGTTTGTTCCTTCTGAGCTTCGTCACAAGGTGTTTAAGGAACATCATGATACTGTCCTTGATGTACACAATGGGAGAAGATCCACTGTTGATCTTATTTCTCTGAGATTCTGGTGGCCGGGTTTACGTAAGAGTGTTGAGGGCTGTGTGGCAGCTTGTGAGACCTGTGCACGTGCCAAGGGGACTCATACTCGGCCCTCAGGATCTCTTCTTCCTTTGTCCATCCCGTCCCTGGACACACTTGTCCATGGACTTTATCACCGATTTGCCCAGTTCTTCAGGGATGACGGTGATTTTGGTGGTGGTCGATCGCTTCAGTAAGATGGCACACTTCATTCCATTTTCTGGTTTCCCAATGCCAAAACTCTGGCTTGGACATTTGTTGATAACATTGTAAAATTACATGGCATTCCCTCTGATGTGGTGTCTGATAGAGGGACTCAATTTGTGTCCAGATTCTGGAAGGCTTTCTGTACTCGCCTGGGGATTCGTTTGTCCTTCTCTTCGGCTTTTCACCCTCAGTCGAACGGACAAACTGAAGGCACTAACCAGAATCTGGAGACATATTTGAGGTGTTTTGTTGCTAAGAAGCAGGAGGAGTGGTCCTCATTTTTGTCTTTGGCTGAATTTGCTTTGAATAACCGTCGTCAGTCCACTGGTAAGTCACCATTTTTTGGTGCATATGGGTTTCACCCTCAGTTTAGTACGTTCTCTGGGAATAGTTCCTCTGGTATAATTGATGAGGAGAGATTTGCTTCTTCCTTATAATCTATCTGGCGGAAAATTCAAATCAATTTAAAAAAGATGGGCGATAGGTATAAACGTATGGCTGACAAGAAATGTGTGTCTGGTCCGGACCTGAATGTGAGTGATTTGGTGTGGTTGTCCACTAAGAACATTAAGTTGAAGGTGCCTTCCTGGAAGTTAGGTCCAAGATTTATTGGTCCATACAAGATCTGTGCCATTATTAATTTGGTTTATTTTCGCCTTGAACTTCCGCAAGCTTGGAAGATCCATAATGTCTTCCATAAATCTTTGTTAAAGAGTTGTGTGGAACCTTCTGTACCTTCTTCCTTGCCACCTCCACCTGTCTTGGTTGACGGGAATCTGGAGTTTCAAATTTCCAGAGTTGTTGACTCTCGTGTCCTTCGGGGGTTCCCTTCAATACCTCGTTCATTGGAAGAGTTACGGTCCGGAGGAGAGAATGTGGGTCCTGGTGACTGATGTGAATGCCAGTCGGCTTCTGAAGGCCTTTCACAGATAAAGTTGGTCCTAGGTGCCCGGAGTTCACCCGTAGAAGGGGGAAGGGTACTGTCACCGCCGACCCTGGAAGAGATCTTAGAAGTTCAAATAGACAGAAGACTCAGGAGTCTATTTGACAGATCTCTTGTTTTAATTGTTGCTGACAGGTTTCCACCCCTTCGCAGATGCTGCTCATTATCAGTCAGGTGGCTCTTTATATGTTCCGCCTCTCA
The DNA here is from genome assembly GCF_905171765.1 of Bufo bufo. Taxonomy (NCBI): domain Eukaryota; kingdom Metazoa; phylum Chordata; class Amphibia; order Anura; family Bufonidae; genus Bufo; species Bufo bufo. The sequence goes on along the minus strand of NC_053392.1, from coordinate 11,646,721 downwards.
TTTGTTCCTTGTGGCTGATACAGATGTGTCATCGCTACTAACTAAACGCGATTTTATCTCCTTCAGTGTATCAATACACACAAATGCCAGTAGATGGCAGTGTTGAGTTAAAGTACTAGATTAATCAGTAGTACCGTACTTTATGTGAATTTCTAGTAGTGTAACTGGATGTACAGAGCAGCATGTGCTGTGTATTAATATTGCTATCCAGCTCCTGATACAGCCCGTAGTCATCCCGACACTGTACAGGAGCCAGGCGCTATAGGGGATGGCACCTGAACAGTCAATCATTAAATAAAATAAAATAAATGGGTGAGCGGAACCACACAGACCTACAGTACATCGGGGTGGGGAGCCGCAGGTACGGTACTGTACCCCACTGCACCCGTCTGTACTGTCCTGTACCCCACTGCACCCGACTGTACTGTCCTGTACCCCACTGCACCCGACTGTACTGTCCTGTGCCCCACTGCATCTTATTGTCTACTGTATGTACAGTACTGTACATGTGCTGTGTATTAATATCGCTATCCAGCTCCTGATACAGCCCGTAGTCATCCCGACACTGTACAGGAGCCAGGCGCTATAGGGGATGGCACCTGAACAGTCAATCATTAAATAAAATTAAAAAAAAATGGGTGAGCGGAAACACACAGACCTACAGTACATCGGGGTGGGGAGCCGCAGGTACGGTACTGTACCCCACTGCACCCGTCTGTACTGTCCTGTACCCCACTGCACCCGATTGTACTGTCCTTTGCCCCACTGCATCTTCTACAGTGCATCAACACTTCAGCCAGTAAGCCAATAAAATAGTAACAGAGGACAGGAGGTCAGTGCGGCGTTCTCACAAAAACTTTTGTTCAATTCTATTTAATAAATATCAAAAAATGGCAGCATACCGGTATGATAACTCATAAGATAATTTTCCCCATTCAATGAATAGGGATGATTCAGCCAATGATATGAGAGTTCCCACGGTCATGTGAACCAATCACCGTCAAGTTCCCACGCTATTAAGGTTAATTAGTTACTTTTTGACGACCTGTGATAACCAATTAACCTTAATAGCGTGGGAACTTGACGGTGATTGTTTCACATGACCGTGGGAACTCTCATATCATTGGCTGAATCATCCCTATTCATTGAATGGAGCAAATTTTCTTATGAGTTATCACACCGGTATGCTGCCTTTTTTTAATATTTATTAAATAGAATTGAACAAAGGTTTTTGTGAGAACGCCGCACTGACCTCCTGTCCTCTGTTACTATTTTATTGACTTACTGGCTGAAGTGTTGATGCACTGTAGAAGATGCAGTGGGGCACAGGACAGTACAGTCGGGTGCAGTGGGGTACAGGACAGTACAGTCGGGTGCAGTGGGGTACAGTACCGTACCTGCGGCTCCCCACCCTGATGTACTGTAGGTCTGTGCGGTTCCGCTCACCCATTTTTTATTTAATAATTGACTGTTCAGGTGCCATCCCCTATAGCACCCGACTCCTGTACAGTGTCGGGATGACTACAGTCTGTATCAGGAGCCGGATAGCGATATTAATACACAGCACATGTACAGTACATACAGTAGACAATAAGATGCAGTGGGGCACAGTACAGTACAGTCGGGTGCAGTGGGGTACAGGACAGTACAGTCGGGTGCAGTGGGGTACAGTACCGTACCTGCGGCTCCCCACCCCGATATACTGTAGGTCTGTGTGGTTCCGCTCACCCATTTTCTTAATTTTATTTAATGATTGACTGTTTAGGTGCCATCCCCTATAGCGCCCGGCTCCTGTACACTGTCGGGATGACTACGGTCTGTATCAGGAGCCGGATAGCAATATTAATACACAGCAAAATACCAATATCCACAGTAGTTCCAAGCGCCACCTGGTGTGTACTAACCAAAATTGCACCCTTAGTTTTCTCTAAAGTCTATTACGCGCTTCGGGTTAACAAAGGAAATTAGATATCATTACGCGCTGCCGCGAGTCTGCTATGAGCTCTAACGATGATACTACTGTAGCTCTTCTGTGGAGTGCTCTTCTTGTGTGGTGGTTCTCCTGTTTGAGTTCATCTCAAGCTAAGTCCTTTCCCTTTTCTTGGTGTGTCTGTCCTGACTAGGCCTCAGGGAGACACTAGCTCCTTCAGTTTGGAAGGAGCCGGTTGCCTCTTTCCCTGTTCCCTAAGCTGAGGGTTTGGTGCAGTGTTTAAGCAGTCTCAGGTTCCGGTGCATGTGCATTTCTACCATTGAGATTTGCACATGTTGTTAGCAGCTTAGGGAGAGTATCGGGGAATGCTAGGAGGTGACCTCTTTATTCCCTAGGTTTGGGGCCTAGTCTGTTGTTGTTTAGTTGTGGTTCCCTTTGGTTGTCTTTCCTTCCCCGTACTTCCCCTGACAGGTACCCGTACAGTGGAAACCAACAATAAAACCCATTTTGGAAATTACACCACTCAAGTTTTTTTTTAAATCATGGAGTGGGGTGAGAATTTTGACAATTTAGCAGAAATAAATGCACAGCAGACTGCATGTTTTCCACACATCCCAGTAAGCTGTGCCCATCGTGTGCCATCTGAGAGACACCACGTCCTTTAAATGTTAGGCGGGTTCTCCTGGGTATAAAAATGCTATAGATGTGGAGGTAACTGCTGTTTGGGTGCGCTTTAGGGTTCAGACGGGAAAGACCACCTTTTGGCTTTTGCTGCGCAGATTTTGATAGATTGGTTACAGGAGCCATGTTGCCTTCGATCAGCCTCTGAGGACCAGGGCAGCCATTCTCTGAGAACCATATGTTGTTGTTTCTCTCCGTAGCTGTGTCAGGGCTTATTTTCTTGTGGGATGAGATGTTATCATCATCTTTGGGGCTATTTTGGGTCACATACAACCTTTTGATGACTTTTTATTTAGCTTTTTATGAAGAAAGATAAAGAAAAGCAGCAAGTCTGTCATTGCTTTTTGGATATTGTTTTTATGGGGTGCACTGTGTGGGAAAAAATGACGTCCTCTTTATTCTGCCGCGCAGGACGATTACAGTTTTATGTTTTACCACGTTGACACAATAAAAATATTTTTGAGAGAAAAAAAAAAAATCGCTATTTTCTGACAGCTGCATTTTTTATTTTTCTGTTGATGGTCTTATGTAAGACCCTTTTTTTGCGGGATGAGGTGTCATTTTCATTGGTACCGTTTTGGGGTGCTTTTTGATTGTTCGATATTTCAGTGACCATTGTGGGTTTTTCTATCTTTAACGGAAGGGGACCAACAATTTGTTCACTTGTATAAATGCTTTTTTATTAATGTGCAGCACGCAGGGCCGGTGTCAGCACCCGGCAAACCCGGGCCCACTCAGGTCTGAAGATCGCTGTACGGGGACTTCCCCAGTGCTACTGAAGATCTCTGTAGTGTTACTCTAGTTCCTGGCTTAGGAGTCCCTGCTCTGACTCCATATATGGTGATGTATATATATATGGAGTCGGTGCTATAAACATGAAGGGGGTATCCCAAAGCATTATCAGTATGCTTGGGGACACCCAATGTATTTAAGTCTAATTTAGCCTCTATTTCTGAAATGTTTCTACTGGGATTTGAACTCACAACCTTCTACATTAGAGGCAAGAACCTTAATCGCTGAGCTACAAAGCTCAATGCTAAACTGTGCTAGAAAAACCTCATAGTAGTTTCTAATGTATTATGTATTCCTATACAGCAGAAGTATAATTTTATATATTTTTTTGTAATTGTGAAAAAATGTATGGCACAAAATAAATGTGGAATTACAAAAAAAAAATATATATATATATAAAATCATACTATGAATGCATAATATGTGGGAAACTACTACTGAGGTTTTTAGCCATAATATGTGTACAGCAGGTTAACATGAAGCTCTATAGCCCATTGGTTAAGGTTCTTGACTTTAATATAGAAGGCGGTGAGTTCGAATCCCAGCATAATCATTTCAAAAATAGAGGCAAAATAAAACTTTTTTACCCTATAAGACACACTGGCCCATAAGACGCACCTAGGTTTTAGAGGGGGACAATAAGATTTTTTTTTTTTTATTAGAACTCAGGTCAGACCACCAATCAGACCCCAATGTAAATGACCCCAAATCAGACCTCAGATAAGAGCCCCTATTGCCTCTCATATTAGCCCCTATTGCCTCAGATCAGCCCCCCAGCAGCCCCATATTGCCTCAGATCATCCCCATATTGCCTCACATAAGCCCCATATTGCATGTTTTATAAAATAAAAAACCCACTTACCTCTCCTGTTCCTTGGCGCCTCTGCTCCTCTCCGCCCATTATCTGCTTCCTCCTGCCGCCAGCTGTGCTGTGAACTGGCGTGCACAGCGTGAGGTCACAGAGCGCCCTCACGCCGTGTGCAGCCACTGCACAGCCGAGGACCAGGAAGCGGTGAGTACAGAGCCTTCACCGCTTCCTGGTCCTCCGGTACTAATGAGCGGAATGCATCTTATGGCGTGAAAAATACACACCAACCTTTTTAATTTGTGTAACTATTATTTTTTGTTGGGAAAGATTTTACTTTTTTTTTTACTTTTTTTTATTACTTTTCATCAGATTGCAACTTATACAGAATAGTGGAAATTGCTCCAGTATTCGGTATAGAAATCACTATCACAGTTCAGTGCTGCCACCTAGTGGCCTAAACTGGGATATACTAATAATGAGCCTGGAAGCCTAGTACAGGCTGCGGCTCATTTTTAGAACAGGGTGCTTTCCCCGATCTCCGCTGGGGGAAGGCGCGTCTAAGCAGGAAGCCTGCGCTTCAGTTTTTTAACACTCTCTGCCGTAGTGACATTTGACAAATGCCACAAGGGGGCTCACTGAGATTTATCACCCAAGGACCCACATGAACCTGGAGCCGGCCCTGGTAACACGGGCTGGTCATTAAGGCCTTACGTTAGGTATTAGGCCTTGAAAGCACAACTGTGCTGGCAGAGGACAGGCCCGATTGTCAGAAAAGGTTGTGGTTTTCAGATTTATGGATGTTCTCAGGTCTGGGTTTATGTAATAGAGGTGATCAGTAAGTGTAGAGCAGAATCCTGGAATTCATCATCCATCCATTATAAGGTGTAGGGCTGGGTTCACATCACATTTTTTCCCATCCGTTTGACGTATACGTTAGGGAAAAAAGGATACAAAAGGGCAGCACACAATGCTTTTGTATCCTGCAGAATCCAGTAAAAAATTGTATACATTTTATTTACAATGGAAGTTTATGGTGAACAGATGCCAAGGTATGGCATCAGTCTGATGCATCCTATACATTTTTTGTATACGTTAAACGGATGGGAAAAATGAGATGTGAACCCAGCCTTATACAAAGCTTTATAAGGACACAACCACAAATGCTTTTCTTTTAGTGACAGTTTGTGATTCAGTATTTTGTGCCAAAGCCAGGAAAGGATTCATATTACAGTGGTAGTGCCACAAAGAATATTGTACGGTTTTCAAACCAGCACCTGGATCTGAATACTTTTAGAATTGCATGTAATTAAACTTTTTGTATAAACACTGAGTTATTCAATAAAATATACCTGCTGTTTGTTTTTTCTTCTTTTTTTGGCCTGCTCACTGAGAAGGTCGCACATGCTCAGTTTCATCCTTCAGCTCCCTCCTGAGCTGCGATAGGGAGAGAATGGACACGCCCTCTTAGCTGCAGCAGAGAAGACACTCCCTTGATCTTTTAGCTTGATATAAATCTAGCAGAGCAATGAATGGGGAGATCTCTGGATTCATGTGAGAGGTACATGGCTGGTTCTAGCTTTGGTAGAAAGAGGTTGTCTTGTACTATATGGTTTTACATGAATGGGATAACCCCTTTAATGATAAATAAAACAGAAGGACTTGTTCTTCTCTTTCCTGCTGATCCACTTTTGGTTTTGGAGTTTAAAAATCTCTTTTTAATCCTAACAGAAAATTTAAGTAAGAACTCTGAGCAAAACTTCATGTTATCACTAAATTATAAAGTAGAAGATGAAGATTTTGAGCAGCTCTCTTCAGGAGAAAACCTCATTGGCTATAATGTATATCCAGGACTTCACAGTACAGATTTATCATATTATCCTCCTACTCAAGAAGAACCAGAGATTGCTGCAACAAGTACCGAGCAGAAAGGGAGTAAAAGATTTCAATGTGGGGAATGTGGAAACCAGTTCGCAAACATCTCAAATCTATATACACACAGAAGAATTCACACAGGAGAGAAGCCGTACTCATGTTCAGAATGTGGGAAATGTTTTATTTATAGATCACAGCTTGTTATACATGAAAGAACTCACACAGGAGAGAATCCATTTATGTGTTCAGAATGTGGTAAATGCTTTACAAACAAACCACAACTTGTTATACATGGGAGAATGCACACAGGAGAGAATCCATTTATATGTTCAGAATGTGGGAAATGCTTTACAGATAAATCAAGTCTTGTGAAACATCAGAGAATTCACACAGGAGAGAAGCCGTATTTATGCCACCTGTGTGGTGAAGGTTTTACAAATAAATTAGGGCTTCATAAACATCAGAGAAATCACACAGGAGAGAATCCGTTTACATGTGTAGAATGTGGGAAATGCTTTACCGATAAAACAGGTCTTGTTAAACATGAGAAAATTCACACCGGAGAGAAACCATATTCATGTTCAGAATGCGGCAAATGCTTTACACAAAAGTCAAATCTTGTCACACATGAGAGAAGTCACACCGGAGAGAAGATGTATTCATGTTTAGAATGCGGGAAATGCTTTACAAAAAAGTCAAATCTAGTTGCACATCAGAGAATTCACACAGGAGAGAAGCCGCATTCATGCTCACTGTGTGGGAAATGTTTTACCAATAAATCAGATCTTGTTAAACATCAAAAATGTCACACAGGAGAGAAGCCATATTCTTGTTCAGAATGTGGGAAATGTTTTATTTCTAAAGCCAACCTCAAGGTTCACCAGAGAAGTCACACAGGAGAGAAACCATTTACATGTTCAGAATGTGGGAAAGGTTTTACCCAAAAGTCAAATCTTGTTTCACATAAGAAAATTCACATGGGAGAAAAGCCGTTTAAATGTTCAGAATGTGACAAATATTTTCTTATTAAAGGCAACCTCAACGATCATCAGAGAAGTCACACAGAATAGAAGACATTTTCATGTTCAGTGTTGGAAATTGTAATAGATTTTTCTGATCTTAACCCTTTAAGGACACGGACATATTTCACCTTAAGGACCAGGCCATTTTTTGCAAATCTGACCAGTGTCACTTTAAGTGGTGAAAACTTTAAAACGCTTTGACTTATCCAGGCCACTCTGAGATTGTTTTTTCATCACATATTGTACTTCAGGACACTGGTAAATCGGAGTAAAAAAAAATCATTTTTATTTATAAAAAAATATCAAATTTGCAAAAAAAATAAAAAAATTAGCAAATTTCCAAGTTTTAATTTCTCTACTTCTATAATACATAGTAATACCTACAAAAATAGTTATTACTTTACATTACCCATATGTCTACTTCATGTTAGGCGTTTCAAGCAGAGTGTCAGCAATGTTCTGACATTTTGCAAACCGCTCGGCCATCCTGAGAGAGGGGGCGGGCGAATGATCGCGGCCCTCCCGCCTGCACTGCCCCGCACCCCCCGCTGCGCCCGCCGGCACATAACACAGAGGGCTGCAGGGGGGGGTTAAACATAAAATAAAGGCATTTTGAAGTTTCTGATCCCTGCGGTCACAGACCACAGGGATCAGAAACCTCCCGAAAGCGCTGCAAACCGCGCATTTAGCCAAGGTGCCTGCTCAATGATTTGAGCAGGCACCGGGTTCCGATCACCGCCCGCCGCGCGGCGGTGATCGGAACTACACAGGACGTACAGGTACGCCCTGTGTCCTTTAGGGGTTAAAGAGGACATAATAAAATGTTTAATAAATTATATTCGCAGCAGTGTCAGATGAGTAGTTTTTCCACAATGAAATTAAAAAATTTATTTAATTGTTGACTTGTCTGTTGCTATGTTATTTATGACTTTGCTTGTACATGAACCTCCTGATTGTAAAGCTATTTGAATAAAGATTATTATTATTATTACTACCTGAATTTTTTTTTAGTTCCTTGAGTTTGGTAGGCAGCACAGAAAGGGTTAAGTTTCTTTGGTGCTTGATTGGACAGAATAAAAGATATTGTAAGGGTATTTTTAAGTACTGATTGGTTCTGTCCCTTTAATTCTGTCCCCTTTTATTATTACCTTTCTGTGTAATGATGTGCCTTGTAATCTAGTACCCATCCCCCATTGTGCTGATAAGACCACATTCTGTGGTCTTAGAGACATGCGAGCTGCACACTGGAGGAGGGGCTAAAAGGTTTGAACTCTGTGGTACACATACATTCGGAGGACTCTACCAAGAACTGCATCATAGGTAAGATGTAAGTATTGATTTGCCCTCTTGTACACCCTGGGGTGTCGGTCATGTGTTATAACGTGGTAGACAGCCATGTGTTATAGCATAATCGACAGAGTCTCCACCCCATTTAGGCTAGTGATGTATTTACTTTTTATTATTCAGTATGTGATTTGTGTTATCGTATACTTAATCACACTTAGTAAACGCATTTATTAACTTAGCATGTGTAAGCTTATTCATTCTCAAGTCTTTTGAATTCACGTTACGTTACAAAAAAAACAATTAATACATTAGCATAATGAAATAATTACTGGTCCCCCTCCCTCTATAAAATACAGATTAGACAATAAATAGGTGTGAAAGTGTTCAGCAATGCAGTTTATTAAGGGTGCGTAAGGTGCGTGGCCTTCTGGACTCAGGGAAGTAAAAAATCTCAGGTAAGCAAATGTTGACTTTCCTGATCGACCTTCAGGCAGCACAGAAAGGGATTTAAGAAACAATATTAGGGAGGGAACTTGCAGATGCTGTAGCTTCATCTAAGATCTGGGCCCATTAAAAAGAAGCAGATTCTGCCCAAGAGGTAGTCACTGAACACCTAAAATGGGTATGCAACTCCTGAGGGGGCTCTTGCCCCTCTATCTTGTAGCATTCGCAGATGGTATTTTTGATCAAGTTAGCAATGTTGTCCTTGTGGGGACCTTGAAATTGTACAAATAGACTAAAAAGGCATGCATGGTTGGGAAGTTTGAATGTAGTTGAGAGATCTTCTAACATCCAAAAGGTGAAGCAAGTTTGGCCATGAGTAGAGTTGAGTGAACACCTAGATGTTCGGGTTCGGGGAGTTCGGCCGAACTTTAAAAAAAAGTTCGGGTTCGGGACCCGAACTTGATCCGAACTTGGACCCGAACCCCATTGAAGTCAATGGGGACCCGAACTTCACTTTATTATTTTCCGTTATAACATGGTTATAACGGAAAATAATAGTATTAGCTTTTTCAGATCTGAGTTTTCACGATGGTGAAAACTCAGATCCGACAGTATATTCTAACACAGAGGCGTTCCCATAGTGATGGGGACGCTTCAAGTTAGACTATACTAAGAACTGTGTACATAACTGCCCCCTGCTGCCTGGCAGCACCTGATCTCTTACAGGGGGCTGTGATCCGCACAATTAACCCCTCAGGTGCCGCAGGGCAAAGGAGCGCATCGGAGCATTAACTGCCTGGGTGAAAATGGGGATATGTCCGGGTTCAGCTCTGAACCCGGACAACCCCTTTTAGACCATGTTTCCTTGATCATGGGGGTCCCAGTAGTCAGACCCCTATCAAACAGACACTTATCACCTGTCGTGTCATAGCTGTTTCAACTTTTCACATTCCCTAACCTTAAAGGTTTTCTTTGGGTGTAAAGAAAAAAAATGTAAAATAAAAATAAAAAATCTGGCCCAAAATATGTGTCAAACTAAAATAGAAATGCTCGCCTGTTAAAGGGCCTGTGTCCACTTTTCTAGTTATCCTCTATCCACAGGATCGGGGATAACTAAGTGATCCGTGGGGGACTGAACACTCGAGCCCCCACTGATCCCCCTTCCTGACTGAGTGGCAGGTGGAGCATATGTCCTGCCTCTCCATCCATTCTCTATGGGGTCGCTGAAGATGGCGTATGGCAGCAGGGCATATGTGTGGCCTGCCACACCATCAAAAAGGGAGAACAGGACCCGTTCCTGGGATCAGTGGGGGGGTCGCAGAATCGGACCCCACTAATCATATAGTTATGCCCTATGGTGTGGAGAGGATAACTCAACCACCAGTATCTCTTTACATGGCAGCAGTGATGCCTGTAAATACGGAATATCATCACTGTTGCCATGTAAACCATACGTGTCAATACTGGAGAATGTGACGCACTGTGCAGTATTTTTTAGTCATAAGTCCAAACCTCTTTGGAGGTCATAACCTTTAACAAAGCCCAAGCAAAGGTGCTAGAGGAGCAACGTGAGCAAAGGGCCCAAACGGAGGGTCATAACTGAAGCAGAGGCATTAGGTTCACCTGAGGCAGGGTAATACTGGGGATCTTGGAGCAGGGATAACTGGAGAAGAGGCAATTTTAGCGGTGCATGTAGAGTGGGGGCATCTGGAGCTGGGGCACTAATGGGGGTGCACCTAAAGCAGAGGCATTAGGGTCACCTGAGGCAGGGTAATAGTGGTGATCCTGGAGCAGAGGTATTAGGGGGACAACTGGAGAAGAGGCAATATTAGGGGTGCATTTAGAGTGGGGGCATCTGGAGCTGTGGCACTAATGGGGGGGCCTAAAGCAGAGGCATTGGGGGACCTAGGGCAGAGTCCCCCCCAATGCCACTCTGAACTCTGCAGAGAGCAGCACACATACACAGATCTGAGTTTACTATAAACAAATGCCCTATTTCCCCCTTACAGTCTCCTACAGCTCACTACTGTCACACACCTGAGAAGTCAGCCCAGCACCGCAGAGGAGTCCTTCTCTCCAGCACCCAGTGTCCTGAAAGCAGGGAGGGCAGGAGGATGGCCAGACATGTTCTCTCCTCCTTCATTGCCAGCAGCACCAGAAGTCTAGAAGATACTGCTGGGCCTCCTGTACACCAGTAGGAGGCTGCATCACTATGCGATACTGCCACCTAGTGGCTACATTAATTATCTCTCCTGAGAAAGTTGAAATAATTACTCCTCCATCTTATCTCTGGTGCAGGAGACTGGGGGCATGGAATCCCCTGCCTCCCCAGTGGGCCAGTCCGAGCCTGTGTGAGCACAGTGCAATAGCCTCGAGGTCAGATAGGGACTGACTGCATCATAAATCACTATGATGTAGTCAGTTTGGGGAGCTGTGGTCAGTCATGTGAATCAGCCCTAATACCAAAAGGGTAACAGCATAAGCCCCAGAACATACAAAATGAATAGATCCAAAGTCTACCTAGCCATTGCATAGTAATTTTAGGAAGGGAGGAGAGTTTATAAAATGCAGAAATATTCAAGTCAACACTGTATAAAGCAAAGGGGCCAGACATAACAAAGGAAAACCACAAAAGGGAAACAAAGGCATACAATTAAATGAAGTAATTGGAGAAGATAGATACAGATGAGATAATGTGGAGGTGGCCAGACTTCCATAAGGATCTTGGGAAGTGTCATGGATGGAGACTGTCTAATGTCAAAGAATGTATATCCTGCATCCGAGAAAGTCTGACCTGGACGGTGGTGCCGTCTTTCATGGGTGGACTGTGAATTTAATGTGGCCCTGGAAAAAAATTACTAAAAGTGGCGCCATGTTGTAGGCGGGTACAAATTTACAGGAGGTGGGGCAACACAAGTAGGCTTAGTCAGCAATACCATAGAGTAAAATACCACACCACAGAGCAGCACAATATATTGCCCCAAAAGGTGTCCCTGTGTGGTGGCCATCAATAGCTGCCATTTTCTGTTCCCTTTCTCCAGTTGTCTCTGATTCAAGGGGCATATAACATAGTACATAATAGTAACATAGTAACATAGTACATAAGGCCGAAAAAAGACATTTGTCCATCCAGTTCGGCCTGTCATCCTGCAAGTTGATCCAGAGGAAGGCAAAAAAAAACTGTGAGGTAAAAGCTAATTTTCCTCACTTTAGGGGAATAAAAAATTCCTTCCCGACTCCAATCAGGCATCAGAATAACTCCCTGGATCAACGACCCCTCTCTAGTAGCTATAGCCTGTAATATTATTACGCTCCAGAAATACGTCCAGGCCCCTCCTGAATTCCTTTATTGTACTCACCATCACCACCTCCTCAGGCAGAGAGTTCCATAGTCTCACCGCTCTTACCGTAAAGAATCCTTTTCTATGTTTGTGTACAAACCTTCTTTCCTCCAGACGCAGAGGATGTCCCCTCGTCACAGTCACAGTCCTGGGGATAAATAGATGATGGGAGTGATCTCTGTACTGATCCCTGATATATTTATACATAGTAATTAGATCTCCCCTCAGTCGTCTTTTTTCTAACGTGAATAACCCTAATTTTGATAATCTTTCAGGGTACTGTAGTTGCCCCATTCCAGTTATTACTTTAGTTGCCCTCCTCTGGACCCTCTCCAGCTCTGCTATGTCTGCCTTGTTCACAGGAGCCCAGAACTGTACACAGTCCTCCATGTGTGGTCTGACTGATTTGTAAAGTGGTAGGAATATGTTCTCATCACGGGCATCTATGCCCCTTTTGATGCAACCCATTATCTTATTGGCCTTGGCAGCAGCTGCCTGACACTGGTTTTTGCAGCTTAGTTTGCTCTTTATTAAAATTCCTAGATCCTTTTCCATGTCAGTGTTACTGAGTGTTTTATCATTTAGTATGTACGGGTGACTTGCATTATTCCTTCCCATGTGCATAACCTTACATTTGTCAGTGTTAAACCTCATCTGCCACTTATCTGCCCAAGCCTGCAATCTATCCAGATCCCTCTGTAGTAGTATACTGTCCTCTGTAGTATATATATACAGTATACTGTCCTCTGTAGTGTATATACAGTATACTGTCCTCTGTAGTATATATACAGTATACTGTCCTCTGTAGTATATATACAGTATACTGTCCTCTGTAGTATATATACAGTATACTGTCCTCTGTAGTATATATATACAGTATACTGTCCTCTGTAGTATATATATACAGTATACTGTCCTCTGTAGTGTATATACAGTATACTGTACTCTGTAGTATATATATACAGTATACTGTCCTCTGTAGTGTATATATACAGTATACTGTCCTCTGTAGTATATATATACAGTATACTGTCCTCTTTACACAGTTTAGTGTCATCTGCGAAAATTGATACTTTACTATGCAAGCCTTCTACAAGATCATTAATAAATATATTGAAGAGAATAGGGCCCAATACTGACCCCTGAGGTACTCCACTAGTGACAGTGACCCAATCTGAGTGTGTACCGTTAATAACCGTCCTCTGTTTTCTATCATTGAGACAGTTACTTACCCACATACAGATGTTTTCTCCCAGTCCGAGCATTCTCATTTCATATACTAACCTTTTATGTGGTACAGTGTCAAATGCTTTGGAGAAGTCCAGATATACGACATCCATTGATTCGCCGCTGTCAAGTCTAGAACTTACCTCCTCATAGAAACTGATTAAATTCGTTTGGCATGACTGATCCCTCACGAAGCCATGCTGATATGGCGTTATTTGCTTATTTCCGTTGAGATGCTCTAACATAGCATCTCTCAGAAAACCTTCAATCAGTTTACCCACGACAGATGTTAAACTTACCGGCCTATAGTTTCCAGGCTCTGTTTTTGGACCCTTTTTGAATATTGGCACCACATTTGCCATGCGCCAATCCTGTGGGACATTACCTGTCAGTATAGAGTCCGCAAATATCAGTAATAAGGGTCTGGCTATGACATTACTTCATTCCCTTAGGATACGGAGGTGTATGCCATCTGGTCCTGGTGATTTGTCTATTTTAATAAGTCGCTGTTGTACTTCTTCCTGGGTCAGACAGGACACTTTTAATGGGGAATTTATTTCAACATTCTGCATTTCATCTGACAGTTTATTTTCCTCAGTGAATACCTTGGAGAAAAAAATATTTAACAGCTTTGCTTTCTCCTCGTCGCTCTCTGCGACTCCCCCCTCATTACTCTTTAAAGGCCGACACCTTCAGATTTATACTTTTTAACATTTATATAATTGAAGAACATTTTAGGGTTAGTTTTACTCTCTTTGGCAATTAATCTTTCGGTCTCTTGTTTGGCCGCTTTTATTTGTTTTTTTTACATGTTCTATTTTTTTCCTTATAGTTGTTCAGTGCTTCCTCACTACCCTCCTGTTTTAGTGATTTTATATGCTTTCTTTTTGTCATTTTTTGCTTTATTTACAGTTCTGTTTATCCACATTGGTTTCTTTTTGTTCCTTAACCTTTTATTCCCATACGGTATGTACCTCTCACAATGAGATTTTAGGATGCTTTTAAAGATATCCCATTTTGTGGCTGTATTTTTATTTTTGAGGACTTTGTCCCAGTTAGTTAGGCCTATGGCCTCTCTTAGTTGGCTAAATTTAGCTTTTTTGAAGTTTGGTATTTTTGTTCCTCCCTGTAGAAACGCTCTTTTGAATGATAATTGGAAGGTTATTACTTTATGGTCACTATTTCCCAGGTGTCCCCCAACCTGTACGTCTGTTGTTCGGTCAGGCCTATTGGTTAATACTAAGTCCAGCATGGCCGTCCCTCTAGTCGGGTCCTGAACCAGTTGGGAGAGGTAATTGTCTTTGGTTATTGCCAAGAACCTGTTTCCTTTATGAGGTTTACAAGATTCAGTTTCACAGTCTATATCTGGGTAGTTGAAGTCCCCCATAATAACCACCTCATTATTATTTGCCGCCTCGTCTATCTCGTTTAGTAGTAGATTTTCTGTGGACTCTGGTATATTAGGTGGTTTATAGTAAACTCCTATTAGTAATTTATTGTTGTTTTTAGCTCCATGTATCTCTACCCAGAGTGACTCCACATGTTCATGTCCCTCACTTATATATTCCCGGAGTGTGGGCTTTAGACAAGACTTTACATAAAGGCAAACCCCTCCCCCTCTCCGGTTTTGACGATCCTTTCTAAACAGACTGTAACCCTGTACATTAACTGCCCAGTCATAGCTATCATCCATCCGTGTCTCAGTTATTCCCACTGTCATAGCTATCATCCAGCCATGTCTCAGTTATTCCCACTGTCATAGCTATCATCCAGCTGTGTCTCAGTTATTCCCACTATGTCATAGCTATCATCCAGCCTTGTCTCAGTTATTCCCCCTGTCATAGCTATCATCCAGCCATGTCTCAGTTATTCCCACTGTCATAGCTATCATCCAGCCATGTCTCAGTTATTCCCACTATGTCATAGTTCTCCTCACACATCACTAATTCCAGCTCCTCAGTTTTATTAGTCAGGCTTCTGGCATTAGTATACATACATTTGAGAGGTTTATGTATATTTTTTACCCTACACCTTTCCTTCTGAACTGTTCTAGTCCCTCCTTCCATTCCTCCCCCAGTCCCACTACCTTGCCCCCGGTCTCTATCTGCACTATCTTCCCCTCCTATAATGTAATTACCCTCCCCCCAGTCCCTAGTTTAAACACTCCTCCAACCTTCTAGCCATCTTTCTCCCCAGCACAGCTGCCCCTTCCCCATTGAGGTGCAGCCCGTCCCTATGATAGAGCCTGTAGCTGACAGAGAAGTCGCCCAGTTCTCCAGGAACCCAAGCCCCTCCTTCCTTCACCAGTTCTTGAGCCACTTGTTAATCTCCCTAATCTCCCACTGCCTTTCTTGTGTGGCCCGTGGTACAGGCAGTATTTCGGGAAAATACTACCTTTGAGGTCCTTGCCCTAAGCTTTTGACCTAAATCCCTGAAATCATTTTTAAGGACTCTCCACCTACCTCTAACTTTGTCATTGGTTCCTATATGGACCATGACCTCTGGATCTTCTCCAGCCCCTCCCAGTAATCTGTCAACCCGATCCGCGATGTGTCGAACTCTAGCGCCAGGAAGACAGAACACTGTTCGGCGATCACGGTCTTTGTGACCGATTTCCCTATCTGTTCCCCTAATAATGGCGTCTCCCACTACCAGCACCCGTCTGCCCTGCTCTCCTGGTCCCCTGCTTACTGGAGCCGACATCCCCCTGACTGGCAGAGGAAGTGTCCGGCTGCGGCAGTGCCGTCCCTGGACTGACATCCCCCTCATCTGCCAAACGTGCAAACTTGTTGGGGTGTGTCAGATCAGGGCTAGCCTCCCTGGCACTCCTCCCTCTACCCCGCTTTCTAAATGTTACCCAGCTAGCTACCTCACTTTCCTCAGCCTCCTCTCTGTCACCCTCCCCCTCATCTACCCCAAAGAGTGCTTGCTCGGTGAGAAGCAAACTCTTTTGCAAATTGTCAATGCCTCTCAGTGTTGCAACTTGCCCGTTTAGAGACTTGATCTGCGATTCCAAACGGGTAATTTGCTCACATCTTGAACAAAGACATACACCCCCAAACGGCAGTTCCAGGACTGCAGACATCATGCAAGATGTGCACTGGACGGCGTTGTCAATTGTGCAACACATACTAAATGGGGATTACAACAGTAAAAAAGTAAAACAGTAAATATGATTTAGAATTAGACCCTGTCTGCTGTAGTTGAAGGACTACCTAGAATTAAGCCAACAACACACAAGGAAATTATAACCAACCTTAGTTTCCAACTCCTTTTCTTAAAGGGACACTGACAGGCGAAATCAGCATATATAGTTAGATATATCACATTACAGGTCTTATAGAGTCTTTTAAAAGCATATAACTATCCCCCCTGTCCACCTTATAAAGAGCGAAATATAAAGTTTTATAACCTGCTTCTCCGTTCAGCAATCTGCCCAAGGGGCGGCGTTTCATGTGAAAATGCGCCCAGCCAGCCTTCCCAACTGCCGTTCTTAAGCCCCGCCCAGCTCATCATTATTCACTTCGCTGGGCGGGGCTAGAACTCTCCCCAGTCCTGATCCTGCGCCTGCGCAATTCAATCCTCCGGGCATCGTTCATGCCTAATCTTCTGCGCCTGCGCCCCGCCGTGCCGTCGGACGCACTATAATTAACCCCTTATATGATGTGAGTGAGCAGCGCTCTGAAGCGCTGCTCTGAACAGTGCATGGCTGAGGCAGCTCTGTGTTTTTGAGAACCTGCTGATGTATGCACTTGTGTATTTCAGCTTAGCAAAAAGTCATATCTACCCCGAAATGGTACCAATCAAAACTAACGCTCACCCCAAAATAAGCCTGTCAACAGCAAAAGAAATTAGCTAAGGGCGTCAGAATATGCGAATAGTGCATTATAGTGATCAAACAACAGAACCTATATAATTTAGATATTTTTTTAAACATACAGGCCGAAGAAAAAAGCTAACCTTTCATTTATACCGCCTAGCGAATGCTGTAAATACAACGCCCTTAAAGGCTATGTACACCTACGGAGGCAAAAAAAATTACTCATTTTGGGCTAAAAATATTTTTTTTATTGGTTTTTGCTTTATTAAAAATATTGAGCCGTACTGTCGCAAAGGGTTACCTGTTTTTCTAGCTGTCTGGTACTTTCACTTTCACTTTGTGCCGGTCATCCAATAACACTTATCTGTAAATTAATAGGTCAGAAACACTTATTTAAGCCAAAATCTTATCAGTAAGATAAGAACTGAGCTATAATGGTTATAAGATCAGAGAGCAGAGATAAGAAGCCGTCACCTGAGCTGGCTGACGGAGCAGAGAGAAAATTCAGATCCCTCTATTAGAGAATCTCAGCCCTGTACAGAGAAAAGGGCTCCATATTTGTGACATAAACCAATTTCAAAAAAATGATTTTTAGCTCAAAATGAGTACAATGCAATAATAAAAAATTGCCCCCAAATGTGTACATAGCCTTTAACATAATGGTGGAATTCCTTTTTCTTTAATTACACCCCACAATAATATTTGGAACATTAATTAGAGTCGTTAAAAAAATTTATATCAAAAGTATGGTCCCGCGCAACAATTCCCCACACCTCCTACAGCACCATAAGCAGAGGTAAATGTGCATTCACAGCATCGGTCCAAATATGTATATATATATATATATATGTACCTTATTGAACCTTGTATGCTGGTACTTGTATTCAGGGTGGATTAGGGAGCCCTATGTAACCTTGTGGAAATGAGCTTGCCGGTCAGTGGCACTGCTCCGTATTAGACT
The DNA here is from genome assembly GCF_905171765.1 of Bufo bufo. Taxonomy (NCBI): domain Eukaryota; kingdom Metazoa; phylum Chordata; class Amphibia; order Anura; family Bufonidae; genus Bufo; species Bufo bufo. The sequence goes on along the minus strand of NC_053392.1, from coordinate 11,628,536 downwards.
CGCTAACTCGCACTCAAACCAGATCGCTTTGTGACGTCATTAAGGTGATTTTGGGGTGTCTAAGACCCAACGCGTTTCAGGTAATCGCTATCCTTCGTCAGGGATGTAGAGTGGCTCTCCTAGTATTCCTTATATAGGGTTCTCCTCCTGCCATTTTTAACCCTTGGTTATCTCTCATCATACTCTAATGTTTCAGCCTGCTTTTCTCCTTTACTCAAATGCAAATAGTTTGATCTCTGAGTTTAACCCTATTGGTGCTAGTGTATTCATATAAAAAATCCAACGTATCTCCATTTTAGACATTTTTTTTAATAAAATCTCCTCCTCTTTTGTCTCCCTTAACTATTTCTATTCCACTAAATTGAGTTCCCACAGTTAAACCCCCATGTTTCTCCTTATAGTTACGATGTAAGAGAAGGAATATTCAGCGGCACTCACCAGTGTGTTGTATCAAAACGGTGCTTTTATTCCATGTACAAGATGTAGCAGGGGGCAGACAATTCTTAGTCACGCATCAAACAGCGACTGACGTTTCGCGCTACAAGCGCTTCCTCAGGCTGTGCGTCAGCGCGTACATTCGCGCCACCCTTTTAACTATCAGCGCTGCCTGTTGTCATGGTAATAGACAACAAAGTTGTGCCCACACCAAAGGGTAAATGGAAAAATACACATGTAACGTGACAACTATAAATTCCAAGCATTACAATACCACATGACAATTATGTGTGCAACATATAACTATAAGAATGGACTCAAATCATTCCCATCATTTAATCCAAGCTCATCCAGAGCTTAAGTACGCAAAATCCATCTTGCTGGGGTGGATACAATCTCTAGCCCTGTGAAAGAGATACAATCCACGTTACCTCCATGAACACTTCTTACGTGGTCTATAAATCCTGGGCAACCTTTTCCTGTTTTTACGGAATTGAAGTGCTCCCTCACTCTTTCAGACATGCACCTGATTGTCTTCCCAATATAGAATCTCCCGCATCTGCAGAGTAGTAAATACACTACATACGTGCTCCTGCAGTTGATGAAACTTTTGATTCTATGTTGGATGCCTGCAAACTCAATATACTACTTTTGGGAGTTATGGGAGCAGAGTGAACAACTGCCACATCGGAAATTACCCTTTGGTAAGTGGTTCTTAAGCCAATTATTACCTTGACTGGAACCTGCTTCTCACAAGTCTGTCTTTAATCGTGTGGCTTCTTCTAAAGGATATAAGTGGCTTCTGTTCTGTAAGTTCGCCCAGGGTTGCATCCTTCCTCAAAATGTCCCAATTCTTAAATATTACTGAACGTATCCGTTCTGCCATGGGGCTATATTTGAAAGAGAATGCAAACCTGGAACCCCCGCTCCTGGCCTTCATCTGTTTATTTCTATGACCACTACTCGTGAGTAGATCATTCTGAGAGCAACCCTCTTTTACTCTCTTCATATCCTTGTTGAGCGACTCTTCTGGATATCCTCTCTCTAACAATCGCTGCTTTAGCTCTGATGCCTGTATTTGGTAGCCACTATCCCTACTATTTATTCTCCTCAATCTGATGAATTGGCCGTAGGGTATGGCTTTTTTCACATTTCGTGGGTGGAAGCTGTCATGGTGGAGCAAGGAGTTGGTCGCCGTGGGCTTGCGAAAGCCCTCCGTGACCAACTCGTTGCCCTCAACCACGACAGCCACATCCAGAAATTCCAATCTCGTGCCTCCAAAATTGAGGGTAAATGTCATTCCCATGTCATTTGTATTTAGGTATTTAACAAACTCGCCACACTCGGTCTCTGTACCTTCCCATACTATGAATATGTCATCCACAAAATGTAAATATGTTTTCAACTTGGATAAGAATGGATTCATAGTAGAATAGATAAACCTATTTACGTTTTGTCCTGAGCTGCGAGTGCGGTCAACGATATGTGGGCAAAACCTGGAGGGAACTCCACAAAAGGATGAGCGAGCACTTGGGAGACATCCGTAACGGAAGGGACACGCCGGTGGCCAGGCATGTCCTCTCTGTACACGGAGGCCGTACTTCAGCCATTAAGTTCATGGGAATTGAGCGTGTTAATAAACCACTTCGGGGGGGAGACTGGGATAGACGTATCCTCCAGCGGGAGTGCTAGCGGATCTTCAAACTCAATACCTCCCACCCCCATGGCCTGATTGAACAATTACACTTTGGTTGCTACATATGAACTCTCCCACTCTACACAGCACCGTACAGTCACCTGTGGCCGTGCATTTCCTTCTTGGGCGTGAATCTATCTAGTTAGCCGGTTTGACAATAAGACCTTTTTTCTGTTAGCCATCCCCTCCCCCCCCCCCCCCCTTTTTCAGGTCAAGTAGTTTTTAATCCTGCCAAAATGTCCTTATTGTCATATAATGAGGGGTCAATTCCTCCCTATCCGGGGAGTACAAGTGTAGTAGCCGTGGGGTTTGTAATGTAATTTAGCTCTCCCCAATAGCTCCACCCCCTCTATCTGCAGCTTGTGCTGCATGGGCGCAATAGACTGAGGCTGATTTGATGACTGTCTTCACATTCACAGCCGTGCGTCCACTGGGCAGACCTGGAGGCGTGGAGACGTCTTTACGTCACTGTAGCCACGCCCTCCCTGGCCTGCTCAGGTATCGCTGGGTCAACTGCGCCTGCGCCCTGTGGGAACGCCGCACCCCCGCTGGCCCGATCATGTGATTTGGTCCGGTCACGTGGGTCGGCGTCATACACGGCGCATGCGCATTGACCTACGATCCTCCCCTTCCTTTCATTTAAATACAGCGCGCCTGTGCATACCTGCCAGGCGTGCACCTGTGATGGTTGGTATGGTGAACCTCCATGCCCACAACTCTGGATACCTACGATATACCGTTCCAGCAATAATGTGAGTACCGGCTCTTACCCATCACTCTGTGGGCAGTGTGAGCACCTAGACTCTAATGGCTTTTCCTTTCTGTTTTTGTCTATGTGTCTTTTCAGGTATATCATCCCACATGCCTCATTCTGTCACCTGTCTACCATGCTTTGAGGGGCTCTTTAATGTAATACCCCCATATACTTGCAATATTGTAATACCTTTTATACAGTTGCAATAGGTAGACTGAGAGGAGTCATAATAATAAGCCCCGTGTCCCCTGACGATTTATGGGGCCTTAGACTTATGAAAGCGGAACAAGATATGTTAGATCAATGAAACGCGTTGGGACTAGAGTTGTTGCGATACCAAATTTTTGATTCGGTTTCGATACCATGAAAAAGTATTGCGATACTCGATACCATTCGATACCACGCGAAAAAAATAAACAAAAAAAGCCACGTGCATTCCTCATTTTTAAAAATGGCGAATCGCGCAGTTTTTATTTTATTTTTTCTGTTCCGGCATTCACCACCTAGATTTTTTTTTTATATTTTAATAGTTTGGACTTTTCTGACGTGGCGATGTAATATGTTTATTTATATATTTTATATGTGAAATTGGGAAAAGGGGGGTGATTTATACTTCATATTTTAGTGTTTGTTTTTTTTCACTTTTTATTTAATAACTATTTCCCCCCTTAGGGGCGAGAACCTGGGATCTTTCATCCCTTTTCCTATTCACCCTGATAGATCTCTATCAGGGTGAATAGGACTCCACACTGTCCCTGCTGCTCTGTGCTTTGTGCACACAGCATCAGGGATGTTACCATGGCAACCAGGGCTTCTGTAGCGTCCTGGCTGCCATGGTAACCGATCGGAGCCCCAGGCTTACACAGCTGGGGCTCCGATCAGAAGCTGCCACTGCACCACCAATGAGGGGGAGTGGAGAGGTCCCTGTGGCCACTGCCACCAATGATTTTAATACTAGAGGGTTGAGAGGGGCCGGCGCACTGTGCCACCAATGATTTTAATGGGATGGGGGGATTGAGGGGGGGGGGGCACACTGCACCACCAATGATTTTGGACCACCGCTGATCGCAGCTCCCTGTCAGGGGCAGGGTGCCGGCAATGCGATTCTGCTGCCGGCACCCGCCTCCTGTATGTGTTAAAGACTGACTACTGTATATGAGTCCAGACTTTCACTATTAGGCCACACAGAGCGGCGCCCAGCGATGTCTCAGCACTCACCATTTAGTCCTGGGCGCCGCTCCGTTCGCCCGCAGTGCCTAGGGTTGCCACCTTTTCTTCAAGCCAAACCCGAACAGAAGGGAGGGAGGGCCCTTTCCAGGCCCCACCCATGTCCCACCTCCAGCCACGCCCATGCCCCGCCTCCAACCACGCCCATGTCCCACCTCCACCCCTGATTGCTGTCGCACCGCAATCGTTACGCCCCTGATCCCACGCCTGCGCCGTACTGTTTAGTATTCGACGCAGACGCAGGATTTACGGGACGAAGAGGAGAACTCGGACGTCAATCAACTAAACATGGGCGTGCCACTGCCAAAGGTGAATGGACGGAGCCTCTAGGTGCTGCAGCAACGCCCTCATAGCACCTAGAGGCTCATTAGCATATCATGTCTTTATTTTAAAGGGCTTCTGTCACCCCACTAAAGTGATTTTTTTTTTTGGGGCTAGTTAAATTAGTTATATTGCGATATATGAAAATATAATGGTGTTACTTACTTTGATCCAGCAGTTTATTAAAAAAATGAAGTTTTATAATATGTAAATTCGGTCTCTACCAGCAAGTAGGGCGGCTACTTGCTGGTAGCTGCTGCAGAAATCTGCCCCCTCGTCGTGTTGATTGACAGGGCCAGCCGGCATTTCAAAAATCGCGCGCCTGTGTGGATTCGGCGCAGGCGCTCTGAGATGAGGAGGCTCGTCTCCTCAGAACTCCCTCAGTGCGCCTGCGCCGATGACGTCTTCTATTTTGGTGATGTCATCGGCGCAAGCGCACTGAGGGAGTTCTGAGGAGACGAGCCTCCTCATCTCAGAGCGCCTGCGCCGAATCAACACAGGCGCGCGATTTTTGAAATGCCGACAGGGCCGGCCGGAGGAGGAGATCCCGGCTGGCCCTGTCAATCAACACGACGAGGGGGCGGTTTTCTGCAGCAGCTACCAGCAAGTAGCCGCCCTACTTGCTGGTAGAGACCGAATTTACATATGATAAAACTTCATTTTTTGAATAAACTGCTGGATCAAAGTAAGTAACACCATTATATTTTCATATATCGCAATATAACTAATTTAACTGGTCCCAAAAAAAAACAACACTTTAGTGGGGTGACAGAAGCCCTTTAAGAGAACGGCAGCAGGCAGGGAGTTATAAAACACACTGTTATGCACTGCTGACATCAGCCCATCGCTAATGTCAATCAGCTACATAACATAAATGTTTTTTCTGATTGACAGATTCAGAAACCTGAGGCTGTTTAAACACTGTTACAAACATGCTTCAAATGTTTTATATTTATACCTTTTTAGAAGTAAAGTAAGTGATTACCTAGTGTCACAGTCAGACTCAGTCTTGGTCATGTTGAAAAACTAGCAGGGCACAGCGGGCACAGTCTGGGCTGGGCACTAGTTGGGCAGGCTGCTGGAGCCTGGAGCTGCTGGAAGAATGATTTCAAATCTCCCTCCCTGCCTCTCTCTCTGATGTCACTTCCTGTGGACTTGACTTAGTTCCTTATCAGAGAGAAGGAGGGAGGGACTGAGAGGCAGAGGAGGAGCGAGGAGACTGGAGACTACTAAACAGTGAGTGAGCTGCTGCGGCTGCGCTGCCTGCCTGGCAGCCGCATCACTGTAGTGATTGTAGACTGGAGGAGGAGGGGGACTGGGGGAGGGAGCGCTCCGCTCAGCTGATCATCAGTGCAGTGCACTCAGACAGCAGCAGCTTAAATATGCGATCGGACGGACTCCACACTGACTGTCTGCAGTTTCAATGAATAGAATAGAATAATCCTGTGTCCGGGTCTAAGAAAGGCTTGTACCCGGGCACAGGATTGCAAACCCGGACTGTCCGGGTCAATCCCGGACGGGTGGCAACCCTAGCAGTGCCCCATTACTGTCTCCTCTCCTGCTCCACATGCTGCTGATTACTATCGGAGCGATGGGAGGAGACATCAGCTTCACTAGTGGGCGTTCCTTCTCCCTGGCTGTAGCGCTGTCCAATCGCAGCGCAGGGAAAAGGAACGCCCACTAGCGAAGCTGATGTCTCCTCCCATCGCTCCGATAGTAATCCTATCATTGGTGGCGCAGTGCGCCCGCCCCTCCTCCGCCCCTCTCTTCTCATTGCCGCCCCTCCTCCACCCCCTCTCTTCTCATTGCCGCCCCTCCTCCGCCCCTCTCTTCTCATTGCCGCCCCTCCTCCGCCCCTCTCTTCTCATTGGTGGCAGCGGCAGCAGCACAGGGGGAGGGAGGACAGCTTCCTTCTCCCCGTGCTGCTGAGAGAGAACATGAGCGCGCCGATAGCAGCGCGCTCATGTTCAGAGATACTAGACTGCGCAGCAGCGCAGCCCAGTATCGAAAAAACGGAAATCCCGGTATCGTATCGATACCGGGACAAAAGTATCGATTGGGTATCGAAATTTCGATACCCGCAACAACCCTAGTTGGGACACGCTCACATATAACTGGACGCGCAACTCATTTGCGCTTGTCCACCCTTCATTTCCATTTATTCATATCTTGCGGCACACGCAATCTATTACGGTTTTACACCTCTACTTGCCTTGATACTTAGGGCTCCACCACTGGTCACCCTGCCTTAGGGTCACATAGGGACTCCTTATCAGGGCAAGGTTCCGGACGGGGCCACCCCTTGCGGGGCACGGACTCCGTGTTAGGTCACTAGGGCCGGATAGGTCAAGCAGGGTGGTATTAGGGTAAGTTTCTCTGGTGAGGCTGCTCTAATACCAGGTCTGACTGATATTTCGGATATCCTCTTTCCTATGGACATCTGATGAACGACCGACCTGCTGCACGTGACCACCTTCTGCACTAACCCACTATACTTGGCGAACAAGTGAGGCCTCTTTAAGAATTGGTAAGACCTTTCCATTTCTTATCAGCTTGGTCCTAATACCCTATCTTGGGACTAGGATTAAGGGATTTTACGGTCTATCCCCCATGGGCCTTTGCGACACCATCCGCAGGCCTAGGGAGGACGACACCTGATTTGGTGTGCAGGACAATACTTGCGGCACACCAAAACAGGATCTACGTCTGTCATTGTGTGTTTTTTTGTTTGTAAGGGGTCTTTTATTCCCTACCCAGGGAGAATAGACATATTAAAAGTTAAGTTTTATTCGTTACTGCTCCCCTTCTTCACTTGTGCATTATACATCAGTACATCCAGTCCTTGCAGAGCATTACATAGTTAATACGGTTGAAAAAATACATAAGTCCATCAAGTTCAACCAAGGGATAGATGGGGATGCGAATCCCAGAAGGAAGTGAGACTCTGATTTCTACACGTTTTCATAAACATTAATGTTAGTTACATACTTAATACATACTAACGTACATCTGTGACAGAATAGTCAAAACTAAACTAAATCTACAGTCTTTGCATGTCTAGACACAGTCTGCAAGCAAGCTTAGAGCTGTCCACCATCTTACATGCACATGGCTTCATAAGCACAGTGAGTAAGCGGAAATCCTTTCTTAAAAAGACGGTACCACTTAAACAGGAATAACATGTCCACAGGAGGCTCCGTGGATTTCTCGGTCACTGAACATCTGGAAACTCACCCTGCTCCCAAAACCTCAGATATACAGGAAGCAGAGTCCATGTTCACTGAAGAACAAACTGTACGATCTAAGCGTCTTATCAAACCAACACAAAAGATTAGAGGGAACTTTGAAGCAACCAAAGAAGAGTTTAGTGACAATTTAAATGATTTATGGCAAAGAACTGAACACTATATAGCATCTCTTTCACGCTATAACAATGATGTACCAAAGTTAACCACATCGTTGAATCGTTTAACTAATGCCTATGTCTGTTATCAGCAACTGCAAAGTACATCACTTTCATGAGCGACTCAGAAGCGACTTTGATGATGCCTCAGAAGAGTTGAGAGAGAGAAAGAATCTCTTCCAAGAGAAGGATGCCTTAGTACAAGACACTAAGAGTAAAGCATAACTCTGCATCGAACACTTGCAAGAAGTAAGAGCCCATCGATCAACTTTAACCAAATATACTCTTTTATCTTCCAAAACCGCTCGTTCCGGAAGGTCGGCATTGCATGACAAGCTTAAAGAGATCTGGGTAGAAGCAGAGGAAGCTAGTGTTAGAAGTTCCTTTGCTAAGAAGGAGGCTGAGATCACAAAGAAGAGAGCAGAAATGGCAGAGAAGAAAGCAAAGGAGGCAGAAATGGAGGCAGAAATGGCAAAGAAAAAAGCAGAAATGGCGCAGATGGAGGCAGAGGCAGAAGCCCAACTAAAAATTCTTCAAACAGAAAGGGAAGAAGCAGCTACCTTAACTAAACTGAAGGTCTTCGAGCAAGCATTAGGGCAAGGTACCGACCTAGCCTGTTTCATCCCAGGAGAAGTGGAAGACCCAGCTGACCGCACTGCCAGATATGTGCTAAGGCAATCATCGCCTGCTCCTCCTGCTAAATCGCATGTACCCACGCCACTTCTAAATCACCAGATATCATCTTCCACCGATAACAAGGTAATTTCTAACATAGAGCCAACTGATCCTCCAGAGACTAAACCACAGCTTAATCCTTATGCCACATCATTCTGTCCTGATCAATATAAGCCTTTTGTGGCAGAGCCCCTACATGCCCCAGAGACACCACAATGCAATCCAGCAACAAGGAATGGGAGATCAGACATGTCGGACTTTGCCAGATACATGATGTGCAGGGAGCTGATAAACAGTGGCCTCTCAAAGTATGATGACCATGCTGAAAACTACAGAGCCTGGAAATCGACCTTTAAAGCAGTAATCAGCAACCTTAACCTCACTGTCAAGGAAGAACTTGACTTGCTTGTCAACTGGTTAGGCCCAGAATCCGCACAACGCGTAAATACATTAAGAGCAGTTCATGCAGGCCACTCAGAAGAAGGTCTTGCTGCAAATTCTTCTCGGGTAACAGGTCCGGAGTTTTTGCTGAACCAGAGTAAAGAAACTCCTACTCAAAAAGTCCTCAGTCTCCAAGACCCTCATGAAGATCCAGAGATTCGCCCTGAAGTTAGTATCCTTGTCACCAAAGAAGGTCTAGCTTAGGCTACTTTCACACTAGCGTTCGGAGCGGGTCCGTCTGATGTTTCATCAGACGGATCCGCTCCTATAATGCAGACGTTTGTATCCGTTCAGAACGGATCCGTCTGCATTATAACTTAGAAAAATGTCTAAGTGTGAAAGTAGCCTGAACGGATCCGTTCAGACTTTACATTGAAAGTCAATGGGGGCGGATCCGTTTGAAGATTGAGCCATATTGTGTCATCTTCAAGCGGATCCGTCCCCATTGACTTCCATTGTAAGTCTGGACGGATCCGCTTGCCTCCGCACAGCCAGGCGGACACCCGAACGCTGCAAGCTGCGTTCAGGTGTCCGCTCGCTGAGCGGAGCGGAGGCTGAACGCTGGCAGACTGATGCATTCTCAGCGGATCCGCTTCCACTCAGAATGCATTAGGGCCGGACGGTTGCGTTCGGGGCCGCTTGTGAGCCCCTTCAAACAGAGCTCACGAGCGGACACCCGAACGCTAGTGTGAAAGTAGCCTTAAGCTGTCACCGTTTTGAACGCTTCTCCAGATGGTCAACGCTCGTTCACACCATTGCAAGGTTAGTCCACATTGTACAGTGCTTTCGCGCTGAGAAACATAACACTGAATGTTGCAGTTGGCACGTGTGCCATAAATCTCTCACTGCAGAAGATATTGTCTTAAGTGAGTTGCTTGTGATACGTAACATACAGCAGTTCACATGGAACTGAAATGTATACATGACAAGCAAGACATTCCAAAAAGAAGCCCCATTGTCAACTTGAAACCTGACATACCAGCCATTGGACTGTTCCTGTCCACCCATTTCAGTTTACTGTGTTTCATTATTTCATTGAACATCATATGGCCATTCACGTTTAGTATATAGTGTGAAATCCAAGGATTTCAGATGGGGAGTGTGCTGTCCAGGTATTTAGATAGATAGTGAGTTCAGCTATCTAACATTGCTTGTACAGAGATTACCACTCACAACCAGTCAGAGACTTCTCTGACGTACATCTGTGGCAGAATACCTCTGTCTCCTCCAGTATACAACGTGATCTCTGCAGCTTCTGCCTAGAAACAATAAACCCTAGAACTGCCCCTCCCTCACTGGTCACACGGGTGTGATGTCATCACAGGTCTTTTCTCAGCACTTCTCTCTACCGATGAGCTCCGTCCCTCCAGCAGTGATCAAGTGACAGTGATGTCACCACAGGCCCTTCACACAATTCTACGGTTCTGTCTATACTGCACGCACTCTAACTTTGGTCACTTTCAAATTGAGGATTTGAATGTCATGTGATCTGAGACTTCACAAGGTCCCTACAGGGCATGGAGCTTAGACGTAACCTACCATCCTCTGCTAAACTCCACCCGTCCTGATCCCATAACAGGGAAGTCACCAAAGATCCTTCATCACTTCTCTACAATACTGAGCTCCGCCCCCTGTATTGATCACATGATGATGACGTCTTCATCACAGGTCCTTCGCCACCACCTCTCTCTACTGTTAAGATCCACCCTTCCTGGTCACATGACAGCGACATCATCCCAGGTCCTCCAGCTCTTGCAGTGCAGCAGATACAGAGCAGGTCCTGGTCGGTAGTCACTGCTCTGGTATCTGGAGCATCTTCTTCTCTCTGGTATCAGCCATTTCTCAAGAATCCCCCTTTATGCCCGGTGCTGGGGGCTCTGAGAAGCGGGGTCTCTCCAGGAGCAGTAAGTGCGGTTCTGGATCTCACTAATGCTCTTGTCCCTGGAGGATTTCCAGCCTCTCCTCTCCTCATAAAGCCGCTTGCAGTACTAGAAGCCTCCAGCTCCTCCAGTTCTCTCCTCTTCTCCTGAATGACCACCAAGGATGGACAGGAAGGAGATCAGCAGAAGAATATTAGACTTCACCTTGGAGATCATCTCCCTGCTGAGCGGAGAGGTAAACTTTTCTAGTTTTCTCTCCTCTTTATTGTATTCTGTAACAAGTCAGACATCGGGAAGGAGAATCCATCATAGGAAGTGATAGGAAGAGTCCAGGGTCCTGGAGAACGGCCTCCAGACCTTCCAAGTGATGGAGAACCTGAAGATCAGCCACCAGTATGGTCAGTGATGGATCATGGAGACCAATAGTCATGTTGTAGGAGCCATGAGAAGGTAAGTAGGCATGTTGTACCCAAGAGGAGAGGAAGCAGAGGAGGAGATGGCCGGAGTGTTGCCTGGAGGGAGGATTTCTACCACTAGTCTGACATCAAGATGATACTGGACTATAACAAGGAGGCCTCCACTACGTCTAGAGGAAAGAAGATTTCTCCACCAACATAGTCTTTACTGTAAGAGCAGTGAGACTATGGAGCTCTCTGCCAGAGGAAGGAGTCATGGGGGAATTCTCTAGATGAGTCCAGAAGGAGCCTGGTGGTCTGGAGGGTAATAATATTCCAGCTTCTAGTAACTAGATTACTGGAGATGTGGCCATGATCCAGGGAGGGATTCTGATTGTAGATCTGGAGTCAGGAAGGAATGTCTTTCCCTAAGTGTCTCTCTCCATCCACAGGATTACACTATAGTGAAGAAGACATCGGGGGGGACTTCCATCACCCATGAGTCAGGAGGGTGGAGCAGGACCCCCATCACAGAGCCTCCCCCCCTGATACATGAGAAGAAGATTATAGAACTCACCCATAAGATGATGGAGCTGCTGACTGGAGAGGTGACACTGCTGGGAAATTCTCCGGTAACAGCACTGGAGGGGTCTGGGTGATGATGGTGTCATTGTGTTGTCAGGTTCCTGTAAGGTGTCAGGATGTGGCAATCTATTTTTCCATGGAGGAGTGGGAGTATATAGAAGGACACAAGGATCTGTACAAGGACGCCATGAGGGAGGCTCCCTGGCCTCTGACAGCACCAGGTAAGAGGAAATATTCCTGATTATAGAAGTGTAAAGATCACATAGATACTACTCCCATCATCTCATCATCATATGTAATAATCTCTCCTGTCCCTGTGTCTTTCCTACAGATGGACTCATGGAAATAAATCCCCCCGAGAGATGTCCTCGTCCTCTGTATTCCCAGGACTGTCCAGAGGAGAAGCTCCCAGAGAACCATCAGGTAGATGGAGCAGAGCCCTATACACATCTATATAGGGGGGTCCTGCAGTCATAGAGGGGTCATAGATTGTGGGGGTCTCTTATGTGGACCTGTTAGATTTCCTACCTGTCTGCTGTATTGTCCTGAATTGTTACAGATGACAAATCAGGGAGAAGATCTGACTGTTATTAAAGTGGAGGATGAAGAAGAGCGGATGATGGGCGATCCCCCGTGTAAGAGTGAGGTGGAGGAGGACAGTCCAGTCCATGTGACCACAGGTATGGAGTAATGAATGGAGGATGGCAATTGGGAGGTTTCTTCAGGTGAGGCTCCACCTTACAGCTGCAGTAAAGTAGCACTCCGGGCAGTGACCCCTGTGTTATGTACAGGAGCGGAGGGAGCTGTGACTGCACATAGACATCCTCTCCAGGATCTTCTCTCCGTCCACTCATGCTCCAGGCTGAACACTCGGCCCAGCAGCAGGTTTGGGGGTCACCACCTGCAAAGAAAGGCTGGGATCTGAGAGAACCCAGTTTAACCACTTCAGCTCTGCAGTCCATGACGCTTAGTGATGGCTCTCATACCTCAGATGTGTCTTCTGATGCCAGGTTTTATAGATTGCATCGCTTTTAACCATTTCATCTCTGGATGGTTTGCTCCTCCCCCTTTATTACCAGGGCAGTTTATCAATTTTCTCAGTTTAACCTCAAATAATTTATTTTAGGCTACTTTCACACTCGCGTTTGGTGCGGATCCGTCATGTATCTGCACAGACGGATCCGTTCAGATAATACAACCGTCTGCCTCCGTTCAGTTCGGATCTTATTGTATCATCTTTAACATAGCCAAATCCGTCTTGAACACCATTGAAAGTCAATAGGGGACGGATCAGTTTTCTATTGTGCCAGATTGTGTCAGAGAAAACAGATCCGTCCCCTATGACTTACATTGTGTATCAGGACGGATCCGTTTGACTCAGTTTCGTCAGACGGACACCAAAACGCTGCAAGCAGCCTCCAAAGAGGAGACGAAACTGATCAAAACTGATGCATTCTGAGCGGATCTTATTTTATTGAGGATGCATTAAGGACAATACCGATCCGTTTTGGAGCCGCTTGTGGGAGCCCTGAACGGATCTCACAAACGGAAACCAAAACGCCAGTGTGAAAGTAGCCTTAGAGATCTGAAAAGAGAGGCAGAGTTAAAAAAATAAAAAGCCACGCCGACCTCGTGGATCCCCCGATACGCCCTGCGTCCTGTTCTAGTGATGACATCCACTGTAGCCGGTCTCCAGCTATGAAAGGAGAAAGAAAATACATCGAGCAAAAACATGTCTTCTTTTTGTTTTTCTTTTATTAAAATAAATGTGCAGGTGTAATCCAGACATGAAAGACGTGTGACTGTGAGCAATCCCCGATATCTATGTGCACATCTAGGAGACACAGGTACACACCTCAACACAGATATATATACACAGGTACACACCTCAACACAGATATTTATACACAGGTACACACCTGCATACAGATATATATACACAGGTACACACCTGCACACAGATATATATATATATACACAGGTACACACCTGCACACAGATATATATACACAGGTACACACTTCAACACAGATATATATACACAGGTACACACCTGCACACAGATATATATGCACAGGTACACACCTCAACACAGATATATATACACAGGTACACACCTGCACACAGATATATATACACAGGTACACACCTCAACACAGATATTTAGATATACACAGGTACACACCTGCACACAGGTATATATACACAGGTACACACCTCAACACAGATATATATATACACAGGTACACACCTGCAAACAGATATATATACACAGGTACACACCTGCACACATATATATATACACAGGTACACACCTGCACACAGATATATAAACACAGGTACACACCTGCATACAGATATATATACACAGGTACACACCTGCACACAGATATATTGTCACGGAATGTGTACAGCAAACTAGAAGACACAAAAGGAAGATCCGACTCACTGGATCCAAAACTAAGGAACCAAAGAGATAGCCCTGCAACAGACCTGGCTCTCTCCCTAACTGCTCAGCCTATGCAAAATTCTCAATGGTAGAAGATCGCATATCCTCGTACCTCGACTGTATAACCCCTGAACACCCTATAATAGTGAGGGGACACGACCACCGGCTCCCTACACTCGATACGGAGGGAGTCAGGGTCACCTGGGATCCAGAAAACAGGAAAATACAAATGAATGAACAAAACTTATCTGTAGAAGACTCAGTAGTAGCATCCAGCATGCATACACTCCAGGAAGTTGTATAAACCGCAAAGTGATGCAGTATGGGAAGGGATTTAAAGGGATGCAATCAGTGCAACTACATGACAGCTGAGAGAGGCTAACGAGATGAGGAAACTAAAGCAAAACAAAAGAAACCTCAAGTGGGAGGTTCTGAAGAACGTCTGTCAGAGCTTTTCAGATGTCTGGTGGTGACAGTACCCCTCCTTCTACGAGTGGACTCCGGACACTCAGAGCCCACCTTCTCAGGATGGGACCTATGGAAAGCCCTGATGAGACGAGTGGCCTTAATGTCCGTCACCGGGACCCACATCCTCTCCTCAGGACCATAACCCTCCCAATGAACGAGGTACTGGAGAGAACCGCGGACAACACGAGAATCCACAATCCTAGAGACCTGAAATTCAAGATTACCATCAACCACAATCGGAGGAGGAGGCAAAGACGAGGGTACAATGGGTTGGACATAAGGTTTTAATAAGGACTTATGAAAAACATTATGGATCTTCCAAGTCTGAGGAAGATCAAGACGGTAGGCAACAGGATTGATGACAGACAAGATTTTGTAAGGCCCAATAAACTTAGGACCCAACTTCCAGGAGGGAACCTTCAATTTGATATTCTTAGTAGACAACCACACCAGATCACCAACATTCAGGTCCGGACCAGGCACACGTCTCTTATCCGCCACACGCTTATATCTCTCACTCATGCTCTTTAGATTATCCTAAATCTTTTGCCAAATAGATGACAAAGACGAGGAGAATCTGTCCTCATCAGGTAAACCAGAAGACCCCTCTCCAGAGAATGTCCCAAACTGCGGATGAAACCCATATGCACCAAAAAATGGTGACTTATCAGAGGACTCCTGACGACAGTTATTTAAAGCAAACTCAGCAAGGGACAAAAAAGAACACCAATCCTCCTGATTCTCCGCCACAAAACAGCGCAGATATGTCTCCAGATTCTGATTGACGCACTCTGTCTGGCCATTCAACTGCGGGTGGAAAGCAGAAGAGAATGACAACCGAACCCCCAAGCGAGAACAGAAAGCCTTCCAGAATCTGGAAACAAACTGCGTGCCCCTATCAGAGACTATGTCTGAAGGAATACCATGCAATTTGACAATGTGATCAATAAATGCCTGCGCCAGCGTCTTAGCATTGGGCAAGCCAGGAAAAGGAATGAAATGTACCATTTTGCTAAAACGGTCCACCACCACCAGAATCACAGTCTTCCCCGAGGAACGAGGCAGGTCCGTAATGAAGTCCATGGAGAGATGTGTCCAAGGACGGGAAGGAATGGGTAACGGAAGAAGAGGACCTGATGGCCGTGAATGAGGGACTTTGGCACGAGCGCAGGTCTCACAGGCTGCCACAAAACCCTCAACCGACTTACGAAGCGCCGGCCACCAGAATCTCCGAGCGATGAGATCTACTGTGGCTCTTGCCCCCGGGTGCCCAGCAAGAACAGTATCGTGGTGCTCCTTAAAAATCTTGTGTCTTAAAGCGGGAGGCACAAACAACCTCCCAGGAGGACAAAGATCAGGAGCCTCTGACTGGGCTACCTGAACCTCTGCCTCCAATTCAGGATAAAGAGCAGAGACGACCACACCTTCAGCCAAAATGGGACCCGGGTCTTCAAAATTCCCACCTCCCGGAAAACAACGTGACAGGGCATCCGCCTTCACATTCTTAACCCTAGAGCGGAAGGTGACAACAAAATTAAACCTTGAAAAGAACAAAGACCATCTGGCCTGTCTCGGGTTTAGACGCTTGGCTGACTCCAAGTAGGCCAGATTCTTATGGTCAGTAAACATGGTAATAGGGTGTCTGGCTCCCTCTAGCCAATGGCGCCATTCCTCAAAAGCTAACTTGATGGCCAACAACTCCCTATCTCCCACATCATAATTTCTCTCTGCGGAGGAGAGTTTCTTCGAGAAAAAGGCACACGGTCGCCATTTGGCAGGAGAGGGACCCTGAGACAAGACCGCACCCACACCCACCTCAGAAGCATCAACCTCAACTATGAAGGGTAGAGAGATATCAGGTTGTACCAAGATGGGAGCGGAAGCAAAACTCTCCTTAATATTAGAAAAGGCCTTACACGCCTCTACCGACCAGGAGGAAAAATCTACCCCCTTTCTAGTCATATCAGTGAGTGTTTTAACAACAGAGGAATAATTCAAAATAAACTTCCTGTAATAATTGGCAAAACCCAGAAAACGCATCAGCGCCTTCTGATTCTCAGGAAGCTCCCACTCAAGCACAGCGCGGACCTTCTCGGGGTCCATGCGAAAACCAGAAGCGGAGAGAAGAAACCCCAGAAATTGAATTTCTGGAACCGCATTTTTCCAGTTTAGCGTACAATTTATTCTCCCGCAGGATGAGCAAGACCTGACGTAAATGTTCCTTATGAGTTTTGAAATCAGGAGAAAAAATCAAAATGTCATCTAGGTACACTAATACAAATTTCCCCATTAAATGATAAAAAATGCTGTTCACAAAATGCTGAAAGACGGCTGGAGCATTCATCAAACCAAAAGGCATAACCAAATTCTCAAAATGGCCCTCAGGGGTATTGAAGGACGTCTTCCATTCGTCTCCTTCTCTGACCAGGTTGTATGCCCCTCTTAGATCCAATTTGGAAAAAACTTTAGCCCCCACAATCTGGTTAAACAGGTCCGGGATCAGAGGAAGCGGATAAGGGTCACGAATTGTGATACTGTTCAGCTCCCTGAAATCCAGACATGGTCTTAAAGAACCATCTTTTTTCTTAACAAAGAAAAAACCAGCAGCAACAGGTGACTTCGAGGGTCGTATGTGTCCCTTTCTCAGACTCTCAGAGATATAAGCACGCATAGCGACCCTTTCAGGTTGGGAGAGATTGTATAAACGAGCTTTAGGCAGCTTGGCGCCTGGGGTGAGATTAATAGGGCAATCGTACTCCCTGTGAGGGGGCAATTCCTGAACACCACTCTCGGAGAACACATCCGAAAATTCAGAGAGAAAAGATGGTACAGTCTTAGTAGAAACCTCTGAAACAGATGTCGTGAGACAATTCTCTCTGCAAAAGTCACTCCAACCATTTATTTGCCTCGCTTGCCAATCAATGGTGGGGTTATGTTTAGTGAGCCAGGGTAGCCCCAACACTAGAGGAGTAGGCAACCCGTTTAGGACGAAACATGACACATCCTCAACATGAGTATCACTCACAATCAAACGGATATTGTGAACTATGCCCTTTAACGATTTCTGAGAAAGTGGAACTGAATCAATAGCAAAAACAGGTATATCCTTTCCCAAAGTGCATACCTGGAAACCATGAGTTATAGCAAATTGATTATCAATAAGATTGACAGCTGCTCCACTATCTACAAAAATCTCACAAAAAAAATATCTTGCTCTCTAGCGCCACCCTGGCAGGTAGGACAAAACGGGAACTACAAGCAAACTGAAAATCTTCAATTTCCGCATCAACCTTGCCAATAGTAACAGATGGAACGTTTTTAGAGGATTTTTTTTATTTTTGTTTCTTTATTACTCTCAAAAAACTGCCTGAATCTCCTAGAGGGACAAACATTTGCCAAATGATTTATACCTCCACAACAGAAACAAACCTTCCTATGAGAGCTGAATCCTCTATTGTCAGAGGCAAGCAAACCCAGCTGCATGGGCTCCTGCTCAGAGGGGATTGAGAGAGACTGAGACCCCTGTGCACTGAATGAGACCGCCGCACTGTCCTTGGACTGAGTATGACAGGAAGGAGTGATCTCTCCTCTCTCTCTAAGACGCCTGTCAATACGAACAGCCCGAGACATGGCAGAATCCAAGGAGGTAGGTCTCTCATGAAAGGCAAATGCATCTTTCAATCCCTCTGAAAGACCATGGCAAAATTGACTTCGGAGTGCAGCATCATTCCAACCAGTATCAGCTGCCCATCTCCGAAATTCTGAACAGTATATCTCTGCGGACTGTTTACCCTGGCATAAAAGACGTAATCTAGACTCAGCCAGAGCAATACGATCCGGATCATCATATATCTCACCCAGGGCTAAAAAAAATTCATCCACTGAACAGAGGGGCCATGCCCCCACCGGCAGCGAAAAGGCCCAGGACTGGGCATTATCCCTGAGCAGCGAGATGATGATCCCCACCCTCTGCTCCTCATCACCAGAGGAATGGGGAAGTAGGCGAAAAACGAGATTTTTGTGAACTCACCTGTAAAATCTCTTTCTCGCTTTATTCATTGGGGGACACAGGACCGTGGGTATAGCTTGCTGCTGCCACTAGGAGGCGACACTAGGCTAAAAGCTGTTAGCACTTAACACGACCAAAGTAGAGGGTTTGATCAAACCGATGCTATTATAGTGGGCTAAACCCTTTAATCCAATGAAAATTCACAATAGTGGGTTGCTAAATTAATACTTAACATTTATTAGTATCAAAAATTAAAATGATAGGCCCTTAGTATATAGATAAAAAAATCTAGACTGAGTGCAATTAGGATACTACATACAACTCTCTGCTGGCAGATGCCAATCCAGAGAGAGGGGTATGGACCAAAAAATGAGAAGGGATAGATATAAAGATAGTTTGAGAAGAAAGGATGCGCAGTAAGAGGGACACACTGCTGGGTCGATAACCATAGAGGTCCCTTACCCTGACTCCTCAAAACTCAGTATAATCTATCACAGACCCTAGATGGCCCTGCCTAGACCTGGACTGCCCAGCTTTGTCCGAAAGATAGAGTGTGGTCCCTATGACTAGGGGAAAACAGTCTAGATGAGAGAAAGGAGGGCAGTGTAGACTGACAAACAAAACATATAGCAACCTATAATTGAACCATTTGGCTGTAACTATAGGTATGATGCTCAGGAATCGATGATAAGTCCCAAGTAAATTAGAAAATTGTCCCGACGCGTTTCCTTGAAGGTTAGCAAATCTTCAGGGGACTGAAACCTTTAAATGTATCGGTCACTAAATTGGCTGAGATATAAATATCATATTCAGTCAAATGTATCAAGTTCTGCAAAGGGTGGCTCTCAAGTATCAAAAATATAGCCACACAGATGGTATACAGAAATCTTGTCTTTTTACCAAAGAAGACTCAAGAGACCCCCTGTGTATCCACCTATTGCAGGGTCACAGGCTCAAAAAACATTCAAGTAAAGGGGTCTCGAGTCACTCCGGTTTAAATGACTAAAACAAGCCAGTGACCACCTGTTCCAGGGTCACTAGTTCAGTTCATCAATCATAAACAATATATCCAGTGACTAACTGTTCAAGAGTCACTTGGAAAGTACAGTGTATCAATAAGACCACCAAATAAAGCTAAAGTCCAGATGTAAGACAATATATGTAGCCTGGTTTACACTCAAAGAGGTGCTGAAAGTAGCTGGCTCTCCAGTGTTGAAACGGCTTTACTGGTGTAGTATCATACCCCAGCAGGTAATCATAGGCCGTTCAACACAGTGTGCCAAGAAGCGCTGTGCAACAAATGATAATTAATCACACAGTCAGCAGAGTACTTTGCCTAAAGGCACTGTGCAACATTGGTATTTGATCACCCAGTCAGCAGAGTACTTATCTGTACAGTCATAGTGCTCCGACTGTCCACAGAGAGGTGCGGGGTCACTCCTTGGCATTCCGCGTATGGCAGCTGCACCGAGGGTGGGTTCGCGGCTCGTTTAAAAAGGCCGCCTTGTACCGCCCATTCTCCGCCCAGTGACGTCGTCACGTCAGCTGATCGGGTCACGTGACAACAGCACGTGAATGTTTGCCGATCAGATGACCCGGCCATGGTGGTAGGTGCTTGGCAAGTCATGCTGTCATGGCAACCGCACACGCGACAGCTATCTCCACACACTGGAGGCCTCGATCGCTCAGCTGTCAATCCACCCGTCGCCATGGCCATAGCGCCGCCCCACTCACGCAGGATTATTAGCGTCACAGAAGGCGGATTTGTTTCAATGTGTCGGTGAAGCAAGCAGGCTAAGCAGCTCCACCTGACACATTAAACAGTAGAAATATATCTAAGGGATCAATGATGTCTTTGATCACCAGATAATGACATAGAGCTTATATGGTTGGATATTAATAATAATAACTGCGTCAATATTGGCTATAGAATGCTTCCACAAATTAAAGCAGCAAAGACAACAAGCCAAAGGCGAGAGGGAGAGATGGGACAGGTAGGCGTTGTTTAAGATACAGATGGGTAGTACATGGTGGTATCTATAAGATTGAGGCCTAGGGATCAATGTAGCTATTGAATGACAATTGTTCATTCAATCCCAAAGGAGCCACAGTCTGCAATTGGAAGATCCACCAAGTCTCCCTCTGTAAAATCCTCCTGTCCCAGTCTCCCTCCCGTCTTGGCCTGTGAACCATCTCTATTCCCATAAATTTGAGGCCAGATGTGTCGCCCCCATGTATAGTATTAATATGTGTGGCTATGGGTGTATCCCTGTCATTTCTGACGTCACCCAGATGTTCCCCAACCCGTCGACGAAGTTCACGGGTGGTTTTCCCCACATATTCAAGGCCACAAATGCAATTGGCTTTATATATCACGCCCCTTGTGCGGCAATTCACAAAATGTCTAACCTGGTACTCAGTACCAGTGACATTGCTACAAAAAGAGCGTCCCTGTATAATGTGAGGGCACGCCACGCAGCCACTACAGTGAAAACTACCAATGGGAGGCCGAAGCCAGGTTTCTCTCACCTCCTGGTTCTCGCTGAAGTGGCTGCGGACCAGCCGGTCCTTGAGGCTCAAACCCCTGCGATATGTGACCTGTGCTGTCTCGGAGACCGCATGTTTTATATCAGGGTCAAGTAAGAGGACCTCCCAGTGGTTCCTAAGAATCTGTTTCACTTCATTTGAGGCGCCATCAAACGTGCCTATCAGGCGTATCAGACCACTGGTTGTTGTTTTCGGTTTAGGGTATAATAGTTCATCCCTATTACTATTACAGGCCCTCCTATAGGCTGATCTCAGGACAACATCAGGATACCCCCTCTCACGAAACCTGCACCGCAAATCCCCGGCCTGTTTTTTGAAGTCATACCAGGTGGAACAGTTCCTTCTAATACGCAGGTACTGTCCCACCGGTATCCCTCTCTTTAGGGGTTGTGGATGATGACTCGTCCAATGTAGCAGCGCATTCGTGGAGGTGGGTTTCCTGAATGTTTTAGTTTGTAACATGTTGTCCTTATCCCTTGATATCTCTATATCAAGAAAGGGCAAGGTGTTACTTTTATATTCAAAGGTGAATTTCATATTGATAGAATTAACATTAAGTTCTTTAATGAACGCAATAAATTCACTCTCCTTGCCCTTCCAGACGACAAAAATGTCGTCTATGAATCTGGCCCAAGTCAAAACACATGGGATATAGTTGCTGGGTGCATCGCTGAATACCAGGGTCCGTTCCCACCAGCCCAGGAACAAATTAGCATACGATGGGGCACAAGAACTCCCCATCGCGGTGCCCCTGAGCTGGTGGTAAAGAACCCCATCGAACAAAAAGAAATTTCTTGTCAAGACGAAATTCAATAAACATAGAAACATAGAAACATAGAATGTGTCGGCAGATAAGAACCATTTGGCCCATCCAGTCTGCCCAATGCAAATAAGCATAAAACAAATGAATTATGCAAATGGAACTGACGTCCCCTTGTGTTTAAGAATGTTTCTACTGCCCTCATACCTAGGACATGGGGTATTGAGGAGTATAGGGCCTCCACATCAATTGAGGCCAAAGATGTACCCTCCTCCATGGATATCCCCTCAAGCCGACCCAACAGATCGCTCGTGTCCCTCAGGTATGAGGGCAAAGTCTTGACAAAAGGTGCCAAAATGCGATCTATATAGATCCCCACATTCTGTGTCAAGCTATTTACACCTGACACAATGGGGCGTCCTTTAACAGGGGTGCCACCCTTATGAATTTTGGGTAAACTATAAAAGGTGGCTATAGGCGGAGCTTGCCAATGGCGGAGTGAGCAGCACACTGCCTGAGCTCCTGAGCACCGCCGGCATTTACAGCCCCATATAGCATCCAGAAGCCCACAGATTTTTCATGGGTCGCAAGAGGGGCACAGCTAACACCCCGGCACCCGCATCACGAGAATCGGGGGACATCACAAAGTTCCTGTGCCCGTCCAGCCAGCCTGAAAGCCTGAGATCCGGCGCCACAACCTCCAAGATGGCGGAGCAGGCGCGGGAAACGAGCGCCTCTACTCCTCTGACTAGAGGGAAAACTGCGGCCCTCACCTCCAGGAACCAGGGGGAACATAGCACCGGAGGACCTCCGGTTTCATATGCAGCAGTGGCAGCAGCGGTGAGTCCTACCTTGGGGTCCGTCCCTTCATCGCCAGCCTCCAGGGGTTCAGAGGCCTATTCAGGCCCACAGCTCTCCCACCACAGCTCCCCTGCCTTGTCGGCTGCCTCCAGTAGATCGCCCACTGCCCTCTCCCATGAGGATGACTGGGACTGGAAGCTCCATTTAAAATCCCTTCCCACTACTGCTGAGGTAGATGCTTTGCTCAGCAGGATGGAAGCTTCCCACAAGCAAGATATTGCGGCCTTGCATCAGGATATCAGGCATGTGGGGCAGAGGGTAGAGGAGGTGGAGAACAAACAGGAGCAGATCTTTAATACTCTGGATTGTCACCGTGCAGTCATTAATGAGCACGCTGCTCAAATGCAGGACATTCTAACCCACATGGACGATATTGAAAACCGCAATAGGAGAAACAACCTCCGAATAAGGGGGGTCCCTGAATCTGTAGAAGATCTGCCATCCTGGGCGCAACGCCATTTTGCCTCACTTTTGGAAATTAATCCGGACAGGATCATTGAGATAGATCGGATCCATCGGGCGCTGGGCCCAAAATCAACGGACCTGAAACGTCCCAGGGACATTATTTGCCGTATTCACTTTTACAAGGAGAAGGAGTCCATCCTCAAAGCTGCTCGAGCTGCGGCTGGCCCTGAATCGGGCCCGAATACCATCCAGATCCTCCCGGACCTAGCACGCCGCACCTTACAACTTAGGAAGGCCTTGAAACCGCTTCTATCCACACTCAGGGACAATGAGATCCTGTATAGATGGGGGTATCCCTTCCAGCTCTCGGCCAAGAGAAACGGGAAGTCTGCTACGTTCAAATCTCTTGAAGACCTCCCCAGATTTCTGGCTACACTAGATCTCCCCGCGGTGGAGCTGCCTGACTGGCCCAGACCCCTCATGGTGCCGCCCGTTAGTGATCGTGAAGAATGGCAAGAGGCGATCCCGAAACCGCAGAGGCATCCCAGACGCCATTCCAGACCACCTGTTTGAGCCTAATTGGCTTTCGTGGGACTTCACATATTATCCCAATGCGCTGGTTCAGTGTATAGTATTCATGTTCTAATGTTTTATGCTATATGTTATATATCTTTGATATTCCTTTTTATATGCCGGGGGTCAGTGGGGCTGCTGCCTTGCCCTTGACCTCTCCTCCCCTCGTTAGGGGTATCGACACCTGGTGTCGAACGTGACTATAGTCACTTACTAGTCTACCTCGGAGCCATAGTTTTTGGCTCTCTCTTATAGGAGGTTTTTCTTTTGTTTTGTTTTTTTTTTTTTTTTTTTTTCTTTTCTTTTTCTTTGTTGTTTTATCTGCGTGTTGCTTGTTAGTCCTTGTCTCTTTCCTTTTGTTTGGATCCTCGTGTTCCCTCCCCCACTTAATCCAGTTTCCTCTCAGAGGTCGGTAAGATGTCCCCTCTCTCTTTTTGTACGTATAATGCCAGGGGCCTAAATAAACCAGAAAAACGTAGCCAGATTCTATATCGCTTTCACCGGAAGCGGGTCATGCTTATTATGTTCCAGGAGACCCACTTTAAGCTTGCCTCGGTTCCCAGGTGTGACCGTGGGTATTACACGACTTGGTTCCATAGTCCCAACCCCGTCAAAAAAGCAGGAGGTGTATCTATTGCATTCCATAAATCTTTTCGGCCTACGATTTTGGCTACAGATATTGATAGTAGGGGGCGCTATGTATTCCTCAAGCTGTCTGATGGTCCACGTGTATACACGGTTGCTAATGTCTATTTTCCCAACCAGGGGCAGATTCCATATGGCTCCAAGATTCTCAGGAAACTGGCTCGCTTTGCAGATGGATCCTCTATCATCCTGGGCGGTGATCTGAATATGGTGATGGACCCGGATCTGGATTCTTCGTCTGGTAGGTCAGCTATCTCTCCGACATCCCAGCGTTCCTTTAGGGAAATCCTGTCCTCTCTCCGCCTTGTAGATCTCTGGAGGGTGCTGCATCCGGGAGTCAGAGATTTCAGTTTTCATTCTTTAGCCCACAATAGCTATGCCAGACTAGACCATTTATTTATTTCACAATCTTTGCTTGAGGAGGATCCACTTAGCTCAATGGATGGCTTCCTTTGGTCTGACCACACTCCAGTGTATGGCCTACTGAGATTTCAGCAGACGCCTTCCCGTCCCTTCACGTGGAGATTGAATGACAATCTTCTTAACGACCTGGTGTGCATGTCAGACATTAGGAAGGCCATCTCTGAGTTTACAGTTAACCACCAAACAGACCCCTCTCCCCCGCCGATTAAATGGGAAGCCCTTAAGTGTGTGCTCAGGGGGATTTTCATATCTCATGGCGCTAGACTCAAAAAGGAGAAGTCCGCTAAACTCTCCTCCCTACTTTCACAACTCGACGGGAAAGAGACCTCAAATAAATTGACCCCCTCTGATCAGTTGAAAGCTGATATCTCGCTGCTCCGCCAACAAGTAATTCAAATTCTAGACCAAAGATCACTATGTTTGCGTGATAAGGTAAAATTTGGATTTTTTGAATATGGCGATAAAAGTGGGAAGTGGCTTGCCAGAGCTCTACATCCTAGGTTACCCCAGACCCAGATATCCTCACTTAACACATCCGACAAGGGAATTGTTTATGCTCCATCCGAAATCTCATCAGAATTCCGCACCTATTATAGCTCTCTTTATGACTTGAACACAGGGAGGGACTCAGCGTCTGCTTCCTTTACTCAGGATACTAAAGATTATCTAGACCAATTCGGCCCTGAAAAGATTCCTAGCGTAGATTCTTTGGCGCTGGAAGATGACTTTTCATCCCCAGAAATTGCGGGAGTTATAAGAGATCTCAAAAATGGGAAAAGCCCAGGCCCAGATGGCCTTACCCCACGCTTTTATAAGCTTCTTATAGATGAGCTATCCCCCTTATTACTCGAATCTTTTAACTCCATAGCAGTGGGAACCCCCTTCCCTCCCCAAACTTTACAGGCCCATATAACGGTTATACCTAAACCTGATAAAGATCCCTCTTATTGCTCCAATTATAGGCCTATTTCTCTTTTAAACGTGGACCTAAAGGTGTACGCTAAATTACTAGCCTTACGATTACACCCCCTCATCCCGAAGTATATCCATCAGGAACAGGTGGGCTTTGTCCCGGGCAGGGAAGCTCGAGATAGTACCTTGAAGACCTTGGGCATCATAGCTAGAGCTAGGAATACTAGGTCTCCTCTGTGTTTACTTTCAGTGGATGCAGAGAAGGCCTTTGACAGGGTCAATTGGGGCTTCTTAACCTTAACCCTGGAGCATTTAGGACTCGGTTCTAAAATGATTAAACGTATTATGGCTCTCTACTCTTCTCCCTCAGCTCAGGTAAGGGCTAATGGCCTTTTATCCACACCTTTTGCTATCAAGAATGGTACACGCCAGGGTTGCCCCTTATCCCCCTTCCTATATATTCTGACCATGGAATCCTTAGCTAATGCGCTGCGCAATAATCAAGATATAAAGGGGGTGAGAGTTGGAACTAAGGAGCATAAACTTTCCCTTTTTGCCGATGATTTGCTTCTCTATCTCTCGGACCCCAGAATAGGCCTTCCTTCGGTCCTGCGGGAATTTGAGAGATTTGGGAGGCTTAGTAACTTCAAAGTTAATATCCAGAAATCTGAAATCTTGAATATTTCGTTACCACGCAGGGAAATTTCTCATGTTAAAGAAAGCTTCTCGTTTAAAGTAGCCTCGGACTCGATTCGCCACTTAGGCATTAACCTCCCAGCAAACCCCAATCTCCTCTTTCAAATGAACTACAAACCCTTATTTAGGAAGGTAGAGGCTTCTCTCCAGAAGTGGTCCCCCCTGCAGATTTCTTGGTTTGGTAGAATAAATGCCCTAAAGATGGATATCTTACCCAAATTCCTCTACCTGTTCCAGACTGCCCCGTGTATTATACCAAATAGTTTTTTTGCCCAATTGCGGTCATTAGCTTCTAGGTTTATCTGGAATGGCACTAAGGCCAGGGTGAGTTACAGAGTTTTATCCAGAGCGAAGAGTGTGGGGGGAGCTGGCCTTCCTGACTTCCAGGCATATTTTAGAGCTTCCATTTCTAATTGTGTTCTAGACCTTATACACAAACGATCTCTGAAACTTTGGGTAGACATAGAACACACCCTCGAGCCCCATATGGTACCTGGGATATTTTGGCTCCCTATAGCAACACTAAATAGCCTTCTACATACTCTTTGTTCTCCCCTACTTCAGATCCTGATCAAACTATGGAGTAGATTTGCCTCCAAAATCAAGTTAATCTCCGCACCGGGTCCTTTGACGCATATTGTGGCTCATCCTGGCCTCCCCTCACAGATCAAGAATCTCCCCTTCTTCCGCACAATTCCCCCGCCCCGGATCCTAATTAGGGACATCTTTAACAGCTCAGGGCTCCTACCTCTCGTGGATCTATCACACATATTCCAAAACTCCCCGAGCCGCTGGTTCCACTACTTTCAACTTCGTAGCTTCTTGGGCTCTCTGGCTCCCGGATCGCAGCTGTCTGCCCCTCTGACAAATTTTGAAAAGCTCTGTGTTGCCAACACAGGCCCAGATCATGGTATTTCTTTGATATATGGCTTGCTGGGTGCCGGTGGAGATGGGGACCTATCACTCGTTGAACAGATGAGAGGTGTTGGGTTTGCCTCTGGTTGGGAGAGTGAACTGACGTTCTCCCTGTCCTCTGAGCAATGGAATCGTTCCCTCTTATTTACGCATAAATCATCCAGGTCCTGTCGTTTACAGGAGTTGAACTATAAGATCCTTACTCGTTGGTATAGGACGCCGGTTAAGTTGCATCATTTTTATCCATCGGTCCCCAACACCTGTTGGCGGTGCCATTCAGAGGTTGGTTCCATGCTACATATCTGGTGGGACTGCCCTGGGGTCGCCCCTTTGTGGCAAGATGTTTTTTCTCTGTATAATGCACTTTACCGGTCTACTATATCTCCCTCCCCTTTGATTGCCCTGCTCTCTATATTCCCGGGTAGGATCAAACATGTCAAAAAGGGAGTACTTAAAACATTTGTCCTTTCTATGAGACAGATCATACCACGCCAGTGGAGATCCTCAGACAGTTTGCAGAGAATTACGTGGATACGTGCCCTGGATGCCTTATTCAGGATGGAAGAAATGGAAGCTGAGGCCTGTAACCAAGCCCAAACATTTGCACTAACCTGGGAACCTTGGAATCAATTTAGGAGCTCCTCTCGTTTTCAAACCTGGTTGGTCTCAGGTGACTGTACCTGGGATACGTGATATGATGTCTTGTCCTTTCCCCTTCCCCCCCGCCCCCCCTACTTTCCACCCCCCCTCCCTCCCCTGTCTTTTGTTTCGTCGTGTTTTGTTCTTGTCTGTCCCCCTGTCTCTCCTAGGTTAACGATTTAATCTGTTTCACTTAAGAGTTACATATTAGTAGCCCTTTGTTCAAAACGCCATCACTGAGTATCTCAGGATTGTGTCCTAAGTTCCTTTTGCCTTCCCTTTCAGTAGTCAAGGTTCTTCATATCGTACTGTATGTATCTAATATTGCTGAACCTCTCCTTTAGCATTTATTTGATGGCATTTGTTTTCTCTGGTCTTCATGGTTGCGTCCCAGAGAAATATGGTGGTCTCTGAATCCATCTGTGCACTTTATTTTATGTTTTACATGGTCTTGGAAATGGAATTGGAGATATACTTTTCATACAATGTCTTGGTTGCTATGTATGATTGTTGTGTTCTTTTTCTATTCAATAAAAATAGATTCAACACTAAAAGGTGGCTATAGCTTATAGTTTACCCAAAATTCATAAGGGTGGCACCCCTGTTAAAGGACGCCCCATTGTGTCAGGTGTAAATAGCTTGACACAGAATGTGGGGATCTATATAGATCGCATTTTGGCACCTTTTGTCAAGACTTTGCCCTCATACCTGAGGGACACGAGCGATCTGTTGGGTCGGCTTGAGGGGATATCCATGGAGGAGGGTACATCTTTGGCCTCAATTGATGTGGAGGCCCTATACTCCTCAATACCCCATGTCCTAGGTATGAGGGCAGTAGAAACATTCTTAAACACAAGGGGACGTCAGTTCCATTTGCATAATTCATTTGTTTTATGCTTATTGAATTTCGTCTTGACAAGAAATTTCTTTTTGTTCGATGGGGTTCTTTACCACCAGCTCAGGGGCACCGCGATGGGGAGTTCTTGTGCCCCATCGTATGCTAATTTGTTCCTGGGCTGGTGGGAACGGACCCTGGTATTCAGCGATGCACCCAGCAACTATATCCCATGTGTTTTGACTTGGGCCAGATTCATAGACGACATTTTTGTCGTCTGGAAGGGCAAGGAGAGTGAATTTATTGCGTTCATTAAAGAACTTAATGTTAATTCTATCAATATGAAATTCACCTTCGAATATAAAAGTAACACCTTGCCCTTTCTTGATATAGAGATATCAAGGGATAAGGACAACATGTTACAAACTAAAACATTCAGGAAACCCACCTCCACGAATGCGCTGCTACATTGGACGAGTCATCATCCACAACCCCTAAAGAGAGGGATACCGGTGGGACAGTACCTGCGTATTAGAAGGAACTATTCCACCTGGTATGACTTCAAAAAACAGGCCGGGGATTTGCGGTGCAGGTTTCGTGAGAGGGGGTATCCTGATGTTGTCCTGAGATCAGCCTATAGGAGGGCCTGTAATAGTAATAGGGATGAACTATTATACCCTAAACCGAAAACAACAACCAGTGGTCTGATACGCCTGATAGGCACGTTTGATGGCGCCTCAAATGAAGTGAAACAGATTCTTAGGAACCACTGGGAGGTCCTCTTACTTGACCCTGATATAAAACATGCGGTCTCCGAGACAGCACAGGTCACATATCGCAGGGGTTTGAGCCTCAAGGACCGGCTGGTCCGCAGCCACTTCAGCGAGAACCAGGAGGTGAGAGAAACCTGGCTTCGGCCTCCCATTGGTAGTTTTCGCTGCAGTGGCTGCGTGGCGTGCCCTCACATTATACAGGGACGCTCTTTTTGTAGCAATGTCACTGGTACTGAGTACCAGGTTAGACATTTTGTGAATTGCCGCACAAGGGGCGTGATATATAAAGCCAATTGCATTTGTGGCCTTGAATATGTGGGGAAAACCACCCGTGAACTTCGTCGACGGGTTGGGGAACATCTGGGTGACGTCAGAAATGACAGGGATACACCCATAGCCACACATATTAATACTATACATGGGGGCGACACATCTGGCCTCAAATTTATGGGAATAGAGATGGTTCACAGGCCAAGACGGGAGGGAGACTGGGACAGGAGGATTTTACAGAGGGAGACTTGGTGGATCTTCCAATTGCAGACTGTGGCTCCTTTGGGATTGAATGAACAATTGTCATTCAATAGCTACATTGATCCCTAGGCCTCAATCTTATAGATACCACCATGTACTACCCATCTGTATTTTAAACAACGCCTACCTGTCCCATCTCTCCCTCTCGCCTTTGGCTTGTTGTCTTTGCTGCTTTAATTTGTGGAAGCATTCTATAGCCAATATTGACGCAGTTATTATTATTAATATCCAACCATATAAGCTCTATGTCATTATCTGGTGATCAAAGACATCATTGATCCCTTAGATATATTTCTACTGTTTAATGTGTCAGGTGGAGCTGCTTAGCCTGCTTGCTTCACCGACACATTGAAACAAATCCGCCTTCTGTGACGCTAATAATCCTGCGTGAGTGGGGCGGCGCTATGGCCATGGCGACGGGTGGATTGACAGCTGAGCGATCGAGGCCTCCAGTGTGTGGAGATAGCTGTCGCGTGTGCGGTTGCCATGACAGCATGACTTGCCAAGCACCTACCACCATGGCCGGGTCATCTGATCGGCAAACATTCACGTGCTGTTGTCACGTGACCCGATCAGCTGACGTGACGACGTCACTGGGCGGAGAATGGGCGGTACAAGGCGGCCTTTTTAAACGAGCCGCGAACTCACCCTCGGTGCAGCTGCCATACGCGGAATGCCAAGGAGTGACCCCGCACCTCTCTGTGGACAGTCGGAGCACTATGACTGTACAGATAAGTACTCTGCTGACTGGGTGATCAAATACCAATGTTGCACAGTGCCTTTAGGCAAAGTACTCTGCTGACTGTGTGATTAATTATCATTTGTTGCACAGCGCTTCTTGGCACACTGTGTTGAACGGCCTATGATTACCTGCTGGGGTATGATACTACACCAGTAAAGCCGTTTCAACACTGGAGAGCCAGCTACTTTCAGCACCTCTTTGAGTGTAAACCAGGCTACATATATTGTCTTACATCTGGACTTTAGCTTTATTTGGTGGTCTTATTGATACACTGTACTTTCCAAGTGACTCTTGAACAGTTAGTCACTGGATATATTGTTTATGATTGATGAACTGAACTAGTGACCCTGGAACAGGTGGTCACTGGCTTGTTTTAGTCATTTAAACCGGAGTGACTCGAGACCCCTTTACTTGAATGTTTTTTGAGCCTGTGATCCTGCAATAGGTGGATACACAGGGGGTCTCTTGAGTCTTCTTTGGTAAAAAGACAAGATTTCTGTATACCATCTGTGTGGCTATATTTTTGATACTTGAGAGCCACCCTTTGCAGAACTTGATACATTTGACTGAATGTGATATTTATATCTCAGCCAATTTAGTGACCGATACATTTAAAGGTTTCAGTCCCCTGAAGATTTGCTAACCTTCAAGGAAACGCGTCGGGACAATTTTCTAATTTACTTGGGACTTATCATCGATTCCTGAGCATCATACCTATAGTTACAGCCAAATGGTTTAATTATAGGTTGCTATATGTTTTGTTTGTCAGTCTACACTGCCCTCCTTTCTCTCATCTAGACTGTTTTCCCCTAGTCATAGGGACCACACTCTATCTTTCGGACAAAGCTGGGCAGTCCAGGTCTAGGCAGGGCCATCTAGGGTCTGTGATAGATTATACTGAGTTTTGAGGAGTCAGGGTAAGGGACCTCTATGGTTATCGACCCAGCAGTGTGTCCCTCTTACTGCGCATCCTTTCTTCTCAAACTATCTTTATATCTATCCCTTCTCATTTTTTGGTCCATACCCCTCTCTCTGGATTGGCATCTGCCAGCAGAGAGTTGTATGTAGTATCCTAATTGCACTCAGTCTAGATTTTTTTATCTATATACTAAGGGCCTATCATTTTAATTTTTGATACTAATAAATGTTAAGTATTAATTTAGCAACCCACTATTGTGAATTTTGAAAGCTGTTAGCTCCTCCCCTGCAAGCTATACCCCCTCCAGCCTGGAGAGAGCATATCAGTTTGTGCTTCAGCAGTAGGAGAAACAGTACCGAAACAAAACACAACCAGTAAGGACCACTGCCCAACAAAAAAATCGAACCGGACACCAGCCCCAACCGGCAACTCGGACCCACTGGCCTCATAACAATAAGAAAAAATGGGTGGGTGCTGTGTTCCCCAATGAATAAAGCGAGAAAGAGATTTTACAGGTGAGTTCACAAAAATCTCGTTTTCTCGCTCATATCATTGGGGGACACAGGACCGTGGGACGTCCTAAAGCAGTCCCCGGGGTGGGAAACAACCACTGGCCCAGAAAAAAACAACTTCCTCATGTAAGACACTACACTGCGGCCTGTAAAACCCTGCGGCCGAGAGTAGCATCCGCCGAGGCGAAAGAATGCACTCGGTAAAACTTTGTGAAGGTGTGCAAGGAGGACCAAGTCGCTGCCTTACACAATTGGGACGCCAAAGCGTGGTGAAGGTGAGCCCAAGAAGCCCCGACCGCCCTGGTAGAGTGAGCGGTGATACCGGGAGGAGGAACCTTGCCCTTGGAGCAGTAGGCCTCTGCAATGGCTGATCTAATCCACCGAGCAATCGTCACCTTGGAGGCTGCCAAACCTTCACGAGGACCTTCCGAGATTACGAACAGGGAGTCCGTGCATCTAAAAGGGGCCACCACTGCCAGGTAGATCCGCAAGGCCCGTACCACATCCAGACGGTGGAGAGCCACCTCCCTAGGATGAGAAGGCTCAGGGAAAAAAGAGGGCAGAACGATGTCCTCATTAACATGAAACGCCGACACCACCTTCGGAAGGAAGGATGGCACTGTCCGGAGTACTACCTTGTCTTGATGAAACACCAAGAAAGGCTCTTTGCACGAGAGAGCCGCCAGTATCGACACCCGCCGGATGGAGGTAATTGCAACCAGAAACGCGACCTTCCATGAAAGCATGCGAAGGGAGCGCTACCAGCACCAGATTCAGGTCCTAGGAATGCAACGGTGGCCGATAAGGGACTGCAGTGTGAGCCACTCCCTGTATGAAAGTCTTGACCGGACCCAACACCGCCAGTGTACGCTGGAAAAAAATGGAAAGAGCAGAAACCTGACCTTTCAGCGAACTCAGAGCTAGTCCCAGCTCTAAACCCGCCTGAAGGAAAGCCAGCACCGTAGGGAGGGAAAACTGCCTGGGAGGAAGATCCCTGTCCTCACAGAATTTAAGGAAAGACTTCCACGTCCGATAATAGATCTTGGCGGAGGAGGGCTTCCTAGCCCTAATCATCGTGCGAACGACCGCATCAGAGAAACCTCTTTGCTTCAACAGGAAGGTATCAATAGCCATGCCGTTAAACGTAGCGTATTTAAACCCTGGTGGAAGACTGCACGTCTCCCAGAAGAAGAATGAGCTCTGAGTACCAAGCTCGACGAGGCCAGTCTGGGGCGATCAGAAGCGTCTGAATGCCCTCCATCCTGATTCTGCGTAGAATCCGAGGCAGGAGCGGTAACGGAGGGAACACGTACAGAAACGTAAAGTTGTCCCACGGAGCCACGAGGGCGTCCACGTCATACGCCATCGGATCTCTTGCGCGAGACAGAAAGCACTGGAGTTTGTGATTTAGCCTGGACGCCATCAGATCCACTTCCGGGCATCCCCACCGGAGACAAAGGTCCTCGAACACCTCCGGATGGAGAGACCACTCCCCCGAGTCCACCGTCGTTCGGCTGAGGAAATCCGCTGTCCAATTGTCCACACCCACTGCAGAATCCTTGCGGCCTTGTTCATCACCGTCCCGCTGCGAGTCCCCCCTTGGTGGTTGATATAGGCAACTGCTGTGGCGTTGTCCGACTGTATCCTGACCGGACGGCCCTGCAAGTAGGGGGTCCAATGGCAGAGGGAGAGGTAGATGGCCCGGAGCTCCAGTATATTGATAGGTAGTTTGGACTCCGACAGAGACCAAACGCCTTGGGCTGTCCGGGTACCGAAGACCCCTCCCCAGCCATGGAGGCTGGCGTCGGTCATGACCACCGTCCATGACACTGGGAGGAAGGACTTCCCCGAGGACAGGTGGTCCGGTACCATCCACCAGCCAAGAGCCGCGCGCACGGGCTGGGACAGAGAGATCCTGAGGTCCAGAGAATCTCGGGACTTGTCCCATGAGGACAAAATGAGCCTCTGAAAATCCCTGGTGTGGAACTGAGCGAATGGAATCGCCTCGAAGGAGGCCACCATCACGCCCAGTACTCGCATGCAGCTGCGAATCGACACCCTGCGGCGCTGAATGAGCAGACGTACCGCCTTCTGAATGTCCGATCTCTTGTCCAGTGGTAGACGCACCACAGCGGCCTCGGAGTCCAGTGTCATGCCCAAGAATCTGATCTGAGTGGTGGGAGACAGGCACGACTTCTTCAGGTTGATTATCCACCCGAAGCGAGTGAGGGTGCTCATCGTAATCTGAAGACTCTCTTCGCATTGAGCCGCTGTAGGTGCCTTGATCAAGATGTCGTCCAGATACGGGAGAAGAGTAATGCCTCTGGACCGCAGAATCCCCAGAAGAGGGGCAAGAACCTTCGTAAATATTTGCGGAGCCGTCGCCAGACCGAACGGCAGAGCGACGAACTGGTAATGAGCTCCCTGGATGGCAAATCGAAGGAACCGTTGGTGGGCTGTGGCGATGGGGATGTGGAGATATGCATCCTGGATGTCTAAGGACACCATGTGCTCCCCTTTCACCAGTGAAGCAACCACGGAACGGAGGGACTCCATCCTGAACCTTTGAACCCGCAGATAACGGTTCAACAGTTTGAGGTCCAGCACTGGCCTCACATCGCCCTCCTTCTTGGGGACCACAAACAGGTTGGAACAAAAACCCGTAAACCGCTCCTCCAATGGAACAGGGGAAATCACCCCCCGTGTGAGAAGTGACTGAACTGCGTGCAAAAGAGCCGCGGCCCGGATGGGCTCCCTGGAGGGCTGGGAGAGGAAGAAGCGGTTGGAGGAAGAGACCTGAACTCTATTTTGTAGCATGAGGAGACAACCTCGAGCGCCCATGCATCCGGAATATGGGTGTGCCAAATCTCCTGAAACAGGAGAAGACGCCCCCCCACCTGTGAGGGTGGGGACAAACCTTCATGCTGAAGGCTGCTTACCTGGGGCTGTGCGAGGCTGCTGAGCCCGCGGACGCCAGGCCTGCTGGGGCTTAAAGGATGGTCCTTTCCGCCGATCCTGATTGGGCGGCCCCGCCGCTGAGGTGGGTGCTGAACGGGTGCCCGAAAAACGGCGAAAGGACTGGTAGCGAGAGGACGAAGTTCTGGACTGAAAAGGTCGCTTTGCCCTGGGTTGGGGCAGATGGGTGCTTTTACCACCCGTAGCCTCAGAAATAATCTCATCTAATTTGGACCCAAATAGCCGAGACCCAGAGAATGGAAGCCTCAACAGGGAGCGCTTAGATGAGGAATCGGCTTTCCAGGCTTTGAGACACAACTCCCGGTGGATTGAAGTGGCGAGAGCCGAGGAACGGGCGACCATAGTCCCAGCCTCCAGAGCCGCTTCACAGAGATATTTCCCTGCCTGAGAAATTTGGAGCGCTGACGATTGAAGTTCAGCGGGAGGGAGGGAGGACGCTATGTCCTGGTTCAAACGGAGGGACCACTCCGAAACTGCTTTGGCTACCCAGACAGAGACGAAAATCGGACGCAATGCCGAACCGCTCGCCGTAAAGACCGACTTAGAGAGCGACTCTATGCGGCGGTCCACTGGATCCTGGAGGGAAGAGCCATCCGCCACCGGGATGGTAGTGAATTTTGCCAAGCGAGCAACCGGTGGATCCACCTTCGGTGGGAGGACCAATTGTCCACGGACTCGCGTGGAAAAGGGTAGAGTAGGTCTAGGCGTTTCGGAATAATGAAACGCAGACCTGGCTGGTCCCAAGCCTTCGTGATGACAGAAAAATCGTTGTGTAATGGGAACATTTTGGGGTTCTGTTTTGTACGCAGAAATGACACCCCTTGTTGGCTAGTGGAGGGAAGGTCCTCCTGAACCTGGAAGGTGTCCCTTGTTGCCGATATCAGGCTATCCACCATGGAAGCAATCTGAGAAGAATGCTCCAGATCAATATCTGCATCCGAATCCCCAAGCTCTCCTTCTGACAGTGCGTCGCCTAAAAGGGAGGACGCCTGTGAATGGGATCCAGGAGCCGGGGGGGATGCTGATGCGTCAGAGGAGGAACGGGTGCCTGCTCTGGGACGCTTACTAGAAAGTCTGCCTCTGGTTTGTGCGCTATGCGACTCTGCGGGTTGCACCGGTGGTGGAGGGGGCTCTCCTGCATCTAGGGAGATGAAGCGGATTACTTACCTGTCTTCATCTGTGTTCTTCACCCTATAATGCATCACCAGCAGGGCCACCCTATGACCGCTGGCACAAGGCGACAGGGGTCCGGGCAGAGAAGGGCTGAAGAGAGGGTGGCCCTCTTGCTGGGGGGAAGCAGGGGAGCGAGGCTGCCCTGGTCCACTTTGTCTTCTTGGGAGAGGCAAGGCGGTGAATTAGATACACCGGCCAGCCTCCCGGGGATACAGGGACGCAGGTGACCCTGTGCCCCCTTCCAGTAGTCTGTGAATTAAAAATAAAAAATAATAAAATAAAAAATAAAAACGCCACCCTGCAAAGCAGGGAGGTCTGCCTCCTATGACACTAAGCTAAAAACTGATATGCTCTCTCCAGGCTGGAGGGGGTATAGCCTGCAGGGGAGGAGCTAACAGCTTTCAGCCTAGTGTCGCCTCCTAGTGGCAGCAGCAAGCTATACCCACGGTCCTGTGTCCCCCAATGATATGAGCGAGAAATGGAGTTTGCAAGCCTCTCTAAAACGAACAAAATTCTCACTACCCCCGGAGAACGTATACGGGAGCGAGATCTTAGGCTCAGAAGAAACTTCATGAACGCAAGCTGAACCGGTCACCTGAAACTGCGAAACAGTTTTACGGATATCTGCTACCTCCAATGAAAGACCCTGCATGTGTTCAGTCAAAAGTGAAACCGGATCCATGCTTGAAACGGTTTTGGAGGTTTATAATGTCACGGAAGGTGTACAGCAAACTAGAAGACACAAAAGGAAGATCCGACTGACTGAATCCAAAACTAAGGAACCAAAGGGATAGCCCTGCAACAGACCTGGCTCTCTCCCTAACTGCTCAGCCTATGCAAAATTCTCAATGGTAGAAGATCGCATATCCTCGTACCTCGACTGTATAACCCCTGAACACCCTATAATAGTGAGGGGACACGACCACCGGCTCCCTACACTCGATACAGAGGGAGTCAGGGTCACCTGGGATCCAGAAAACAGGAAAATACAAATGAATGAACAAAACTTATCTGTAGAAGACTCAGTAGTAGCATCCAGCATGCACATACTCCAGGAAGTTGTATAAACCGCAAAGTGATGCAGTATGGGAAGGGATTTAAAGGGATGCAATCAGTGCAACTACATGACAGCTGAGAGAGGCTAACGAGATGAGGAAACTAAAGCAAAACAAAAGAAACAAAAGTGGGAGGTTCTGAAGAACGTCTGTCAGAGCTTCTCAGATGTCTGGTGGTGACATATATATACATAGGCACACACCTGCACACAGATATATATACACAGGTACACACCTGCATACATACAGATATATATACACAGGTACACACCTGCATACAGATATATATGCACAGGTACACACCTGCATACAGATATATATACACAGGTACACACCTGCACACAGATATATATACACAGGTACACACCTGCATACAGATATATATACACAGGTACACATCTGCACACAGATATATATACACAGGTACACACCTGCATACAGATATATATACACAGGTACACATCTGCATATATATATATATATATACACACAGGTACACACCTGCACACAGATATATATACACAGGTACACACTTGCATACAGATATATATATACACAGGAACACACCTGCATACAGATATATATACACAGGTACACACCTGCACACAGATATATATATACAGGTACACACCTGCATATATGTACACAGGTACACACCTGCACACAGATATATATACATAGGCACACACCTGCATACAGATATATATGCACAGGTACACACCTGCATACAGATATATATGCACAGGTACACACCTGCATACAGATATATATACACAGGTACACACCTGCACACAGATATATATACACAGGTACACACCTGCATACAGATATATATACACAGGTACACACCTGCACACAGATATATATACACAGGTACACACCTGCACACAGATATATATATATATATACACACACACACACAGGTACACACCTGCATACAGATATATATATACACAGGTACACACCTGCATACAGATATATATACACAGGTACACACCTGCATACAGATATATATGCACAGGTACACACCTGCATACAGATATATATATGCACAGGTACACACCTGCACACAGATATATATACACAGGTACACACCTGCATACAGATATATATACACAGGTACACACCTGCACACAGATATATATACACAGGTACACACCTGCATACAGATATATATACACAGGTACACACCTGCATACAGATATATATACACAGGTACACATCTGCATATATACACTGCGTGCAGAATTATTAGGCAAATGAGTATTTTGACCACATCATCCTCTTTATGCATGTTGTCTTACTCCAAGCTGTATAGGCTCGAAAGCCTACTACCAACTAAGCATATTAGGTGATGTGCATCTCTGTAATGAGAAGGGGTGTGGTCTAATGACATCAACACCCTATATTAGGTGTGCCTAATTATTAGGCAACTTCCTTTCCTTTGGCAAAATGGGTCAAAAGAAGGACTTGACAGGCTCAGAAAAGTCAAAAATAGTGAGATATCTTGCAGAGGGATGCAGCACTCTTAAAATTGCAAAGCTTCTGAAGCGTGATCATCGAACAATCAAGCGTTTCATTCAAAATAGTCAACAGGGTCGCAAGAAGCGTGTGGAAAAACCAAGGCGCAAAATAACTGCCCATGAACTGAGAAAAGTCAAGCGTGCAGCTGCCAAGATGCCACTTGCCACCAGTTTGGCCATATTTCAGAGCTGCAACATCACTGGAGTGCCCAAAAGCACAAGGTGTGCAATACTCAGAGACATGGCCAAGGTAAGAAAGGCTGAAAGACGACCACCACTGAACAAGACACACAAGCTGAAACGTCAAGACTGGGCCAAGAAATATCTCAAGACTGATTTTTCTAAGGTTTTATGGACTGATGAAATGAGAGTGAGTCTTGATGGGCCAGATGGATGGGCCCGTGGCTGGATTGGTAAAGGGCAGAGAGCTCCAGTCCGACTCAGACGCCAGCAAGGTGGAGGTGGAGTACTGGTTTGGGCTGGTATCATCAAAGATGAGCTTGTGGGGCCTTTTCGGGTTGAGGATGGAGTCAAGCTCAACTCCCAGTCCTACTGCCAGTTTCTGGAAGACACCTTCTTCAAGCAGTGGTACAGGAAGAAGTCTGCATCCTTCAAGAAAAACATGATTTTCATGGCTGGCAAGAAAGGGTATAAAAGAAGAAAATCTAATGACATGGCCTCCTTGTTCACCTGATCTGAACCCCATTGAGAACCTGTGGTCCATCATCAAATGTGAGATTTACAAGGAGGGAAAACAGTACACCTCTCTGAACAGTGTCTGGGAGGCTGTGGTTGCTGCTGCACGCAATGTTGATGGTGAACAGATCAAAACACTGACAGAATCCATGGATGGCAGGCTTTTGAGTGTCCTTGCAAAGAAAGGTGGCTATATTGGTCACTGATTTGTTTTTGTTTTGTTTTTGAATGTCAGAAATGTATATTTGTGAATGTTGAGATGTTATATTAGTTTCACTGGTAAAAATAAATAATTGAAATGGGTATATATTTGTTTTTTGTTAAGTTGCCTAATAATTATGCACAGTAATAGTCACCTGCACACACAGATATCCCCCTAAAATAGCTAAAACTAAAAACAAACTAAAAACTACTTCCAAAAATATTCAGCTTTGATATTAATGAGTTTTTTGGGTTCATTGAGAACATGGTTGTTGTTCAATAATAAAATTAATCCTCAAAAATACAACTTGCCTAATAATTCTGCACTCCCTGTATATATATATATATATATACACAGGTACACACCTGCACACAGATATATATACACAGGTACACACCTGCACACAGATATATATACACAGGTACACACCTGCATACAGATATACAGTGGGGGAAATAATTATTTGACCCCTCACTGATTTTGTAAGTTTGTCCAATGACAAAGAAATGAAAAGTCTCAGAACAGTATCATTTCAATGGTAGGTTTATTGTAACAGTGGCAGATAGCACATCAAAAGGAAAATCGAAAAAATAACTTTAAATAAAAGATAGCAACTGATTTGCATTTCATTGAGTGAAATAAGTATTTGAACCCCTACCAACCATTAAGAGTTCTGGCTCCCACAGAGTGGTTAGACACTTCTACTCAATTAGTCACCCTCATTAAGGACACCTGTCTTAACTAGTCACCTGTATAAAAGACACCTGTCCACAGAATCAATCAAGCAGACTCCAAACTCTCCAACATGGGAAAGACCAAAGAGCTGTCCAAGGATGTCAGAGACAAAATTGTAGACCTGCACAAGGCTGGAATGG
This sequence comes from Bufo bufo, assembly GCF_905171765.1. NCBI lineage: Eukaryota > Metazoa > Chordata > Amphibia > Anura > Bufonidae > Bufo > Bufo bufo. Next base: position 11,587,610 of record NC_053392.1, on the reverse strand, counting down.
GCTACAAAACCATTAGCAAGAAGCTGGGAGAGAAGGTGACAACTGTTGGTGCGATTGTTCGAAAATGGAAGGAGCACAAAATGACCATCAATCGACCTCGCTCTGGGGCTCCACGCAAGATCTCACCTCGTGGGGTGTCAATGGTTCTGAGAAAGGTGAAAAAGCATCCTAGAACTACACGGGAGGAGTTAGTTAATGACCTCAAATTAGCAGGGACCACAGTCACCAAGAAAACCATTGGAAACACATTACACCGCAATGGATTAAAATCCTGCAGGGCTCGCAAGGTCCCCCTGCTCAGGAAGGCACATGTGCAGGCCCGTCTGAAGTTTGCCAATGAACACCTGAATGATTCAGAGAGTGACTGGGAGAAGGTGCTGTGGTCTGATGAGACCAAAATAGAGCTCTTTGGCATTAACTCAACTCGCTGTGTTTGGAGGAAGAAAAATGCTGCCTATGACCCCCAAAACACCGTCCCCACCGTCAAGCATGGGGGTGGAAACATTTTGCTTTGGGGGTGTTTTTCTGCTAAGGGCACAGGACAACTTATTCGCATAAACGGGAAAATGGACGGAGCCATGTATCGTGAAATCCTGAGCGACAACCTCCTTCCCTCTGCCAGGAAACTGAAAATGGGTCGTGGATGGGTGTTCCAGCACGACAATGACCCAAAACATACAGCAAAGGCAACAAAGGAGTGGCTCAAGAAGAAGCACATTAAGGTCATGGAGTGGCCTAGTCAGTCTCCGGACCTTAATCCAATCGAAAACCTATGGAGGGAGCTCAAGCTCAGAGTTGCACAGAGACAGCCTCGAAACCTTAGGGATTTAGAGATGATCTGCAAAGAGGAGTGGACCAACATTCCTCCTAAAATGTGCGCAAACTTGGTCATCAATTACAAGAAACGTTTGACCTCTGTGCTTGCAAACAAGGGTTTTTCCACCAAGTATTAAGTCTTTTTTTGTTAGAGGGTTCAAATACTTATTTCACTCAATGAAATGCAAATCAGTTGCTATCTTTTATTTAAAGTTATTTTTTCGATTTTCCTTTTGATGTGCTATCTGCCACTGTTACAATAAACCTACCATTGAAATGATACTGTTCTGAGACTTTTCATTTCTTTGTCATTGGACAAACTTACAAAATCAGTGAGGGGTCAAATAATTATTTCCCCCACTGTATATACACAGGTACACACCTGCACACAGATATATATACACAGGTACACACCTGCATACAGATATATATACACAGGTACACATCTGCATATATATATATATATATATATACACAGGTACACACCTGCATACAGATATATATACACAGGTACACACCTGCACACAGATATATATACACAGGTACACACCTGCATACAGATATATATACACAGGTACACACCTGCATACAGATATATATGCACAGGTACACACCTGCATACAGATATATATACACAGGTACACACCTGCATACAGATATATATACACAGGTACACACCTGCACACAGATATATATACACAGGTACACACCTGCATACAGATATATATACACAGGTACACACCTGCACACAGATATATATACACAGGTACACACCTGCATACAGATATATATACACAGGTACACACCTGCATACAGATATATATACACAGGTACACACCTGCATACAGATATATATACACAGGTACACATCTGCATATATATATATATATATACACAGGTACACACCTGCATACAGATATATATACACAGGTACACACCTGCACACAGATATCTATACACAGGTACACACCTGCATACAGATATATATACACAGGTACACACCTGCATACAGATATATATGCACAGGTACACACCTGCATACAGATATATATTCACAGGTACACATCTGCATATATATATATATATATATATATATATACAGTACAGACCAAAAGTTTGGACACACCTTCTCATTCAAAGAGTTTTCTTTATTTTCATGACTATGAAAATTGTAGATTCACACTGAAGGCATCAAAACTATGAATTAACACATGTGGAATTATATACATAACAAACAAGTGTGAAACAACTGAAAATATGTCATATTCTAGGTTCTTCAAAGTAGCCACCTTTTGCTTTGATTACTGCTTTGCACACTCTTGGCATTCTCTTGATGAGCTTCAAGAGGTAGTCCCCTGAAATGGTTTTCACTTCACAGGTGTGCCCTGTCAGGTTTAATAAGTGGGATTTCTTGCCTTATAAATGGGGTTTGGACCATCAGTGGCGTTGAGGAGAAGTCAGGTGGATACACAGCTGATAGTCCTACTGAATAGACTGCTAGAATTTGTATTATGGCAAGAAAAAAGCAGCTAAGTAAAGAAAAACGAGTGGCCATCATTACTTTAAGAAATGAAGGTCAGTCAGTCAGCCGAAAAATTGGGAAAACTTTGAAAGTAAGGGCTATTTGACCATGAAGGAGAGTGATGGGGTGCTGCGCCGGATGACCTGGCCTCCACAGTCACCGGACCTGAACCCAATCGAGATGGTTTGGGGTGAGCTGGACCGCAGAGTGAAGGCAAAAGGGCCAACAAGTGCTAAGCATCTCTGGGAACTCCTTCAAGACTGTTGTAAGACCATTTTAGGGGACTACCTCTTGAAGCTCATCAAGAGAATGCCAAGAGTGTGCAAAGCAGTAATCAAAGCAAAAGGTGGCTACTTTGAAGAACCTAGAATATGACATATTTTCAGTTGTTTCACGCTTGTTTGTTATGTATATAATTCCACATGTGTTAATTCATAGTTTTGATGCCTTCATAGTCATGAAAATAAAGAAAACTCTTTGAATGAGAAGGTGTGTCCAAACTTTTGGTCTGTACTGTATATACACAGGTACACACCTGCATACAGATATATATACACAGGTACACACCTGCACACAGATATATATACACAGGTACACACCTGCACACAGATATATATACACAGGTACACACCTGCATACAGATATATATGTACAGGTACACACCTGCATACAGATATATATACACAGGTACACACCTGCACACAGATATATATATATATATACAGGTACACACCTGGATATATATATATATATACACACACACAACTGCACACAGATAGATATATATATATATATATATATATATATATACATACACAGGTACACACCTGCATACAGATATATATATATACAGGTACACACCTGCACACAGATATATATACACAGGTACACACCTGCATACAGATATACACTGCGTGCAGAATTATTAGGCAAATGAGTATTTTGACCACATCATCCTCTTTATGCATGTTGTCTTACTCCAAGCTGTATAGGCTCGAAAGCCTACTGCCAATTAAGCATATTAGGTGATGTGCATCTCTGTAATGAGAAGGGGTGTGGTCTAATGACATCAACACCCTATATTAGGTGTGCATAATTATTAGGCAACTTCCTTTCCTTTGGCAAAATGGGTCAAAAGAAGGACTTGACAGGCTCAGAAAAGTCAAAAATAGTGAGATATCTTGCAGAGGTATGCAGCACTCTTAAAATTGCAAAGCTTCTGAAGCGTGATCATCGAACAATCAAGCGTTTCATTCAAAATAGTCAACAGGGTCGCAAGAAGCGTGTGGAAAAACCAAGGCGCAAAATAACTGCCCATGAACTGAGAAAAGTCAAGCGTGCAGCTGTCAAGATGCCACTTGCCACCAGTTTGGCCATATTTCAGAGCTGCAACATCACTGGAGTGCCCAAAAGCACAAGGTGTGCAATACTCAGAGACATGGCCAAGGTAAGAAAGGCTGAAAGACGACCACCACTGAACAAGACACACAAGCTGAAACGTCAAGAAATATCTCAAGACTGATTTTTCTAAGGTTTTATGGACTGATGAAATGAGAGTGAGTCTTGATGGGCCAGATGGATGGGCCCGTGGCTGGATTGGTAAATGGCAGAGAGCTCCAGTCCGACTCAGACGCCAGCAAGGTGGAGGTGGAGTACTGGTTTGGGCTGGTATCATCAAAGATGAGCTTGTGGGGCCTTTTCGGGTTGAGGATGGAGTCAAGCTCAACTCCCAGTCCTACTGCCAGTTTCTGGAAGACACCTTCTTCAAGCAGTGGTACAGGAAGAAGTCTGCATCCTTCAAGAAAAACATGATTTTCATGCAGGACAATGCTCCATCACACGCGTCCAAGTACTCCACAGCGTGGCTGGCAAGAAAGGGTATAAAAGAGGAAAATCTAATGACATGGCCTCCTTGTTCACCTGATCTGAACCCCATTGAGAACCTGTGGTCCATCATCAAATGTGAGATTTACAAGGAGGGAAAACAGTACACCTCTCTGAACAGTGTCTGGGAGGCTGTGGTTGCTGCTGCACGCAATGTTGATGGTGAACAGATCAAAACACTGACAGAATCCATGGATGGCAGGCTTTTGAGTGTCCTTGCAAAGAAAGGTGGCTATATTGGTCACTGATTTGTTTTTGTTTCGTTTTTGAATGTCAGAAATGTATATTTGTGAATGTTGAGATGTTATATTGGTTTCACTGGTAAAAATAAATAATTGAAATGGATATATATTTGTTTTTTGTTAAGTTGCCTAATAATTATGCACAGTAATAGTCACCTGCACACACAGATATCCCCCTAAAATAGCTAAAACTAAAAACAAACTAAAAACTACTTCCAAAAATATTCAGCTTTGATATTAATGAGTTTTTTGGGTTCATTGAGAACATGGTTGTTGTTCAATAATAAAATTTATCCTCAAAAATACAACTTGCCTAATAATTCTGCACTCTCTGTATACACACAGGTACACACCTGCATACAGATATATATACACACAGGTACACACCTGCATACAGATATATATATACAGGTACACACCTGCATACATATATATATACACTGGTACACACCTACACACAGATATACACTCACCTAAAGAATTATTAGTGCCACCATACTAATACGGTGTTGGACCCCCTTTTGCCTTCAGAACTGCCTTAATTCTACGTGGCATTGATTCCACAAGGTGCTGATAGCATTCTTTAGAAATGTTGGCCCATATTGATAGGATAGCATCTTGCAGTTGATGGAGATTTGAGGGATGCACATCCAGGGCACGAAGCTCCCGTTCCACCACATCCCAAAGATGCTCTATTGGGTTGAGATCTGGTGACTGTGGGGCCATTTTAGTGCAGTGAACTCATTGTCATGTTCAAGAAACCAATGTGAGATGATTGGAGCTTTGTGACATGGTGCATTATCCTGCTGGAAGTAGCCATCAGAGGATGGATACATGTTCTCATTCTGTTTACGCCAAATTCGGACTCTACCATTCGAATGTCTCAACAGAAATCGAGACTCATCAGACCAGGCAACATTTTTCCAGTCTTCAACAGTCCAATTTTGGTGAGCTCGTGCAAATTGTAGCCTCTTTTTCCTATTTGTAGTGGAGATGAGTGGTACCCGGTGGGGTCTTCTGCTGTTGTAGCCCATCCGCCTCAAGGTTGTGCGTGTTGTGGCTTCACAAATGCTTTGCTGCAGACCTCGGTTGTAACGAGTGGTTATTTCAGTCAACGTTGCTCTTCTATCAGCTTGAATCAGTCGGCCCATTCTCCTCTGACCTCTAGCATCCACAAGGCATTTTTGCCCACAGGACTGCCGCATACTGGATGTTTTTCTCTTTTCACACCATTCTTTGTAAACCCTAGAAATGGTTGTGCGTGAAAATCCCAGTAACTGAGCAGATTGTGAAATACTCAGAACGGCCCGTCTGGCACCAACAACCATGCCACGCTCAAAATTGCTTAAATCACCTTTCTTTCCCATTCTGACATTCAGTTTGGAGTTCAGGAGATTGTCTTGACCAGGACCACCCCCCTAAATTCATTGAAGCAACTGCCATGTGATTGGTTGACTAGATAATTGCATTAATGAGAAATAGAACAGGTGTTCCTAATAATTCTTTAGGTGAGTGTATATACATAGGCACACACCTGCACACAGATATATATACACAGGTACACACCTGCATACAAATATATATACACAGGTACACACCTGCATACAGATATACAGTACAGACCAAAAGTTTGGACACACCTTCTCATTCAAAGAGTTTTCTTTATTTTCATGACTATGAAGGCATCAAAACTATGAATTAGCACATGTGGAATTATATACATAACAAACAAGTGTGAAACAACTGAAAATATGTCATATTCTAGGTTCTTCAAAGTAGCCACCTTTTGCTTTGATTACTGCTTTGCAAACTCTTGGCATTCTCTTGATGAGCTTCAAGAGGTAGTCCCCTGAAGGAGTTCCCAGAGATGCTTAGCACTTGTTGGCCCTGCACCCCATCACTCTCCTTCATGGTCAAATAGCCCTTACTTTCAAAGTTTTCCCATTTTTTCGGCTGACTGACTGACCTTCATTTCTTAAAGTAATGATAGCCACTCGTTTTTCTTTACTTAGCTGCTTTTTTCTTGCCATAATACAAATTCTAACAGTCTATTCAGTAGGACTATCAGCTGTGTATCCACCTGACTTCTTCTCAACGCAACTGATGGTCCCAACCCCATTTATAAGGCAAGAAATCCCACTTATTAAACCTGACAGGGCACACCTGTGAAGTGAAGACCATTTCAGGGGACTACCTCTTGAAGCTCATCAAGAGAATGCCAAGAGTGTGCAAAGCAGTAATCAAAGCAAAAGGTGGCTACTTTGAAGAACCTAGAATATGACATATTTTCTGTTGTTTCACACTTGTTTGTTATGTATATAATTCCACATGTGTTAATTCATAGTTTTGATGCCTTCAGTGTGAATCTACAATTTTCATAGTAATGAAAATAAAGAAAACTCTTCGAATGAGAAGGTGTGTCCAAACTTTTGGTCTGTACTGTATATACACAGGTACACACCTGCATACAGATATATATACACAAGTACACACCTGCACACAGATATATATACACAGGCACAGCCCTGCACACAGATATATATACACAGGTACACCCCTGCACACAGATATATACACAAGTACACACCTGCACACAGATATATATACACAGGTACACACCTGCACACAGATATATATACACAGGCACACACCTGCACACAGATATATATACACAGGCACAGCCCTGCACACAGATATATATACACAGGTACACACCTTCACACAGATATATACTCAGGTACACACCTGCATACAGATATATATACACAGGTACACACCTGCACACAGATATATATACACAGGTACACACCTTCACACAGATATATACACAAGTACACACCTGCACACAGATATATATACACAGGCACAGCCCTGCACACAGATATATATACACAGGTACACACCTTCACACAGATATATACTCAGGTACACACCTGCACACAGATATATACACAGGTACACACCTGCACACGTGTATATAGGCAATACATGGCAATCTCTAATAAAGCTAGACCCAGCCCTGTACCTCATCTGGATCCAGAGATTTCCTAATTCATTGCTCTAATTGCTCTGCTAGACTTATTTCAAAACAGCAGCTAAGTTGGAGTGTCCTTCCTACACACCTGCACACAGATATATGCGTGGACAGAGTGATAAGGAAACCAACAAACAGTAGGTGGCGCCATACTATAAATTTTATTGAATAACTCAGTGCTTATACTAAATTTTTAATTACATGCAATTACAAAAGTGTTCATATCCATGGGCTGGCTTGAAAACTGCAGAACATTTTTCTTGGGACAATCCTTTTAATCGAGGTGACTTTAACTTGTGTTACCACATACCACCATATGAAGAGCCGCTGGTGAAGGAGGGTCTGGGGCCGTATGTGGGAGACGAGGACCAGGGATTAATCGATTCCACTGTCAGATGAAGTGTGGACACTATGGAGAGGCCATCATCAGCCTGATCTACTATAGTGTCATCTTCGTGGAAGGAGACCTCGGAGTTTCTGTGAAATCCCTTACTACTTGGTGATTGGCAGTCACTACTGATGGGGGCGCTATTGCTAGGAGACTGATGGTTCCTCTCTGTGGGAACGGGATCAGAAATAACCTGTTTTATGGTTATGGCTTTTGGGCTGTATCCAGCTTCTAAAACCAGGGCCAAAATTCAAGAGAGACAGTAGTTCAGAAGTATAGCTACTTACAAAGGGTGGAAGGTCTTGTGTCGAGGGACAGTATGAACACGGGTGAGGATGTGTCCCCAAGCCTTAGCTAAGAGCAAATGAGACGCTGTTAAAGGGGTTTCCTGGGGGTTTAATATTGATGAAAAGTCCTCAAGATCGTTCATCAATATCTGATTTATCGGGGTGTCTGACTCCCGGCACGACCACCAGTCAGCTGTTTGAGGAGACTGTGGAGCTCCGGTGACTGCTGTGGTTTCCTCACATATTACCAAGCACAGTGCTGTCGCCAGGAGTCGGACCCCCACCAATCTGATGTTGGTGACCTATGCCAAATATAGGCCATCAATATCACAATCTTGGATAACCCCTTTAACCCCTTCAGGACATAGCGTTCATCTTGAGGACCGGGCCTAATTTTGCAAATCTGACATGTTTATGTGGCAATAAGTTTGTAACGCTTTTACTTTCACAAGACACATTGTACTGCATGTTAGTGTTTTATTTTATTTTTTATTTTTTTTAATCCTACATTTACAATTTTCTAAATTTGAATTTCTCTTCTCTTAGGACAGTGATTCTGTGATTTCTCATTAAATAGTTATTACTTGACATTCCCCATATGTCTAACTTTTATGTTGATTCACGAAAATAAAATTGACGGGTGTGCGTCTATTCTGTAAACGAATCACTGCCTGTATAAGATGCTAAAACGAACACAATAGCTATTTATTAGTAATATAGGTAAAAGGGGTGGCACCCAGTTGATTGGGGTAGTTATTACACAGTAACTTCCCAGCACTGCCTGCAGTACACTTCGTTGATTTGCAGACAGTTGCTGAGGATTGGTGTGTTATCAGGCAGTGGGGGTCATGGGTATTCCAAGGCTGCCAAAGTCTTAGGTTGTCTAAGTGGTGGACGAAAACAGTCACACCTACACAGTATTTGGCAACTTAGCAGCAGAGTTGTCTCATGGCCCTTATTCCGTACCATAAGCGTATTATCGCTAAGTAGGTGTTATAAAATTGCCTTTGATGTGACGTTTGGTGCCATTGGTTAGCACATTACCCTCCCGGTTTATGCACCCATTTATTTATTTATCTGATACATCTTTGGGTGTAGGGAGTATTGCTATATAGGCCTGTAACCGGGTGCCACCCCTTTTACCTATATTACTAAAAAATATTTATTGTGTTTGTTTTGACTTTTATGTTGTCATCATTTTGTAAATGTAATTTTATGTTTTTAGGATGTTGGAAGGCTTAGAATTTCTAAGCAGTTTTTCAAATTTTCGAAAGAATATTTCCAAACCAGACTTTTTAAAGGACCAATTCAGTTCTGAAGTGACTTGTGTTGTAAGGTGTCAGGCGTCTGTCTCCGCCAGTGGGGTCCAGACTTGCTCTGAACCTAAGATCGCCCTCCCAGACCGATTTGCCGGAGGAAGTGACAACTTCATTCGGTTCAGGGAATCTTGCAAACTTTATTTTCGCTTACGCCCTCACTCCTCTGTTGACGAGAGTCAAAAGGTGGGGATCGTTATTTCTTTATTGAAAGGTGACGCTCAATCCTGGGCCTTTTCTATGCCGACCGGATCCCAATCCCTCCAGTCGGTGGATGATTTTTTCAGAGCCTTGGGACTTATTTATGACGACCCAGACCGAGTTTCTAAATCTATGTTGCGCGGCTTGCAACAGGGAAATCGGTCTGCTGAGTCCTATTGCTCTGAATTCAGGTGGGCAACTGATTCTGAGTGGAATGACCCTGCTCTCCGGAGTCAGTTCTGTCAGGGGCTATCTGAGAGACTAAAAGATGCCTTTGCACTCCATGAAAATCATGTTTCAATAGAAGCTGCCATGTCTCTTGCGGTATGAATTGATAGACGTCTGAGGGAAAGGTGCAAGTCTCCGTTCTCTCGAGACGTATTACCTGAAGGGAGGTCGGCCCCCTCTGACACTCAGTACTGAGACACCTGAGCCCATGTTTGGAGATGAACCTATGCAATTGGGACGGGTCTCTCCAGACCCTGGTGATAAGAACTTAGGGGCTAAAAAGAGACTCTTTTTTTTTTTGTGGCAAAGAGGGTAATTTTGTTAATGTTTCTCCCTATGTAAAATATCAAGACGAGAATAATAAAAAAAAAATGGAGTTACCAATAAGTTTTGTTCTCTAACTCTTGGCAGAGTAGTTGGGGAATCTGAGAACATGATCTTGTCTTTTACTGGTAATACCCGTTTTCTCCTGCCTGCCAGGGTGGCACTAGATTCCAAAAATATTGATGTAGAAGTATTTTTGGACAGAAGGGCAGGGGTTAACCTTGTGGATTACCAGTTTGTCCTGATGCATGGTTTTAAATCTAATGCACTGGACAAAGAGATCCCAGTGTTCGCTATTGATTCTGCTCCCCTTTCTCAAAAATCTTTGACTCACATGGTGCTGGATATCCATTTAAGGGTGGAGGATTCTCATGTTCAGGGTATTTCTTGTTTTATAATGAAGGGTCTGCCGGCTCCTCTGGTGCTAGGGTTGCCATGGTTGACCAAACATAACCCTACCATTGATTGGCAAGCGAGACAGATCAAAGGCTGGAGTGATTACTGTATGGACAACTGTCTCGTCACATCTCTTGCTGGGATATCCTCTAAGATGTTTCCCCCGTTTCTCGCTGATTTCTCTGATGTGTTCGCTGAGGGTGTGGATCAGGAGTTGCCCCCTCGGGAGCTAAGTTGCCAAAGTCTCGGTTGTATAACCTTTCTGAACCCGAAACAGTTGCTATGCGAAAGTATATTACTGAGAGTTTGGCAAAGGGACACATCAGACCATCTAAGTCACCTATGGCGGCAGGGTTCTTTTTTGTAAAGAAAAAAGATGGGACATTGAGACCGTGTCTAGATTTCCGAGAGTTGAATCGCATCACTATCCGTGATCCTTATCCCCTTCCCCTGATCCCAGATTTGTTCAACCAGATTGTTGGAGCTAAGGTGTTTTCTAAATTAGACCTAAGAGGGGCATATAATCTGGTAAGAATCAGAGAGGGGGATGAATGGAAGACAGCTTTTTATACTCCTGTGGGTCATTTTGAGAACTTGGTCATGCCTTTTTGTTTGACCAATGCCCCGGCAGTATTATAACATTTCATCAATGACATTTTTCATCATTTGGTGGGAAGGTTTGTTGTCGTATACCTGGATGACATATTGATTTACTCGCCCGACATGGAGAGTTATCAGGATAATTTGAGACAAGTCTTGCTGATCCTCCGAGAGAATAAGTTATATGCCAAGTTAGAAAAATGTGTGTTTGCTGTTCAAGAGATTCCTTTTCTGGGTTACCTGCTTTCCGCTTCGGGCTTTCACATGGATCCCGAAAAAGCCTGTGCGGTCTTGGAATGGGATCTGCCCGAGAATCAGAAAGCGCTTATGAGGTTTTTTGGGTTTACCAATTACTACAGAAAATGTATCTTGAATTAGCCCACTGTTGTTAAACCTCTGACTGACATGACTAAGAAAGGGGTGGATTTCTCTGTCTGGTCGGAAGAGGCGTTACATGCTTTTTCCACTATAAAGAAATGTTTTTCTTCTGCTCCCATATTGGTGCAGCTTAATGTGTCTCAGCCATTAATTGTTGAGGTGGACGCATCAGAAGTGGGAGTTGGTGCAGTTCTGTCACAGGGTCCTTCTCCTGGCAAATGGCGCCCTTGTGCTTTTTTTTTTCGAAAAAACTCTCTTCTGCCGAGAGAAATTATGATGTTGGCAATAGAGAGTTGCTGGCCTTTAAGTTGGCCTTTGAGGAATGGCGTCCTTGGTTAGAAGGAGCGATTCATCCAATTACTGTATTTACCGATCATAAAAATCCGGCTTACCTGGAGTCGGCTACACGTTTGAACCCATGGCAGGCCAGATGGTCTTTGTTTTCTACCAGATTTAATTTCATTGTCACTTTTCGCACTGGGGTCAAGAATGTCAAGGCGGATGCCTTGTCGCGTAGCTTCCCTGGGGGGGGTGATACTGAGGATCCTGGACCTATTTTGGCTGATGGGGTGGTTGTATCCGCCCTCTATCCTGAACTGGAGGCGGAGGTGTTGGAAGTTCCGGGAGAGGCACCTGATTCCTGTCCCCCAGGGAGGTTGTTTGTTCCTTCTGAGCTTCGTCACAAGGTGTTTAAGAAACATCATGATACTGTCCTTGATGTACACAATGGGAGAAGATCCACTGTTGATCTTATTTCTCTGAGATTCTGGTGGCCGGGTTTACGTAAGAGTGTTGAGGGCTGTGTGGCAGCTTGTGAGACCTGTGCACGTGCCAAGGGGACTCATACTCGGCCCTCAGGATCTCTTCTTCCTTTGTCCATCCCGTCCCTGGACACACTTGTCCATGGACTTTATCACCGATTTGCCCATTTCTTCAGGGATGACGGTGATTTTGGTGGTGGTCGATCGCTTCAGTAAGATGGCACACTTCATTCCATTTTCTGGTTTCCCAATGCCAAAACTCTGGCTTGGACATTTGTTGATAACATTGTAAAATTACATGGCATTCCCTCTGATGTGGTGTCTGATAGAGGGACTCAATTTGTGTCCAGATTCTGGAAGGCTTTCTGTACTCGCCTGGGGATTCGTTTGTCCTTCTCTTCGGCTTTTCACCCTCAGTCGAACGGACAAACTGAAGGCACTAACCAGAATCTGGAGACATATTTGAGGTGTTTTGTTGCTAAGAAGCAGGAGGAGTGGTCCTCATTTTTGTCTTTGGCTGAATTTGCTTTGAATAACCGTCGTCAGTCCACTGGTAAGTCACCATTTTTTGGTGCATATGGGTTTCACCCTCAGTTTAGTACGTTCTCTGGGAATAGTTCCTCTGGTATAATTGATGAGGAGAGATTTGCTTCTTCCTTATAATCTATCTGGCGGAAAATTCAAATCAATTTAAAAAAGATGGGCGATAGGTATAAACGTATGGCTGACAAGAAATGTGTGTCTGGTCCGGACCTGAATGTGGGTGATTTGGTGTGGTTGTCCACTAAGAACATTAAGTTGAAGGTGCCTTCCTGGAAGTTAGGTCCAAGATTTATTGGTCCATACAAGATCTGTGCCATTATTAATTTGGTTTATTTTCGCCTTGAACTTCCGCAAGCTTGGAAGATCCATAATGTCTTCCATAAATCTTTGTTAAAGAGTTGTGTGGAACCTTCTGTACCTTCTTCCTTGCCACCTCCACCTGTCTTGGTTGACGGGAATCTGGAGTTTCAAATTTCCAGAGTTGTTGACTCTCGTGTCCTTCGGGGTTCCCTTCAATACCTCGTTCATTGGAAGAGTTACGGTCCGGAGGAGAGAATGTGGGTCCTGGTGACTGATGTGAATGCCAGTCGGCTTCTGAAGGCCTTTCACAGATAAAGTTGGTCCTAGGTGCCCGGAGTTCACCCGTAGAAGGGGGAAGGGTACTGTCACCGCCGACCCTGGAAGAGATCTTAGAAGTTCAAATAGACAGAAGACTCAGGAGTCTATTTGACAGATCTCTTGTTTTAATTGTTGCTGACAGGTTTCCACCCCTTCGCAGATGCTGCTCATTATCAGTCAGGTGGCTCTTTATATGTTCCGCCTCTCATTTGTTCCTTGTGGCTGATACAGATGTGTCATCGCTACTAACTAAACGCGATTTTATCTCCTTCAGTGTATCAATACACACAAATGCCAGTAGATGGCGGTGTTGAGTTAAAGTACTAGATTAATCAGTAGTACCGTACTTTATGTGAATTTCTAGTAGTGTAACTGGATGTACAGAGCAGCATGTGCTGTGTATTAATATTGCTATCCAGCTCCTGATACAGCCCGTAGTCATCCCGACACTGTACAGGAGCCAGGCGCTATAGGGGATGGCACCTGAACAGTCAATCATTAAATAAAATAAAATAAATGGGTGAGCGGAACCACACAGACCTACAGTACATCGGGGTGGGGAGCCGCAGGTACGGTACTGTACCCCACTGCACCCGCCTGTACTGTCCTGTACCCCACTGCACCCGACTGTACTGTCCTGTACCCCACTGCACCCGACTGTACTGTCCTGTGCCCCACTGCATCTTATTGTCTACTGTATGTACAGTACTGTACATGTGCTGTGTATTAATATTGCTATCCAGCTCCTGATACAGCCCGTAGTCATCCCGACACTGTACAGGAGCCAGGCGCTATAGGGGATGGCACCTGAACAGTCAATCATTAAATAAAATTAAAAAAAATGGGTGAGCGGAAACACACAGACCTACAGTACATCGGGGTGGGGAGCCGCAGGTACGGTACTGTACCCCACTGCACCCGTCTGTACTGTCCTGTACCCCACTGCACCCGATTGTACTGTCCTTTGCCCCACTGCATCTTCTACAGTGCATCAACACTTCAGCCAGTAAGCCAATAAAATAGTAACAGAGGACAGGAGGTCAGTGGGGCGTTCTCACAAAAACTTTTGTTCAATTCTATTTAATAAATATCAAAAAATGGCAGCATACCGGTATGATAACTCATAAGATAATTTTCCCCATTCAATGAATAGGGATGATTCAGCCAATGATATGAGAGTTCCCACGGTCATGTGAACCAATCACCGTCAAGTTCCCACGCTATTAAGGTTAATTAGTTACTTTTTGACGACCTGTGATAACCAATTAACCTTAATAGCGTGGGAACTTGACGGTGATTGTTTCACATGACCGTGGGAACTCTCATATCATTGGCTGAATCATCCCTATTCATTGAATGGAGCAAATTTTCTTATGAGTTATCATACCGGTATGCTGCCTTTTTTTAATATTTATTAAATAGAATTGAACAAAGGTTTTTGTGAGAACGCCGCACTGACCTCCTGTCCTCTGTTACTATTTTATTGACTTACTGGCTGAAGTGTTGATGCACTGTAGAAGATGCAGTGGGGCACAGGACAGTACAGTCGGGTGCAGTGGGGCACAGGACAGTACAGTCGGGTGCAGTGGGGTACAGGACAGTACAGTCGGGTGCAGTGGGGTACAGTACCGTACCTGCGGCTCCCCACCCTGATGTACTGTAGGTCTGTGCGGTTCCGCTCACCCATTTTTTATTTAATAATTGACTGTTCAGGTGCCATCCCCTATAGCGCCCGACTCCTGTACAGTGTCGGGATGACTACAGTCTGTATCAGGAGCCGGATAGCGATATTAATACACAGCACATGTACAGTACATACAGTAGACAATAAGATGCAGTGGGGCACAGTACAGTACAGTCGGGTGCAGTGGGGTACAGGACAGTACAGTCGGGTGCAGTGGGGTACAGTACCGTACCTGCGGCTCCCCACCCTGATGTACTGTAGGTCTGTGCGGTTCCGCTCACCCATTTTTTATTTAATAATTGACTGTTCAGGTGCCATCCCCTATAGCGCCCGGCTCCTGTACAGTGTCGGGATGACTACAGTCTGTATCAGGAGCCGGATAGCGATATTAATACACAGCACATGTACAGTACTGTACATACAGTAGACAATAAGATGCAGTGGGGCACAGTACAGTACAGTCGGGTGCAGTGGGGTACAGGACAGTACAGTCGGGTGCAGTGGGGTACAGTACCGTACCTGCGGCTCCCCACCCCGATATACTGTAGGTCTGTGTGGTTCCGCTCACCCATTTTTTTAATTTTATTTAATGATTGACTGTTCAGGTGCCATCCCCTATAGCGCCCGGCTCCTGTACAGTGTCGGGGTGACTACGGTCTGTATCAGGAGCCGGATAGCGATATTAATACACAGCAAAATACCAATATCCACAGTAGTTCCAAGCGCCACCTGGTGTGTACTAACCAAAATTGCACCCTTAGTTTTCTCTAAAGTCTATTACGCGCTTCGAGTTAACAAAGGAAATTAGATATCGTTACGCGCTGCCGCGAGTCTGCTATGAGCTCTAACGATGATACTACTGTAGCTCTTCTGTGGAGTGCTCCTCTTGTGTGGTGGTTCTCCTGTTTGAGTTCATCTCAAGCTAAGTCCTTTCCCTTTTCTTGGTGTGTCTGTCCTGACTAGGCCTCAGGGAGACACTAGCTCCTTCAGTTTAGAAGGAGCCGGTTGCCTCTTTCCCTGTTCCCTAAGCTGAGGGTTTGGTGCAGTGTTTAAGCAGTCTCAGGTTCCGGTGCATGTGCATTTCTACCATTGAGATTTGCACATGTTGTTAGCAGCTTAGGGAGAGTATCGGGGAATGCTAGGAGGTGACCTCTTTATTCCCTAGGTTTGGGGCCTAGTCTGTTGTTGTTTAGTTGTGGTTCCCTTTGGTTGTCTTTCCTTCCCCGTACTTCCCCTGACAGGTACCCGTACAGTGGAAACCAACAATAAAACCCATTTTGGAAATTACACCACTCAAGTTTTTTTTTAAATCATGGAGTGGGGTGAGAATTTTGACAATTTAGCAGAAATAAATGCACAGCAGACTGCATGTTTTCCACACATCCCAGTAAGCTGTGCCCATCGTGTGCCATCTGAGACACACCACGTCCTTTAAATGTTAGGCGGGTTCTCCTGGGTATAAAAATGCTATAGATGTGGAGGTAACTGCTGTTTGGGTGCGCTTTAGGGTTCAGACGGGAAAGACCACCTTTTGGCTTTTGCTGCGCAGATTTTGATAGATTGGTTACAGGAGCCACGTTGCCTTCGATCAGCCTCTGAGGACCAGGGCAGCCATTCTCTGAGAACCATATGTTGTTGTTTCTCTCCGTAGCTGTGTCAGGGCTTATTTTCTTGTGGGATGAGATGTCATCATCATCTTTGGGGCTATTTTGGGTCACATACAACCTTTTGATCACTTTTTATTTAGCTTTTTATGAAGAAAGATAAAGAAAAGCAGCAAGTCTGTCATTGCTTTTTGGATATTGCTTTTATGGGGTGCACTGTGTGGGAAAAAATGACGTCCTCTTTATTCTGCCGCGCAGGACGATTACAGTTTTATGTTTTACCACGTTGACACAATAAAAATATTTTTGAGAGAAAAAAAAAAATCGCTATTTTCTGACAGCTGCATTTTTTATTTTTCTGTTGATGGTCTTATGTAAGACCCTTTTTTTGCAGGATGAGGTGTCATTTTCATTGGTACCGTTTTGGGGTGCTTTTTGATTGTTCGATATTTCAGTGACCATTGTGGGTTTTTCTATCTTTAACGGAAGGGGACCAACAATTTGTTCACTTGTATAAATGCTTTTTTATTAATGTGCAGCACGCAGGGCCGGTGTCAGCACCCGGCAAACCCGGGCCCACTCAGGTCTGAAGATCGCTGTACGGGGACTTCCCCAGTGCTACTGAAGATCTCTGTAGTGTTACTCTAGTTCCTGGCTTAGGAGTCCCTGCTCTGACTCCATATATGGTGATGTATATATATATGGAGTCAGTGCTATAAACATGAAGGGGGTATCCCAAAGCATTATCAGTATGCTTGGGGACACCCAATGTATTTAAGTCTAATTTAGCCTCTATTTCTGAAATGTTTCTACTGGGATTTGAACTCACAACCTTCTACATTAGAGGCAAGAACCTTAATCGCTGAGCTACAAAGCTCAATGCTAAACTGTGCTAGAAAAACCTCATAGTAGTTTCTAATGTATTATGTATTCCTATACAGCAGAAGTATAATTTTATATATTTTTTTGTAATTGTGAAAAAATGTATGGCACAAAATAAATGTGGAATTACAAAAAAAAAAAATATATATATATATAAAATCATACTATGAATGCATAATATGTGGGAAACTACTACTGAGGTTTTTAGCCATAATATGTGTACAGCAGGTTAACATGAAGCTCTATAGCCTATTGGTTAAGGTTCTTGACTTTAATATAGAAGGCGGTGAGTTCGAATCCCAGCATAATCATTTCAAAAATAGAGGCAAAATAAAACTTTTTTACCCTATAAGACACACTGGCCCATAAGACGCACCTAGGTTTTAGAGGGGGACAATAAGATTTTTTTTTTTTTATTAGAACTCAGGTCAGACCACCAATCAGACCCCAATGTGAATGACCCCAAATCAGACCTCAGATAAGAGCCCCTATTGCCTCAGATCAGCCCCATATTGCCTCACATAAGCCCCATATTGCATGTTTTATAAAATAAAAAACCCACTTACCTCTCCTGTTCCTTGGCGCCTCTGCTCCTCTCCGCCCATTATCTGCTTCCTCCTGCCGCCAGCTGTGCTGTGAACTGGCGTGCACAGCGTGAGGTCACAGAGCGCCCTCACGCCGTGTGCAGCCACTGCACAGCCGAGGACCAGGAAGCGGTGAGTACAGAGCCTTCACCGCTTCCTGGTCCTCCGGTACTAATGAGCGGAATGCATCTTATGGCGTGAAAAATACACACCAACCTTTTTAATTTGTGTAACTATTATTTTTTGTTGGGAAAGATTTTACTTTTTTTTTTACTTTTTTTAATTATTTTTCATCAGATTGCAACTTATACAGAATAGTGGAAATTGCTCCAGTATTCTGTATAGAAATCACTGTATCACAGTTCAGTGCTTCCACCTAGTGGCCTAAACTGGGATATACTAATAATGAGCCTGGAAGCCTAGTACAGGCTGCGGCTCATTTTTAGAACAGGGTGCTTTCCCCGATCTCCGCTGGGGGAAGGCGCGTCTAAGCAGGAAGCCTGCGCTTCAGTTTTTTAACACTCTCTGCCGTAGTGACATTTGACAAATGCCACAAGGGGGCTCACTGAGATTTATCACCCAAGGACCCACATGAACCTGGAGCCGGCCCAGGTAACACGGGCTGGTCACTAAGGCCTTACGTTAGGTATTAGGCCTTGAAAGCACAACTGTGCTGGCAGAGGACAGGCCCGATTGTCAGAGAAGGTTGTGGTTTTCAGATTTATGGATGTTCTCAGGTCTGGGTTTATGTAATAGAAGTGATCAGTGAGTATAGAGCAGAATCCTGGACTTCATCATCCATCCATTATAAGGTGTAGGGCTGGGTTCACATCACATTTTTTCCCATCCGTTTGACGTATACGTTAGGGAAAAAAGGATACAAAAGGGCAGCACACAATGCTTTTGTATCCTGCAGAGTCCAGTAAAAAATTGTATACATTTTATTTACAATGGAAGTTTATGGTGAACAGATGCCAAGGTATGGCATCAGTCTGATGCATCCTATACATTTTTTGTATACGTTAAATGGATGGAAAAAATGAGATGTGAACCCAGCCTTATACAAAGCTTTATAAGGACACAACCACAAATGCTTTTCTTTTAGTGACAGTTTGTGATTGAGTATTTTGTGCCAAAGCCAGGAACGGATTCATATTACAGTGGTAGTGCCACAAAGAATATTGTATAGTTTTCAAACCAGCACCTGGATCTGAATACTTTTAGAATTGCATGTAATTAAACTTTTTGTATAAACACTGAGTTATTCAATAAATATACCTGCTGTTTGTTTTTTCTTCTTTTTTTGGCCTGCTCACTGAGAAGGTCGCACATGCTCAGTTTCATCCTTCAGCTCCCTCCTGAGCTGCGATAGGGAGAGAATGGACACGCCCTCTTAGCTGCAGCAGAGAAGACACTCCCTTGATCTTTTAGCTTGATATAAATCTAGCAGAGCAATGAATGGGGAGATCTCTGGATCCATGTGAGGTACATGGCTGGTTCTAGCTTTGGTAGAAAGAGGTTGTCTTGTACTATATGGTTTTACATGAATGGGATAACCCCTTTAATGATAAATAAAACAGAAGGACTTGTTCTTCTCTTTCCTGCTGATCCACTTTTGGTTTTGGAGTTTAAAAATCTCTTTTTAATCCTAACAGAAAATTTAAGTAAGAACTCTGAGGAAAACTTCATGTTATCACTAAATTATAAAGTAGAAGATGAAGATATCGAGCAGCTCTCTTCAGGAGAAAACCTCATTGGCTATAATGTATATCCCGGACTTCACAGTATAGATTTATCATATTATCCTCCTACTCAAGAAGAACCAGAGATTGCTGCAACAAGTACCGAGCAGAAAGGGAGTAAAAGATTTCAATGTGGGGAATGTGGAAACCAGTTTGCAAACATCTCAAATCTATATACACACAGAAGAATTCACACAGGAGAGAAGCCGTACTCATGTTCAGAATGTGGGAAATGTTTTATTTATAGATCACAGCTTGTTATACATGAAAGAATTCACACAGGAGAGAATCCATTTATGTGTTCAGAATGTGGTAAATGCTTTACAAACAAACCACAACTTGTTATACATGGGAGAATTCACACAGGAGAGAATCCATTTATTTGTTCAGAATGTGGGAAATGCTTTACAGATAAATCAAGTCTTGTGAAACATCAGAGAATTCACACAGGAGAGAAGCCATATTCATGTTCAGAATGTGGAAAATGTTTCACAGACAATTCAAGTCGCATTAAACACGAGAGATATCACAAAGGAGAGAAGCCGTATTCGTGTTCAGAATGTGGAAAATGTTTTACCGAAAAATCTAATCTTGTTAAACATGAGAGAATTCACACAGGAGAGAAGCCGTATTTATGCCACCTGTGTGGTGAAGGTTTTACAAATAAATTAGGGCTTCATAAACATCAGAGAAATCACACAGGAGAGAATCCGTTTACATGTGTAGAATGTGGGAAATGCTTTACAGATAAAACAGGTCTTGTTAAACATGAGAAAATTCACACCGGAGAGAAACCATATTCATGTTCAGAATGCGGCAAATGCTTTACACAAAAGTCAAATCTTGTCACACATGAGAGAAGTCACACCGGAGAGAAGATGTATTCATGTTTAGAATGCGGGAAATGCTTTACACAAAAGTCAAATCTAGTTGCACATCAGAGAATTCACACAGGAGAGAAGCCGCATTCATGCTCACTGTGTGGGAAATGTTTTACCAATAAATCAGATCTTGTTAAACATCAAAGACGTCACACAGGAGAGAAGCCATATTCTTGTTCAGAATGTGGGAAATGTTTTATTTCTAAAGCCAACCTCAAGGTTCACCAGAGAAGTCACACAGGAGAGAAACCATTTACATGTTCAGAATGTGGGAAAGGTTTTACCCAAAAGTCAAATCTTGTTACACATAAGAAAATTCACACGGGAGAAAAGCCGTTTAAATGTTCAGAATGTGACAAATGTTTTCTTACTAAAGGCAACCTCAACGATCATCAGAGAAGTCACACAGAATAGAAGACATTTTCATGTTCAGTGTTGGAAATTGTAATAGATTTTTCTGATCTTAACCCCTTAAGGACACGGACATATTTCACCTTAAGGACCAGGCCATTTTTTGCAAATCTGAACAGTGTCACTTTAAGTGGTGAAAACTTTAAAACGTTTTGACTTATCCAAGCCACTCTGAGATTGTTTTTTCATCACATATTGTACTTCAGGACACTGGTAAAATCGGAGTAAAAAAAATTCATTTTCATTTATAAAAAAATACCAAATTTGCAAAAAAAAAAAATCAAAAATTAGCAAATTTCCAAGTTTTAATTTCTCTACCTCTATAATACATAGTAATACCTACAAAAATAGTTATTACTTTACATTCCCCATATGTCTACTTCATGTTAGGATCATTTTGGGAATGCCATTTTATTTTTGGGGAACGTGACACGGCTTAGAAGTTTAAAAGCAAATCTTGAAATTTCTCAGAAACTTTCAAAAACCAACTTTTTAAGGACCAGATCAGGTCTGAAGTCACTTTGTGAGGCTTACATAATAGAAACCACCCAAAAATGACCCAATTCTAGAGACTACACCCCTCAAGGTATTTGAAACTGGTTTTACAAACTTTGTTAACCCTTTATGTGTTCCACAAGAATTAATGGAAAATAGAGATACAATTTAAAAATTTCACTTTTTTGGCAGATTTTCCATTTTAATAATTTTCTTCAAGTTACAAAGCAAGGGTTAACAGCCAAACAAAACACAATATTTATGGCTCTGATTCTGTAGTTTACAGAAACACCCCATATGTGGTCGTAAACCGCTGTACGGGCACACGGCAGGGCGCAGAAGGAAAGGAATGCCATACGGTTTTTGAAAGGCAGATTTTGCTGGACTGGTTTTTGACACCATGTCCCATTTGAAGCCCCCCTGAAGCACCCCTAGAGTAGAAACTCCAAAAAAGTGACCCCATTTTAGAAACTACACCCCTCAAGGTATTCAAAACTGGTTTTACAAACTTTGTTAACCCTTTAGGTGTTCCACAAGAATTAATGGAAAATAGAGATACAATTTCAAAATTTCACTTTTTTGGCAGATTTTCCATTTTAATATTTTTTTTCCAGTTACAAAGCAAGGGTTAACAGCCAAACAAAACTCAATATTTATGGCTCCGATTCTGTAGTTTACAGAAACACTCTATATGTGGTCATAAACCGCTGTACGGGCACACGGCAGGGCGCAAAAGGAAAGGAATGCCATACGGTTTTTGGAAGGCAGATTTTGCTGGACTGTTTTTTTGACACCATGCCCCATTTGAAGCCCCCTGATGCATCCCTAGAGTAGAAACTCCAAAAAAGTGACCCCTTTTTAGAAACTACAGGATAGGGTGGCAGTTTTGTTGGTACTAGTTTAGGGTACATATAATTTTTGGTTGCTCTATATTACACTTTTTGTGAGGCAAGGTAACAAGAAATGGCTGTTTTGGCACCATTTTTTGTTGCTGTTATTTACAACATTCATCTGACAGGTTAGATCATGTGGTATTTTTATAGAGCAGGTTGCCACGGATGCGGCGATACCTAATATGTATACTATTTTTTTATTTATGTAAGTTTTACACAATGATTTCCTTTTTGAAACAAAATAAATGATGCTTTAGTGTCTCCATAGTCTGAGAGCCATAGTTTTTTCAGGTTTTGGGCGATTATCTTAGGTAGGGTCTCATTGTTTGCGGGATGAGATGACGGTTTGATTGGCACTATTTTGGGGTACGTATGACTTTTTGATCGCTTGCTATTACTTTTTTTGTGATGTAAGGTGACAAAAAATTGCTTTTTTTACACCGTTTTTATTTTTATTTTTTACGGTATTCACCTGAGGGGTTAGGTCATTTGATATTTTTATAGAGCAAGTTATTACAGATGCGGAGATACCTAATATGTGTCCTTTTTTTATTTATGTAAGTTTTACACAATAATATAATTTTTGAAACAAAAAAATATATCATGTTTTAGTGTCTCCATAGTCTGAGAGCCATATTATTTTTTTTGGGCCATTGTCTCATGTAGGGGCTTATTTTTTGCGGGATGAGGTGACGGTTTATTGGTACTATTTTGTCATACATATGACTTTTTTGATCACTTTTATTACCTTTTTTGGGAAGTAAGGTGGGCAAAATTTCAATTTCATCATAGTTTTAATTTTTTTTTTTTTTATGGCGTTCACCATGCGGGGAAAATAACATGACCATTTTATAGATCAGGTCGTTACGGACGCGGTGATATCAAACATGTGTAGGGAATTTTATTTTTTTAATCAGTGCTAAATGTGTTTTTTTATTTTTGGTTCTTGAAGATCCAGTGGGTCTGATGTCTGTATAATACAGTACAGTACACTATATAGTGTACTGTACTGTATTTTCACTTTACAAAGTCTGATTAGACTTCTGCCTTTAGCAGAAGTCTGATCAGCACCATGGACAGCCTCTGATCAGCACCATGGTAACCATCACTCGCTGCCACAGCAGAGCAGTGGGTGATGGGGAGGGAGGGGGGCCCCCTCCCTCTCCCATCGGGGGCTGAAAAGGCACAGCAGCCCCCGATAGGAGAGGGAGGGAGCTCCCTCCCTGTTAACCTTTTCCATACAGCGGTCCCTACGAACCGCGGCATGGAAGGGGTTAAACGCCTGACATCTGTGCCAGCACAGATGTCAGGCGTTTCAAGCAGAGTGTCAGCAATGTGCTGACACTTTGCAAACCGCTCGGCCATCCTGAGAGAGGGGGCGGGCTGATGATCGCGGCCCTCCCGCCTGCACTGCCCCGCACCCCCCGCCGGCACATATCACAGAGGGCTGCAGGGGGGGGTTAAACATAAAATAAAGGCATTTTGAAGTTTCTGATCCCTGCGGTCACAGACCGCGGGGATCAGAAACCTCCTGAAAGCTCTGCAAACCGTGCATTTAGCCAAGGTGCCTGAGCAGGCACCGGGTTCCGATCACCGCCCGCCGCGGTGATCGGAACTACACAGGACGTACAGGTACGCACTGTGTCCTTAAGTACCGGGACATCAGGGCGTACCTGTACGCCCTGTGTCCTTTAGGGGTTAAAGAGGACATAATAAAATGTTTAATAAATTATATTCGCAGCAGTGTCAGATGAGTAGTTTTTCCACAATGAAATGAAAAAATGAATTTAATTGTTGACTTGTCCGTTGCTATGTTATTTATGACTTTGCTTGTACATGAACCTCCTGATTGTAAAGCTATTTAAATAAAGATTATTATTATTATTACTACCTGAATTTTTTTTTAGTTCCTTGAGTTTGGTAGGCAGCACAGAAAGGGTTAAGTTTCTTTGGTGCCTGATTGGACAGAATAAAAGATATTGTAAGGGTATTTTTAAGTACTGATTGGTTCTGTCCCTTTAATTCTGTCCCCTTTTATTATTACCTTTCTGTGTAATGATGTGCCTTATAATCTAGTACCCATCCCCCATTGTGCTGATAAGACCACATTCTGTGGTCTTAGAGACATGCGAGCTGCACACTGGAGGAGGGGCTAAAAGGTTTGAACTCTGTGGTACACATACATTCGGAGTACTCTACCAAGAACTGCATCATAGGTAAGATGTAAGTATTGATTTGCCCTCTTGTACACCCTGGGGTGTCGGTCATGTGTTATAACGTGGTAGACAGCCATGTGTTATAGCATAATCGACAGAGTCTCCACCCCATTTAGGCTAGTGATGTATTTACTTTTTATTATTCAGTATGTGATTTGTGTTATTGTATACTTAATCACACTTAGTGAATGCATTTATTAACTTAGCATGTGTAAGCTTATTCATTCTCAAGTCTTTTGAATTCACGTTACGTTACAAAAAAAAACAATTAATACATTAGCATAATGAAATAATTACTGGTCCCCCTCCCTATATAAAATACAGATTAGACAATAAATGTCACGGCGGACGTGCACAGTATAACAGATAACACACCAACCAGGCTCTGGACGAGAGACAGGGGAAGGGTCACCTCCTAGTTAATCCCTGACCTCTTTCCCTGCACTGCTCAGCCCACAGACAGACCTTAAAGGTAGGTTTGCTGTGTCCTCCAACCTGTACTGACAGAACCCTGAACTCCCTGAGATGGTGAAGTGGGGAAAAAAAGGAGCAGCCTGTTAGCACAGAACCTGGATGGGATAGATGACATAAACAACCAAACAAGAAATGACACTTATCTGCAGAGAGCAGGAACTGACAGCCAACCTTCCCTCCAAACTTCCCAGACCAAAATGAACAGTATAATCCGCTCAGAGCACTTAGCTGGAGACCATTTAAACTAATGACTCCACCCAGTGCACCTGATGCGAGGCGGATCCAGCACGGCATCAAAACAAAAACTAAACTCGTGCTGCAATCCTGGCTGACCTCCGCACATCGTCAGAGTGGGGCATGACAGTACCCCCCCTTCTACGGGTGACCTCCAGACACCCTGGACCAACCTTATCCGGATGGGACCTATGAAAGGCCCTCACCAGTCGGCTGGCATTGACATCTGACGCCGGAACCCACATCCTCTCCTCAGGACCGTATCCCCTCCAGTGCACCAGGTACTGGAGGGAACCCCGCAGAACTCTCGAGTCGAGAATCCTGGAGATCTCGAACTCCAAGTTTCCCTCGACTAGAACAGGAGGAGGAGGCAATGGCGATGGTACCACCGGTTTAACATATTTTTTTAGTAAAGACTTGTGGAAGACATCATGGATCCTCCAAGTCTGCGGCAGATCCAGTCGAAACGCCACAGGATGGATCACCGCAGAAATTTTATACGGACCAACAAATCTTGGACCCAGTTTCCAAGATGGCACTCTCAACTTGATTTTCCTAGTGGACAACCACACTAGATCACCCACACACAGGTCCGGACCAGTCACACGTCTCCTGTCAGCCATTCGTTTATACCTCTCACCCATCCTCTCCAAATTCCCTTGAATCCTCCGCCAGATAGAGGATAAGGCAGAAGAGAATCTCTCCTCCTCTGGCATCCCAGAGGAACCAGACCCAGGAAAAGATACCAAACTGAGGATGGAAACCGTATGCGCCAAAAAATGGCGACTTACCCGTGGACTCCTGCCTACGGTTATTCAATGCAAATTCTGCTAAGGACAAGAATGAGGACCAGTCCTCCTGATTCTCAGCCACAAAGCACCTCAAGTAGGTCTCCAGGTTTTGATTGGTACGCTCTGTCTGACCATTCGACTGTGGATGAAAAGCCGACGAGAAAGAAAGTTGAATGCCAAGTCGAGAGCAGAACGCCCTCCAAAACCTGGAGACAAACTGCGTGCCCCTATCAGAGACCACATCCGAAGGAATACCATGCAATTTCACAATATTATCCACAAAAATCTGCGCAAGAGTCTTAGCGTTAGGCAGACTTGTTAGTGGTATAAAGTGAGCCATTTTACTGAAACGATCGACTACCACCAAAATCACTGTTCTCCCGGAGGAACTCGGTAGGTCCATAATAAAGTCCATGGACAAATGCGTCCAAGGACGAGATGGAATGGACAATGGAAGAAGTGAACCAGGAGGTCGAGTATGAGCAACTTTAGACCGAGCGCAGGTTTCACAAGCTGTCACGTAATTCTCAATACTCTTACGCAACCCTGGCCACCAGAACCTCCGGGACACCAGATCACAGGTGGACTTACCACCAGGATGTCCAGCGAGAACAGTATTGTGATGTTCCTTGAACACCTTGTATCGTAGGCCCTCAGGAACAAACAACCTCCCTGGGGGACACGAACCAGGAGCCCCCTTCTGAGCTCCCAACACCTCCATCTCAAATTCAGGGTACAGAGCGGAGACCACCACGCCATCCACCAAAATCGGCGCTGGATCTTCTGAATCACCTCCCCCAGGGAAGCTGCGAGACAAGGCATCTGCCTTGACGTTCTTGACCCCTGGGCGAAAGGTAACCACGAAATTGAACCTGGTAAAAAACAATGACCATCTGGCCTGTCTAGGGTTCAGACGCTTGGCAGATTGCAGGTAAGCCAAATTCTTATGGTCTAACCAGTGACGCCATTCTTCAAAGGCCAACTTGATCGCCAAGAGAGCTTCCTGGAGAAGAAGGCACACGGGACCTACTTGCCAGGAGAAGGACCCTGCGAAACACAGCCCCAACCCCCACCTCTGATGCATCAACCTCGACCACGAATGGCTGAGATACATCCGGCTGCACCAGAATGGGAGCAGATGCAAAACGCTCCTTAATAGCCGAAAAGGCCTGCAATGCCTCAACCGACCAGACAGAGACATCAGCGCCCTTCTTGGTCATATCAGTAAAAGGTTTGACTAGCGTGGAATAATTTGAAATAAATTTTCTATAATAATTTGTAAACCCCAAAAATCGCATCAAAGCTTTCTGATTCTCCGGTCGGTCCCACTCCAGAACCGCCCGGACCTTTTCAGGGTCCATACGAAAACCAGAATCAGAAAGCATGTATCCCAAGAATGGAAGCTCTTGCACCGCAAACAAACATTTCTCCAATTTGGCGTATAACTTATTCTCCTGAAGGATCGTCAAAACCTGTCTCACATGATCCTGATGGGTCTTCAGATCAGGAGAATAAATTAAAATGTCATCTAGGTAGACTACTACGAACCTCCCCACCAAATGATGAAAAATATCATTGACGAACCGCTGAAATACCGCTGGTGCATTCGTCAACCCAAAAGGCATTACCAGGTTCTCAAAATGACCCTCGTGCGTATTGAAGGCCGCTTTCCACTCATCCCCCTCCTTGATCCTGATCAGATTGTATGCTCCTCTCAAATCCAACTTGGAGAACACCTTGGCTCCAACAATCTGATCAAAAAGATCAGAGATCAAAGGCAGGGGATATGGATCCCGGACTGTAATACGGTTCAGCTCCCAGAAATCCAAACACGGTCTCAGTGATCCATCTTTCTTCTTCACGAAGAACAAACCTACAGCCACTGGAGACTTAGATGGTCTAATATGACCCTTTGCCAAACTCTCGGCGACATACTTTCGCATGACCTCTCTCTCGGGTTGAGAGAGGTTGTAGAGCCGAGACTTAGGCAACTTAGCCCCCGGAATGAGATTTACAGGACAATCATAGTCACGATGAGGGGGCAATTCCACAACCCCACCCTCCGAAAAATCCGAGAGATACTGAGGCAAGGCCGTAACGGACACTTCAGAAATAGATGTGACAAGACAATTATCCGAACAAAACTTGCTCCAACCAATGATTTGTCTCGCTTGCCAGTCTATAATTGGGTTATGTCTAGACAACCATGGCAACCCCAAAACTATTGGAGCTGGCAAATCCTTCATGACGAAACAGGAAATAATCTCAGCATGTGAATCACCCACCCTTAAATGAATACCATGAACAACGTGAGTAAGGCTCCCTTGAGAAAGAGGGAAAGAATCAATAGCAAAAACACGAATCTCGTTCTCTAACGTGCAAATGCTTAGTCCCAAACCCTCAAGAAACAGAAAGTCAATTAAATTTACCCCAGCACCACAATCAAGAAAAACATCAACAAACACATTTCTAGACTCTAGCGCCACCATAGCTGAAAGGAGAAAACGGGAACTGCAGGGAACTTGCATACCAGTCTGCTCCACCACACCATTCATACTACCAAGTGTGAGGGGAGTTTTTTTTTTCTTTTTGACTCTTTGAAACGGAAAAAATCATCAGTACCCCCTGCAAATTTCTCAGGAAGAGCGACTTTAGGCTCCCCAACAATTTGACCTGTACCTGAAGCCAACACCCTCTGACACTGTGTGACCGAACTACGCAGATCCGCAACCTCCAGGGACAAACCCTGCATGCGGTCAACCAGTGCATCAATTGACGCCATCACATAAACGCTGAGCAATGGCAGTCACAGTATGACGGATTATAATGTCACGGCGGACGTGCACAGTATAACAGATAACACACCAACCAGGCTCTGGACGAGAGACAGGGGGAGGGTCACCTCCTAGTTAATCCCTGACCTCTTTCCCTGCACTGCTCAGCCCACAGACAAACCTTAAAGGTAGGTTTGCTGTGTCCTCCAGCCTGTACTGACAGAACCCTGAACTCCCTGAGATGGTGAAGTGGGGAGAAAGGAGCAGCCTGCTAGCACAGAACCTGGATGGGATAGATGACATAAACAACCAAACAAGAAATGACACTTATCTGCAGAGAGCAGGAACTGACAGCCAACCTTCCCTCCAAACTTCCCAGACCAAAATGAACAGTATAATCCGCTCAGAGCACTTAGCTGGAGACCATTTAAACGAATGACTCCACCCAGTGCACCTGATGCGAGGCGGATCCAGCACGGCATCAAAACAAAAACTAAACTCGTGCTGCAATCCTGGCTGACCTCCGCACATCATCAGAGTGGGGCATGACAATAAATAGGTGTGAAAGTGTTCAGCAATGCAGTTTATTAAGGGTGCGTAAGGTGCGTTGCCTTCTGGACTCAGGGAAGTAAAAAATCTCAGGTAAGCAAATGTTAACTTTCCTGATCGACCTTCAGGCAGCACAGAAAGGGATTTAAGAAGCAATATTAGGGAGGGAACTTGCAGATGCTGTAGCTTCATCTCAGATCTGGGCCCATTAAAAAGAAGCAGATTCTGCCCAAGAGGTAGTCATTGAACACCTAGAATGGGTATGCAACCCCTGAGGGGGCTCTTGCCCCTCTATCTTGTAGCATTCGCAGATGGTATTTTTGATCAAGTTAGCAATGTTTTTTTTTCCTTGTGGGGATCTTGAAATTGTACAAATAGATTAAAAAGGCATGCATGGTTGGGAAGTTTGAATGTAGTTGAGAGATCTTCTAACATCCAAAAGGTGAAGCAAGTTTGGCCATGAGTAGAGTTGAGCGAACACCTAGATGTTGGGGTTCGGGGAGTTCGACCGAACTTTAAAAAAAAGTTTGGGTTCGGGACCCGAACTTGATCCGAACTTCACTTTATTATTTTCCGTTATAACGGAAAATAATAGTATTAGCTTTTTCAGATCTGAGTTTTCACGATGGTGAAAACTCAGATCCGACAGTATATTCTAACACAGAGGCGTTCCCATAGTGATGGGGACGCTTCAAGTTAGAATATACTAAGAACCGTGTACATAACTGCCCCCTGCTGCCTGGCAGCACACGATCTCTTACAGGGGGCTGTGATCCACACAATTAACCCCTCAGGTGCCGCAGGGCAAAGGAGAGCATCGGAGCATTAACTGCCTGGGTGAAAATGGGGATATGTCTGGGTTCAGCTCTGAACCCGGACAACCCCTTTTAGACCATGTTTTCTTGATCATGGGGGTCCCAGTAGTCAGACCCCTATCAATCAGACACTTATCACCTGTCGTGTCATAGCTGTTTCAACTTTTCACATTCCCTAACCTTAAAGGTTTTCTTTGGGTGTAAAGAAAAAAAAATGAAAAAATAAAAATAAAATCTGGCCCAAAATATGTGTCAAACTAAAATAGAAATGCTCGCCTGTTAAAGGGCCTGTGTCCACTTTTCTAGTTATCCTCTATCCACAGGATCGGGGATAACTAAGTGATCCGTGGTGGACTGAACACTGGAGCCCCCACTGATCCCCCTTCTTGACTGAGTGGCAGGTGGAGCATATGCCCTGCCTCTCCATCCATTCTCCATGGGGTCGCTGGAGATGGCGTATGGCAGCAGGGCATATGTGTGGCCTGCCACACCATCAAAAAGGGAGAACAGGACCCGTTCCTGGGATCAGTGGGGGGGTCGCAGAATCGGACCCCACTAATCATATAGTTATGCCCTATGGTGTGGAGAGGATAACTCAACCACCAGTATCTCTTTACATGGCAGCAGTGATGCCTGTAAATACGGAATATCATCACTGTTGCCATGTAAACCATACGTGTCAATACTGGAGAATGTGACGCACTGTGCAGAATTTTTCAGTCATAAGTCCAACCCTCTTTGGAGGTCATAACCTTTAACAAAGCCCAAGCAAAGGTGCTAGAGGAGCAACGTGAGCAAAGGGCCCAAACGGAGGGTCATAACTGAAGCAGAGGCATTAGGTTCACCTGAGGCAGGGTAATACTGGGGATCTTGGAGCAGGGGTAACTGGAGAAGAGGCAATTTTAGCGGTGCATGTAGAGTGGGGGCATCTGGAGCTGGGGCACTAATGGGGGTGCACCTAAAGCAGAGGCATTAGGGTCACCTGAGGCAGGGTAATAGTGGTGATCCTGGAGCAGAGGTATTAGGGGGACAACTGGAGAAGAGGCAATATTAGGGTTGCATTTAGAGTGGGGGCATCTGGAGCTGTGGCACTAATGGGGGGGGCCTAAAGCAGAGGCATTGGGGGACCTAGGGCAGAGTCCCCCCAATGCCACTCTGAACTCTGCAGAGAGCAGCACACATACACAGATCTGAGTTTACTATAAACAAATGCCCTATTTCCCCCTTACAGTCTCCTACAGCTCACTACTGTCACACACCTGAGAAGTCAGCCCAGCACCGCAGAGGAGTCCTTCTCTCCAGCAGCCAGTGTCCTGAAAGCAGGGAGGGTAGGAGGATGGCCAGACATGTTCTCTCCTCCTTCATTGCCAGCAGCACCAGAAGTCTAGAAGATACTGCTGGGCCTCCTGTACAATTTACACCAGTAGGAGGCTGCATCACTATGCGATACTGCCACCTAGTGGCTACAATAATTATCTCTCCTGAGAAAGTTGAAATAATTACTCCTCCATCTTATCTCGTGCGCAGGAGACTGGGGGCCTACCAAGGAATCCCCTGCCTCCCCAGTGGGCCAGTCCGAGCCTGTGTGAGCACAGTGCAATAGCCTCGAGGTCAGATAGGGACTGACTGCATCATAAATCACTATGATGTAGTCAGTTTGGGGAGCCGTGGTCAGTCATGTGAATCAGCCCTAATACCAAAAGGGTAACAGCATAAGCCCCAGAACATACAAAATGAATAGATCCAAAGTCTACCTAGCCATTGCATAGTAATTTTAGGAAGGGAGGAGAGTTTATAAAATGCAGAAATATTCAAGTCAACACTGTATAAAGCAAAGGGGGAAGATCTACAAGATGAAAAAAGAAGGACATGGCCAGACATAACAAAGGAAAACCACCAAAGGGAAACAAAGGCATACAATTAAATGAAGTAATTGGAGAAGATAGATACAGATGAGATAATGTGGAGGTGGCCAGACTTCCATAAGGATCTTGGAAAGTGTCATGGATGGAGACTGTCTAATGTCAAAGAATGTATATCCTGCATCCGAGAAAGTCTGACCTGGACGGTGGTGCCGTCTTTCATGGGTGGACTGTGAATTTAATGTGGCCCTGGAAAAAAATTACTAAAAGTGGCGCCATGTTGTAGGCGGGTACAAATTTACAGGAGGCGGGGCAACACAAGTAGGCTTAGTCAGCAATACCATAGAGTAAAATACCACACCACAGAGCAGCACAATATATTGCCCCAAAAGGTGTCCCTGTGTGGTGGCCATCAATAGCTGCCATTTTCTGTTCCCTTTCTCCAGTTGTCTCTGATTCAGGGGGCATGTGCAATTGTGAATCGTGTAATTACCCCTAAGAGCTCATTAGGAGCCCAGCCAGCGGCATAGAGGAGGGCTTGGGCAGCTCCCCTGGGCATCGGCCCATCAGGAAATTTCCCTGTAAGGTCTACATGCTGAAGCCAATCTAGTGTAATAATATGATGGAGGACTCTGGGAATTAGATCTTTCACTTCAAGCTAAAAAGGTATTTTCAGGGAGCATTCCAAAAAATTTGGAGGAATGAAGTCTAGGGCTGCAGCTAATGATTATTTGAATAATCGATTAGTTGCCGATTAATTTCTACGATTAATCGATTAATCGGGGAAAAACGACCAAATTACAAAACAAAGCGGTTTATATGATTTTACTTGAAAAATTATGTCCAAAGGCCATATTAAAACAAATTGTGGATGGCACTGTTATGGGGAGGATCTGTGGGTGGCGCTGTTATGGAGAGGGGGATCTGTGGGTGGCGCTGTTATGGAGAGGGGGATCTGTGGGTGGCGCTGTCATGGAGAGGGGGATCTGTGGGTGGCGCTGTCATGGAGAGGGGGATCTGTGGGTGGCGCTGTCATGGAGAGGGGGATCTGTGGGTGGGGCTGTCATGGAGAGGGGGATCTGTGGGTGGGGCTGTCATGGAGAGGGGGATCTGTGGGTGGCGCTGTCATGGAGAGGGGGATCTGTGGGTGGCGCTGTCATGGAGAGGGGGATCTGTGGGTGGCGCTGTTATGGAGAGGGGGATCTGTGGGTGGCGCTGTTATGGAGAGGGGGATCTGTGGGTGGCGCTGTTATGGAGAGGGGGATCTGTGGGTGGCGCTGTTATGGAGAGGGGGATCTGTGGGTGGCGCTGTTATGGAGAGGGGGATCTGTGGGTGGCGCTGTTATGGAGAGGGGGATCTGTGGGTGGCGCTGTTATGGAGAGGGGGATATGTGCACTGTTATGGAGAGGGGGATATGTGCACTGTTATGGAAAGGGGATATGTGCACTGTTATGGGGAAAGGGATCTGTGCACTGTTATGGGGAAAGGGATCTGTGCACTGTTATGCCCATAACAGATCCCTTTCCCCATAACAGTGCACAGATCCCTTTCCCCATAACAGTGCACAGATCCCTTTCCCCATAACAGTGCACAGATCCCTTTCCCCATAACAGTGCACAGATCCCCCCTCCCCATAACAGTGCACAGATCCCCCCTCCCCATAGCAGTGCCATAGACAGATTTCCCCCTCCCCATAGCAGTGCCATAGACCGATCCCCCTACCCATAACAGCCCCGGCCCTGCTGCTACCAGCAGACTAATCACTCAATGCATCCTTATTTTACCTTACAATCGTGACGCTCCAGTAACAACTAACAGGCAGAGCGGAGGGCGGCGTAACGTCACTTACTCACGTGACGCACCTGCTCCGCCCACTTTATGAATGAAGGAGGCGGAGCAGGCGCGTCACATGAGTAAGTGACGTTACGCCGCCCTCGGCTCTGCCTGCAGTGTTGTTACTGGAGCGTCACGATTGTAAGGTAAAATAAAGATGCAGTGACTTAAAGTAAACCGCCCGGCGCCCGCCCGCATATCAACGAATCGGCGATTATTCGATAACTGGATTCGTCGATAACGAATCCAGTTATCGATTATTATCGATTACATTGATTAATCGTTGCAGCCCTAGAATGAACCCTCCTAACGTAAGCACCACAACCAAGTAGTAGGAATGGTGTGGTACCAGAACATATGCCTTTTAAGGATTTGCCTTGTAAGCTGTACAAATAGATGAGACAGCATCCAAACCTCTGAAGAGTGGAACCTGAAATAAAAGCACAACAAGTCCTGCACAGAACCAGGTCTGCCATTGTAAAGAGGGGAAAGATTTTAAACAAACAAATCTTACTTTTTTAGATTGTATCCACCTCCAGATTACCTCCTGAACATCTCCAATGCACTTATAAAAATCAGCACTTGAAAAGGCAGCAGGTTATAATTAGGCAAGCTAATACTATGTGGCTATATATACACACACTCCCACAAAAGCTCCTCCCCAACAACAAATTTAACACCTTAATCACCTATGCTCATTTGCAATCAGACAATAGTGATAACCTGTCTAACAAATTCCTTACCTGTTTTGAAACAGTGTCTAAGTATCCACCAGAAATGCAGCTGAAGTTCTGCTGTGTTGAAACAGATTGGCTCCCATCATCACAGTTAGTGAGAGGGCAGCCTATAAATTTTCTATACCAGCGTTGGTCACTCAAGTCTGCCCAATACCCCTGATGAAGCCAGAGTAGCTGGCGAAACATGTTGGGGGGGTGGAATGTAGGTTTTAACTTGCTGCACTCCATTGAGCTAGACTGGAATCTGTGTGCTTGATGTAAAACACCTAGTGTTAATAGGTCTATTCCACAATCTACACCCCAATCGTGGGGGTACAATAGATACCAGGCACAGTATAATACCCTAGCGAATACAGCAGGGACTGTTGTGCAAGGCAGTTCGGGTTAGTGCACCCCCGCCTGCTCATACACGTTATTTACCAGTCACTAATAGCATCAGTGATTTTAATCCTTCAGTTAGTTCACTTGTCACATTTCTCTCACTTGTTTTAATAAAATAAGTAAAAGTTAAGTTTTATTGTCTGGGACAAGAGTGGTTAGTAGCCGTTTAGGCATAAGTGTTTGTCATTCCAATAACAGGGCATCTTAAGAGTCCTGTATTGTTATTTATCGTCACTACCTCCCCGAGTCGGGAGGGGGTAATTGCCGCGCGCCCCCTCCTTTCCTTCGATTCTTCCACTTTAATAACTTGCCCCACATTTCCACCCGATCAGATTTCAGCCATTGACCCACCCTGGATGTGGTATCCCTCTCCAACCACAAGTGCAGGATCTGCTCCCCCTGTATAGATGCACCACTGCATATGGGGTTGAGCACTTCCTGCTTTCTTATACCATGCCAATCTGTAGTTTGTATATTGAATTTTTTGGAGGTGTATAAACTCCTAGTCTAAATGCGCTTTTATTTCCATCCCCAGGCAGCATTCTGGTGCACATGTGAGGCCCGGGCTAAATCAGCCAGTCTTGGGTGGGGCTCAGAGCTCTCTGCCTCCTCCCACTGTATGCATGGTCACATGCTGGAGGTTACTGGGAGATTGACTGTGAGTCGGACCTTGCGCTCCTGTAATTTGCCCACTAGCTCCTGGTATTGCCCATACGGCCCAGGTAGGTTTAGCGTTAGGTCCCGAGCTACTTGAGAAACCTTGGCACGGTGCTCTGGCTCAGACATGTCCTCCAAGCAGGATATGTTGGCTAATCTCTAAATTTTACACCAGTACGAGGGTTAGTAAGACCGCAGTGTGCACCTGTTTTTCTTTTATTATTTTTAATAACTTGTCCCACATTTCCACCCGATCAGATTTCAGCCATTGACCTCCCTTGGATGTGGTATCCCTTTCTCAGGCTTCCTCTCTGGCATGGAACCCTCATTCCCCGTTACCCGTAATCTCCATGGTAGGCGCATAAAAGAACATCGAAAGTTGATAGGGAAGATATCCAATTGGATCATGGACGTCACAGGGACGTGCGATCAGGCAGAAGTTATCCAGAGTCAACAAAGCGGCAGCAGGGCCTCTCCTGTATAACGTTTCCTCATCCAAAATACCGCAGTGACATTCCCTGTAATTTTTTATTACTCATTCCAATAACAGGGCATCTTAAGAGTCCTGTATTGTTATTTATCGTCACTACCTCCCCGAGTCGGGAGTGGGTAATTGCCGCGCGCCCCCTCCTTTCCTTCGATTCTTCCGCTTTAATAACTTGTCCCACATTTCTACCCGATCAAATTTCAGCCATTGACCTCCCTTGGATGTGGTATCCCTTTCTGAGGATCCCTCTCCGGCATGGAACCCTGATTCCCCGTTACCCGTGATCACCATGGTAGGCGCATAAAAGAACATAGAAAGTTGATAGGGAAGATATCCAATTGGATCATGGACGTCACGGGGACGTGCGACATGGTAGAGCAGTATGTGTGCAGACGCCTACAAGTACTGACTGATGGGTCTGCCCTCTTCAACTTCTGGGTCTCTAAATTGGGCACATGGCCTGAGCTTGCCCTTTGGAGGTGCTGGTCTGCCCTGCAGCCAGTATATTGTCTGAACGTTTATTTAGCACGGCAGGAGGGGGTTATCACAGAAAGGCGCAGCCGCCTGTCCACAGCCAATGTGGACAAGCTCACGTTCATTAAAATGAACCAGGCAGGGATCCCACAGGTCTTGTCCGTACCTTGTGCAGAATAGACATGTATACCCAGCCATTGTTGTACTCCAGCGCACTTTCTCTTTGTTTTATTTTTTATATTTCCCAATGTTTTGGGAAATATAATTTTTTTGAAAAATAAACTGTGTTGGCTACCTCCTCCTCCTCCACCGCCTCCTCCACCTCCTACTCCATATGGACCTCCCCCTCCTAGAGCAAGATTATTATTTTTTATTTTTACGTATTTTATGTTATTTGAAGTCATTTTCCTATTCACATTTGTTTCCAGAGCACTTGCCAGGCTCTTAACCACATTTTGCTGCCTTTTGCAGCCCTCTAGCCCTTTCCATGACTTTTTAGAGCCATTTTAGTGCTCCAAAGTTCGGGTCTCCATTGACTTCAATGGGGTTCAGGGTCAAGTTCGGGTCCTGAACTCGAACTTTTTTGCGAAGTTCGGCCAAACCCGTCGAACCCGAACTTCCAGATGTTCGCTCTACTCTAACTACAAGCCATTCTTCAAATCAGACGATTCGTCTGGGCAGAGGTTCTCCTCTGCTCCTCTTTCTGTCATCCCAGTTTGTCGTTCTCCCTACCACCGAGACACACAACATTACACAGTGGTGACATCTCAGCCTAGGCGCATACAGATGTGCTGAAGTGATAAACCAAGGCCTCTCAGCTCAAGGATTCTCTACCTTTTAGTTTGTGAGTTAACTGGCATGTTGTCAAAAGTAGCTAAAAAAACGTTGATTTCAATCTGCTTTTCTGTTTAGTGGCCAGAAATGAGGAAAGATACGGAGGGGATTATTGAGGATGTGACATCTGTGCCTGCAATCAGACATTTAGAGCCTTGTCCTCTGGTCAGTTAAGATCCTAACCAAGTACAAGAGACCATGGACACATAACCAATGATTTTAGTGTTGAGTTGCCCAAATCCAGGGGACAGGATACCATTTTGGATTCTTGTAGACAGGTGAAGTAAAATGTCTCCTTTACCCTCTGCTGATGCTGGTGGCTCTTTCTTCTACACATAGTGATACTTTGAGGTATGAGAGGGGCGTAAGAAATAAGGGCCCAGACGTAGTAATGTGTCCACACCTGGGATCCGTCTCAAAAGTGGCGCAAATTTGTATAACTTGGTACAACTACGGTATCTCCGTTTTTTTTCTAATTTGCTTGGAAAGTGGGTAAGGCTTAGAGGGAAAGCGGCGTTGCTTTGTGGAAAATGGGTTTAGCCTGAGATGCATAATTTTTCTACAAAAATGAGCCACAATTCAGACACAAAATTCAGAATTTTAGACAAACAATAGTCAGAGTCAGAGAAAAGTGTCCGTCCCTGCAGCAGATCTATCAACCGGCATGAGCCCCTCTGAGACATCTGAGGGAAGACTAAAAGCCATCTTATATATTATAGAGTAAGTTGCGTTACCCCTGAGACTCCTCCTGTTCACACTCCAGTATACAATATAATGTCTGCCCAGAACTGCCCCTCCCTCACTGGTCACATGGACGTGATGTCATCACAGGCCCTTCAACATTACTTATCTCTGCTGCTGGGCTACGCCCCCTGCACTGATCACATGACGGTGACATCATCCCAGGTCCTTCAGCGCTTGCTGTGCAGCAGATACAGAGCAGGTCCTGGTCGGTAGTCACTGCTGTGGTGTCTGGAGCCTCTTCTTCTCTCTGGTATCAGCCATTTCTCCAGAATCCCCCTTTATCCCCGGTGCTGGGGGCTCTGAGAAGCGGGGTCTCTCCAGGAGCAGTAACTGCGGTTCTGGATCTCACTAATGCTCTTGTCCCTGGAGGATTTCCAGCCTCTCCTCTCCTCATAAAGGCGCCTGCAGTACTAGAAGCCTCCAGCTCCTCCAGTTCTCTCCTCTTCTCCTGAATGACCACCAAGGATGGACAGGAAGGAGATCAGCAGAAGAATATTAGACTTCACCTTGGAGATCATCTCCCTGCTGAGCGGAGAGGTAAACTTTTCTAGATTTCTCTCCTCTTTATTGTATTCTGTAACAAGTCAGACATCGGGAAGGAGAATCCATCATAGGAAGTGATAGGAAGAGTCCAGGGTCCTGGAGAACGGCCTCCAGACCTTCCAAGTGATGGAGAACCTGAAGATCAGCCACTAGTATGGTCAGGGATGGATCATGGAGACCAATAGTCATGTTGTAGGAGCCATGAGAAGGTAAGTAGGCAGGTTGTACCCAGGAGGAGAGGAAGCAGAGGAGGAGATGGCCGGAGTGTGGCCTGGAGGGAGGATTTCTACCACTAGTCTGACTGTCAGAAGGGTATTCAGCACGGCAGGTGGCATCGTCACACCAAAGCAGACAAAATTACTAAATGAATCAGGCATGGATCTGTGATGATTTTTACACATCTCCAGCTGATAACAATGAATAGATCTGCCATTGACGATTGGCTATTTATTGCCAGTGCAGCTCTCTGCCTGTCCATCATGCTCCATACTTTATTGCCACTGCAGCTACTACTACCCCTGCACAGCCACACATCTCCTGTCCATCAAGTGCCATACTGTACAGCTGTGGCTACTACTGCCACCACTACTACCCCTGCACAGCCACACATCTCCTGTCCATCA
The DNA here is from genome assembly GCF_905171765.1 of Bufo bufo. Classification (NCBI taxonomy): domain Eukaryota; kingdom Metazoa; phylum Chordata; class Amphibia; order Anura; family Bufonidae; genus Bufo; species Bufo bufo. The sequence goes on along the minus strand of NC_053392.1, from coordinate 11,547,867 downwards.
AGTGCCATACTGTACAGCTGTGGCTACTACTGCCACCACTACTACCCCTGCACAGCCACACATCTCCTGTCCATCAAGTGCCATACTGTACAGCTGTGGCTACTACTGCCACCACTACTACCCCTGCACAGCCACACATCTCCTGTCCATCAAGTGCCATACTGTACAGCTGTGGCTACTACTGCCACCACTACTACCCCTGCAAAGCCACACATCTCTTGTCCATCGAGTTCTATACTGTGCTGTGGCTACTACAACTTTACCTACACAGACATATACTGTATGTCAGTTTCCATACTGTACACCTGTAGCTACTACTGCCACTATTACTACTCCTGCACAGCCATACATCTTCTGCCCATCAGGTGCCCTACTGTACAGCTGTGGATACTACTGCCACTACTACTACCCCTGCACAGCCACACATCTTCTGCCCATCAGGTGCCATACTGTGCTCTGGCTACTACTGCCACTACATCTATCCCTACACAGCTGCATATCTCCTGTGCATCAGGTGCCATACTGTGCTCTGGCTACTACTGCCACTACATCTATCCCTACACAGCTGCATATCTCCTGTGCATCAGGTGCCATACTGTGCTCTGGCTACTACTGCCACTACATCTATCCCTACACAGCTGCATATCTCCTGTGCATCAGGTGCCATACTGTGCTCTGGCTACTACTGCCACTACATCTATCCCTACACAGCTGCATATCTCCTGTACGTCAGGTGCCATACTGTGCTGCTGCTCCCAAAAAGGGATAATTTTTAGATCAAATGTTCAGAAAAAGCCACAGCTTTTTCCGATACTATCGTGTGTGTATAAACACCGACAGGCCTGTGCACTAATATGGAATCATTTTTGGAACATTTTTACATTTTAAAAAGCATAATAAATCAGACCATTCATTGTGGTATTAAACAGGCTGCTTGCTAACCACGGCAACTATGCATTTACCTATAGCTATATATGTCTCTGTCTCTCCGACATTACTAATGCTGTCTTTGCATTAAATACCTTAAAATGGGTTGGATTCAGTCCTAGGAGACCTCAGAGCGTTGTGTGCGAGTTTGTATAACTGAAACGCGTTGACTGTACGCCACTATTTACACCACTGGAGTCTATTTTTAATGTTGAGCAATAGAGGATTCAAGGTTTTAACCTCTTGAGTGCTGGACTACATTTACTATGTATGACTATGCTTACTATGCTAATTGGGCCTTAATTAAATTTCAAAACATTCACTCATCTTGGAGATGGGGCCATGATCCAGGGAGGGATTCTGAGTGTAGATCTGGAGTCAGGAAGGAATTTCTTTCTCTAAGTGTCTCTCTCCATCCACAGGATTACACCATAGTGAAGAAGACATCTTGGAGATGGGGCCATGATCCAGGGAGGGATTCTGAGTGTAGATCTGGAGTCAGGAAGGAATTTCTTTCTCTAAGTGTCTCTCTCCATCCACAGGATTACACCATAGTGAAGAAGACATCGGGGGGGACTCCCATCATCCATGAGTCAGGAGGGTGGACCCCCATCACAGAGCCTCCCCCCCTGATACATGAGCAGAAGATCCTAGAACTCACCCACAAGATGATTGAGCTGCTGACTGGAGAGGTGACACTGCTGGGAATGCTGGGAAATTCTCCAGTAACAGCACTGGAGGGGTCTGGGTGATGACGGTGTCATTGTGTTGTCAGGTTTCTATAAGTTGTCAGGATGTGGCTGCCTCTGTCTTCATGGAGGAGTGGGAGTATATAGAAGGACATGAGGATCTGTACGAGGACGCCATGATGGAGGCTCCCCGGCCTCTGACATCACCAGGTAAGAAGAGATTTTCCTGATTATAGAGGTGTAAGGATCACATAGATGTAATATATACAGTCTGTGTGTTATCTCCTCTAGATTCTCTTTCCAAGAGGATAAATCCCGAGAGATGTCCCTGTCCTCTGTATTCCCAGGACTGTCCAGAGAAGAAGCTCCCAGAGAACCATCAGGTAGATGGAGCTGAAGTCTCCCCAGAATCTGACCAGAAAGTGATTGAACCAAAGATCATTTAACATTTTTCTTGTTTAGGATGGAAATCTGATGGATATTAAGGTTGAGGTTAAAGAAGAAGCAGAAGAGGAGACGGATTTATGGGGCGATCAGCAGTGTAAGGAGGGGGGCTGTCATGGGTCACCTGGATACTACTCCCATCATCTCATCATCACATGTAATAATCTCTCCCTGTGCGTTTCCTACAGATGGACTCAGAGAAGGAGATCCCCCCGAGAGATGTCCCCGTCCTCTGTATTCCCAGGACTGTCCAGAGAAGAAGCTCCCAGAGAACCATCAGGTAGATGGAGCTGAAGTCTCCCCAGAATCTGACCAGAAAGTGATTGAACCAAAGATCATTTAACATTTTTCTTGTTTAGGATGGAAATCTGATGGATATTAAGGTTGAGGTTAAAGAAGAAGCAGAAGAGGAGACGGATTTATGGGGCGATCAGCAGTGTAAGGAGGGGGGCTGTCATGGGTCACCTGGATACTACTCCCATCATCTCATCATCACATGTAATAATCTCTCCCTGTGCGTTTCCTACAGATGGACTCAGAGAAGGAGATCCCCCCGAGAGATGTCCCCGTCCTCTGTATTCCCAGGACTGTCCAGAGGAGAAGCTCCCAGAGAACCATCAGGTAGATGGAGCTGAGCCCTATACACATCTATATAGGGGGGTCCTGCAGTCATAGAGGGGTCATAGATTGTGGGGGTCTCTTATGTGGATCTGTTAGATTTCCCACCTGTCTGCTGTATTGTCCTGAATTGTTACAGATGACAAATCAGGGGGAAGATGTGACTGATATTAAAGTGGAGGATGAAGAAGAGCGGATGATGGGCGATCCCCCGTGTAAGAGTGAGGTGGAGGAGGACATTCCAGTCCATGTGACCACAGGTATGGAGTCATGAGCGGGAGGAAGGGAATTTGGAGGTTTCTTCAGGTGAGGCTCCACCTTAGAGCTCCAGTAAACTAGCACTCCGGGCAGTGACCCCTGTGTTATGTACAGGAGTGGAGGGAGCTGTGACTGCACATAGACATCTTCTCCAGGATCTTCTCTCTATCCTCTCATGCTCCAGGCTGAACGCTCGGCTTAGCATCAGGCTTTTTTCTGATAGTGTATATAGAAAACACTGGATCCAGCATTCCCAATAGGTGATATCACAGCTTATCTGCTCCCTCCTGACCTCTACACAGGTCACAGAGCAGGTCAAGAAAGCTCTCAAGTCATCGGGGCAGATTTATCATAAACACTGCATGTTTGTGACTTTTTCAACAGCGCTTGCACAATGTTTGTGTGCAAGTGCCGTTCTCTGCCAACCTTGCCAGGTTCCCGAAAAGGAAAAGTAGATTTCAGTTCAGGCGCACAGACTACCATATAAATCTGTCCCATAAGTTCCGACCACTTTGTCTATGGTCCATGGCGACTGCTGTAAAGCGTATCAATAAATGCTGTTAACAGCTCAGATAAGATGGCCGACCCCATAGTAGTGTTCAGGAAATAGAACAAAAGCAGATTAGAGAAAAGGATATTTTGGTTCCTTAGCAAGTGGGAGGCACATATGCAAACTGTTGTAATTCCTGCACTGTTCACCTGATTTGGATGTAAATACCCTCAAATTACAGCTGACAGTCTGCAGGTAAAGAACATCTTGTTCGTGTCATTTCAAATCCATTGTGGTGGTGTATAGAGCCAAAAATGTTAGAATTGTCGATGTCCCAATATTTATGGACCTGACTGTATCTCCCCCACCCAGTACCTTCGGTTAGCTCGCCCTGCCACTAGCTCCAGTTGTTTTCCATACTTAATTCAATCACGTGATCAGATGCAGCCAATGAAATGTTCATCTTATTTCCCATTCTTACTTTTTGACGATCACATGACTCCTCCTATTCCATTCACATTTTTCAACCATGTGATGCCAATTGACCAGTAGGGGAATTACTGCTTCATTCCCATTGACTACACCTCTCCACAGCACCGGCATCACTTCTAATTCCCCGGCCATTTCCTTCATATAGTTCACACTTTAAATACATCAAAACCAAACAGAATAAAAATCGCCCACTACCAAAGCTTAAATTAAGCACGGCTTTAGGTCGAGCTCAATATTTGGTCCATGCGGCTGCAGGGTGCCCAGTTTGTAAATCCATTCCACTTCACTTTTATTGATTTAAGCTACTGGGTCCCCTACCCGCCATTTATAATTGCCTCATTCGACTCCCATAAATAAAAGTCCACTGGGATCTTTATTATGCATCTTTTTAAAATTTGACGGAACGCTATGAGTCTCAATTCCCTTCTTGATATTCCCATTATGTTCCTGGACCCTAGTCTTCAATTTTCTCATAGTCCGACCAACATACTGGAGACCACAAGGGCACTCCAGTACGTAAATGGAGTGCCCATGTAATCTCCCCTTCAATTTTGAATCTTGATCCCTCCTTAGTGGACTGTACTTCACAACTATTTAGTCTCTAATTCTCTATCTTGCGGTTTTTGCAATCCTGACCACGGCTACTGAGCGCGCAGAAGCCGAAAGTGCACACTTTTAGTTGTGCTCCCCCGTGTGGCAATCGGAGGAGCCGAAGCGTGTATGCAGCAGCCCGTGTCTTTATGAATGACAGGAGGCTGCTGCATAGTATTTCCTATGGAGCCCTTGCCTGTAATAGGGCTCCATAGGAAAGTAGTGAAATCATAGACTCCAATACAATAGCAATCAGATGACTGCATGTTATAGTTCCTTATGTGAACTATAAAAAAGTAAAAAAAAAAAAAAAAAAAATTCTAATCACCCCCTTTTTCCCCAAAATAAAAGAAGTAGAAAAAAATACACATCATGGGTGTCGCAATGTGCAAAAACGCCCATAGTATAAAAATATAAAGATATATTCCCCATACGGCCAACAGTGAAACGGAAAAAAGCGTCCAAATGGACGATTCGTCGTTTTTGGTCGCTTCATTTTCTACAGCAAGGGTCCCATGAGATCATGGAATCTAATACAGTACATGGGTCTCATCCAATGCTTTAGGGACGCTAGCTATCTAATACTGGGGTGACACCTCTGGGACTGGACACAATTAGAGTCCCAGCTTGATCACTGTTACCACATTACTGGTGAGGTTTTGTTACTGTGGATCAGCTCTGGCTCACTGGACATAGTACAAAAAGCCAGCTGACTGTCCACCTAAACTGTGGGGGTTGGAGAATTTTCTGCTCCCCCCCCCCATTTGATAAGGGACTAATAGACGAATGCATTTTCCACTAAGAGATTTTAACCAGCAATATAAATAAAGTTTTGTTGTTTTTGCTTTTTAAACAGTCGATTCCTTTCAGCGAGTTAGTCTATATCTGAGACAGTAAATATATGTACCGCGTTTTTTCTGTGACCACCATGTTTGCAGTTTGGTATAAAAAAAAAACAACACAATGTTTTTTTTTTTATCCTAACAGAAAATCTCTGTAAGAATTCTGAAGGAAACTTCATGTTATCACTAGATCATATAGTAGAAGATGAAGATATCGAGCAGCGCTCTTCAGGAGAAAACCTCATTACCCGTAATAACCATCCAGGTCTTCACAGTACAAATCTATTATATAATGTTCCTAATCATGAGGAACTTTCTTCTGACCAATCACAGATTGTTACCACAAGTCCAGATCCATTATATAATCCTCCTAATCATGAGGAGCCTTCTCCTGACCAATCACAAATTGTTAAAAAAAAGCCAAGGAGGAAAGACATAAGTCATGATCTTAGAGGAGCAATAGTTGCTGCCCATCAATCTGGGAAGGGCTATAAGGCCATTTCAAAACAATTTGAAGTCCATCATTCTACAGTGAGAAAAATTATTCACAAGTGGAAAGCATTCAAGACAGTTGACAATCTTCCCAGGAGTGGACGTCCAAGCAAATTCACCCCAATGTCAGACTATGCAATGCTCAGAGAAATTGCAAAAAACCCAAGAGCTACATCTAAGACTCTCCAGGCCTCAGTCAGCATGTTAAATGGTCACATTCATGACAGTACAATTAGAAAAAGACTGAACAAGTATGGCTTCTTTTGGAAAGGCTGCCAGGAGAAAGACTCTTCTTTCTAAAATGAACATGCAAACTTGAACCATGCTGCCATCTTAACCATAAGACTTCTGGAACAACCTCCTTTGGACAGCCAAGATTAAGGTAGTGATGTTTGGCCATAATGCACAGCACCCCCCCCCCCTCCCCCTCTTAGCAACTGTGAAGCTAAGAAATGTTAATCATAAATAAAGTTTATGTTCTGTCAATCTAAGGACCTTATTTATTAAAAATCGGTGATAAGCAGGGTGTTCTATTGGTGATAGATAATCAGTTCTCACCTCTCCTGTGTTCTCTGCTGTCCTTATACTATATACAGTGATAAGCAGGGTGTTCTATTGGTGATAGATAATCAGTTCTCACCTCTCCTGTGTTCTCTCCTGTTCCTTATACTATATACAGTGATAAGCAGGGTGTTCTATTGGTGATAGATAATCAGTTCTCACCTCTCCTGTGTTCTCTGCTGTCCTTATACTATATACAGGGATAAGCATGGTGTTCTAGTGATGATAGATAATCAGTTCTCACCTCTCCTGTGTTCTCTGCTGTCCTTATACTACACACAGTGATAAGCATGGTGTTCTATTGGTGTTAGATAATCAGTTTTCACCTCTCCTGTGTTCTGTCCTTATACTATAAACAGTGATAAGCAGGGTGTTCTAGTAGTGATGATAATCAGTTCTCACCTCTCCCGTGTTCTCTGCTGTCCTTATACTACACACAGTGATAAGCATGGTGTTCTATTGGTGTTAGATAATCAGTTTTCACCTCTCCTGTATTGTGTCCTTATACTATAAACAGTGATAAGCAGGGTGTTCTAGTAGTGATGATAATCAGCTCTCCTGTGTTCTCTCCTGTCCCTTATACTATAAACAGTGACAAAAGTGCCTGCATCCTGCCTCTGCTATGAATAGTATCACCTGCTTCCTGCTGCTCTGGTCCTGTGTGCTTGCTCTAGTCTGTCCATCTTCTGGTCCGTAGCTTGTTTGCTTCCTCCCTGGCTCAGGCATGGTCATCTGCTCTGCTGCAGCCAATGACTGGATTCAGCTGTGATGTGTCTCTTGTGGACACTATTAATTGGCTGCAGTGAAGCAGATGATCATAGACATGGTGGAAAGGAAGCAAACAGGCAGTGGACCGGAATACAGGACTGGAGATGCAGATAGCAGGTAAGTACTGGCTTATTCCTTAGCGGATGCTGCAAGGACCTGTGAAAAGTTACTAATTCCTGTTCTCACCATATTGCAGAAAAGGACTAGATATGTTTATTGGCTGGGAAAGTTACAGGTAGGGGCAAATTCCACTTTTCGTGCCCTTTCAGAGGAACAGCGGTTGGACTATGCTGAGGTTAAGGGGGCACTGTTAGCCTGTTATGCCATCACTCCGAATAACCTACTAGAAGGGACCCATGACACCTATTTGGAGTTTAGCAATAAGCTGTCCCATGTCCTGGACCAGTGGACCCGTGCCTGTGGGGAAGACTTTTGAGGATCCCTGCCAGCTATTTCTGAAGGAGCAGTTCTTGGAAAGGTGTCCAGTAGGAACTAGGGAGTTAGTGGAGATCAAAGAACCCCAAACAATGGAGGAGTCAGCCTGCCTTGCAGATAGGTATGTTGAGAATCAATCTGCAACCCAGAGAAGCTCTGCACAAACCATTACATCAGCCAAGATAAATGATCGTACCACTCAGGGGGGCTTCACCCAACTTCTACAGACTTCCCATAAACCAACTACAATGACCTGCTGGCTCAAGCAACTGTTATAAATGTGGTTCCCTAGGGCATCTGCATTTCCCTATCACAAGAGCTCTAGTGGCACACTCCATTGCTTTAGACAGTCAGGAAGGGATGGGAAGCCGGTTGCTGATATTTTCAGTACCAAAGAATGCCAGCGGGATGTCCAAAGGACTACAGACCATGGGAGACTCAGTATGTGGTGATGCAAATCCCCCGGTCTGATGCTGAAAAGAGGAGAAATCATGTAGCTCTGGTACAGGTGAACAGACGACTGGCTGAAGGCTTCATGGACTCCGGAGCCTTCATCACTCTGGTAGAACCCAATGTGATAACCTTGAATAAAAAAAAAATCCCAGGACAGAAAGTCAAGATTGTGTTGGCTATAGGAGAGCTACGTGAAGTGCCAGTCGCCCAGGTGTCTCTGGACTAGGGGGAAAGACCCATTAACCACACGGTAGGACTAATGGACAATCTACCTACTGACATACTGCTGGGAAATGATTGGGACATCTATTGCAGAATTACCAGGAGACAGGCAGCAGCAGGGCATGGCTCACAGGAGGGTGTCCATTGGTTCCTTCAAAGACCCCAATCCCATTATAGATGGCCGCAAAGCAAATGTGAACCTCGCTTATGTTGGAGCTCAGCCCACGAACCTCCAAGCTGGTTTACCCATAAGCGTGCAGAAATTACACCCAGCCTTTATCCAGAGACCGATCGGGCGGACACCACCATATATCTACCCACCCACCCTCATGCAGCCACGTGCGCTCATTCAAACCCATACATTGACTATGATGCTACTCCAGGTCTACGCTCATTACACCACAGCTGCCTATGGACAGTATTCCTATGTAGCCTATGCTCTGGCTACATGGAGTATGGAAATACCAGTGCCGTCCAGCAGCCGGCACCACCACAAGAGACTCTCACAGCAATGCAGAGGGACTATTGTGAAAGGTGCTATAGACTAATCAATTGAAGATACCTCTAGCCTCCCTCTGATTAGGGGTCATCCAGGTCTGCTATCTGGGGGGGAAGGGGTGTCACAGTTGACTGTGCCGGCACCTTATACACATTGATTAATTTGCTCCTTTTATTCCTCCCTATGTTAATTTTTGTTATATTAGATATGTATTGATTGTCGTCACACCTGATGACCTCTGTGACCCTTAGGGAACGTTAATGTGAGATCTCTACAATCTTAAAGGGGTCTCCGTGGTTTGGCCGTGCTTCAAAGCATTTTTCTCCTGGGGGGTAGTGAACCCCTGCAAGTGATTGTACAGACAGGGAAGGGGCAGATGTGGTTCTGGGTATTTCTGAGACTGGGAGTAGTAGTAGTTAGTTGTTGGGGTTTGCGAGGACAAGCTGCAGCGTTCTCTCCTTCTGGATTTACCAGTGATACTAGATACTGGGATCTCCTGTATATCTGATATGTGTGACCTGTCCATCTGATGGGCATAAAGGACTTCACAGGTGACAACTTCTATTGCTCAGGGCCTATCTTCAGTGGTCACGAGCTGATTTCGGGACAGACAGTATGCCTGCCTTAACGGGAATGTCAGCACAATCTTGGACTATTACGTGCCATTCCAAATGACTAGTACTGCAGATAAGGAGTCCAGACCAACATTTTTTGCCTAATGCTCCCATTACCCCACTGTCAGCACTCAAAGCTGCACTGAAATACACAGTCCGCACTGCCCTACTAACATAATGGAGAGGACCCGCGCACATACACAGCAGTCCGGATTGCTCTGCTAACATAATGGAGAGGACCCGCATAGATATACGGCAGTACGGACTGCTCTGCTAACATAATGGAGAGGACTCACGCACATACACGGTGGTCCGGACTGCTCTGCTAACATAATGGCGAGGACCTGCGCATATACACGGCAGTCCGGACTGCTCTGCTAACATAATGGAGAGGACCCACATACATATACGGCAGTCCGGACTGTGTATTTCTCTGCAGCTGTGAGAACTGACGATGGGGTAATGGAGGGAATTAGAGAAAAAGAGCAATCTGGACTCCTTATGTTCGGGGCTACCCAAATATTACTGCACATAATAGCCCAAGATCCTGCTGACAGAGTCCCTATCATAGGACTGATCCTGGTGATGACAGAGTCCCTATGATAGTGTAGTGCCCTGGAGCAAGGGGTACTTTGAAGTTTAGACATTTTTCTATTTCCCCTATGCAGAGTTATAAACTTCTTACTTTATTTCACTTGAAAGGGTTAACTTGCACCGTTTAATACTGTGTAATTACATTTTATATGTACCCGTATTTTTTCCCCCGATAAGACCACCGGTCCATATGACATCTAGGTTTTAGAGGAGAACAATAAGATAACTTAATTTCGCTTACCAGAAATTTCCTTTTCTTGAGTCCTCCACGAAGGCGTTACTATGAGAGAGACCGTCATCCAACCAGCGGGGACAGGAAGAACAAGTATAAATTTAAATCCTCCTCAGTGTCTTGCTAGATCGACAGCCTAGAGTGTCTAATCACACATTCATATCCATACACTAACTAATATCGTGCTCCTTTCACCTTTGTATATATATATAATATTATTAACAAAAAAAATAATATTTGTTTTATATATAATTTTTTTGGGGGTTAGGATTATCACGCAGAAATCCGGTAAGCGAAATTAAGTTTTTCTTTTTCATCGTCCACAATGGCGTTACTATGAGACATACTAGATTAATTCAATAAGGGCTCATTCAGACGGCCGTATGCTGCCCGCAAAAATGTGGATAATTTTTTTGAGGACAGTTCAGCATGTCCGCAAAAAAACTGATTGCATTCTGCATTTTTGTGGACCCATAAACTTCAATGGGGCCACTTCCTGATTTTCACTGACAAGTGCAGGACAGGTTTTATTTGTTTTGCGGAGCCATAGAATGGAAGAAAAGGGACCCAAGTGAATAGGTCTGTATCTAATCCGCCAAAAAACGGATCTGCATACGGCCGTCTGAATGAGCCCTTAGGGAGGGACAATAGCATGCAGGTATTTTCTGCCATTAGTGCACATCCACCTTATAATGTTTCACGAAACTATGCGGACTGGATCGTGTCGCAGCTTTACAAATTTGATCCACAGGATGGTGGCATGGAAGCACTGAAAAACTATAAAGGAAAAAAAATGAATATTTAAAAACAAATAAAAGCAGCCAAACTAGAGACCGAGAGATTAATTGCCAAAGAGCGCAAAACTAACCCAAAAATGTTCTTCAATTATATAAATGGTAAAAAGTATAAATCTGAAGGTGTCGGCCCTTTAAAGAGTAAAGAGGGGGGATTCGCAGAGAGCGACGAGGAGAAAGCAAAGCTGTTAAATATTTTTTTCTCCAGTGTATTCACTGAGGAAAATAAACTGTCAGATGAAATGCAGAATGTAAAAATAAATTCCCCATTAAAAGTGTCCTGTCTGACCCAGGAAGAAGTACAACAGCGACTTAAAAAGATTAAAATAGACAAATCGCCAGGACCGGATGGCATACACCCCCGTACTCTAAGGGAATTATCTAATGTCATAGCCAGACCCTTATTTCTGATATTTAAGGACTTTATACTGTGTCCCACAGGATTGGCGCATAGCAAATGTGGTGCCAATATTCAAAAAGGGTCCAAAAACAGAGCCTGGAAACGATAGGCCGGTAAGTTTAACATCTGTTGTGGGTAAACTGTTTGAAGGTTTTCTGAGAGATGCTATCTTGGAGCACCTCAATGAAAATAAGCGAAAAAACGCCATATCAGCATGGCTTCGTGAGGGATCGGTCATGTCAAACTAATTTAATCAGTTTCTATGAGGAGGTAAGTTCTAGACTTGACAGCGGCGAATCAATGGATGTCGTATATCTGGATGGGTTGCATCAAAAGGGGCATAGAAGTCCATGATGAGAACATAGTTCTACCAATTTACAAATCACTAGTCAGACCACACATGGAGTACTGTGTACAGTTCTAGGATCCTGTGAACAAGGCAGACATAGCAGAGCTGGAGAGGGTCCAGAGGAGGGCAACTAAAGTAATAACTGGAATGGGGCAACTACAGTACCCTGAAAGATTACCAAAATTAGGGTTATTCACTTTAGAAAAAAGACGACTTAGGGGAGATCTAATAACTATGTACAGTGACCCCTCAAGAAACAATGACTTCAGGGTACAATATTTTCAACATACAATGGTCTTTTTTAACCCATCGTAAGTTGAAACAAGACTCAACATACAATACCTCAGACTCCGATCCAACCAATCAATGCCACTTCTCTGGTAATGTAGCTGGATTAGTTACTAGTTAGCAGCTATTCCTGACTGTTATATGTAACAACTTGTTTTATCTGTCTAAGTTATCTGCTTATTTTTCTTAAATCTTCCTTTTCTCTTATCTTGGATGACATTTTGGGGCTTTGGAACCAATTACTCAACTTACAATGGTTTCAACATACAATGGTCGTCCTGGAACCAATTAATATTGTAACTTGAGGGACCACTGTATAAATATATTAGGGGTCAGTATAGAGATATCTTCCATCATCTATTTATCCCCAGGACTATGACGAGGGGACATCCTCTGCGTCTGGAGGAAAGAAGGTTTGTACACAAACATAGAAGAGGATTCTTTACGGTAAGAGCAGTGAGACTATGGAGCTCTCTGCCTGAGGAGGTGGTGATGGTGAGTACAATAAAGGAATTCAAGAGGGGCCTGGATGTATTTCTGGAGTGTAATAATATTACAGGCTATAGCTACTAGAGAGGGGTCGTTGGTCCAGGGAGATATTCTGATGCCTGATTGGAGTCGGGAAGGAATTTTTTATTCCCCTAAAGTGGGGAAAATTGGCTTCTACCTGTTTTTTTTTTGCCTTCCTCTGTATCAACTTTAAGGATGACAGGCCGAACTCGATGGACAGATTTCTTTTTTCGGCCTTATGTACTATGTTACATAGACGCTTCCACTTTTTCTGCCCAAGACACAGAGACTACTCTAGTGGAGTAAGCTCAACTTTTCCAGAGGATTTTTTCCCATCCTCCTTATATGCCTCACAAATCGTCATTTTTATCCAACATGCCAGGGACTGTTTAGATGCTTTAAGTCCTTTATTCACACCTTGAAACTGCAAAAACAGTTAGTCTGACTTCTTCCAGCTACTGGTTATATCTAAATATGCCAATAAACAACAACGTATGTCTAAACAATGAAAACTTTTTTGGGTTTTCACAAAACGAAGGAAGAACAATCTCTTCCTGTTTGTGTAATTCTGACACAACTTTCAGCAGAAAGGAAGGGTCAGTCTTTAGAACAACCCTATGCTCCAAGATTTTCAGAAAAGGAGGGTTATATTTTAAGGACTGAATTTCCCCCACCTTACGGGATGAAACAATAGCAACTAGAAACACCGTTTTAGGGTAATACATTTTAAAGAAATCTCTGACAAAGGCTCAAACAGAGAAGAGGTTAACGTTGTCAGAACAGTATTTAGGTCCCAGCGAGCCCCACCAGCTGTAACAAATGGCCTCAGTCTAGAAGCCCCTTTAAGAAAACAAATGACCCAGGGATGTTCAGCTATTTTCTCGTGAAAGTCCACACTTAAAAGCTGAAACATGTACTTTTAAAGTACTGGGACGCAAGCCTTTATTAAATCTTGACTGTAGAAAATCTAGTATTGACTGAAATGAAAAGCTTTCTGAAGAGATTTTATTTTCTATACACCAAGTGTTATATCTCTGAGTATATTTTAGATGTCACCATTTTCCTACTAGCGGAAATGGTATCAATCACCACTAGTAAAAAGCGACACTGCTCGTCAAACTAAAAGTGACAGGTGAACCCCACCCACTCCTCCCACAACCCCTCCCAAAGTGCCGTCCATCGTACGCCCCAAAACACGCCTAATTACCGCGCAGTTAAAGCCCCATTTATTCTTTTAGATCTGATAAGACGTCAGTAGTTTAATAAAATTTTAATGTGTTTAAAATAAAATGATATTAAGCTTGTGTTAAGCTTGTATCAACCTATTATTAAGCGATTATAAATATTGACGGTAGCTAACTGAGCCATCTCTCTAACTATAAATCTATAGGACCTTTGATGATGTCACCGAAGGTCCTGCAAGATAACCGAGGCAGTCCAACACGTCAGTAATTTAATGAAGGTTAGTATGTTTAAAAATAAAATGATATTAAGCTTGTATTAAGCTTATATTAACCTCTTACTAAGCGATTATAAATATTGGCAGCGGCAAATTGCTCCTTCTACTGTATCTTCCTAAAAGCTAAAAGACCTTTGATGATGTCACCAAAACGCCCCCATTTTCCGCCCATAACCTCAGCCCACTCCGCCCACAACCCCGCCCATCATGATGTCATCTAAGGTCCAGCAAGACAGCAGTCCCTTTGTTAGTGGACCTGCGATCTTTGAAATTTGCTTTTAATTATATACAATCATGTTTAATAAATCGAAGGCTGCCGTGATTTAAGCAAAATATTTGACTGTCGCGGCTAATGCAGATACGTAGCGATTATAAATATTAACAATAGCTAATTGCGGCACCCAACTTTCCTGGGTGCCAATAACATCTTAAAGACACAGAAGCAGCGGCAGCCGCAGTACCCAACTTTCCAGGGGACAATTCAGCCGTCCTATTTTTGACTGCGGCGTCCATTTTCTGAAATACGTCCCCCATTTTGCAAAGCGCGTCGGGGTATGTCCGAGCATGTTGAAGGCGTGTTCAGGCATGTCCTAAGACGTTATTGAAGAGTTCATAACCCCGCCCACGGCGCACCCATAACCCCTAACAGTCCAGACCATAGGAAATTAGCTTTGTTACGTAATTATGTTTAATAAAATCGAAGGCGTACGTGATTTAAGCAAAATGTCTTTATTTACGACGCATCACGGTACATTTTTCAATAACTCAGTAGGGTAGGCGCTTTGTTACAAAGGAATGTACAACACGTTTTTTTTTTCTAAAATCACTCGTAAATATTTTTATTACACTTTCAAAAGACATTCCTTTAGCAATACAGTGTAAGATATAGATGCAGTAATGCCCGCAGACAGAACTAACGGTGTCCTGTATTTGTCTGTTTTGATACCTAATAGTTTTAGAATTTTTAGATAAAAATTTAAATTTTTGTCCTATTGCAGCTATCACAGATATTCAACATTTATGGCATGTCATCTCTCTATCGCATATGTGTTTTTACCCAGTTGTCAAGCCTGGGAATGGTGTAGTGACATACCAAAGCAGCTGACAGTTATAATTAATGCAATACTTTCACTTCACACGCACACAACTTACCGCAATGTGTTAACACATGCCCGGATGTGAAAAGGCAATGAACAATAGTCAGTCTACTGTATGAGCAGCTGTTCCCAATACCAAAGCAGCTGACAGTTATAATTAAAGCGATACTTTCACTCGACACAGGAAAAACACACCCAGACCACCAAGCTACGAGAACACATTTATCTATCTAACAATTTAGCTATTTAGCTATCAATCTATCCATCTATCTATCTTTCAGCCGTAGTCAATTGGCATTATGTAAAAGAGCACTACAAGCTCAACAAAAACAAATTTTTATAGCCTGTTTTACAACCGCCTACTCCAGACTTGAATTATACACAGTCCTAGACAGACTGCAAGAACGTTGTCTTTATCACGACACAGACTCAGTCATATTCGTAAGTAGAGACGGCAACTGTAACCCTCCGTTGGGCGATTTTCTTGGCGAACTAACTAGCGAAATACAAACTCGGTAATGTCCGTGTCGGCGGGTACCTGCGGGTCCAAAGACGTACTGTTACAAACTCAACAATGGGAAAAAACGTATTAAAGGTTAAGGGTATAACTCTCAACGTCGCTAACACTTGACTTGTTAATTTTGACAGCTTAAAAGACCTTGTGTTCGATTACTCATGCAATCCCCGTCCCAGAGATGGAGAAAACAATAGGTATAGAGCAAAACGTAATTTTTCAGAAATAGGAAGCGTTGGGCCATGGAGACAAGATTGTTACGTAAAACGCAAAAGCGCGTCTACACAAAGAGACGACTGACTTTACGACGTTACCTTTCCGCTATTAAACATGGCCACACAATTTCAACACTCGTTTTCTTGTATTTTAGCAGGGCCCTCAAATTCCAGAAATAGTTTTTTGCAAAACGGTTGTTAATACAAGCGGATACGCTAATGTCGCACAAACCCGCAATGTCATTTGGTTTTACGCGTGTTGGCAGAAATTGTACGACGAGCTCGCCCGTTTGTTTACAAATATCAGGTTTATCGAGGGAATACCGCAAAAATTTACAGATGAATACCTATTCCCGCAGGACAAGGTAAATTTGGCGGTCGTCGATGATCTTATCGAGGCGGCTTGCGAAAATATTGAAATACAAAACTCTTTCACCAAATACGTGCACCACAGAAATTTGAGCATCATGTATCTCGTTCAAAACGTTTTTTGTCAGGGTATGAAAAGCTAGACCATAAATTTAAACACTAAATACATGGTCCTTTTTAAGAACCCGCGTGATAAATTACAGGTTATTACGTTGGCTCGGCAAATGTACCCCGGTAAAACCCGTTTCTTTTTAGAAGCTTTTGAAGACGCTACACACGCGCCTTACGGCTATTTACTCGTAGATTTACGATCTGACACGGAACTATGGCTAAGAACCGGTTTGTTCCCTCCAGATCTTCCGGTGGTTTATGTGTGCAAAAAGAAGCTCTAAAGTGATATTTCTCATCTCTACGGTCATTCTTGGTTGCTCCTGTAAAGATGTCGAACAGGATCCAACGTAATTGGGATCTTTTAAAAGCGTTGGACAAAAGATGAGATCGCTCTCAATATCCTTAAAGAAAAGATACCTCTTAGACAGCGACAAAGAAATATACTAAAAAGATGGTGCAAGGCTATAAAGAAATTAAGCGATAAAAGCTGTCCCATTAAAGACAAGAAGCGCATTGTTTACTAGAGCGGTGGTTTTATAGGTTCGCTGCTCGACTTTGCAATACCTTTAATCACTAGCTTGATAGCTAATAGAGTCAGCGGCTCATAATGGAGTATGCGGAGAAAATGTTCCTGGTTTCCAAACACGAGCTGGAACGCCTAAAAAAAAAAAAAACATCTGTAGAAACACCAGACACATGCCAAACTGCTACGCAGCGTTTGGACGCCGAAATCAGCAAAATACTACACAGAAATGACCTTTCAGATGATGAAAAAATTAAAAGATACACTAATATGTTACAGAGATACTTGATGCTCAACAAACATGCCGGTAAAGAAATGTCAACCTTTTTTTTTTTTTTTAGATTTATTCATAATTTTTTTTCCATTACAACACCAGGTTACAGGAAAATTTGACAGCACCAAGTCCGAGTACATCCATACATACACATCTGATGTAGCAGATATAATAAGTTATATGTCACTTTGAACAGAAAGAAAAATACAAATCTAATACATAGTACATCGTCTAAACTAATATAAAAAACTCCCTGTTCAGTGCGCTATTACATTGGACTCGGATCTCCCACTGTCCATTCGAACTTATCAACCATACCCCCCCCCCCCCCCATGATGGTCATATCGGTGGACGTGCCAATGGTCGCTCCAGTCACCCCCCCTCCTCTTCGGTCGCAGCTCATACAGCACCCGCCGCAAATATCTCATATCTCTCAATCCTTACCAGAAGGTTTTTCCATTCCCTAATACTAGGTTCTCTATTTGCTCCCCACTCTCTTGCAATGATAACTTTTGCAGCCATAAGGCCTTTTATCCAGACCCTTTTTTTTTTCTTTTTTTCTGATTGATGATGGAAAACACCCTAGGACGGCAACTTCCGGTTTATATGGAAGGAATATTAGGGACTCTGCTCTTAAAAAATCAAAGACCTCTCGCCAGTACGTTTGAATATTTGGGCAGGTCCATATAATATGGATATAGTCAGCGGACTCTTCTCGACATTTCCAGCATTTTGATTCCCGTTCTTTGTAGATCTTTGAATAATATTAAAATAAATGATCCTAAAATTGCTAGAAATCGTTGTCTTTTTTATATTTTTATATATATTACCCCAGTCTATTGTGTTTACTCCTATAGCCTTTGCCCATTTTTCCTCGCTATTAAACATTAGTGTTTTCCCCAATACTTTACTTATTATCCTATACACCTGAGAGATAGTCCCCCTTGTTGTCGTGTGTTTGTGACAGAAATCTATAAATTCATGTTTTTGTTGTGATAAAATACACTATTTTGTGTAGCTTCAAATGCGTGTTTTAATTGATGATAGCGATATTGGCTCATTAAATCTATATTTATTCCAGGACATAATTCTTTTAGTGATTATTCAATTTTTTGTTAACTGTGATACATAAATAATACCATACTTTACCCAGTATTTATAATCAACTGAAATTCTCCTATGCTACTATTACACCACAAAGGTGAAAAATTTACAGTGTTCGAGATTCCTAGAATTTTTTTTTTTTGCCCAAGACAAGTCCCTCATTCGACATATTGGGCATTTTTTCCCTTTGTTTTTAATAAAGCCTGTCTCCAGTATGCTAAATATGCCGTATTTTGGACCATTGAAGCCCCGCTCCCGAAATTATTTTATCTAATTTCCCCCTGACTTCATCCACTGAACTTGAGAAGCCAAATAATATCCTTGAAAAAAAGGGACCGATAGTCCTCCATCCTCTTCCGCTAACCAGAGATATTTTTGCTTAATTTTTACCCTTTTTCTTCCCCAGATTAAATCATTCAGCAGTCGTTCCAAATGGTTAAAGAAGCGATCCTCTATCCAAACTGGACAGGCCGCCAAAATATACAAAATCTGGGGAAGCAAAACCATTTTTATTAATGCAATTCTATCCGCCTGTCCAATAGGTAACTTCTACCAAACACCAATTTTGCTTTTACATCTAGTCAACAGGGGGGTGACATTCAGTCTCACGAAGTCTAGTATACTTGCACTTAGCTTTATACCAAAACCGGAAATCCCCTCATCTGATCTGATTTTAGCCGACAGTGGTTCTATAAATAAAGCAAACAGTAAGGGAGAAAAGGGACAGCCTTGTCTTGTACCTCTATGCAGCTCAATTTGCTCCGACCATATTCCATTGATGTTTTGGCTTTGGGGTGATTATAAAGGGTCCGGACCCATTTAATAAAGTATTTGCCCATGTTCATCCTGTACATTACTTTCCAGAGATATTCCCACTCCACCCTGTCAAACACCTTCTCAGCGTCTAATGACAGGATGGAGCGGAAGCCACCTTCCTGACCAACCTGGATGTTTAAAAAAGCCCTACGTATGCTGAATTGTACCAATCTCTTAGGTTAATCCATCCAGATCAGACTGGATTTATACCCATCAATAACTGCCTTTAATCTGTTGACAAATATTTTTGCACAGATTTTTATGTCTGTGTTTAAGAGAGAGATTGGGCGATACGCAAAGAAATGTCAACCTTAACTTTGATTACGCAGCCGCAACCCGATCAACAACGATTGACAAATGACTCCTCTAGCGGAGACGATGTTAAAGAGATACTTGACAAAGTTAATATAAAGGTATAGGAAAATGCAGAACTTTTGTTGAACAAACTGTGACGATCGGGTAACAAGCTGTACTGGAACGCTGGGGGTAAATTCATTTACAAAGATCTTCATGGAAATCATCGCCAAACTGAACGTGCCATCAACCGTGATCGGTAATACAAGAACGAGAGAACTTTCTGATAATTTAAAAAGTGTGTCAACCGACGAACCTTTTGAAGAGGTTCGTACCCCTTTTAGACAGCAGCCGTTCGTAACAACAACCTGTGTTAACGTGAGGCTCTTTATTACCTAAAACGAGAACGCCGACTGTTACAGGCAGCTTGGTTAACGTTGTAAATTTTACTTTGACTGCATATAAAAATGTATTTGTATGTAATATCTAAATGTTTTACATAAAATGACGTTTTAAATAAAAAGGTATTCCGTTTTTCTTTTTACAATAAATACACTATCTTGATTAGTTAAAATTGCATAAACAGCGAAGGGCGTGTCGGCGATAGCAGGTGTTTAAAAACGTTGCTAAAATTACCGCGAAAGCTGAAATATTGAGAAAACAGTACTACACGCCAAAAGCTGTTGGTTCTTATGGAGGCGTTGAACGCTTATTCAGAGAAGTACGAAATTTTGGCACAAGAAAAGACGCTGAAAAAAATTGGTTGAACAACGAGGATACTTACACATTGCACAAACCGGTTAAAAAATCATTTAATAGAAACAAAGTCGTGGTGTCCGATATAGACGACAAATGGCATGCCGCTCTTGTGTCGATGATAGATTTTTCTAAAGAAAATAATGTTGTAAAATACTTGCTAACAGTCGTTGATATTCTTTCGAAATACACTTGGGAGTCTGGACTTTCCAATAAATCCGGGGCGACAGTGGCAGCCGCTTTTGAACAGATATTTACATTAAGCAGGCGGTCCCCAAGGTAACTTCAGACGAATCGGGGTCGGGAGTTTATAAACAAACCTATGAGAAAACTTTGTGAAGCCTTTAAAATACATAATTTTGAACTTCAAATAAGGTCAAAGTGTCGTTGGTGGAACGTTTTAATAGAAAGCTGAAAACAAAAATGTGGCGTTTTCTTAGAGCACAAAACACATACATTGACAAGTTACAAGACCTGGTGTATAGTTATAATCGCAGATACCACAAAACCATAAAGGTGTCACCCTGTCGATGTAACAAAAGAGAACTATTTAACCGTTTGGAAAAATATCTACGGTGATTCCGGCGCTATTAACAAAATTAAACAGTTATTAAAAATAGGCGACTACGTCAGAATTGTAAGCTATAAGGGGACGTTTGTAAAGGGCTATGAACAAACCTATACGGACGAGATATTTACCATTTATGCTGTAAACACTACGGGCCTCAGACCCCTTTAAAAGTTGAAAGACCTGTCCAACGAGATTATTAAAGGATTGTTCTACGCAGTGGTGGATCCAGAGCCTGGTCTCGGGGGGGACTCTTTCAGATTTTTTTCTGTCCGCCGCCACAAAACAATGGTGCTTATAGAACAGACTACACAGTGTATGCTATATGTGTATAATAAACATATTTCACATGAAAACTTACAATTACTTGACTTGGCCCTTGGGGGATCTCGGACGCCACTTCAACACTTTGGCCGGGGGCTCGGTGGAGCTGATGTTGTGCTTTATCCTAATGAGAAAGATTTCATAATAAGGATTTGGAGAATGGGCAGAGGGATAGCAGAGCAGGGACAGGCTGGTGCTTCTACTAGGGGGTCATTCCATGGGGAAGTAATAAAGCCCCCCCCCAGTAGAAATAATTCTCCTTATAATGTGACAGTGCAAAAAATACCCCCTTGTAATGCCTCCAGTTGAGCTAATGTCCCCATAGTGCCCCCATAATGTCCCAGTATAAAATACCCCTATATAGTGCCCCTAGTAAATGCCCCCATAGTGCTCCACACCCTCCTTCCTCCTAGTGTCCCCCATAATGTACCATTATAAAATGCTCCAGTAGATGCCCTCAGTGTCCCCCATAATTTGCAAGTATAAAATACCCCTTCTTAGTGCCCCCGTAGATGATTCCATAGTACTCCTCTCCCCCCTTCCCCATAGTACCCACCATGTGTCCCAGTATAAAATTGTACTGTACAGAGCGCCCATATAAAATACCCCTTCTTTGTGGCCTCAGTAGATGCCCCTATAGTGCCCCCAATCATGTGCCAGTATTAATAACAGCCCCCCATGTGCCAGTATTAATAACAGCCCCCATGTGCCAGTATTAATAACAGCCCCCCCGTGCCAGTAATAACAGCCCCCCCCGTGCCAGTAATAACAGCCCCCCCCATGCCAGTAATAACAGCTCCCCCCGTGACAGTAATAACAGCTCCCCCCGTGACAGTAATAACAGCCCCCATGTGCCAGTAATAACAGCCCCCCATGTGCCAGTATTAATAACAGCCCCCCATGTGCCAGTATTAATAACAGCCCCCCATGTGCCAGTATTAATAACAGCCCCCCATGTGCCAGTATTAATAACAGCACCCCATGTGCCAGTATTGATAACAGCCCCCCATGTGCCAGTAATAACAGCCCCCCTGTGCCAGTAATAACAGCATTGTATATATAAAAAAAAAAAAAAAACACATACTTCCCTCCATGTCAGCGATGCGATGCAGGCCTCTTCCGGCCTGTGTCCTGCGCTGTATGGCTCAGGCGGCGCGATGACGTCATCGCGCCGCCTGCGCCGGCCTCTGATAGACTGCCGGCCTAGTGCCTGCAGCCTATTAGAGGAAGGGAAAGGGACACGCCTCTCCCTCCCCTACCGCAGCACAGGCATCTGTATCGCTGTCCTTAGGACTGCGATACAGATGACTGGAGATGAGCGCTTCCACAATGGAAGTGCTCATCTCCCTGTGCCCCGCCGCCGCCAGCTTGGGGGGGGCAATTGCCCCGTGGCCCCCCCCCCCCTGGATCCGCCACTGGTTCTACGTGGAAGAAGTCCAAAAAGTACCCCTTGATAAACGACGTGTTTACCAGATAGAAAAAAATTGTGAAAAAGGTTAGGGGAAAAACGCTGTATTTTGTAAAGTGGGTCGGTTACCCAAAAAAGTTTAAATCTTTGGTTCCAGAAAAGCAGTTGGTGAGCCTGTAAACTATGGAAGACGGCTCGTTTTTTATTACCCTACCCTGCAACGCCTACGCCAAACTTTACCCCAAAAATACCATCGCTGATTACACCACAAAATTAGCAAAAGTCGTCCATCTTTGCGGTCCTTATGAAGCGGTGTTAGTAGAGATTCAGTACCCTCATACGCGGAAAACCTTTGGGACCGGCGATGGTGTATTCTAGATCGCCCGGCGCGATGACCCTGTCAAGAGTTTTTTGTTAAATCGTGTTTTTACCCTAATATGAACGAGCTGATCAAAACCATTAATAACAAACTTGATTCTATAAAAATACCGCCTGATCAATTGCGTCTAAGATACGACGAGATTGACAGAACCGTTTATGTAACGAAATCGAGCTTATACAAGTTCATGCCTGGTGAAAAGTTAGGCAATATATTGGGGCTTCAGGGGTACTTGCGTGATCGCTCGAACAAGAATGTAGATGCGGGGCACATCGTTTTGTGCTACAACAAATCTGGCTTGCCGGTTTTAGAACAGTTTGGGGATGATGATTTAGTTTAAGCAAAAGAGAACGATTCTTTACCTATAAAAGAGAAAAATTAATCCCGATATTAAAGCCAGATTTTATACAACGTTTGTTTATACTGTAAGAAGGTACAAGGAATCATCCTGGATGATATGTATGTGTCAGCTGTGTTCCTGGCCTCAGTGAAGTAAGAGACGGTTTTTATGTGTCAGCAGCAGTTACTGTTTGACACCTGGATACTTAGTATGGCTGCAATAGCTGATCCGGGATGGCTCTTACTGGGAGTAGTCAAAGTGCTGGGTGGGTGACTACTCCCCATGTTCCAGATTGGGTTTTGCCAGGCATAAAAACCAGCCAGCACTGCCAGGTGGAGAGGATTACCTCCGTCTGACAGTGGAGCTCAGGAGGTCTGTGTGCTGTGATCTGAGGGCTGTGTTGGGATCCGCGGCTTGAGCCGGGCTGGAGGGCTCAGACCCCTGTGAGGGTGAAAAGGCCGCCTAACGCCTGCCTGTGGACTTGACAAAGCAGAATTTCCAACAGGGTGTGAAGTAACACCCAGGAGAAAAGGTGATTGGTTTGTATATGAACTTTTCATGTGCTGCACCAGCTAATCCTAACTACCAGAATGAATCCCCACATTTGGTGGAGGATGCGGGCAAGCGCAGTGACACTGGCTTATATTTTTTTGGTTGGCATTTTTGGGCACGGTTGTATGTCGTACATCAAACCAGCGGTATTACAACCCGTACCCCATGACAAAATGGAGGCTGTTGTGAAGGCCCTCGCGGGAGCTAATCTACAGCAGCAAGAGACTAACCTGCACCAACGGGAGGCTAATAAGCAACAGCAAGAGACCAACTAGTTGCTGCTACAATAGATAAAGGCTTTGCAGACAGAAGGAGCAACTCCAAGTGTCCACGATGCCCGGAAAGCAATCCGTGCAGCGATCCCTAAGATGACACCCGCAGACGACATCGAAACCTACCTGGCGATGTATAAATTTGTTGGTCCAGGCCCAGCGGGTACATCAGTGGGGGGTTTAAGCCGGCTGAGCTCGCGAGACCCCAGTATTATGACTTACTCCACCTTTTGCAAAAGTGGCTACAGCCTGATGTGCTGAGTCCCACAGCTATGCTGGATAGACTATTGGCTGACATATTCTGGAGGGCGCTGCCACCCCCTCTCCAGCTCTGGATCGGCCAGGTGTCTCCTGGAAATAGTGGACCTGGTGGAACGCTATGAGGCCACTAAGAATCTTAAGGGGCGTTCTTTCGGGAAGGGGGCAGGTAAACCCCAGAACTTCCCACCCCAGGACCAACGGTATGAGCCAGTGAAACCCACATAGGAGGTTTCCACTATGGGCCGGACCCAGGTAATTTGCTGGCGGTGTCAGGAACCTGGCCATATAAGGGCAGAGTATCCCCATCGGGTTGAGCCCATGGACACTAATTGTGGTTACTGTCAGTCACTGTATGCTATGAAATTGTGTGCCACAGGTACCCCCGAGGCTCTAGACCACTTGTGCCAGGTGGAAGTGGGAGACACTCAAGCTGAGGTGCTGCTGGACTCAGGGAGCTTGGTGACCCTAGTAAGGGCTACCCTAGTGCAGTCCGCTGAGTATACAGGCTGGAAAGTTGGGCTGATGTGCATTCACGGAGACTTAAAAGACTACCCCACAGCGCTGGTGACTCTAACCACGGTAGCCACAGCACGCATTGCTGTTTGCCAAAAGAGTTCAAGTATCACCTGCTGTGAGAATCGGGCACATTATAGTGATTGAAACACAAAGGATTTCTTTGGTAATTCCCGGAAAATGATTTGTTGTCCACAAATGCTAGCATTACTGTTTTTGGGATGTTTCCCAGAAAAAGATTCTCGTGGTGAGATATGCGCATACCGGCGGGAACGCTATACACTTTAAGTGACGCGTGATCGACCGAGTACTTTGCGTTAGAGGTCTATAGCGTTCCCACCGGTACGCACATATCTAACCACGAGAATCTTTTTCTGGGAAACATCCCAAAAACAGTAATACTAGCGTTGTGGACAATGAATCATTTTCCGGGAATTACCAAAGAAATCCTTGGTGTTTCAATCACTATAATGTGAATTATGCCACCTTACAGGTGAAACTCGAAAAATTTGAATATCGTGCAAAGTTCATTTATTTCAGTAATGCAACTTAAAAGGTGAAACTAACATATGTGATAGACTCATTACATGCAAAGCGAGATATTTCAAGCCTTTATTTGTTATAGTTTGGATGATTATGGCTTACAGCTTATGAAACCCCAAAGTCACAATCTCAGGTACTCTTTGCTCAGGGGGTATGGATTAATTAGCTGACTAGAGTGTGACACTTTGAGCCTAAAATATTGAACCTTTTCACAATATTCTAATTTTAAGCTGCATTAATGCAACTCCTTTTAAGTTTCTTTACTGAAATAAATAAACTTTTACACGATATTCAAATTTTTTAGAGTTTCAACTGTATATTTGGACGGACAACAGATACCCCCAAAACTGTTTCAGCCTAATTTTCAAGACGAATCGGCCGTTCGTGAATATATGTCGCTCGTACACATTTCGGAGAAGCCAAAAGTGGACAGCGCTTTTTCCGTGAAATTTTGAAAGGGTATACTTTGTTCGCTTTTGACTTATCGCTGGATCAAGAACCCCGCGGACATTTCTCTCTAGTAAAAACTGGAAATCTCAGAGCTGAAATTAGATTTGCTGAGTCGGTGCTAAACACTATTACCATGATTGTGTATTCAGTTCATGAAAAAATTATTGAAATAACCAATAGAAGGGAGGTTTCATATGAATTTGAATGAAAATGAATAATTACGAAATTACCTGCATTATCAAAGCCAACTATCACGCCGACGCATATTTAAAGGTGTATTTCCGATTTATTACCGGAAAATAAAATCATCGACCGTCCGGCGGCCTATATTGCAAATACGGACAATTCGTATCAGTGGGGAAAGCATTGGATTTTAATTATATTATACCCGAATGACGTATCTATTTTTTTTTTATAGTTATGGATTATCGCCCGCGAATGAAATATTTCCTGGTGAATTTATGAAATTTTTATCTAAAAATTCTTAGACTATAAGGCCTCTTTCACACGGGCGTCCTGGATTTGCTCCATATGCATCGTGTGTGCATTGTGGGAAACCCGCGCGAGTGCGCACGCAATTTCAGTCAGTTTTTATCGCGCGGGTGCAATGTGTTTTGCACGCGCGTGATAAAAAACTGAATGTGGTACCCAGACCCGAACCCGGACTTTGGGTTCAGGTTTGGGTTTCGGAAGTTCAGGTTTGGGTTAGGTGTTCTGTAAATTGTATTATTTTCCCTTATAACATGGTTATAGGAGAAAATAATAGCATTCTATGTTTCTATTCTTAATACAGAATGCTTACAAAAATGTTGATTGAGGGGTTAATAAAAATTAACTCACCTCATTCACGCAGCCGGCATCGTCTTCTTTCTTCTTCTTTCAGGACCTGCAAAAGGACCTTTGATGACGTAATCGCTGCTCACAGTGACGTCAGCGCAGGTCCTGCTGAATGAAGATAGAAGATCAAGAGGATGAGGTGAGTTAATTATTTTAATTTTTTAAGCCCTCAATCGACATTTTAGTAAGCATTCTGTATTAAGAATGCTATTATTTTCCATTATAACCATGTTATAAAGGGAAAATAATACAGTGAATTTACTTTAATGGGGTCCGGGGTTGCTCATCCCTATCATCCGTGCGTGAAAATCGCACCGCATCTGCACTTGCTTGCGAATGCTTGCGATTTTCACGCAGCCCCATTCATTTCTATGGGGCCTGCGTTGCGTGAAAAAATGCAGAATATAGAACATGATGCGATTTTCACGCAACGCACAAGTGATGTGTGAAAATCAACGCTCATCTTCACAGCCCCATTGAAGTGAATGGGTCTGGATTCAGTGCGGGTGCAATGCGTTCACCTCACGCATTGCACCCGCGCGGAATTCTCGCCCGTGTGAAAGGAGCCTAAAAGGTACCAAAACAGACAGATACAGGACACCGTTAGTTCTGACTGCGGGCATTACTGCATCTATATCTTACACTGTATGGCTAGAAGAATGTCTTTAGAAAAAATTACCGTGTTGTACATTCCTTTGTAACAAAGCACATGAAACAATTATGTATACGTTGTTGTAATCGCGCACTAACGTGTCTACTGTCGTAAATATTTTTTTTTTGCTTAAATCACGTATGCAAATTTTCTATGGTCTGGACTGTTAGGGGTTATGGGTGCGCCGTGGGCGGGGTTATGAACTCTTAAATAACGTCTTAGGACATGCCTGAACACGCCTTCAACATGCTCGGACATACCCCGACGCGCTTTGCAAAATGGGGGACGTATTTCAGAAAATGGACGCCACAGTCAAAAATAGGACGGCTGAATCGGCCCCTGGAAAGTTGGGTACCACAGCTTCTGTTTCTTTAAGATGTTATCGCCACCCGGGAAAGTTAGATGCCGCAATTAGTTATTGTTAATATTTATAATCGTTACGTATCTGCATTAGCTTAAATCACGGCAGCCTTCGATTTATTAAACACGATTGTATATAATTAAAAGCAAATTTCAAAGATCGCAGGTCCACTAACAAAGGGACTGCTGCCTTGCGGGACCTTAGATGACATCACGATGGGCGGAGTGGGCTGAGGTTATGGGCGGAAAAAGAGGGCATTTCGGTGACATCATCAAAGGGCTTTTAGGAAGATAGAAAAAGCAATTAGCCGCTGCCAATATTTATAAGCTTAGTAAGAGGTTAATATCAGCTTAATAGTTTATTTTTAAACATGTTAAACTTAATTAAATTACTGACGTGTTGGACTGCCTCGGTTATCTTGCAGGACCTTCGGTGACATCAAAAAGGTCCTATAGATATATAGTTAGATAGACGGCTCAGTTAGCTACCGTCAATATTTATAATCGCTTAATAAGAGGTTGATACAAGCTTAACACAAGCTTAATATCATTTTATTTTAAACATATTAAAATTTTATTAAATTACTGATGTCTTATCAGATCTAAAAGAATAAATGGGGCTTTGAATGGGCGGTAATTAGGCGTGGTTTGGGGCGTGTGATGGGAGGGACTGGGAGGGGTTGTGGGAGCAGTGGGCATGGTTATGGATGGGAAAGGGGCATGACCAACCTGTCACTTTTAGTTTGACGAGCAGTGTCGCTTCTTACTACTATCACCTGGTCAGAAAGTCCTTTGTATTTTAAAATGAACCTTTTAGCAGCCATGCTGCTAATTGAAGTGTCTCTACTTTTGAATGTAAAATTGGTTCTAGAGATAGAAGATCTTTCTCCCATGGAAGTATTCAAGGCGCCTAAATTGACATTCATTTTAACAAAGGGAACCAGGCTTTTTTGGGCCACAATGGGGCTATTAAGATTACTCGGGCCTGTTCTCTTATTCTCCTCAATACCCTGCCCCCCCCCCCCCCGCCCGGTCCCCCAAGGTGAGAGAAATTTCTGAGGTTTTTTGTTCTGTGCAGAATAGATCTATTTGAGGTAGACCCCATCTCTTTGTAATCTGCTGGAGCACTGACTGGCTGATACTCCATTCCCCTGAAATCAGTTGAATTCTGCTAAAAAAAAAATCTGCCTTTACATTTTGAACTCCTTTTAAATGAACTGCAGAAATTGACTCCACATAACCTTCTGCCCAGAAGAAAATCTTTTCTGATATTTTTGCAAGGTTACACTCGTGGTACATCCCTGATGGTTTAGATAAGACATCCATGCCTTTTATTTTGGGAGTCAGACATTTTAACCCTTTCAGTACCGGAGGTGTTTGCTTTTTTGTTAGTTTAAATTTTTCTTTCCTATCTTCCTTGAGCCATAACTTTTTTATATTTCCGGTCACATAGCCTTATGAGGGTTAATTTTCTGCAGGACTAGTTATACTTTCTAATGCCACCATTAATGATGGCATAAAATGTAATGGAAAGCGGTAAAAAAAAAAATCAAAATGGAGTGGAATTGGAAAAAAAAAGCAATTCCTCCACCGTTTTATGGGTTTTGTTCCCACAGTGTTTCATTTTTACATCACCATATTCTGACCTCCATATCTTTTTTATACTTATGTATACTGAACTGTGCAGTAATCTGTAGTTTTTATTAATTACATTTTGGAGTGTGTGTGACTTTTTAATCACATTTTATTAAATTTTTGTGGGTAAGAGAAGCAATAAAAAAATGGCAAACCGGCCATTTTGACCCTTTTTTCGGCCATTCGCCGTATTTGAATTTCTTTTTTATATTTTAATAGTACAGGCGTTTTCGGTCACGGTGATATCCATGATGTTCATATGTATTGTTATTTTTTTATATATGAAAAGTGGGGTGAATTAAACTTTTTTTTTTTTATATATATTTTTTAACTTTTTTTTGTGATGATTTTAAAGCCTTGTCAGTGAGGCTTACAGTGTTCAGCGCAACTACCGATGCCCACATTGGCCGCACGGGGCATCGGTAGGAAGCGCTTCCCGGGTTTTTGCACATTTAAATGCTGTGATCTCACTTGAAAACGGCATCTAAAGCCTTTAATTACCGCAATCGATATTATTGCTGGTCACGGTAGTTAGCCGCAGGTCTCTATGAAACAGCAGAGACCTGCTGGCCATAGCGCCTACTGCACGTGCGAGCGGACACCATGTTTACACATCGCTCGGCACTGGTAGTGTAATGGGGTTCCGAAGGTACACTCGGTCCCCCATTAGCCGCAGACCTGCTGCTTAGCTTCGGGAACGAGGATCTGTGTTTTACCTCGTTCCCAGGGCAGCTTTACTATCTGGGTGGCTCCCTTCTCCTAAGTCTGCCTTGAGCGCCGAGCTGATCACTCGGTGCTCGACTGGTTGGTCTGTTGGTCATGTGACGCTGGCCACGTCACATGACCCTCACTCTCCACTATAAATACAGGCAGCCTGCTGGCCACAGGTTGCCTGTTAATTTAGGTTCCACCTGTGATTTGGTCTTTCCTGGCGTACTTACCTCCTGCTGAATTCCTGACGATCCTCTGCCTGCTCCTTGTGTACTTTGTTGCTCTCCTGCTCTTCTGACCCCGGCCTCCTCCTGACGATCCTCTGCTGACTCCTTTGGTACTTCACGTCTCTCCTGGTATTTATGACCCCGGCTTCTCCTGACAATTCTCTGCTTGCTCCATTTGTACTTTGTAGCTCTCCTGGTATTGACTCGGTCCGTTCACGTCCTGTTGTTTGTCTGTCTGTCATCCCTGCACTTATTCCAAGTTAGGGATTGCCGTCCAGTTGTCCCCTGTCATTAGGACTCGCGAGGCAAGTAGGCAGGGCCAGGGGTAAGGGTGTAGCGCAGTGGTCACTTCCCTCCCCCCTGTGTGTGTACGCGACAGTTACAGATTAACAGGCCCAATAACCACTGTATAATGAATCCTCTGGTGACCCTGACTGACCATGTCTCTAATCTGATGCAGATGGTGCAGGAGTTAGGGGAAAAACTCAGTTCTTTTGAGTTAGGGCAAGGTTCTTCCACTCCTCAGGCCTCCAGTCCGCATTTTGAGCCCCAGATTAAGCTCCCAGAACCCTTTTCTGGAGACCGGAAGAAGTTTCTCTCTTTTAAGGAGAATTGCAAACTTTACTTCCGTTTGCGCCCCGTGTCCTCTGGCCCCGAGAGTCAACGCGTGGGCATTATCATTTCCCGATTACAGGGTGATCCCCAGGACTGGGTGTTCTCTTTACCTGCTGGCGCCAGTTGTTTATCTTCTGTGGAGGGGTTCTTTCAGGCCCTGGGTACCCTCTATGATGAACCAGACAGGGCTCTAGTAGCCGAGATGGCTCTAAAGGCACTGGTTCAGGGTAATCTACCAGCGGAGGATTATTGCACCCAATTCAGAAGGTGGTGTGTCCCCTCAGGATGGAACGAACCAGCCCTGAAGAGTCAGTTCAGGTCTGTCTGATAAATTAAAGGATCTTCTGGTCAGTTATCAACTTCCAGAGACTTTAGAGGAGATGACGACCCTTGTTGTCCGACTTGACCGACGGGTTAGAGAGAGATGACAGGAACAACAGTTCTCTTCCCAGATGGTGGTCCAGCCAGAGGCCTATCCCAGAGACAATGCTGAGGTCTCCACCGAGGAACCTATGCAGGTTGGCATGACCCGAGGGAATCTTCGCCGCAGACGTGGAGAATGCTTTTACTGTGGAGATCCTGACCATTGGATCAACCAGTGTCCTAAGAAGGTCCTCTCTGTCAAGTCTCCTAAGGCAAGGCAACCTAAAGACCAGGTACACCCTGAATTTTCTAAATGTAAGCTTTCGGTACCCATTACGATTTCTCTGGGAGTAGATAAATGGCTGGGTAAGGCCTTTATTGATTCTGGCTCAGCGGCTAGCTTTATTGACTCTGAGTATGCTGTAAGATTGGGTATTCCTATGTTTGCCTTACCAACTCCTATTCATGTCATGGCTATTGATGCTACTCCTCTTATTGGTGGTACGGTGAGCTTATGTACCTCAGAGATTTCTCTAACCGTGGGTGTGTGCCACTCAGAGAGATGTTCGCTTTTAGTCCTGGAGAACCTACCGGCTGAGGTGGTACTAGGGTTGCCTTGGCTCCGACTACATAACCCCACCATAGATTGGTCCAATGGGGAGATGGGGGCCTAAGTGTGACTCGTGCTTGTCCGTGGTACAGGCTGGGGTCTCAGTAAAGTCTGATACTTTACCCTCTGTTGTTAGAGAATATTCTGATGTATTCTCATCATCAACCCCGGAGGTTCTAGCCCCCCATAGGCCTTATGATTGTACCATAGAGCTAGTAGAGGGGGCCAAGTTTCCTAAGGGACGAATTTATAATCTTTCTATGCCCGAACGCAAGGCCATGGAAGATTATATTAAGGAGAGCCTTGGTAAAGGGCATATTAGACCTTCTGTCTCTCCTATGGGGGCGGGGTTTTTCTTCGTTAAGAAAAAAGATGGTGGTCTTAGGCCATGTATTGATTACCGGAGATTAAATAAAATCACTGTCCAGAATAGATACTCCCTCCCATTGATTCCGGATTTATTTAACCAGGTTCTGGGGGCAACCTGGTTTTCCAAAATTGACCTGAAAGGGGCATACAATCTAATCCGAATCAAGGAGGGAGACGAATGGAAGACGGCGTTCAATACCCCGGTAGGACACTTTGAATATCAGGTGATGCCTTTTGGACTCAGCAATGCCCCAGCTGTGTTCCAAAACTTCATGAATGACATTCTTAGGGAGTTCTTAGGTAAATTTGTTATTGTCTATCTTGACGACATTTTGATATTCTCTCCTGACTTCGAATCCCATGTGTCTCATGTTAAACAAGTATTAGAGGTGTTGAGGGAGAATCAGCTATCCGCTAAGCAAGAGAAATGTGTCTTTGGTGTACAGGAGATTCTGTTTCTAGGGCATGTTCTGACTCCTCACGCCTTCAAGATGAATCCTGGTAAGGTACTAGCAATTAAGGAATGGGTAAGACCTTCATCCTTAAAGGCCTTACAACGGTTCTTAGGTTAAGCCAATTACTATTGTAAATTTATTATGAATTTTTCCGTAATTGCTAAACCGTTGACCGACCTTACTAAGAAAGGGGCGGATTTGGAGAATTGGTCTACTGAGGCCATTTCTTCATTTGAAAAATTAAAAAAGGCATTCAGTAGCGCTCCCATTCTGATCCAGCCTGATCAGGAGAAACCTTTTATTGTGGAGGTGGATGCGTCCGAGGACGGCGCAGGAGCAGTCCTTTCACAAGGTCCTGCTAGCCTCACTAACCTGAGACCATGTGCCTTCTTCTCCAGGAAATTCTCTCCCACGGAGAGAAACTACGACATAGGGAATAGGGAGCTGCTGGCCATTAAATGGGCTTTTGAGGAGTGGAGGCATTTTCTGGAGGGGGCAAGGCATTGTGTAACTGTTGTCACTGACCATAAAAACCTTATGTTTCTCAAGTCTGCTAAGAGGTTGAATCCCCGTCAAGCCAGATGGGCTCTGTTTTTTACTCGTTTTGATTTTCCCATTACGTTCAGGCCGGGAAGTAAAAATGTGAAGGCGGACGCATTATCTCGGAGCTTCCAGGCTTTTCAACCTACTAAGGTACCACCTGAATCCATCCTACCATCAAAAATCTTCTTAGCAGCTCTTACCCAGGATATCTCAGCTCGCATTAGGTCTGAACAACATCTGGCACCGGTATCCACCCCAACAGATAAGTTGTTTGTTCCCGTACAATTTCGTCTCCAGCTGTTGGGTGAGTGTCACGATTCTGCCTTTTGTGGACATCCGGGTGTTGAGGGCACTAAGGATCTGGTTTCTAGATCTTATTGGTGGCCCACTCTAACTAGGGATGTCAAGTCCTACGTGTCAGCCTGTGAGGCTTGTGCCAGGTCTAAGACACCTAGGACTCGCCCTGCTGGTAACCTACGACCCCTACCCATTCCCAGTAGACCCTGGTCCCATATCTCGATGGACTTTATAACTGACCTACCGCCGGCGGAGGGTAAGACTGTAGTTTGGGTAGTGGTCGGTTTAGCAAGATGGTCCATTTCATTCCCCTGTCTAAACTCCCGAATGCCAAAACCCTGGCGTCTATTTTTGTGAAAGAAATTGTTCGATTGCATGGTATCACAGAAAATATTGTTTCTGACAGGGGTGTGCAGTTTGTGTCCAAATTCTGGAGGGCCTTCTGTCAAAAATGTAAAATTTCATTGTCTTTTTCCTTTGCCTATCACCCTGAGAGTAATGGGCAGATTGAACGCCTTAATCAGTCTGTGGAACAATTCTTGAGGTTGTATGTTGCTGATGACCAGCAATTATGGGTGAAATTTCTTCCATTGGCTGAATTTGCTTTGAATAACCGTGTCAATTCTTCTGCTGGGGTTTCACCTTTCTTTTGTAACCATGGTGCCCATCCCCGTTTTCATTCTGGGTCATCCGTCCCCTCCTCTAACCCTGAGGCGGATAGGTTCTCCTCTGAACTGTGCACAGTTTGGGCCTGGGTTCAATCGAACTTAGAAAAGGCTCAAAGTTCTCAGAAACTCAAGGCCGATAGGAGACGTTCAAGGGGGGTGAATTTTCAGGTTGGGGATAAGGTATGGTTGTCCTCCAAGAATCTCTCTCTTAAGGTAGATTCTAAAAAGTTTGCTCCTCGTTTTATTGGACCATATAAGATCACGGAGGTGATTAACCCGGTATCATTTAGGTTGGAGTCATTCCACATTCATATGTGTTCCATAAATCTCTACTTAAATATTTTTAACCGGTAGTACCATCGAAAGCCTCGCCTCCGCCGGTTCTTGTTAATGATGCTGTCGAGTATGTGGTGTCTAAAATAGTGGATGTCAGGAAGGTGCGTAATTCCTTGCAGTACCTGATTCACTGGAAGGGGTATGGACCTGAAGAGAGATCTTGGGTACCTGCCAGGGAGGTTCATGCTCCTAGACTTGTTCGAAAATTTCATTTAGAACACCCTGAAAGGCCCTCGCCTGAAGTCTTGGGTCCGGTGGCCCCTCGTAAAAGGGGGGGTACTGTAACGGGGTTCCAAAGGTACACTCGGTTCCCCATTAGCCGCAGACCTGCTGCTTAGCTTCGGGAACGAGGATCTGTGTTTTACCTCGTTCCCAGGGCGGCTTTACTAGCTGGGTGGCTCCCTGCTCCTAAGTCTGCCTTGAGCGCCGAGCTGATCACTCGGTGCTCGACTGGTTGGGCATGTGACGCTGGCCACGTCACATGACCCTCACTCCCCACTATAAATACAGGCAGCCTGCTGGCCACAGGTTGCCTGTTAATTTAGGTTCCACCTGTTATTTGGTCTTTCCTGGCGTACTTACCTCCTGCTGAATTCCTGACGATCCTCTGCCTGCTCCTTGTGTACTTTGCTGCTCCCCTGCTCTTCTGACCCCGGCCTCCTCCTGACGATCCTCTGCTGACTCCTTTGGTACTTCACGTCTCTCCTGGTATTTATGACCCCAGCTTCTCCTGACAATTCTCTGCTTGCTCCATTTGTACTTTGTAGCTCTCCTGGTATTGACTCGGTCCGTTCACGTCCTGTTGTTTGTCTGTCTGTCATCCCTGCACTTATTCCAAGTTAGGGATTGCCGTCCAGTTGTCCCCTGTCATTAGGACCCGCGAGGCAAGTAGGCAGGGCCAGGGGTAAGGGTGTAGCGCAGTGGTCACTTCCCTCCCCCCTGTGTGTGTGTGTGTACGCGACCGTTACAGGTAGCAAAAGGGTTAACGTTTCCCAGACAGCTGAGAGCTCTCTCACATTTGGGGACTGCTCCGCTTGGGCTCTGGACATTTCCCCTTGTAAATAATGAGTTGACCAATGAGCCCCCCAACCTCCTTGACTTGCATCTATTGTAACTATCTGCAAGTTCTTCTTTAGCCAGGAGACACCCTATTCCAAATTGAACTGAGAAATCCACCATTGAAGAGATTGGGCTACAGCTGGGGATATGAACATTGTTTCTTCTAAGAACTGGTGATTTCTGTTCCAACTTGCTAAGATTGAATGCTGTAACACCCTCCAGTGAAACTGTGCCCATTTTACAGCCAGGATACAGGCCATCATAAACCCCAACAAGGCCATTGTTTCCCTGTACAAAGGGAGAGATTCAGAAATGCTTTTGTCTGACTCATCATCTTCCCTATTTTTTTGTAGAGGTAGACAGCTCATCTGGTTTACGGAATCTAAAAGTATCCCTAAAAACACTGCTTTTTGGCTCAGGCTGGGATTGGAGTTTTCGCAATTTACCACTAATCCCAACTTGTACAGAAGCTGACAAGTCCGGAACACATCGTCCTCTAGGTATTGTCTTGAGTTGCCGATGATAAGAAGGTCGTCCAGATAAGGAATTATAATCACTTTCGACCTTCTTAAATGGGCAACTACTTCCAACATTTATTTCGTGAACACCCTTGAGGCCGGGGTTATCCCAAAGGGTAATGCTTGGAACTGGAAATGAGAAACTTTTCCCCTTAGATACACCGCTATTCCGAGATATTTCTGATCCGACTGACAATGAGTATATAATAATAGGCGTCTTGAAGGTCTAATGTGGCCATAAAGTCTTTTTCCTTCAAGAGAGTGACTGTGGATTTTATTTTCTCCATCTTGAACTTTTCGTACTTTATGTAATTGTTTAAGGATTATAAATTTATTATTAATCTGTGCGACCATTTTTTTTAATTAAAAACAGTCGAATAGTACCCACCCTGTTCCCAATTGATTTTGAGGGACTGGGACAATTACATTTTTTCTCATTAATTCTAGTACGGTATGTCTTTTTCCAATATTTGTTGTTGAATACTGGAATTTTGTACCGGTGTAATTTTGAAGACTGGAAGGAAGGACTGGGGAAGATGAAAATTTTTGCTGTAACCATTTTTATTGTATTGAGAATCCACAGATTTTCCATGACTTCTTTCCATTGGGAAGAAAATTATTTTAATCTTCCCCCTACCTGCAGTCTGGGGTCGTTTGGTAGTTTCAGAGTTTTTGGGCTTAAACATAAACCCCCTAGTTTTTCCAGATTTTTGGCCTTTTCGTCTTTCTGTCTTTTTGGACTGAAAGAAATCACCTTTCTTAAATTTACAAAAGGGGCATTTTCTTTTTCGAGATGGATTTTTGAGAGTCTGCAGCTTTTTGTAAATTGTTTTCTGAATCCTGTTCAAACAAAAGTCCTCTAAGGAACGGAATACTACATAGTCTAAGTTTAGAGGGCACATCCCCCAACCATGATTTTAACCACAAAGCCCTTCCGGCAGCTACCGAGAGGGCTGAGATTCAGCTGTTGCATCAAAAAGGCCACCTTTTTAAGGATCTGGACACTGATATGGTGGCTAAATTGGGTTTAAAAAGTGCCGTTGCCGCTTCCCAAGACCTCTTTAAACACAAGTACATTTTTTTGTCCATAGGATCCTTCAACGTGCCCATATCTTCAAAGGGCAGAGCATTGGCTATTTTTAACAATTTTGTTAGAGATATATCTACTTTTGGACAGTCCAGCAGATCTTTTTCCTCCTCTTCATTAAAGGGTAGCCTGCGTTTAATAGTTCTAGGAATAAATAATTTACTATCCGGAACCTTCCACAATGGAGGTTTTTAGAAATAGGAAATACTTTCTTCCTTTTCTGTTCTAGTCCGCAGAACATTTCATCCTGAAATGTTCTTTGGACTTTTTCATCCGTTAAGTCCATAATTGCTCTCACTGCCCTACCCAATTCTTTAGTGTCATCCGAGGAAGAGAAACATTTTTTAAATTCCGTGTCAGAATCTGAGGATTCCTCTGACTACTTCTTTAAACAATACCTCAGTGTCAGAGTAACCGGACCCCAAATCTGAGGATACGGTTTTACATACTCTGCGTTTGGAACAAGACGGTTCCGGTGCAGATATTTCAGTTAATACTACGCTCATTTTTTATAACATCTCTTAATTCCTCTTTTAAAGGCGGTACTATCTCCTTAGCTATGTTAGCAGTACATTTTTTTACATATTTATTGTCGCCAGATTCTGTCATTTTGGCCAAACACATAGTACATTTTCTAATCTTAGGTTTTGGTTTATGAGAGCTCTCTTTCTCACTCTTTACATTCATACAGCAGAGTGGGAAGAGACAAAATGTAGAGCTTAAGGTCAGCTTAATCGACACATTAGGGGAAGTTACTCACAATAGTGGAGCACTGAGAAGTTTCCATCCCTCCCCCCAGCTCAGACATGACTCCCAGAAGGAGGAAAAACATCTCCACCCCGTTTAAATAGCCCTACCTTCAGACCTCAGGTCAGAGGGCGGCATCCGCCATGCACCATGAGCTTTCCGGTTTCCAGGGACGCCCACATCACTCCCAGCAAGCCGTCCCATATGTCAGCAGCACTGGCCGGCATATTCAAAGTCACACCTATCAGGCCCTCGTCTGACGTCAACGCTAGCGCTGCCAAATGCCAGATAGCAGTGGGGGAAAAAGGGCCGGATTACCTCGCTGAGTGTCCAACCCTACATGTGGATTTTCCTGCTCCTACAGCTAGAATGCGGCTGGACTAGCTTTACATATAGGCAGCTCCTGGTCCCTGCATGCTGCCATTCCTATGCTGTCTGGAACTACCACACCGGACCAGGTAACTCAGACCCACGTGTAACTGGCAACTTCTAGAACGCCCCTGCTACCCACACAAAGAACGTCTTCACAGCGATGCTGTGAGAAGACCTCCCCCTGCCAGAAGGGACAGGAAGACACTGAGGAGGAGTCAAATTTATACTTCTTCCTGTCCCCGCTGGTTGGAGGAAGGTCTCTCTCATAGTAACGCCTTTGTGGTGGATGAAAAGGAAAATGTGGTATGTTGTGATATTTATATCCTGTTCAGTTGCACTATATTTGCGCGGCTTTGTGGACAGTATAAATGAATACTGAGAGACTTTCAGGACTTTGAATGAGAAGCTGGTAGGTTTCCACAGCTGCCACAGGGTTTAGGCTGCTTTCACACTCGCTTTTTGGGGCGGATACGTCATGGATCTGCAAAAACGGATCCGTTACAATAATGCAACCGCATGCATCCGTCATCAAGGAAACGTTTGTATTATCTGTAACATAGCCAAGATGGATCCGTCATGAAGTCCATTAAATGTCAATAGAGGACGGATCCGTTTTCTATTGTGCCAGATTGTGTCAGAGAAAACGGATCCGTTTGGCTGTGTGCTGCAGTTAGGGACCAGTGCTTGGAGGGGAGACTCTGCCAGACTACTGACTGACCAGAAGAAGACGCTAAGATGGGGAGGCTGAGCCACAGACCCTGGATCACCAACCCTGGACAAGGGTACCAGCCTTCTGAGAAACAGAGGGACAGCTAGCTCACGCCTTTTCTCAGGACCAAACCTTCTTCTGCCAGGGAGACGGAGTCCCTAGGATAGGGCTGACCCCGGTGACGGAGTCCCTAGGATAGGGCTGACCCCGGTGACGGAGTCCCTAGGATAGGGCTGACCCCGGTGACGGAGTCCCTAGGATAGGGCTGACCCCGGTGACGGAGTCCCTAGGATAGGGCTGACCCCGGTGACGGAGTCCCTAGGATAGGGCTGACCCCGGTGACAGAGTCCCTAGGATAGGGCTGACCCCGGTGACAGAGTCCCTAGGATAGGGCTGACCCCGGTGACAGAGTCCCTAGGATAGGGCTGACCCCGGTGACAGAGTCCCTAGGATAGGGCTGACCCCGGTGACAGAGTCCCTAGGATAGGGCTGACCCCGGTGACAGAGTCCCTAGGATAGGGCTGACCCCGGTGACAGAGTCCCTAGGATAGGGCTGACCCCGGTGACAGAGTCCCTAGGATAGGGCTGACCCCGGTGACGGAGTCCCTAGGATAGGGCTGACCCCGGTGACGGAGTCCCTAGGATAGGGCTGACCCCGGTGACGGAGTCCCTAGGATAGGGCTGACCCCGGTGACGGAGTCCCTAGGATAGGGCTGACCCCGGTGACGGAGTCCCTAGGATAGGGCTGACCCCGGTGACGGAGTCCCTAGGATAGGGCTGACCCCGGTGACGGAGTCCCTAGGATAGGGCTGACCCCGGTGACACAGTCCCTAGGATAGGGCTGACCCCGGTGACAGAGTCCCTAGGATAGGGCTGACCCCGGTGACGGAGTCCCTAGGATAGGGCTGACCCCGGTGACGGAGTCCCTAGGATAGGGCTGACCCCGGTGACGGAGTCCCTAGGATAGGGCTGACCCCGGTGACGGAGTCCCTAGGATAGGGCTGACCCCGGTGACGGAGTCCCTAGGATAGGGCTGACCCCGGTGACAGAGTCCCTAGGATAGGGCTGACCCCGGTGACGGAGTCCCTAGGATAGGGCTGACCCCGGTGACGGAGTCCCTAGGATAGGGCTGACCCCGGTGACGGAGTCCCTAGGATAGGGCTGACCCCGGTGACGGAGTCCCTAGGATAGAACTGATCACTGTATACACGTTCACAGGCCGGGGGAGTGGAACACTGCTTAATAAAAAGAAAAGAAAATAGAGAGAAAAAGAGGAGGAAAAAAAATTAACAACCTATGAAAATAACTTTATACCAACCTGGAGCAACTCCATCCTATGGGCCACCTGCAACATACAGTCCCATGTAAATAACATAACTCCCCTCCCTCCTGCCCCCTCCAACCTACAGTCCCATGGAAATATCATCACTCCACTCAAAGATACAGTCCCATGCAAATAACATCAGTCCCCTCCGTCCAACATACAGTCCCATGTAAATAACATCAATCCCCTCCATCATACTGTCCCATGTAAATAACATCATTCCCTTCCATTCAGTCCCATGCAAATAACATATCTCCCCTCCGTCCAACATACAGTCCCATGTAAATAACATCAATCCACTGACTTTAGCCCCACCAACATGCAGTTCCATGTAAATAACATTACTCCCTTCCATTCAGTCCCTGCAGCATACAGTCCCATGTAAATACCACTCCCTTCCATTTAGTCCCTCCAGCACACAGTCCCATGTAAATAACACCCACCCTCCACATACAGCAGGGCTGCTCTCTCTCCTCACACGTCTCTCCCGCCAAAACAGATTTACCTCAACCTTACATTTCACTCACAGCTCAGGATCACATGACCTCGTCACGTGACCTACACCTCTCAGCAGTCCATACATTCTATTCTAAGCATCAGGCTTCTCCTCACGCACTGAC
Organism: Bufo bufo; assembly: GCF_905171765.1. Classification (NCBI taxonomy): domain Eukaryota; kingdom Metazoa; phylum Chordata; class Amphibia; order Anura; family Bufonidae; genus Bufo; species Bufo bufo. The sequence goes on along the minus strand of NC_053392.1, from coordinate 11,507,049 downwards.
ACTGCACTGCTGTGACCTCCCTCCCCCGGCAGGCCCCGCCCCTTCCTGTGACGTCACACCTCTATTGTATTTACTACCCACAGAGCAGCAGATCCAGGGAAGAAGAAACCACTGCTGTGTCTGCAACCAGTACATATGTATACAGGTGAGTGCCCCCCACACTGGGAGAGACGCAGAGCATGCTGGGGGTTATAGTTACTGAGGAGACCCCCTGACACCGGCCAGTATGGAGCCGGATCCTATTATTACCTGTCAGATCAGGAGAGACGCAGAGCATGCTGGGGGTTATAGTTACTGAGGAGACCTCCTGACACCGGCCAGTATGGAGCCGGGTCCTATTATTACCTGTCAGATCAGGAGAGACGCAGTGCATGCTGGGGGTTATAGTTACTGAGGAGACCCCCTGACACCGGCCAGTATGGAGCCGGGTCCTATTATTACCTGTCAGATCAGGAGAGACGCAGTGCATGCTGGGGGTTATAGTTACTGAGGAGACCCCCTGACACCGGCCAGTATGGAGCCGGGTCCTATTATTACCTGTCAGATCAGGAGAGACGCAGTGCATGCTGGGGGTTATAGTTACTGAGGAGACCCCCTGACACCGGCCAGTATGGAGCCGGGTCCTGTTATTACCTGTCAGATCAGGAGAGACGCAGTGCATGCTGGGGGTTATAGTTACTGAGGAGACCTCCTGACACCGGCCAGTATGGAGCCGGGTCCTATTATTACCTGTCAGATCAGGAGAGACGCAGTGCATGCTGGGGGTTATAGTTACTGAGGAGACCTCCTGACACCGGCCAGTATGGAGCCGGGTCCTATTACTACCTGTCAGATCAGGAGAGACGCAGTGCATGCTGGGGGTTATAGTTACTGAGGAGACCCCCTGACACCGGCCAGTATGGAGCCGGGTCCTATTATTACCTGTCAGATCAGGAGAGACGCAGTGCATGCTGGGGGTTATAGTTACTGAGGAGACCTCCTGACACCGGCCAGTATGGAGCCGGGTCCTATTATTACCTGTCAGATCAGGAGAGACGCAGTGCATGCTGGGGGTTATAGTTACTGAGGAGACCCCCTGACACCGGCCAGTATGGAGCCGGGTCCTATTATTACCTGTCAGATCAGGAGAGACGCAGTGCATGCTGGGGGTTATAGTTACTGAGGAGACCCCCTGACACCGGCCAGTATGGAGCCGGGTCCTATTATTACCTGTCAGATCAGGAGAGACGCAGTGCATGCTGGGGGTTATAGTTACTGAGGAGACCCCCTGACACCGGCCAGTATGGAGCCGGGTCCTATTATTACCTGTCAGATCAGGAGAGACGCAGTGCATGCTGGGGGTTATAGTTACTGAGGAGACCCCCTGACACCGGCCAGAATGGAGCCGGGTCCTATTATTACCTGTCAGATCAGGAGAGACGCAGTGCATGCTGGGGGTTATAGTTACTGAGGAGACCTCCTGACACCGGCCAGTATGGAGCCGGGTCCTATTATTACCTGTCAGATCAGGAGAGACGCAGTGCATGCTGGGGGTTATAGTTACTGAGGAGTCCTCCTGACACCGGCCAGTATGGAGCCGGGTCCTATTATTACCTGTCAGATCAGGAGAGACGCAGTGCATGCTGGGGGTTATAGTTACTGAGGAGACCCCCTGACACCGGCCAGTATGGAGCCGGGTCCTATTATTACCTGTCAGATCAGGAGAGACGCAGTGCATGCTGGGGGTTATAGTTACTGAGGAGACCCCCTGACACCGGCCAGTATGGAGCCGGGTCCTATTATTACCTGTCAGATCAGGAGAGACGCAGTGCATGCTGGGTGTAACAGTCCTACAGGCTCACCTGAGTCAGAGGACCGCTTGCTGGAGGTAGGAGTGGAGCCCAGTGGCAAGGACCGCAGGCAGGTAGTAGGTGCAGGAAGTCTGGCAGAGGCGTAGTTGGTAGGCAGGCGGTGGGTCAGGGCAGGCGGATGGCAACAGACAATCCGGATGGCAACGGTGGTAGCAGTTCAGTAGGTAGGGACAAACAGAAGAGTAGTCGGTAGGCAATTCCTGGTCAGCAGTGGACTTCCAGCAGTAGCAAGAGCAGCAGATGAGGAGACGCTTGATCAAGGCTCAGGAGCTCAATAATCAGCAAACTGGAGTGCAAGGGGCTGGACTTATATAGGGAAGTACCAAGTGTGGGGAATCAAGGGTAATGAGCAAGGCTTGGCAAGACTGAGGTTAACTAATAGGCTTCAGGGAGGAATGTCCAGAGAGGACGGTAGTCTAGTAAGCAGGGCTACTGCCTGGGATGTGGCTGGTCACGGGTTCGAATCCCGACAGTACTCCCCCCCCCCCCCCCCCTTCCAAGGTGACCTCCGGGCACCGCAGGGGCAGGCTTACCGGGGTGCCGTTGGTGGAACTCTTTTACCAGTATGTGGGCGTGGACATTTTCTTCTCGCTCCCCGGAGTTATCCTCGGGAGGGTAACCCTCCCACCCAATTAGGTATTGTAGTCTTCCCCGGTGGATCCTGGAGTCGAGAATCTTTGCGACAACGTATCCTTTTTCACCCTGTACCCTCACGGGTGGTGGAGGGGGCGAGTGGCGGCCTGTGAAGGTGTTCTCCACGTATGGCTTGAGGAGAGAGCAATGGAAGACAGGGTGCACCCTAATGGAGTCCGGAAGGTCGAGCCGGAACGTGACCTCGTTGATTTGTGCGGTGATCCGGAACGGACCCATGTATCTTTGGGCAAATTTTTTGGAGGGGACCTTCAATCTGAGGTTTCTGGTGGACAGCCACACCTTGTCTCCCACATGGAAGCCCGGGGTGGGTTTGCGACGTCTGTCTGCTCCCTGTTTAAAGCGCCTCTGGGCAAGCTGGAGGTTGTCTATAATGTTCTTTTGTGCCTCCTGTAGGGTTGTTAGGCGTTCGGCCACTGCTGGGAGGGTGGAGGCGACGGGTAGGTGGGGAATGAACACCGGGTGCGAGCCTGTGTTAGCAAAGAAGGGGCTGTGCTTGGTTGAGCTGTGCTCAGCATTGTTGTAGGCGAACTCGGCCGTAGGGAGATGATCAAGCCAGTCATCCTGCAGGTGGGAGCTGAAACAGCGTAGGTATTGCTCTAGGGTCTGATTAGTTCTCTCCGTCTGCCCGTTTGACTGAGGGTGGAAAGCAGAGGACAGGTTCACTTTAACCCCGAGCGCCAGGCAGAAGTTCTTCCAGAACTTTGAGGCAAATTGTACGCCTCGGTCGGAGACCACGTCGGCCGGGATCCCATGCAGCCTGAAGACCTCTCTGAGAATAAGATCGGCCGTCTGTTTGGCTGTGGGTAGGCCTTTGTAGGGGATGAAATGGGCCATCTTGGTGAAACGGTCGACCACGACCAGGATGGTGTTCATCCCTTTTGAAGGAGGAAGGTCTACCACAAAGTCCATGGAGATCGAGCCCCAGGGGCGGGAGGGAATCGGGAGGGGTTGTAACAGACCCACGGGAGAGGAACGAGGAGTCTTATTGCGGGCACAGACCGTGCACGAGGAGATGTACCTCTTGATGTCCTCCTTGTATGTTGGCCATTAGAAGGAGCGGGAGAGAAGCTCCTGGGTCTTTCTTGTGCCAAAATGGCCGAGTGGTTGAGTTTGTGGGTTAATACGTGCTACTAAATGTATCAATTATTTATATATAAAATTTAACGTTTATTTGATACTCTTAAAATTTAAATACCTTGAACTCACGCATTAAAATTATCAGTGGTGCCTGCCCTGTTGCAATGTATCTTATATTGTGTCTTTTTATAATATGCTTATTGACCACTGGGAGGCCCTCAAACTTTTCCTTTTGGTAATTCCTGCTATCTCAGTTCAACAGTGATCGCCGTGGTTTCAAAGCGCACTGTTAATGCTACAGTGTACTACTCTAAGCAGCGGGCTTCTTCCCAGTGTGCTGATTGATGACTGCGCACTGTTATTTCCACAGTGCACTACTCCAAGCAGCGGGCTTCTTCCCAGTGTGCTGATTCATGACTGACATGTAATGCTTTTGCTTGGCGTGGCACTCACTGCCTAAAAACACATTTAACACACTCTGCCCCCCGACATGTTTCTCCAAGCTCTCTTGGCGTCTTCAGGGGAATGGGCAGTGTTTGTGTTGGGGGCGGAACTCGGCTTTTAACACCTCCCATTCAGTGTCATAATCGTATTGCCCTATGTGCATCTCTCTTGCTGTACTCCATACTCTTCTAACCAATCCGTACTACCGTTAGGTACGGTGTTCCGTGGTGAGATCCTCCCACTTCTCTCTCCTCCAACCCTGCGGTAGCGCAGCCTAGTATCGGTAAATGTCAAATCCCGGTATCAATACCAGTACAAAAGTATCGATTGGGTATCGATAATTCGATACCCGGTGCTACCCTAGCTGCACCCCCTACATCTCTTCCCTCATCTCTATCTACCATCCTACCCGTGCTCTCCACAGTGCTGTACCCCCTACATCTCCTTCCTCATCTTTGTCTACCATCCTACCCGTGCTCTCCACAGTGCTGCACCTTCTACATCTTTTCCTCATCTCTGTCTACCATTTTACCTGTACTCTCCACAGTGCTGCACCCCCTACATCTCCTTCCTCATCTCTGTCTACCATCCAACCAGTACTCTCCATAGTGCTGCACCTCCTACATCTCCTCCTTTATCTCTGTCTACCATCCTGCATGAGCATGAGTTTTGTAGTAATCTGACATTTCTATCTGGGTGCAGTGCTTTTTTGTCTACGAGTATAAGTTTTACTACTTTTATTCAATGAAAACCCTTTTTCAATAAATTTGTTTTTCCAGGATCCATATTTTTTTCTTGTCCATGTAGCTTTGATTTCAGATTTTTTTGAAAGACCTCTAGTTCTCATTGGCCTCATTCTGGCACACATAGGACTTATTGTCAGGAGTCTGGTCTTCATTGTGTGGGAAATGTCTTAATTTCTTACCTGATGCCTCTGTTTTTTCTTCCACAGCTGTCATTTAATATCGGTGGTGGAGGCTCTGAGAAGCGGGGTCTCTCCTGGAGCAGTAAGTGCGGTTCTGGATCTCACTAATGCTCTTGTCCCTGGAGGATTTCCAGCCTCTCCTCTCCTTATAAAGGCGCCTGCAGTACTAGAAGCCTCCAGTTCTCTCCTCTTCTTCTGAATGACCACCAAGGATGGACAGGAAGGAGATCAGCAGAAGAATATTAAACTTCACCTTGGAGATCATCTCCCTGCTGAGCGGAGAGGTAAACTTTTCTAGATTTCTCTCCTCTTTATTGTATTCTGTAACAAGTCAGACATCGGGAAGGAGAATCCATCATAGGAAGTGATAGGAAGAGTCCAGGGTCCTGGAGAACGGCCTCCAGACCTTCCAAGTGATGGAGAACCTGAAGATCAGCCACCAGTATGGTCAGTGATGGATCATGGAGACCAATAGTCATGTTGTAGGAACCATGAGAAGGTAAGTAGGCATGTTGTACCCAGGAGGAGAGGAAGCAGAGGAGGAGATGGCCGAAGTGTGGCCTAGAGGGAGGATTTCTACCCCTAGTCTGACATCTAGATGATACTGGACTATAACAAGGAGGCCTCCACTACGTCTAGAGGAAAGAAGGTTTCTCCACCAACATAGAAGAGGAGTCTTTACTGTAAGAGCAGTGAGACTATGGAGCTCTCAGTCAGATGAAGGAGCCATGTGGAATTCTTTAGGAGAGTCCAGAAGGGGCCTGGAGTGTAAGAATATTCCAGCTTCTAATTTCTTTCCTTAAGGGCTCTGTCACTGCCTCCCCTGTGAGAGATCTGAGAAGATCGGATAGACTTGCAGCACGTGAGTCTATCTGACAGGTCTTTCTGTGTTTCCTTTCTGTTTGTTGTTGTGGGCAGGATCCCATCCTCTCCACAGGTTCTGCTCGTTAGCTGTTTAGGAGGCTCTATTTAAGTCCACCTCTTACTGCTGACTTTGCGGTTCATATTTTCCTTCAGGAGTACTATACAGGTTGTTTGTGGATCCTCTACTTCCCGCTCGTCTCAAGCCAAGTCCTCCTTTTCTCCCCTTTGTGCGTGTGTTGCTTCTAGGTCTCAGGGAGATGCTGGTCCCTTCACGGTGGAAGGTAGTGGCTGTCTCATTCCCCGCTTGCTTCAGTGTTAGCAGGGCTTAGGTTCCAGCGTATGAGTTCGTTCACAATCAGAACTTGCTCATACTGTCAGCAGTCAGGGAGAGGCTCAGGGATTGTTAGGAGGTTACCATTCCCTCCTCCCTAGCTATGGGGCCTAGTCTGTTTGCCTGTTGCTGTTTGTTTTCTTGGTGTTCCTCTTATCCCCACTTGCTGTGACATTATCAACCGCCCTTACCGTCATTATTTTCCTTGCTTTGTGCAGATATGGATACTGTTAATGCACTGGTGGGTCGCATGCAGGGTTTATCTTTGGAGGTAGCTGAACTCCGTAATTCTGTTGCACAGTTTCAGAATTCTCAGGCGTCTGGTTCTGTCAGTGGGAACCAGGGCAGCCTTGAACCTAAAGTTGCCCTCCCAGATAGGTTTTCTGAGGGGAGTAATAATTTTGTTTGGTTCAGAGAATCTTGTAAACTGTATTTTCGACTTTTTCAGAGCCCTGGGCATTATTTATGATGACCCAGACCGGGTTTCTCTGGCCGAATCTAAGCTGCGTAGTTTGAGTTAGGGAGAACGTTCTGCAGAGTCATATTGCTCTGAATTTAGGAGATGGGCATCTGATTCGGAGTGGAATGACCTAGCACTCCGTAGTCAATTCTGTCAAGGGCTGTCTGAGAGACTGAAAGATGCCCCGGCATTCCACGAAAACCCTGATTCTTTGGAAGCGGCTATGTGCCTAGCCGTACGGATTGATAGACGCCTAAGAGAGGTGCAAGTTTCCCCTCACTCGGGATGCACTACCATATGGGGAATCATCCTCTTCTGTCCCGTGGGGTACAGAGACAGTCAAGCTCGTGTCTGGTGATGTGCCTATGCAATTGGGACAGGTCTCTTCATGCCTTGGTAATAGGAACTTCAGGATTCAGAGAAGACTTTGTTTCTTCTGTGGTAAAGAAGGACATTTAATTAACATATGTCCTCATATTTAAACCTCAAGGTTAAAAAGGTAAAAGAAAAAAGGTTGTAACTAATAGGCCTAGATTTCTTACTCTTTGCAGTGTGGGTGGGGAGTCGGAGAAGGTATTTTTGTCTTTTACCGGTAGTACCCGATTTCTCCTGCCTGCCATGGTGGCGCTAGACTTCGAAAATATTGAATTGGAAGTATTTGTTGACAGTCGGGCAGGGATTGACCTTGTGGACTATCAGTTCGTTTAGAGTCATGGTTTTAAAACAAGCGCATTAACCCCTTAAGGACTCAGCCCTATTTCACCTTAAGGACTTGGCCATTTTTTGCAAATCTGACCAGTGTCACTTTAAGTGCTGATAACTTTAAAAATGCTTTGACTTATCCAGGCCATTTTCAGTTTTTGGGCGAATTTCTTAGGTAGGGTCTCATTTTTTGCGGGATGCGATGACTGGCACTATTTTGGGGTGCATATGACTTTTAGATCGCTTGCTATTACACTTTTTGTGGTGTAAGGTGACAAAAAATTGTTTATTTAGCACAGTTTTTATTTTTTACGGTGTTCATCTGAGGGGTTAGGTCATGTGATATGTTTATAGAGCCGGTCGATACGGACGCGGCGATACCTAATATGTATACTTTCCCCCCCCCCCCCCTTATTTTTTTACAAATTTTTTTAACTTTATTTGGGGAAAATGACGTTTTTGTTTATTTTTACTTGAAACTTTAAATTTTTTGGGGGGAAAACTTTATTTTTTGTCCCATTTTGGGACTTGAACTTTTGGGGGTCTGATCCTTTACAATGCATTCCAATACTTATGTATTGGAATGCATTGGCTGTATGAGTAATACAGTGTGTATTACTCATACAGCTTCCAGCCTGTGAGATCCAGGGGGCTGGATCTCACAGGCTCTTCACCGGAAGGCAGTGCGATGCCTTCCTTAGACATCGCGCTGCCTTCCATGCCATCGGGTCCCCGCCACAGCCCCATGGGGACCCGATGGCACCACTGCCGCCGTCGCCGTAACTTAGAAAATCCGCAAACCGCAGGTCTGAATTGACCTGCGGTTTGCGGCGATCGCCGACACAGGGGGGTCACGGGACTCCCCCGCGCATTTAGCCGAGGTGCCTACTCAATGATTTGAGCAGGCACCTAGTTCCGATCACCGCCCACCTGGCGGCGGTGATCGGAACAACACATGACGTACCAGTACGTCATGGGTCCTTAAGGACTCGTTAACCATGCCGTACCGATACGTCATAGGGCCCAAGGGGTTAAACGAAGGGATATTTTTGTTTGCTATTGATTCCGCTCCTCTCTCGCAAAAGTGTCTGACTCATATGGTGCATGATATTCATTTGATGGTGGGTGATTCCCATGTTGAGTCAATTTCTTGTTTCGTACTGAAGGGTTTGCCTGCCCCTCTAGTGCTAGGTTTACCATGGTTGACCAGACCTAATCCTACGATAGATTGGCAAGCAAGACAGATCAGTAATTGGAGTGATTTCTGTATAGACAACTGTCTCGGCGCTTCACTTTCTGTGGTATCCACTAAGATGTTACCTCCGTTTCTTTCAGATTTTTCTGACATATTTTCTGAGGGTGGAGATCAGGAGTTACCCCCTCACTGAGAGTATGATTGTCCGGTCAACCTTATTCCCGGAGCTAAATTGCCAAAGTCTTGGTTGTTTAATCTTTCCCAACCTGAAAGAGTAGCTATGCGAGAGTATATTACCAAGAGTTTGGCAAACTGACATATTAGACCAGGGATGGGCAAACTCGGCCCTCCAGCTGTTTTAAAATTACAAATCCCATCATGCCCTGCTGTAGGCAGACTGGGAATGATGGGATTTGCAGTTTTAAAACCGTGTTTGCCCATCCCCGTATTAAACCATCTAAGTCACCGGTGGCTGCCGGCTTCTTTTTTGTTAAAAAAAAAAAGATGGGACCCTTAGACCGTGTTTAGACTTCCGGGAGCTAAATCGTATCACTGTCCGTGATCCTTATCCCCTTCCCTTGATCCTGGATTTATTTGATCAGATTGTCGGAACCAAGGTGTTTTCCAAGTTGGATTTAAGAGGGGCTTATAATCTGATAAGAATCAGGGAAGGGGACGAATGGAAGACTGCCTTTAATACCCCTGAGGGCCACTTCGAGAACTTGGTCATGCCCTTTGGGTTGACCAATGCCCCGGCGGTCTTTCAGCACTTTATCAATGACATTTTTCATCATTTGGTGGGGAGGTTTGTTATTATTTACCTCGATGACATACTAATTTACTCGTCTGATATAGAAACTCATCAGGATCATTTAAGACAAGTATTTCTGATCCTCCGGGAGAATAAGTTATATACTAAGTTAGAAAAATGTGTGTTTGCTGTTCAGGAGCTACAGTTCCTGGGTTACCTGCTTTATTCCTCAGGTTTTCGTATGGATCCCGAAAAGGTCTGTGCACTATTGGACTGGGATCGACCTGAGAATCAGAAAGCGCTGATGCGGTTTTTGGGGTTTACTATTACTACAGAAAATTTATCCTGAATTATTCTACTGTTGTTAAGCCTTTGACCGATATGACCAAGAAAGGTGTGGATTTCTCAGTCTGGTCTGAAGAGGCATTACATGCTTTTTCTGCAATAAAGAAATGTTTCGCTTCTGCTCCTATTCTGGTGCAACCTGATGTGTCTCAGCCTTTCATTGTGGAGGTTGATGCGTCAGAAGTGGGAGTCGGAGCAGTTTTGTCGCAGGGTCCTTCTCCTGGCAAATGGCGCCCTTGTGCTTTTAAAAAAAATAAAGAAATGCCAAAAGAAATTATGATGTTGGTAATAGAGTTGCTGGCCATTAAATTGGCCTTTGAAGAATGGCGATTCATCCCATTACGGTAATTACTGATCATAAGAATCTGTCTTACCTGCAATCGGCGAAGCGTCTGAACCCAAGGCTGGCCAGATGGTCATTGTCTTTTACCAGATTTAATTTTGTGGTCACTTATCGCCCTGGGGTCAAAAACTTCAAGGCAGTTCCTTTGTCCAGCTTTCCTGGGGGGGGGAGATTCGGAGGCTCCTGCTCCGATTTTGGCTGATGGGGTGGTGGTTTCCTCCCTGTATTCTGAACTTGAGGCGGAGGTGTTGGAAGCTCAAGGTGAGGCACCTGATTCCTGTCCTCCAAGGAGGTTGTTTGTTCCTTCTGGGCTTCGGCACAAGGTGTTCAAGGAACATCATGATGCTGTCCTTTTGGGACACCCTGGGAGAAGATCCACTGTGGATCTTATTTGCCGGAGATTCTGGTGGCCAGGTTTACGTAAAGGTGTGGAGGGTTATGTGGCAGCCTGTGAGACCTGTGCACGTGCCAAGGTGACTCATACTCCGCCTTCAGGATCTCTTCTTCCTTTGTCCATCCCATCCCATCCCTGGACACATTTGTCCATGGACTTCATCACTGATTTGCCTAGTTCCTCTGGGAAGACAGTGATTTTGGTGGTGGTGGACCGCTTCAGTAAGGTGGCGCACTTTATACCATTATCAGGTTTGCCCAATGTCAAGACTCTCGCTCAAGTGTTTATTGATAACATCAGGAAATTACACGGCATTCCCACTGATGTGGTGTCTGATAGGAGGACACAATTTGTTTCCAGGTTCTGGAGGGCATTTTGTACTCGTCTGGGAGTTCAGTTGTCCTTCTCTTCTGCTTTCCACCCTCAGTTGAACAGACAAACTGAGCACACTAACCAGAATCTGGAAACTTGTTTGAGGTGTTTTGTCTCAGAGAATCAGGAAGAGTGGTCTTCATTTTTGTCTTTGGCTGAGTTTGCCTTAAATAACCATAGACAGTAGTCCACTGATAAGTCACCATTTTTTAGTACATATGGGTTTCACCCTCAGTTTTGGTACCTTTTCTGGGACTGAGTATACCTGAAGAGGAAAGATTTTCTTCCTCGTTGTCATCTATCTGGTGGAAGATTAAAATCAATTTGAAAAAAATGGGTGAAAGATATAAATGTATGGCTGACAAGAAACGTATGACTGGTCCACATCTGTGTGTGGATGATTTGGTGTGGTTGTCCACTAAGAACATTAAGTTGAAGGTACCCTCTTGGAAGTTGGGCCCTAGATTTATTGGTCCTTACAAGATCTCTGCCATTATTAATCCGGTTGCGTTTCGTCTCGAACTTCCGCAGGCTTGGAAGATCCATAATGTGTTTCACAGGTCTTTGTTGAAAAACTATGTGGAACCTGCTGAACCATCTCCCTTGCCACCTTCTCCTGTCTTGGTAGGTGGTAATCTGGAGTGTCAGATTTCCAGAATAATTAACTCACTTATTCTTATTCGTGGTTCCCTTCAGTACCTCGTACATTGGAAGGGTTACGGTCCAGAAGAAAGAATGTGGGTTCCAGCGACTGATGTCAGTGCTAGTCGCCTTTTGTAGCCTTTTCACAGAACGCACCCGGATAAGGTCGGTCCTGGGTGTCCGAAGGTCACCCGTAGAAAGGGGGTACTGTCATTGCCTGCCCTGTGAGAGATGTGAGAAGATTGGATAGATTTGCAGCACGTGAGTCTATCTGACAGGTCCCTTTGTGTTTCCCTTCTGTTTGTTGTTGTGGGCAGGATCCCACCATCTCCACAGGTCCTGCTCGTTAGCTGTTTAAGAGGCTCTATTTAAGTCCGCCTCTTACTGTTGACTTTGCGGTTGATATTTTCCTTCTGGAGTTCTATACAGGTTGTTTGTGGATCCTCTACTCCCCACTTGTCTCAAGCCAAGTCTAGGTCTCAGGGAGATGCTGGTCCCTTCACGGTGGAAGGTAGTGGCTGTCTCATTCTCCGCTAACTAAGTTAGGGTTTGCTTCAGTGTCAGCAGGGCTTAGGTTCCAGCGTATGAGTTCGTTCACCATCAGGACTTGCTCATACTGTCAGTAGTCAGGGAGAGGCTCAGGGATTGTTAGAAGGTTACCATTCCCTCCTCCCTAGCTTTGGGGCCTAGTCTGTTTACCTGTTGCTGTTTGTTTACTTGGTGTTCCTCATATCCCCACTTGCCGTGACAGGCTCATGCACCTGGCCGTTGCCATTTTTGCAGTCCGTAAATTTTAGATCCGCAAAACATGTATACCAGCCGCGTGTGTTCTGCATTTTGCGGAACGGAATGTCCGGCCCTCAATAGAGCAGTCGTATCCTTGTCCGTGATATGGACAAGAATAGGACATGTTCTATTTATTTATTTTTTAAGTGAATGGTTCCGTATCCGACCTACAAAGAATGCTGCTCGGAAGGGGACCCAAACCATGGTTGTGTGCATGAGGCCCAGGGCTGTGGAGTCGGTAGATAAATGGTCCGACTCCTCAGTCTTTGGTAACTCCGACTCCTCTGTATTTAATATGCAAATGTATTTTATAGTATAAAATACATTTGCATATTAAATACAGAGGAGTCGGAGTTACCAAAAACTGAGGAGTCGGACCATTTATCTACCGACTCCACAGCCCTGATGAGGCCTAAGTGTTTTTCTCCATCCATAGGATTACACCATAGTAAAGAAGATATCGGGGGGGACTCCCATCATCCATGGGAGGAGCAGGACGCCCATCTCAGAGCCTCCCCACCTGATACATGAGCAGAAGATCCTAGAACTCGCCCAGAAGATCATTGAGCTGCTAAATGGAGAGGTGGGAATGCTGGGAAATTCTCCAGTAACAGCACTGGAGGGGTCTGGGTGATGACGCTGTCATTGTGTTGTCAGGTTCCTGTAAGGTGTCAGGATGTGGCAGTCTATTTCTCCATGGAGGAGTGGGAGTATGTAGAAGGACACAAGGACCTGTACAAGGATCCCATGATGGAGGCTCACCAGCCGCTGACATCACCAGGTAAGAGGAGATCTACCTGATTATAGAGATATAAGGATCGTGTAAATTCACCCATCATGTGATCATTAGAAATATATATATATATATATATATATGACATTGTCCGTCACTGTGTTATCTCCTTTAGATTCTGACTATGGGATGATAAATCCCCCAGAGAGATGTCCCCATCCTCTGTGTTCCCAGATCTGTCCAGAGGAGAAGCTCCCAGAGAACCATCAGGTAGATGGAGCTGAAGTCTCACGAAAATGTTCCCATAAATTGATTGAACCCAAAAAAAATTACATTTTATTTTCTTCTTTTAGGATGAAAATCTGATTGATATTAAGGTCGATCTTAAAGATGAAGCAGAACAGGAGACAGATTTATGGGGCGATCGTCAGTGTAAGGAGGGGGGCTGTCATGTTTGTTTTGATGGTCACATAGGTACTGCTCCCATATGAAGAGACTTTTATTCAAAGCATAATAGCATCATCAGTGTCTAGTTTCGGTTTAAGCCTGAGTCTTTTTCAAACTGCAGTTTGAAAAAGACTCAGGCTTGAGCTGAAACTAGTCACTGATGATGCTATTATGCTTTGAATAAAAGTCTCTTCATGTCGACAAGAAAGTAAGTGCCGGTCCTTCTTCTCTTTATACTAGTGGGGCACCTTCCCTGGATGCATGAACCACATGCAAACCACTGTGCCGACCCTTCTTCTTCGATAGGTACTACTCCCGTCATCTGATCATCACATGTATATGATCTATTCAGTCACTGTGTGCTTGTGTCTCCACAGATGGATCCAGGACGAGAAATCCCCCCGAGAGATGTCCCCGTCCTCTGTATTCCCAGGACTGTCCAGAGGAGAAGCTCCCAGAGAACCATCAGGTAGATGGAGCTGAGCCCTATACACATCTATATAGGGGGGTCCTACAGTCATAGAGGGGTCATAGATAGTGGGGGTCTCTTATGTGGATCTGTTAGATTTCCCACCTGTCTGCTGTATTGTACTGAATTGTTACAGATGACAAATCGGGGGGAAGATGTGACTGATATTAAAGTGGAGGATGAAGAAGAGCGGATGATGGGCGATCCCCCGTGTAAGAGTGAGGTGGAGGAGGACATTCCAGTCCATGTGACCACAGGTATGGAGTAATAAATGGAGGAAAGGAATTGGGAGGTTCCTTCAGGTGAGGCTCCACCTGAGAACTCCAGTAAAGCAGCACTCCGGGCAGTGACCCCTGTGTTATGTGCAGGAGCGGAGGGAGCTGTGACTGCACATAGACATCCTCTCCAAGCTCTTCTCTACGTCCACTCATGTTCCAGGTTGAACACACGGCTTAGCATCAGGTTTTGGGGCGCATCGGCTGCAATGAGTGGATGCATTAATGGCTGGGTCTAAAGAAACCCAGTTTGACCACTTAAGCATCACAATCCATGGTGATAAGGGGGGGCCTGTGAAATTTGTCCTCCAGTCTTGACTCTGTTAATACCAGGCTGATGGTTTTATAATGACAAAGGCCTCGAGATATGTAGTGTTGGAAAACTACTCACAGTGCTGTTTTAAAAAAAAAAAAAACATGAAGTGGGGAGTGCGTCCCAGAGATATGTCTGACACCAGTGTCTGAGGTGACACAGCCACTTTAATCAGGCAGTCAGTGGAAATGGTGAGAAGCGCAGAATGTTATAAAATACCCATCGAGAAGCCTGTGCCAATAAAGGGATTGTCTACTCCTTTACAAGTGATGGTCTATCCTCGGGATAGGCCTTCACTATCTGATTGGTGAGAATCCAACACCTTTGCTGAACAGCCATTCTGCCGTAACTCCGTTGCAGGAATTTGGCGCTGGAACTGCACAACTCAGTCTGTGGACGAAGCCGGTTAGTACAGTGCTGATCCCATTCCTCTCAATAGTAGCAGCACTACAGGAACCAGCTCTGTCCAAACAAAACAGACGGACCCCTAATCAGAGGTGTGTCGGACCACTGACATTCAGATACTGATGGCCTATCCTGAGGATAGGCCATTAATTGTAAAGGAGTGGACAACCCCTAAGGTCCAAAACGGGCTGGTCACTAAGTGATTAGGTTATTGTATTATAGCCATGTTGAAGAACCAACTGTACTGACAGAGGTCAGGCCTGATTGTCAGAGAAGGTTGGTATTTTCAGATTTCTGAATGTTTTTAGGTCTGGGTTTATGTAATAGAAGTGATCGGTGAGTGTAGAGCAGAGTCCTGGACTTTATCATTTATCAGTTATAATTATAAGGACACGACCACAAATGATTTTCTTTTAGTGGAAGATTTTCATTTAGTATTTTGTGCCAAAGCCAAGAAAGGATTCATATAATTGGGAAATATAAAGGAATGACTTGTACTTCTCTTTCCTTCTTATCCATTTCTCAGTTTGGCTCAAAAACTACATCAAAAACTTAAAGAGGACCTTTCACCGATCCTGACATTGTGAACTAAGTATCATGACATATACAGCTGCGCCCGGGGATCTCACTGCACTTACTATTATCCCTGGGCGCCGCTCCGTTCTCCCGCTATGTATATAGTAGGCGGAGACTTAGGGGACTTGGTTATAGTAGGCGGAGTCTGCCCTTGTTCTGCTGGGCGTCTCTTTCTCCTAGGCTGTAGCGCTTGCCAATCGCATCGCAGAGGTCACAGCCTGGGAGAAAAAACCTCCCAGGCTGTGAGCTTTGCGCTGCGATAGGCCAGCGCTACAGCCAAGGAGAAGGAGACGCCCAGCAGAACAAGGGCAGACTCAGCCTACTATAACCAAGTCCCCTAAGTCTCCGCCTACTATAACCAAGTCCCCGAACATACCGGAGGACATAACGGGAGAACGGAGCAGCGCCCAGGGATAATAGTAAGTGCAGTGAGATCCCTGGGCGCCGCTGTATATGTCATGATACTTAGTTCACAATGTCAGGATCGGTGAAAGGTCCTCTTTAAACCTGTGCCTTTCTAGCCTAATGCCTTATTCACACACGTCAGTGTTCGGTCAGTGATGTTTTGGTCCACATCCGAGCCGCCGTTTTGGGGCTTGAATGCGGACCCATTAACTTCAATGGGGCCGCAAAAGATGCGGACAGCACTCCGTGTACTGTCTGCATCTGTTGCTCCGTTCGGTGGCCCCGCAAAAAAAATAATACGTGTCCTATTCTTGTCCGCACTTTACGGAAAAGAATAGGCATTTATATTGAAGGCTGTCTGTGCTGTTCGGCAAATTGCGGAATGCGCACGGACGCCATCCGTGTTTTGTGGATCCGCGATTTGCGGACCGCAAAACACACCACGGTCGTGTGCATGAGGCCTTATACCTTATGTCTGTGGAAGCTCCAATCCTGGTTTTGGCTCACAATCACTGATGGAAATCACTGACGTGTGAATGAGGCTTAATATGAAGCTTAGAGATGTATCTTCTTTGAGGTGTGGGGAGAAAAACACAAACTCATTTTATTTTATCCCAATAGAAAATCACAGTAAGAAGTCTGATGGAAGGTTCATGTTATCACTGCATAATAAAGAAGAAGATGAAGATATCGGACGGTGCTCTTCAGGAGAAAACCTCATTAACTATAATGTCCATCCAGGACTTCACAATACAGATCTATCATATAATGCTCCTAAAGAACCTTCTCCTGACCAATCAAAGATTGTTACCACAACAAGTACCGGGCAGAAAGGGGGTAAAAGAAAATGTGGAAAACAGTATAAAAACTGTTCAAATCTATATACCCACAGAAGAATTCACACAGGAGAGAAGCCATACTCATGTTCAGAATGTGGAAAATATTGTATAAATAAATCGCAACTTGTTAGACATGAAAGAAGTCACACGGGAGAGAAGCCATTTTCGTGTGCAGAATGTGGGAAATGTTTTACAGATAAATCATGTCTTGTTGTACATCAGAGATGTCACACAGGAGAGAAGCCGTATTCATGTTCAGAATGTGGAAAACATTTTACACAAAAGTCAAGTCTTGTTAAACATGAGAAAATTCACACAGGAGAGAAGACTTTTTCATGTTCAGAATGTGGGAAATGTTTTATCCGAAAGTCAAATCTTGTTACACATCAGAGAATTCACACGGGAGAGAAGCCTTATTCATGTTTACTGTGTGGGAAATGTTTTACAGATAAATCAGGTCTTCTTAAACATGAGAGAATTCACACAGGAGAGAAGCCTTATTCATGTTCAGAATGTGGAAAGTCTTTTGTTACTAAAGACAACCTCAAGGTCCATCAGAGAAGTCACACGGGAGAGAGGCCATTTACATGTTTAGAATGTGGAAAATATTGCATAAATAAATCACAACTTGTTAAACATCAGAGAAGTCACACAGGAGAAAAGCCGTATTCATGTTCGGAATGTGAGAAATGTTTTACGCAAAAGTCAAGTCTTGTTACACATCAGAGAATTCACACAGGAGAAAAGAATTATTCATGCTCAGAATGTGGGAAATGTTTTATGCGAAAGTCAAATCTTAATGCACATCAGAGAATTCACACGGGAGAGAAGCCATATTCATGTTCAGAATGCGGGAAACGTTTTAGAAATAAATCACATGTTATTACACATCAGATAAGACACACAGGAGAGAGGCCATATTCATGTTCAGAATGTGGGAAATGTTTTAGAGAAATCACAAGTCGTGATAAACACGAGAAATCACACATGAGAGAAGCCGTATTCAAGTTGAAAATGTGATATGAACCCAGCCTTACATGTTCAGAATGTGAGAAATGTTTTCTCACTAAAGTCAACTTCAAAATGATCAGAGAATTTACACAGAAAAGAAGCTGTATTCATGATCAGAATGTTGGAAGTTGTAATTGTTTGACTTTTATAATCTTAAAGGGGTATTGTTATATTAATGTATCTCCTAGCCACAGGTTAGGGGATAATCATTATATAGGTGGGACCCCCCACTGATCTCAAGAAAGGGGGCCCCTGAAATGAACGAAGCAGCCAGTCAGACATGGGCACAGCCGCTCTATTAATTTCTGTGGGAGTTCTGGAGATAGCTGAGCGCTGTATTTGACTGCACTCATGCCTCACCGGCCACTCCATTTCAGGGGCCTCCACAGTTTACAGGCCCTTCATTCTTGTGTCCCAGTGGTAGGACCCTGCACTGATCTAATAGTTATCCCCTATCCTGTGAATAGGAGATAATTATAACCAAGCACATGAGAATATAATAAAAAGTTTTAACCCTTTCCCTGCCAAGGACATATGACATGCGTCCTTGCAGGGTGGCAAGGGATGAACCTACTACATCCTTGCTACTGATGGCTAGATCTCAACTGACAATCAAGTAATTCACAGAAAATTGTGAGCTAGAGCCCTTAGCAGCAGGTCTCAGTGAAAGCTGTATATACCAGCAGCTTTCATTCCCGACTCAATTTCTAAGTGCTTCAACTCAGGATTTTTCATTATTAGAGCTTTGATCTTGGTCTTGTTTTCAATCAGAGAACAAGACCTGGCAAGAATGTCTAGCTGTTACACAGCCTGAGATATGCCAGCAGAAAGCAGCTCTCTGCCCTTCAGTCGGTTGATATGTCAGCCCAGGGGAGGAGAGAAGGGACCAGTGGAGGAATTACTGACGGGCACAGCTTGTCTCTCCCTGTGTAACTATACATGTCCTCAGGGGGAGTGTAACATGGTCTGTGCATGTTATCAACCCCCTTTACCCTTCAGAGAACATACTTGCTCTCTGATTGTTACATATGGGTTGTTTCCCAGAAATGGAGTGTTAACTTATCTAATAACCCCTTTGTGCCTAATTAGGCTGTCTATTGATGCCATGCCATGATGATTACCAGCATCCAAATTAGTTCCCATTTTACACTGTCCCTATTCTGTCCATACCTGATGTATACAGTCAAATATGCAAACCGCTTCTCACGGGATACCAGTTACACACTGCAGTAATAGTGATAATTATCACTAGAGAGAAATGTATATTTCTGACAGACAGAAGACATTTTTGCTCATTGACTGTTGCCAAAAACAATTACTATATTTATTTTATTTTTTTTAAAATAGTATTCAGGTGCTTTTTAGATGGGCGAAATGCAGGGGCTGTTGTTGTGCCCTTATTACGGTTGCCACACCTGGACCTCCCACAGTCCATCAGAACCAGTGGTATGACGCTCTAATTTATTTTCTGAGGAACAAGAAGGTTCAGGCGTTTGGTACATAATACAGGAGCAATTAGGCCTCATTTTATACCCGTCTCAAAGCGGTTAATATTAATGCATTATATTAGATTTAGGAATTTCTCATTGTTACTTTGGATTACAGTTTTTAGTGTGGGCTGGAAATGACATATGGTACTATATAATTCCCAATGCTCGCATGCAAAAGTTGGTTGGTGCATTTTTGTTACAGATTTAAATTTTTCTGCTAATAATCATTTCTGCAAAGTTGCATGAAGGTGGTTTGTGTATTTATTAGGTTATATTTATCTACATTGTATGTTTTGCACTCTCAGATTTTGAATCTAGTAACCTGGAAGCAGTTTGCCGTCTTCAGTATACATTTTTAACACACGTGGACGATGACCTTATATTACATGGCCTCTGTTCCAGTGGTTGTAAGAGAACAAGCTCTTGATGTATACGCTGGTGGTATGATGTGTAAATTTGTGTAAACCTCTGCTTGGATGTGCATTTTAGGTTCAAACTTTTGTTTTCATGCATTTTTTTTTTATAATTACTGGTTGACACAAAGATACTTGAAGATGGACAGTTGTCTACATTCTGTCAAGGTAGCTGCAATCATTGGGTTATCTACTTTCAGAACATCTATGGGTTTTGGAAGTGAACTCGCTTTTCAAGAACTGTAATCCCTGTGTTTTATAGGTTGCTAGTTTTTGAAAATTTCCAGTTTACAACCAGATTTTTGGGCAAAACTGATAAAATTGCCCTGGCTGCCAGAGCTGCAAAATGTCCAAACACCCTGGGATCAAAAAGGGTTAATAAATGTAAGTATATGCGCTGCAGATACAGATGAGAGGATTTCCCACAATGAAATGTGGAGCCCTGTTTTATGTTACGCACTGGTATACATCCATATCAGTGTTGACCAAAAGCTTGCTGGGCAGCTATTCATAGACTAACTCCATAGCTGTCTCTTTATATGACACACCCCGAGTCCAGGAGTCAACTACTATTAAAGGGGTTGTCCGGGCTTTTACTATTGATGACCTATCCTCAGAATAGGTCATCAATATCAGATTGGCGGGGATCCGACACCTAGCACTCCCGCCGATCATCTGTATGAGGAGACGCAGTACACACCTACCTTCTCTCTTCCTGTCCGCTGCTGCGGTCTATGGTCTTTGCGCAAACGGATACCATTTGTATCCGGATGCGGATCCGTCTGACAAATGCATTGAAATACCAGATCCGTCTCTCCGGTGTCATCTGGAAAAAACGGATCCGGCTGCGTGTTGTGGCCAGGCTATGAGCTGAGCGCTGCGATTGGCCAGCGCTACAGCATAGGAGAAAGAGACGCCGGCAGGTTCCCCTGGGTGGAGCCTAACTATGAACATACCGGAGGCTATAACCGGAGAACGGAGCGGCGCCCGGGGATAAGAGTAAGTGCAGGGGGATCCCTGGGCGCTGCTCTACACGTCTGTATAGTCAGTTTACATACTTTATTCTGGTGAAAGGTCCTCTTTAAAAGCGACTGAACTGAAGACATCCTGATGCATACTGAATGGATTGCTTTCCATTCAGAATGCATTGGGATAAAACTGATACGTTTTTTCTGGTATTGAGCCCCTAGGACAGAACTCAATACCGGAAAACTTTAACGCTAGTGTGAAAGTACCCTAAGCCAGACTTGTGGATCATCAATTAAGTCACAAGAGAGAGAAGTAGTGGAAATATTTTACAAGAAAAACTGTTTATTTTTGGGTGGAATTAGCCTGGATCTGCCAAACATTTAAATTTAATTTACCTGAAATCAACAGTGACCGGGATGCGTGGAGGAAAAGTATTGTGGATATGAGGAAGAGAAGAAGAGCCTTGTTTATTGTCAGAGCAGTGAAGATGAATTTTCCCCATTAACCTTGCTTCTTACTGTTTTCATACTTCCACCCCTCACTGCAGGAGAATCCAGAGGGACATAGTGAAAGGACACCCCATGTAGACCTTTATGTAACATATATGGACATATCAATATTGGATCTTCATTTATACAGTGCAATAGGTCTTCAGACTCTTTCACATTTTTATATCTTGTGCTAAAATAAAATAAAAAGTTTTCCCTGTCGGTTTTTGCTTAATACCCCATAACAAGTGATAACAGAATTTTAGAAATGTTTACTAATTTATTTTAAAAGAAAATCTAAAATTTTGCACAGACTAGAGATGAGTGAATTTCTTGAAATTTGTTTGGGATCCGATTTGCAGAATTTTCTTTAAAAAAAAAAGTTTGATTCAGGTCCAAATTGACTCTACCCAAGCCAAATACTGTATACTCCAATTGGAGAGAGAGGGTGCTGCCTGAGAGACCTCTATTGGGGTACTATTCCTCCGTATAGAGGTAGCTGAGTATACATGAGCAGTATTGTAAGCCAGTCAATGCTTCTCTGGGTTTGTAGGAAAAAATATGAAAATCAGCACATGCTAGCATCCCATAGGCTTAGGAAAGCTAATTTGAATACATTTCCCAGAAACCGAGAGGGGTGTTGTCTGGTTACAATAATCTGCACATGTACCACATATACTAAGTGCTCTCTATAATGAGAAAGAGTACCCCCAGACAACATACACCGATGAGCAAAAGGGTAACAATGTTCTGAACTTTTGTCTTTCAGGTTCCAGATCTCACCATCCACTATAGCTTCGAACATGATACTACCATCCTTTTA
Source organism: Bufo bufo (assembly GCF_905171765.1). Lineage (NCBI taxonomy): Eukaryota > Metazoa > Chordata > Amphibia > Anura > Bufonidae > Bufo > Bufo bufo. The sequence continues at coordinate 11,485,258 of NC_053392.1, read as the reverse complement.
TAGACAATCATCTTGTCTATCTCATACATAAATTGGACTTGCAACTATTTAGTGTATGACTAATTATGCAGATTCTTATCATGTAACTGCATTGTTACTGTTTTATTATTTTGTTAGTCTTTTGTAAATCCACCTTTGGCTTTCAGCACGGCGTGAATCCTTCTGGGCATGCTCTTGATCAGATTGAAGCATGTCTCATACTGGTCAACTCACTTGGGTACTAAATACTGCTTTTTCTTCAACTCTACCCACAAGTGTTCGATTGGGTTGAGGTCTGGGGACTGTCATTGAACCATTTCTTCACTGATCTCAATGTGTGCTTCGGGTCCTTGTCCTGCTGGAACACTATGTTGTCCTTTTCATACCCATAGTACTCGAGTGTACGAAGTAACTTGTCTTGTTTGGATACTCAGATAAATCTCAGCATTGAGACCACTATCGATCTTGGTCAAGCACCCAATGCCTTTGACTGTGAAACAACCCCATATCATCAGGCTTCCGCCTCCGAACTTGACAGTTCCTTCAATTTCTCTATCCGTTGGCCCTCTTTTCCCTTGTTTCTTCCAGACCCATTTGCACCCATCAGAGCCCAGTCTATTGACTTTTGTCTCATTGCTCCAAATCACCTGTTTCCAATCTTCTATTCTCCATTGTTCGTACTTTTTTTGCAAACTCGAGCAGACGCTTCTTATAACCATATTGAAGTCGAGGCTTCTTCACCTTTTCAGGCCACAATTCCAGACTTGTGTATTGCACATCGCTTGCATGGACATCTGTGATCTCACTATTATGAAGCATATGAGCCACCTCCACTGCCGACTTGTTGACTCTGATATTTTGCTTGGACGTCTTGGCTTTGGAATGGGTGGACAGACTTCATTTCGTATTCTTCCAACTGTCCTGACAGTCACATTATGCAGTTTAGCAATTTTCTTGGCCAAAATACCACTATGGATGATGCTATTTCTCCTTTCTTGGGAAATCTTAATGGCTGCTCCTGGATTCAAACCAGTGACCTTCCGCTTGAGAATCAACCTAATAACACACTGAGCTGTTAGGGAATGTGAGAACAGGTTGTAATTTGTAATATACAAGAAGAAAAAGATTGCACCACCAGGAGCAAGACAGTAACTGCAGTTACATGACAAGAATCTGCAGAACTAATCCTATGCTAAATAGTTGCAAGTCCAATGTATGTATGAGATAGCCAAGATGATTGTCTATAAAATGATGGTAGTCTCACGTCCGAAGCTGTAGTGGATGGTGAACTTGAATGTCAAATGTTCAAAAGATTGTTACCCTTTTGCTTACCAGTGTATATTGCCCCTAGTCCCCCCTATCTTTCTCTCTTTCTAAAAATTTTTGGTTTGTTAGAAACTTTTGGGAAATTCTGGAGAAATTCCGAACCAGTAAAATCGATTTGCTCATCTTTAATTCAGGCCCTTTGTTATGACACTTGAAATTTAGCTCTGGGACATACCATTTTTCTTCATCATCTTTAAGATGCTTCTACACCTTGATTGGAGTCATCTGTGGTAAAGTCAATGGATTGGACATAATTTGAAGAGAACCAGCCTTGTCTATATAAGATCTCACAGCTGATAATGCATACCAGAACAGAAATTAATCCATGAGGAGAACTGCCTGTAGAGCTCAGAGATGGGATTTTGTGGAGGCGCAGATCTGGAGAAAGGGGACAAAAACATTTTTGCTGCATTGAAACTTCCTAAGAGAATAGTGGCCTCCATAACCCTTAAATGGAAGATGTTTAGAACAACAAGAACCCTTCCAAGAGCTGGCCGCCCCTCCAAACTAATTGGGGGAGAAGGTCCTTGAAAAGAGAGGTGACCAAGAATCCAATGATCACTCGGGCTGAGCATAAAAGATCCATCACTGCAGCACTCCACCAATCTGAGCATTATAGCAGACTACCCAGAAAGAAATCTCTCATCAGTAAAAGACTCATGAATGCCACCTGGAGTTTGCAAAAAAGCTCCTGAAGGACTCTTGTCTTTGCTTATTTGGTTTCTCAGGAACAACTCACTTGTAGTTTCCAGGGCGGTGATAATACCCCAGGGGCAGTGTCGGACTGGGGTACTTAGGGCCCACCAGTGTAACTGATTCTGGGGGCCCACCTTAGGGCTCCTGCACAAAAACTTTTTTTCTCCATGTCAGTACCATTTACTTCAATGGGGCGCAAAAGAAAAATGTAAATGACTCCATGTGCATTCCGTGTCTGTATGTCCGCATGGCCATTCTGCAAAATGATAGAACATGTCCTATTATTGTCCGTATTACAGACAAGGATAGGACGGTTCTGTTAGAGGCCGTTCTGTTCCGCATAATGTGGAATGCACACACCCAGTATCCATGTTTTGCGGATCCACAATTTGCAGACTGCAAAACATCCAACAATCGTGTTCATGAGCCCTTACAGTGATAACAGAAATATTACAGATGAAGTATGATGGCGGACACTCACAGCAACATGCACGAACATACATGTGGCAGGATTTACACATATATGGATGTCCTGCACTTAAGTCAGTCAGAAACAAGACACATGCAGCGCACACCAATCACTCGTTGGACACATATGGCACACAAGACACTTATACGTGGCTCACATGCCACTGATGCATATGTCACATGCTGCACATACACCACTGATACATAGATCATATATAGCACACACCAATCACACATAGGAAACACGCAATGCACGCACCAGACATTTATGCCTAATCCTATTAAGTGTAGCACCGTTAAAGGGTTTGTCTCACTTCAGGAAATGGCATTTATACACTTCGGGATAGGCGCAGCATATAAAGTGATGGAAAAATGAATCCAGCCAGTGAAGGAGGCAATACGGACAATCGCAATACGCATATGCAATGGCTTCCCAGATCATCACACCAGCAGCTGAGGTAGTGTGTCACTCCACAGCAAAGGCAGGATTGAAGCGCTCACCACCAGGCCTCCATACTTGAAGTCGACCATCAGAACCTGGATTCATTGCTAAAGATGATACGGTTCCAGTCCGTAGCAGTCCAGGTTTCTAGTTCACGACACCACTGCAAACAAAGGTGACAGTGGCTGGCTGTGAATAGCAGGATAAGTAATGGGCACAGTGACACCAAATTTCCTTCTGCTAAGCAACTGGAAATGGTGAGGGCAGAAACAGGAGTGTAATGAAGGGACCACCTGTGTCTGGATGGTGGACAACAAACCTGTGGTAGCTGCTTGTTCTTGTTGGCGGATCATGCCATTCTTTCTACTGGTGATCTGTCTGGCCAGTTCACCGTGTGTGCATGCCATGACGTAACTACTGCTCCCAACATCTCCTAACAGCTAGGTCAGAATGTTCTAGATGGCAGCAACCCATCGAAATGACCATTCTTCCTCTCTCAGTCCAATGATGCACCCCCTCTCAAAATCTGTCAACTGGGCAAAATGTCTTCGAATGTGTCGTAGAGACTTGTCTAGCAATGAGCAATATCTCACAAGAGGTACACTGCCCAAAAGTTAAAGGGTTTCTGTCACCACACTTTTCAGTATTAAAACAGGCTAACATTATACATGTGGAAATGTCACCTGAATTTAACTCTGCTATTCTTTTTTTCATTGTGACCCCATTTTTGTGCAATTATAACTTTTATTATATGCTAATTAGCCTCTAGGAGCAGGCGGGGGCATTGCACCTGCTCCTAGAGGCTCCGTTCTCCCACCTCTTTCCACTCCCTTTTACTCTTGAGTGACAATGCCAGGCCAGCATTGGTCTCCTCCTGCCGGCCCTGTCTGCCGGGGAAATCTCGCGCCTGCGCCGACCCGTTCAGTATTTGGCGCAGGCGCAGTGAGGGAAGGACGCTCGCCGGCTTCCTCACTACAACATTTTTGGTGCATTTTCCCACTCATTTGGCCCCTCATACGTCAGGAGGGCACCAGGTGACTGGGGTGGTTCATGCTTCTCAGCTGGTGGCGGGATCACGAGCAGTGCCTCATTCTCATTGGTGGTTGTACACCTCTACTGATGTCTATTAATTCTACTGTCCAAGAAGAAGACGACACACATTCTGTGTGACACACATGAAGGACACGTCTCCATTTTCTGTAAGCATTCCTCCTTTGTTTCATTATTTTTATTGCTCGGCCAAATTTTATATCCTATTTTTTGTGTGCATTAAACCAATTTTTTATTCTATTTTACACTAAAGACTCATCCCATTTTTATTGTGCTTCACTCTTGCGCATTTCTTACATCTCAAATTAATAAGTGTAGGAGTGTTATCTAACAACATTGGGTGGTCATACTAGATGCCCAAAGATGCATGAGGTCCCCTCCTAATGGATACCCTAGAGGGAGGCCTCTGATGTCATAACAATTCGGGGGAGATGAACGGCTCTCAAATATTATTACTCATTATTAATATGGGACAGGATTGAATGGGGCTGATCTGAAAGAGGAGGTAGAACACCACAATATTATCCCCCAGCAGAAGTGCCAAGGTGCAGACGCATATTGTGGTCTGTATGGCTACTTATCGTGCTGGATGGTTGTTGCGTCTCGATATGACTTTAGACTCAGCACTTCATAGATCGGGGTCCTAGGTATCCTGGGTATGAGCCGTCCTACAATCCAGGTCCGCTCATACGGTGAGGAGTTAGGGCGAGGATTAGGGGCGCTTTAGGAGGTGATCTGCTCCCTTATCCCGGCATCCTGGCCTAGCTGCTTCCCTGAATACCCATTATCGTATGGTGGGGAGTTTTCCCCACTCCCCACCGTAACAGTATTGTACTGGTGCTCACAGTTAGTAAATACACTGTCAAGCCCCATTATTCTGACCACTTCCTACTTTTGACGTCAGCAGGGAGAAGCTTGTGAAGTAAGTCACCTGTTGTGAACTGGCTTAGTGGGTTTAGCGAACCCTACTGCATGATGGACGTTCACTGCACCTCTGCTAATGAAGTTGCATGAATATTGCATTGAAATACTGGATCCGTCTCTCCGATGTCATCTGGAAAAACGGATCCGGTATTTATCTTTTTTTTGCATTTTTAAAGGTCTGTGCATAGACCGGAAAACCAGATCCGTTTTGCCGGAATACTTAATGCTGGATCTGGCACTAATACATTTCAATGGAATTAATGCCGGATACGGCATTCCGGCAAGTGCTCAGGATTTTTGGCCGAAGAGAAAACTGCAGCATGCTGCGGTATTTTCTTTGGCCAAAAAATGTAAGAGGGACTGAACTGATGCATACTGAACGGAATACTCTCCATTCAGAATGCATTATGATAAAACTGAGTTTTTTTCCGGTATTGAGCTACTGTGATGGAACTCAACACTGGAAAAGAAAAATGCTAGTGTGAAAGTACCCTAAGAGTGGAGGTGGCAGCAGCAGCATCAGGAGGAGGCCACAGAGTGGCACAATGACAGTGTGGAGGTGGCATCAGCATCATCAGGAGGCCACAGAGTGGCACAATGACAGTGTGGAGGTAGCAGAAGCATCAGGAGACCACAGAGTGACCCGGTGACAGAGTGGGGAGGTGGGTGGCAATACCAGTACCAGCTCAAAATGGTGGGTGAAAGAAGGAGCACTTGGCATCAGATGTGTGGCATCAGGCGGGTGGCAGCATTAGAAAAGTAGCTGAGGCAGGTAGCCAGAAGAAACCGGTCTCTTTTGTCAAAGTGTTGGTATGGCACCATGGATGATCTAGTCTGATGTATCAGCAATTGGTGGGTGGAAATCCTGGCTGATCCACGCCTGATTCATCTTGACAAAGGTCAGTCTCTTCACATATTGGGTGAACAGGCAAGTTCTTCTTGGGGTAACTATGACCCCTGCCGCACTAAACACCCGCTCTGATGCTGCACTACTGGGCGGGAAGGACAATTTTTCCAGGGCAAACTTTGCCAGTCGTGGCAACAAATCCAGTTTGGCTGCCCAGTACTCCAGCGGATCTTCAATGTGGGGTGGCAGGGTGCTGTCCAAGTATGCCACAACCTGCTAGTTAAGGTCCTGCTCCAGGTCTAGCTGCTGCTGGTGAGTAGTTTCTACACTAGGCGGGTGAAGAAAGCTGCTCATCAGCAACTCTAGACTTAAGTTGCTGCTGATGGAGCTGTACCTGCTCCTACCCCCCTCACCCTGCCATGGCAGAGGAACGTGAGCACAGAGGGCCCCTCCAGTCAGACCTGCGAGAGGATGGACGATGGTTCAGATAGGCAACGGCCAACTGACTACATAGGATGTCTCTATAGTAGTTCAGTTTGTCCTCACTCTCAGCGGGTGTAAAAAAATAAATAAAAAAAGGCCCCTATTTTGGACTGATAACGAGGGTCCAACAAGGTGGAGAGCCAGAAGTCATCCCTCTACCGAATGGTGACAATACGGCTGTCAATAGGCAAGCAAGTGAGCATGCATCGGGCCATTTGTGCACGTGACTTGGAGGGACTCCCTGCCTCCATCTCCACTGCATACTGCCACGGTGTGTCTGGGTCCTCTGCCTCGTCTTCATCATCACCCTGTAGCCCCTCTGGCTGCTCCTGCTCCTTCTCTCCTGTCACCTGTGTAGAAAAACCACCCATTTCGCTACACATTGCTTGTGCTCCAATGTCCTCCTCCAGTTCAGCCCCCACAGGGCTCATGTGGACATGAGATCTAGGCGCCATGTCTCCAGTCCCCTGACCAGCCAGATTTACCAGCATCTGTTCCAGGACATGAAGCAGTGGAATGACGTTGTTCATCCAGTAGTCCTGGCGACTGACAAATAACGTGGCCTCTTCAAAGGGCCTGAGCAAATGGTAGGTGTCACGCATGAGCTGCCACTGGCTGACATCGAAGTTACACAGGGAAGTACTGTCCGTTTGGATCATCAAGAAATAGTTTATGGCCTTTCTCTGTTCGTATAATCGGTCCAACATATGGAGGATGAAATACCAGCGGGTGGAAATGTCACATAGCCTATGTTGAGGGATGCCATTCTGCTGCTGCAGCTCAAGGAAGGTGTGCTTTGCAGTGTACGAGTTGCTGAAGTGCATGCAAAGTTTCCTGCCCATTTTTAGGATGTCTTGTAGATGGGTGGAAGACTTCTGGAACTGCTTGACAACCAGATTGAACACATGTGCCATGCAGGGTGCATGGCTCAGCCCTCCTTGACGCAGCGGCGACACCATGTTCTTCCCGTTGTCGGTCACCATGGTTCCGATTTTGAGTTGTCGCGGAGAAAGCCAGGATTCGATTTCTTGATGAAGGACACGGCGCAGTTCCTCCCCTGTGTGACTCAGGCAAACGAGGTGCAGAACAGCGTGACACTACCATGCCCTGCACATGTGGTATGCTGGAGGGGCACTGTGAATTGTCCCTGCAGTGGAGGCAGAGGACTCAGTGGAGGATGAGGAGGCAGAGGCAGACATTGTCGCAGGACCAACGGCGTGAGAACGTGGAGGCAGAAGCGGCGTCACCTGGCCAAGTTGCTGGTTTGGCTGTGCAGGAACCACATTCACCCAGTGGGCCGTAAAGGACATGTATTGTCCCTGACTGTAGTTACAGCTCCACACGGCGCTGACATGCACTTTGGCAGACACCGACAGGCTAAAGGACTGGCCCTCCTTCTATTCTACATACGTGTGCAGGGCTAGTACTGCCTTTTTGGCACAGAAATTATGGCTTAGGACTGTCCACCTCGGCTTGACACAAGCCATCAGTTTTCTGAAAGGTGCAGAGTCCAACACTTGGAAAGGGAGGGACTGCAGCACCAGCAACTTGACCAGGAACACATTCAGCTTCTGCGCTGCGGATGAGTGCACGCATACTGTTGTTTCTTGGCAATCGCTTCGGTGATCGATTACTGACGAAATGACTGACGAGGAGTAGGAGGATTAGCAGGAGCATCAGGAGCAGCAGATGATGGGAAGTACATACAGCTCCCTTCGGCTGAGGTGGTGGAGTCTTGACTGCCTGTAATCGGCTGCGTGCCACTGGGTGATGCAGCGGTTGCTGCAGCAGGCTGGACCACCACATCGGAGCCACGGTTCTCCCAGGCCACTTCATGGTGACACTGCATATGTTGACGCAGAGCCGTTCTTGGCACCCTGGCCATGCTTCACCTTCTGCCCACAGATTCTACAAATGGCCATGTTGAATCCCTCCGGCTGCTTAACAAAAATCTTCGTCGAGTAGGTGATTTTACCCCCAACACTCCGCACTGACTGACTGCTACCACCGCTTCTCCTGTGAACCCCTGCACCACTACTTTCTGGGCACATTTGGCTTCCGACCTCCCACTGCTGCCACCCTGCTGACTCCCGGCCACCCTAGCTACTTGCTAGCTCCGCCGCTGCCTCACGGGCAAGCTGCCACCCTCTTCTCCCGATGATGATGAAGCCCCTAATTTACCTGGCTCCCAAGTGCGATCAGCTACATCATCGAGTACTGTCTGCACGTCACTGATGTCCTCCTCAACGGTATCTGTGTCAGGAGCCTGACCGCTCACAACACCAGCTCCCATGCCACTCTCCTCATCACTACTTGCCCGCCTACCGGAGGAAGCGGCGGATGTCTCCTCCACATCTTGGCTTGCCAGTAGCTGCTGACTGTCCTCTAGTAGCTCATCCTCACTGTGTAGTGGAGCTGAGCCCACAGCATATAATACTTCTATGGCTGAGGGAAAGAAAAGGACAGAGGCAGGTTGAGGACAGGTGAGGGCACAGGCACTGCTCCCGGGCCATGCCAACTAAGGGTTGTGTCTGACAAATCCACCGACTCTTGGCTGGGGGTGTCTGATGTCACTTGAGATGAAATGGATGACTGAGTCAACCATTCAAGAACCGCTGGGTTGCTGGTCAAGACACGACTGCTAGATGACACCGGGAGCTCAGGCCTCTTGCTGCGACTCCTACTGCCACGGCCCCTTACTCTGCTGCGACCTGTGCCTGTGCCAGAAACCTTTAGGCCTCTGCCACTTCCCTGTGCAGGGCCTGGCACTTCTGTCTGATATATTGTTAGATCAAATAAATAAATAAAAAGGAAATAAAACACCCCTAAAAAAGTCTCTAATTTTCTCACTTCACCTCACAACCGCTAAAAGCCCTTTTTTCCCCCACTAATACACACCAAAAAGGGCTTTAGAACATATAACTGCACCTTTGAACGGCAAATAGGCCCTTATTTTTCAACTTCTGCACCCCACAAAAGGCTTTAGAACATATATTTGCCGTTCAGCGGTGCAGTTATATATTTTTTTGCCACTAATACACGCTAAAAAGAGCTGTAATTTTCTCACTTCACCACACAACGGCTAATAAGCCCTTTTTTCCCCCACTAATACAAGCCAAAAAATGCTTTAGAACATATATAACTGCACCGCAGAAGGGCAAATAAGATGTAGAAATATTTCCTTGTAATAAACCCTGTTAATGCCTGTATCACACAGTAGAGATGGCCTTGCAGTTCGCCCGGAGGTCGTTTCGTGGCAAACTTTCCTCGTTCACGGTTTGCAGAACGGGCGAACATATGGCGATGTTCGCCGGCGCCATATTCTTTTACATTGTGAAGAACTTTGACCCATGACACAACCATCAGGTGGTACAGAACAGCCAATTGAGATGTTTCAGCACATGGACATACCCCCTACTTTATAATTAAACCCGATCTGGATGCCATTTTACATTCAGTCTTTTGCCAGTGTCGGGAGAGGTTGCTGTATGGAGCAGGGACAGGCTGTTAGGGACACCTGTTGTAAAATTGATATCCAATGACCGTGTAATCTACCTCCAGCAATAAACTTAGTTGTTCTTTTCTGTACGCTGAATGAATAATTGTTGGGGCCTCGGAGGAATTGAACACCAGTGACGACCACGTGTTATCGAATTTCAACTATTATCATTAAGGGTTTTTTCAAGAGGGGGGATTTAGTTAGCCATGTTTTTAATGTCCCCTGATTAAGACACATTTTTTGTTGGAATTTTTGTCATTGATCCCCCTCTAGTATGTCACTGTCCATGTTGTGGGATGATTTGTGCACTTCTACTAAGTTTTTGGTGGCTTCAAATATGAGCTTAAGGTTTTTCAGGTTCGCCTGCAATTAAAGTGAATGGGGCCAACCGCGAACTTGTGGTTCGCGAACATTTGATCGTGTTCGCGAACCGTCCCGGTCGATGTTCGTCAATCACTATCACACAGTACTTTCACCCCAATAACAAGAACGGTTTGCTGGAATTACAGAGCTGTATAATGGCAATTTTGATCCCCAGTCAGTGCAGCAAGGTGTAATAGGATTATTCCTATTACCAGGCTGTAACCTCCCCGACTGAACCCTGTTCTACATAAATGCTATGGAATGATGCCTAACTATCCTTTCCCTACACCTTGAATAATCTTTCCCTGAACTTGTAAATAATTGTTTCAACACAATGAAGTCTTTCCTATCACTGTCCCTAGCGCCTGCTGACGTCTCTCCCTGCACTAAGTACACTGGAAAATGGCAAAATCCAAGATGGCTGAGGCTATTTATAGGGCTGTGACATCACAGGGCTGCCTGCTGATTGGCTGCATGCATGGCATTGTGGGTGATCCCTCGTTCCCAGAGTTCCTTACTCCATGTCCTCACACGTGCAGGACATAAAATTGGATTCGTTACCACGAAGCGTGAGGAAATTCGGATTTGCTGCGAATCGAATTTTTCATGAAATTCGGATCGAATTCCACTTCGTCAACTTCAATTCGCTCATCTCTAATCATTTGATTACACCTGTGTTTATTTGATTTCTCACGCGATATATACTATACTGAGGGCCTGGACGTCCTTCTCATGTTTGGACTTGCGGGTATGATATCCATCTAATACACCGTCATGTGCAGTTACCTGTCTGCACTCCATTCACACTGAGCTGCAGTACGGATCCTCCATTAATAAATATCAGAAAACCAAACCTCCAGGAGCAGAGAATGTGTGTCCTGACCTTCGTATTCACACATACCTGGAGCCACCATATTACCCCAAAATACTCCTACACGATCTCCATCCACAGCAGCCATCCTCCTCCTACCTCTGCTAAGTTCCTCCTCCTCCTCCACAACTTTGCTGTCTGGACACAGTACTATTACTGGACTCCTCCTTTTCCTCCCTCATACAACCCATCTTACTACTACCCCCAACATTCTCGGCTGGTTTCTGACTGAATACACAGGACGGCAACTATTTTGATTCCCACAATCATTACCCCCAAACAGAACAGTCTCTGCAGAGCATTACATCCCAATATATCCAGTCCATGCAGAGCATTACATCCCACTAAATCCAGTCCCTGCAGCCGCTGCCTAGAAACATCTAACTCCAGAACTGCCCCTCCTTCACTGGTCACATGGGGTGATGTCATCACAGGTTTTTCTCTATCACATCACTCTACTGTTAAGCCCCTCCCCATGCACTGATCACATGATGATGACATCATCCCAGGTCCTTCAGCTCTTGCAGTGCAGCAGATACAGAGCAGGTCCTGGTCGGTAGTCACTGCTGTGGTGTCTGGAGCCTCTTCTTCTCTCTGGTATCAGCCATTTCTCCAGAATCCCCCTTTATCCCCGGTGCTGGGGGCTCTGAGAAGCGGGGTCTCTCCAGGAGCAGTAAGTGCGGTTCTGGATCTCACTAATGCTCTTGTCCCTGGAGGATTTCCAGCCTCTCCTCTCCTCATAAAGGCGCCTGCAGTACTAGAAGCCTCCAGCTCCTCCAGTTCTCTCCTCTTCTCCTGAATGACCACCAAGGATGGACAGGAAGGAGATCAGCAGAAGACTATTAGACTTCACCTTGGAGATCATCTCCCTGCTGAGCGGAGAGGTAAACCTTTCTAGATTTCTCTCCTCTTTATTGTATTCTGTAACAAGTCAGACATCGGGAAGGATAATCCATCATAGGAAGTGATAGGAAGAGTCCAGGGTCCTGGAGAACGGCCTCCAGACCTTCCAAGTGATGGAGAACCTGAAGATCAGCCACCAGTATGGTCAGTGATGTATCATGGAGACCAATAGTCATGTTGTAGGAGCCATGAGAAGGTAAGTAGGCATGTTGTACCCAGGAGGAGAGGAAGCAGAGGAGGAGATGGCCGGAGTGTGGCCTAGAGGGAGTATTTCTACCACTAGTCTGACATCTAGATGATACTGGACTATAACAAGGAGGCATCCACTACGTCTAGAGGAAAGAAGGTTTCTCCACCAACATAGAAGAGGAGTCTTTACTGTAAGAGCAGTGAGATTATGGAGCTCTCTGCCAGAGGAAGGAGTCATGGGGGATTCTCTAGAAGAGTCCAGAAGGAGCCTGGAGGGCAAGAATATTCCAGCTTCTTGTGACTAAATTACTGGAGATGGGGCCATGATCCAGGGAGGGATTCTGAGTGTAGATCTGGAGTCAGGAAGGAATTTCTTTCCCTAAGTGTCTCTCTCCATCCACAGGATTATACCATAGTGAAGAAGACATCGGGGGAGACTCCCATCATCCATGAGTCAGGAAGGTGGAGCAGGACCCCCATCACAGAGCCTACCCCCCTGATACATGAGCAGAAGATCCTAGAGCTCACCCACAAGATGATGGAGCTGCTGACTGGAGAGGTGACACTGCTGGGAATGCTGGGAAATTCTCCAGTAACAGCACTGGAGGGGTCTGGGTGATGACGGTGTCATTGTGTTGTCAGGTTCCTGTAAGGTGTCAAGAAGTGGCGGTCTATTTCTCCATGCAGGAGTGGGAGTACATAGAAGAACACAAGGATCTGTACGAGGACGCCATGATGGAGGCTCCCCGGCCTCTGACATCACCAGGTAAGAGGAGATGAGGTGAGAAGAGGCCATGTTAGAGCCTCAGTCGGGTCATGTGCAGTGTGTAATGACATGTAATATAGGAGCTCCACTTTATTCTCCCTATATTTCCCTTTCAAACTTCTCTGTAGGTTTCGTTTATCCGACTGGTGCCAAAATTATGTCCTGTTAGAATAAGTGTAGTAATGGGAAATTTCCCATTCACTTTACCCAAGATATAATTATTAATGGTTTCATATGTATAAAAATTAATCTTCAGTTTTCTATTGGTAGCGGTGAAGGAGTCTGTCTCAGATTTTATGCCCTGATCACATTGTGAACTCATCTCAGAGACCCGGGCGAAGTGCTGGACACTTATGTGAATTTTCCAGTTGCTTTCTTATAGTTAGTGTTGAGCAGCCTCATCTTTGGGGTTCGCTTTACATGGTGCAGGAGCATGAGTCCTGGTATTCCTGAGTTCCAGGTCGTTCTAGGGATGGTGGACAGTTCTCTTCCTTTGTGTCTGAAAGTCCAGTCTGTGATGTTCTGCCTTCACTTCTGAGATGAAAGAGAAGTGGTCCCTGGCTCGGTTCCCCGCTCTTTTACAGCTGAAGAAGCCACAATTAGTCATGTCAAAATTGGAGAGAACCGTCCTGAAAGGGTCACTCCTCATTTATGTCTCTGGTATATACAGCTGGTGCTGGATTCGGGTCCCCTTACCTCACGTTAAGCTCTTAATCTTGTCGCTGATTTTGGCATTAAAAGTAGTACAATTATTTTCCCCTCCAATCATGTACTCCTCAGAATAGACCATCAGTATTTACCTCCTTCATGTATCTGATGACTGAATTGTTCTTCATTTTTTCTGTGAGAATCTGAAAACAGAGCAGGGAAAACAGTGAGACCAGTGAGCGTTCTCCGATGTCTGGCTTCCATTGGCTGTACTGCATAGTATAGTTTTAATTGGGTTTCTAGGAAATATTTAAAAGCCTCCTAGTGTTCTATAGCCCGATTATATTAAAGAGGTTGTCCAGTTTTCTGACATTTAATTGCCTATCCTTAGGATAGGTAATCAATATCAGTTTGGCAGGGGTCCGACTCCTGGCGTCCCCGGTGATCAACTGTTTGAAGAGAGCGCAGTGCTCATCAGTGATACTGTAAGTCCCAGCGTTATATCAAGTATCAAGAGTAACTGCTGTAGGAGTCTGGGACACAACTAAAACCATGAGATCCACCAGATCAATCATATTCTAGGCTGGGACTACTGCTTGAAGGATTTTAGTTCCGAAAACAAAATCCTGCTTAGAGTTCATGTCCATTTTTTTTAAGTTTTAGGCTTTACGAGTAGCCAACTTAAAAGGGTTGTCTGATTATACATTCAGGATGGCGCATCGATATCCCATGGGGTCCAACTACCGGCAACCCCACTGATCAGCTGTGTAAAGATTTTGCAATGCTCATGCAAGCAGAGTGTTCTCTTCAGTGTCTACCTGCAAGTAGGCTTGAGTGAATCGGGTTCGTATTGCTCTATCCAAAGGCAATTCGTTTGAAAACTTAGTTTATGATATCAGGAAAAATCACGGAAAATAACGCACTAACACAATAGATGCAAGCATTATATATTGTAGGGATCTGCCCCAATGGTAGCCTTCAGATAAGAACACAGCAGCAACCTTTTAGCGGTGAAAGCAAACCAACGGTTGTCTTGACAAAACAATAAAGCAGTAATCGGCAGTGACCAGCTTGCTCCAGCCGGCGTTAAAGAAACAATAAAGTCCTGTATCTATAGAATCACACAGGTATGGTTTTGCACAGTCCCGTAACCCCACGGGGTGTATGTGGACCTCACTTTGTCCTCAGTCTTTCAGGCACAGCACCTCCAGCTCAGACTCTGATCCCACACAGCCCTCGACAGAGCTCCACTGTCAGAGAGGTAATCACCCCCACCTGACACTGCTGGCTGTTTTTTATACGCCAGTCAAAACCTTGCCTGGAACGTGGGGAATAGTCACCCACCCAGCACTATGACTACTCCCAGTAAGAGCTGTCCCAGATCAGCTATTCACAGCTATAATAAATAACAAAGTGTCAACCAGCTACTGCCGCTGACACCTGAAATACTGGCCCCTACTTCACCGAGGGCAGGAACCTCGGTGACACATATCGACCATCAACGATGGTTCTTGTGCCTTCCTGCAATACAGACTAAGTCCTCATTCTGATATGATAAAATCTGAAGCTCTCAGCCAATATATTTTGATGAAAACACATCTGTGCCCAACTACCTGCGCCAAGGTGGTCTCAGTCAGGCAGGTCCTACTCTAAACCCACCCATTACATTCAGAAGAGCAGACCCTGCACATATAGTGTGCTACTCCTAGTAACCTCTATGTGCACCCAGCAACCGATGAGAGGAGGAGCACAGACAGCTATATGTACCATCTAATCATGGTCACCTGTGGGAGCCCGCAGAGCTATATGTACCACCTAATCATGGGAGCCCGCAGAGCTATATGTACCACCTAATCATGGGAGCCCACAGAGCTATATGTACCACCTAATCATGGGAGCCCGCACAGCTATATGTACCACCTAATCATGGGAGCCCGCACAGCTATATGTACCACCTAATCATGGGAGCCCGCACAGCTATATGTACCACCTAATCATGGGAGCCCGCACAGCTATATGTACCACCTAATCATGGGGGCCGCACAGCTATATGTACCACCTAATCATGGGAGCCCACAGAGCTATATGTACCACCTAATCATGGGAGCCCGCACAGCTATATGTACCACCTAATCATGGGAGCACGCACAGCTATATGTACCACCTAATCATGGGAGCTCGCACAGCTATATGTACCACCTAATCATGGGAGCCCGCACAGCTATATGTACCACCTAATCATGGGGGCCGGCACAGCTATATGTACCACCTAATCATGGGAGCCGCACAGCTATATGTACCACCTAATCATGGGAGCCCGCACAGCTATATGTACCACCTAATCATGGGAGCCTGCACAGCTATATGTACCACCTAATCATGGGAGCCCACACAGCTATATGTACCATCTAATCATGGGAGCCCGCACAGCTATATGTACCATCTAATCATGGGAGCCCGCACAGCTATATGTACCACCTAATCATGGGAGCCCGCACAGCTATATGTACCACCTAATCATGGGAGCCCACACAGCTATATGTACCACCTAATCATGGGGGCCCGCACAGCTATATGTACCACCTAATCATGGGGGCCCGCACAGCTATATGTACCACCTAATCATGGGGGCCCGCACAGCTATATGTACCACCTAATCATGGGGGCCCGCACAGCTATATGTACCACCTAATCATGGGAGCCCACACAGCTATATGTACCACCTAATCATGGGGGCCCGCACAGCTATATGTACCACCTAATCATGGGAGCCCGCACAGCTATATGTACCACCTAATCATGGGGGCCCGCACAGCTATATGTACCACCTAATCATGGGAGCCCGCACAGCTATATGTACCACCTAATCATGGGAGCCCGCACAGCTATATGTACCACCTAATCATGGGAGCCCGCACAGCTATATGTACCACCTAATCATGGGAGCCCACACAGCTATATGTACCACCTAATCATGGGAGCCCGCACAGCTATATGTACCACCTAATCATGGGAGCCCGCACAGCTATATGTACCACCTAATCATGGGGGCCCGCACAGCTATATGTACCACCTAATCATGGGAGCCCACACAGCTATATGTACCACCTAATCATGGGAGCCCGCACAGCTATATGTACCACCTAATCATGGGAGCCCGCACAGCTATATGTACCACCTAATCATGGGAGCCCGCACAGCTATATGTACCACCTAATCATGGGGGCCCGCACAGCTATATGTACCACCTAATCATTGGAGCCTGCACAGCTATATGTACCACCTAATCATGGGGGCCGCACAGCTATATGTACCACCTAATCATGGGGGCCCGCACAGCTATATGTACCACCTAATCATGAGAGCCCGCACAGCTATATGTACCACCTAATCATGAGAGCCCGCACAGCTATATGTACCACCTAATCATGGGGGCCCACACAGCTATATGTACCACCTAAGCAAAGTTGCATGTGGGATATATTTTTGTTTACAATATCTACTAAAATGTATGGGCTCCGCCGAGGCCTGGCAAATATTGCTGCAAATATCACGAGGCTTGACGTTACTCTTCGCACATATAAATTATTTAAGTTACTGTTCCAGAATCTCATTAACATAGCTGAGTTCAGCTTCGGATTTTGGAACAGTAATTTTTGTGCATAAACAAAGTGTAACGTCATAGACATTATCATTATTATTATTTGCAGCAAGAATTGAGAGGCATCTGCGTAGCCCATACATTTTAGCTCACTATGGAGGAGATTTTGTAAATGAAATTCTATCCGAACCCAATTCGCTCAAGCCTACTTGCAATCTGTTGACACTGTAGCGGCAGTGCAGTGTAATTACAACTACCTACCCCATATAAGTGAGATGGTGCAGTTGTAATTACACTGCACTGCCGCTACAGTGTCGACAAACACTGAACCCGACAACTAGAATAGACTGTGGCCTGGATACATAAAGGCTCCACAATCAGCAACTTGGGCTGTTGCATAGCAACTATCTAAAATAAGTAACTGGGTCAACATGAAAAACAGGGAAATCCCTGCTGCTCGTAACAATGGTTAGGTGTCATTGTGGTGGGTAAAGCGAAAAAACTAAATCAGTCTTAACAAAAACCTTTAAGTATATTTAAGGCATAAATAGAGATAATAAGGGAAGCAATTTTAATTTTTAAAAAAACTAAACACAAGGACAAGGGGCACAATCTAAAATTAGAGAGAATTCTAGATTTTTTTTCTCTCCCACATTTAACCCACAATAAAAGTTTATAGCCTTAGCTTTGAGAATAGAGGTGTTCTATCCTTAGAAAGCTAATAAATATTACTGGGGTCTTTATAATCATATATTGTGCCAGTCGCTGCAATTTAGGACAAGTCCCAGACTAGGGGACTACATTCGCTTGTCTGTGGAATTCAAATTAGTTAATACAGTTCTGATCAAAAGTTTAGGACTAGTTTAAGTCTAGCACTTGAAAAATGGCAAAAAATCCTATTTAGCATGGCTGGATCTTAACAAGGTTCCAAGTAGAGCTTCAACATGCAACAAGAAGAAATGGGAGGGAGACAAAACATTTTTTGAGCCTTCAATTTAATAAAAACAACGAATAAACTGAAACAGGCTGTTTTTTAGCTGATCAAAAGTTTAGGACCACACCTCCAAAAAAAAACTAAACCCCCCCAAAACAGAAATCCAACTTCCAAACATGAACTCAGTAATGAGTAGCTCCGCCATTATTGTTTATCTCTTCCAAAATTCGTTTCGGCATGCTTGATGCAAACGTTTCTGGGAACATTTCTCCAAGTGGTGAAGACGGCCGCACGAAGGCCACCTACTGTCTGGAACTGTTGTCCATTTTTGTAAACTTCCCTTGCCATCCATCCCTAAAGGTTCTCATTTGGATTTAGATCAGGGGAACATGCAGGATGGGCCAAAAGAGTGATGTTATTCTCCTGGAAGAAGTCCCTTGTCCTGCGGCCATTGTGTACAGTAGCATGGTCCTGTTGAAAAACCCAGTCGTTACCACACAGACGAGGGCCCTCAGTCATGAGGAATGCTCTCTGCAACATCTGGACATAGCCAGCGGCCGTTTGACATCCCTGCACTTCCTGAAGCTCCATTGTTCCACTGAAGGAAAGAGCCCCCCAGACCATTATGGCGCCCCCTCCACTGTGGCGTGTAGAAAACATCTTAGGTGGGATCTGCTTGTCATACCAGTAACGTTGGGAACCATCAGGGCCATCAAGGTTAAATATTTTTCTCATCAGAGAATAAAACTTTCTTCCACCTTTGAATGTCCCATGTTTGGTGCTCTCTTGCAAAGTCCAAACGAGCAGTTCTGTGGAGTTCAAGAAGACGAGGTCTTTGAAGACGTTTTTTGTTTTTGAAGCCCTTCAGTCTCCGATGCCGTCTGATGGTTATGGGGCTGCAGTCAGCACCAGTAAGGGCCTTAATTTGGGTCGAGGATCGTCCAGTGTCTTGACGGACAGCCAATTGGATCGTCCGGCTCAGTGCTGGTGATATTTTTTGGGGTCTTCCACTTGACTTTTTTGTTCCATAACCCTCACGATCATTTAAGAAATTCCAAATGACTGTCTTACTGCGTCCCACCTCAGCAGCGATGGCGCGCTGTGAGAGACCCTGCTTATGCAGTTCAACAACCCAACCACGTTCAAAAAGGGAGAGTTTTTTTGCCTTTGCCATCACAACGTGTGACTACCTGACCGAAAATGACAATGAATCCACATCTTTGCGCAGATTTGGCCTTTTAAAGGCATGTGGTCCTAAACTTTGGATCAGCTGAAAAACAGCCTGTTTCCGTTTAATCGTTATTTTCTATTAATTGAATGCTCAAAAAATGTTTTGTCTCACTCGCATTTCTTCTTGTTGCATGGTGAAGCTCTACTTGGAACCTCGTTAAGATCCAGCCATGTAAAATATGATTTTTTTGCCATTTTTCAAGTGGTCTTAAACTCTTGATCAGGACTGTATGTTTTCCCCAGCTGGGGATGTGGTCGACCTAAAGAATCAAACAGACCGGCAGCTGGTTAAACGATTCTCTGCCGGGCGGCGTCCAACGAGCCAATTTTATTAGATGTACATTGTGGATCTAGCCGCCCCCCTTTAGTCATTAATTTGAATATGTCCAATCACAATCATTTATCAAAGCAACCAATCAGAAACATGATGGTATGAAAAATCACACGTAGACACACAGGCATTACTCATATATGTCATGAACATGAGTCGTCTATCTGTAAAAATCCCCCTGTCTGTATATATCACATTCTGCCAAGCAGTTCCCAGTTCCCTATTTGTGGTGTCCGTCCAGCTTCCTTTAACGAATCAAGTGATGGTGACTCCTATTTCCCAATCATAGATTTTATACATAAAACCCAGAAAATTGAGATTTTGACAATTTAAGTATAATTAGCACTAGGGATGTCCCGATACCATTTTTTTAAGACTGAGTACGAGTACCGATACTTTTATTTAAGTACTCACCGATACCAATTACCGATACTAATTTTAACAATAAAATACACACACGTGTATTTTCTGACCACTGACCAACCAAAAGGCCCAAAAACAGAACTATAACATTCCAAAGAGACATTATACTGTATGGGGGCAGCCACAAAGAGACGTTATACTGTATGGGGGCGGCCACAAGGAGACGTTATATACTGTATGGGGGCGGCCACAAGGAGACGTTATACTGTATGGGGGCAGCCACAAGGAGACGTTATACTGTATGGGGGCACCCACAAGGAGACGTTATATACTGTATGGGGGCAGCCACAAGGAGACGTTATACTGTATGGGGGCAGCCACAAGGAGACGTTATACTGTATGGGGGCAGCCACAAGGAGACGTTATACTGTATGGGGGCAGCCACAAGGAGACGTTATACTGTATGGGGGCAGCCACAAGGAGACGTTATACTGTATGGGGGCAGCCACAAGGAGACGTTATACTGTATGGGGGCAGCCACAAGGAGACGTTATACTGTATGGGGGCAGCCACAAGGAGACGTTATACTGTATGGGGGCAGCCACAAGGAGACGTTATACTGTATGGGGGCAGCCACAAGGAGACATTATACTGTATGGGGCAGCCACAAGGAGACGTTATATTGTATGGGGGCAGCCACAAGGAGACGTTACACTGTATGGGGGGCAGCCACAAGGAGACGTTATACTGTATGGGGCAGCCACAAGGAGACATTATACTGTATGGGGGCAGTCACAAGGAGACGTTATACTGTATGGGGGCAGCCACAAGGAGACATTATACTGTATGGGGGCAGCCACAAGGAGACGTTATACTGTATGGGGGCAGCCACAAGGAGACGTTATACTGTATGGGGCAGCCACAAGGAGACGTTATACTGTATGGGGGGCAGCCACAAGGAGACGTTATACTGTATGGGGGCGGCCACAAGGAGACGTTATACTGTATGGGGGCGGCCACAAGGAGACGTTATACTGTATGGGGGCCACAAGGACACGTTATACTGTATGGGGGCCACAAGGAGACGTTATACTGTATGGGGGCAGCCACAAGGAGACGTTATACTGTATGGGGGCAGCCACAAGGAGACGTTATACTGTATGGGACGGCCACAAGGAGACGTTATACTGCATGGGGGCAGCCACAAGGAGACGTTATACTGTATGGGGCAGCCACAAGGAGACGTTATACTGTATGGGGGCAGCCACAAGGAGACGTTATACTGTATGGGGGCAGCCACAAGGAGACGTTATACTGTATAGGGGCAGCCACAAGGAGACGTTATACTGCATGGGGGCAGCCACAAGGAGACGTTATACTGCATGGGGGCAGCCACAAGGAGACGTTATACTGTATGGGGGCAGCCACAAGGAGACGTTATACTGTATGGGGCAGCCACAAGGAGACGTTATACTGTATAGGGGCAGCCACAAGGAGACACTATACTGTATGGGGGCAGCCACAAGGAGACGTTATACTGTATGGGGCAGCCACAAGGAGACGTTATACTGTATGGGGCAGCCACAAGGAGACGTTACACTGTATGGGGGGCCACAAGGAGACGTTACACTGTATGGGGGGCCACAAGGAGACCTTATACTGTATGGGGCAGCCACAAGGAGACGTTACACTGTATGGGGGCGGCCACAAGGAGACGTTATACTGTATGGGGGCAGCCACAAGGAGACGTTATACTGTATGGGGGCAGCCACAAGGAGACGTTATACTGTATGGGGGCAGCCACAAGGAGACGTTACACTGTATGGGGGCAGCCACAAGGAGATGTTATACTGTATGGGGGCAGCCACAAGGAGACATTATACTGTATGGGGCAGCCACAAGGAGACGTTATACTGTATGGGGCAGCCACAAGGAGACGTTATACTGTATGGGGCGGCTACAAGGAGACGTTACACTGTATGGGGGCAGCCACAAGGAGACGTTATACTGTACAGGGGCAGCCACAAGGAGACATTATACTGTATGGGGGCAGCCACAAGGAGATGTTATACTGTATGGGGCGGCCACAAGGAGACGTTATACTGTATGGGGGCGGCCACAAGGAGACGTTACACTGTATGGGGGGCCACAAGGAGACGTTACACTGTATGGGGGGCCACAAGGAGACCTTATACTGTATGGGGCCGGCCACAAGGAGACGTTACACTGTATGGGGGCAGCCACAAGGAGACGTTATACTGTATGGGGGCAGCCACAAGGAGACGTTATACTGTATGGGGGCAGCCACAAGAAGACGTTATACTGTATGGGGGCTGCCACAAGGAGACGTTATACTGTATGGGGCAGCCACAAGGAGACGTTATACTGTATGGGGCGGCTACAAGGAGACGTTACACTGTATGGGGGCAGCCACAAGGAGACATTATACTGTATGGGGGCAGCCACAAGGAGATGTTATACTGTATGGGGCGGCCACAAGGAGACGTTATACTGTATGGGGGCGGCTACAAGGAGACGTTATACTGTATGGGGCGGCCACAAGGAGACATTATACTGTATGGGGCGGCTACAAGGAGACGTTATACTGTATGGGGGCAGCCACAAGGAGACATTATACTGTATGGGGCAGCCACAAGGAGACGTTATACTGTATGGGGCAGCCACAAGGAGACGTTATACTGTATGGGGGCAGGCACAAGGAGACGTTATACTGTATGGGGGCAGGCACAAGGAGACGTTATACTGTATGGGGGCAGCCACAAGGAGACGTTATACTGTATGGGGGCAGCCACAAGGAGACGTTATACTGTATGGGGGCAGCCACAAGGAGACGTTATACTGTATGGGGGCAGCCACAAGGAGACGTTATACTGTATGGGGGCAGCCACATAGAGACATTATACTGTATGGGGGCAGCCACAAGGAGACGTTATACTGTATGGGGGCAGCCACAAGGAGACGTTATACTGTATGGGACGGCCACAAGGAGACGTTATACTGTATGGGGCAGCCACAAGGAGACGCTACTTTATAGCTTGCTGCTTCTCCAAGACTGCTTACCAAGAGCTGATTTACAAGAGCATTGAGATATTCAGGAGATACTCAGGAGGTAATCTGGAGGTGGATACAATCTAAACAAGTAAGAGTTGTTTGTTTAAAATCTTTCCCCTCTTTACAATGGCAGACCTGGTTCTGTGCAGGAATTGTTGTGCTTTTATTTCAGGTTCCACTCTTCAGAGGTTTGGATACTGTCTGATCTGTAGACAGCTCTCCATAATGCAGCAGGAAATTACCTTTTTGAAATATGAGGTTTTTAAATTAACCACTAAACAAACTCAGGCTGAGAACATTGCAATGCCACTGCCACAGAGGCCCCCTAGAATAGGGAGATGGGTTACTGTAGGTTCTGGTAGACTGAGAGTTGTGGATAGAAGGCATGTCCCACAGTCTGTGGCTCTCCATAATTCATTTGCAGCACTTTCAGAGTGCAAGAGCAACATGGAGGATGGCTCAAGCACAGTGGGTGAGAAACAATCATCTCCCATGCCTAAAGTATGCAAGACTGCAGCCAAAGACAAAAAGGAGAAGGTGAGGATTGATAGTAAGCAGCTGTTGGTGGGCGATTCCATCATAAGAGGTGTGAAGTTTGAGGAGAATGGTGTTGTGAGATGTCTCCCTGGTGCTACCGCTAGCAGGGATAGACGACGGATCGTTAATATTGTTAGGCAAGCAAAGCAGGAAAGGGAAGTGGATGTTATTCTCCATCTTGGGACAAACGATCTGGCTTGCAATGAGGTTTCAAAGGTGAAAGAAGCTTTTCACACACTTGGAAAGGATATACAGGAGGTTGCATCAACTGTTTCATTCTCTGCAGTTTTGCCTGTGCATAACCTTCAGCATGACAGGAAGATGCGCATTAAGGAATTCAATGTATGGCTTGGTGAATGGTGTCTGAACCAAGGGTTTGGCTTTGTGTCTCATGTTAGCTCTTGTTGGAATGGAAAAGAACTGTACAAGAAAGATGGTTTGCACCTTTCTCTCAAAGGAACGAATGTCCTCGGTGAACAGTTCCAGGTATTTGCTAAGAAGCATTTAAACTAGGAAAGGGGGGCAAAAGAGTGATAATCCAGCAGTCCAACTGCCCCCCGAAACAATGCCAGAAAAGGGCAGTAGCACAAAGGTTAAGAAATGACAAGCTCAGAGTCTTGTCTACAAATGCTCGCAGTCTAGGAAATAAGATCAATGAACTTGAGGCTATAATGGCATCTGAGAATATAGATGTAGTGGCTGTTACTGAGACGTGGTTCAAGGGGAGTAATGACTGGGATATATCAATACCAGGGTTCTCTCTATACAGGAAAGACAGAGAAGGCAAGAAGGGGGGAGGGGTGGCCCTGTATGTGAAAGATAACCTAAAATCTAATTTGATACAAGTTAGTGAGAACAATTTAGAGTCAGTTTGGGTTACCGTGCAGCTTGATAATCATAAGGCAACTCGTGTAGGTGTGATATATAGACCACCTAGCCAAGTCAAAGAATTAGATGATCTACTAGTTGAGGAAATAGCTAAAATGACATTGAAGGGGGAAGTTATCATTATGGGAGACTTCAATCTTCCAGATGTAAACTGGAAAACCAAAATAGCTAGTTCTGCCAGGAGTACAGATATTCTAAATTCCCTACTGGGATTATCTCTACAGCAAGTAGTGGAGGAGCCAACCCGGAAGGAGGCCATTTTAGATTTAGTATTCACAAATGGGAATTTGGTATCTGATATTACTGTAGGGGAAAGCTTGGGATCTAGTGATCACCAGTCAGTGTGGTTTACTATAAGTACAGTGACTGAGTCACACCACACAAAAACAAAAGTTTTAGATTTTAGAAAAACAGACTTTTCTAAAATTAGATTAGTGGTATACGAGTCCCTATCAGATTGGAACAGTTTCATTGGAGTCCAGGAGAAATGGGACTACTTAAAAGTGGCACTATTGAAGGCAACAGAAAATTGCATTAGGCTTGTCAGTAAAAGCAAAAAAAGGAAGAGACCACTGTGGTACTCAGCAGAAGTGGCCAAAATCATTAAAAACAAAAAGATAGCATTTAGGAATTATAAAAAAAAACAAAACGAGGATGACAGGCAAATTTATAAGATTAGGCAGAGAGAGGCCAAACAAGTTATAAGAGCTTCCAAAGCACAGGCAGAAGAGAAATTAGCTCAGTCAGGAAAAAAAGGCCAGAAGGCATTCTTCAGATACATAAATGAAAAAAGGAAACTAAAACAAGGAATTACCAAATTAAAAACAAAAGAAGGAATGTATATAGAAGAAGATAAAGAACTAGCTGACTGCCTCAATGAATATTTCTGTTCAGTTTTTACAAAGGAAAATGAAGGAGAAGGACCTCAGTTAGGAAAGAAGACTAATGAATCTTTTGATGCATGTGTCTTTACAGAGGAAGAGGTTCTAAGTCAGCTGTCTAAAATTAATACAAATAAGTCACAGGGGCCTGATGGGATACACCCAAAGCTATTAAAAGAGCTCAGCGTTGAACTAGCAAAACCATTAACAGATTTATTTAACCAATCGCTGGCAACAGGAGTCGTCCCAGAAGATTGGAAATTAGCAAATGTTGTGCCCATTCATAAGAAAGGTAGTAGGGAGGAATCGGGCAACTATAGGCCAGTAAGCCTGACATCAATAGTGGGGAAATTAATGGAAACCATACTTAAGGAGAGGATTGTGGAACATCTAAAATCCCATGGATTGAAAGATGAAAAACAGCATGGGTTTACTTCAGGGAGATCATGTCAAACTAATCTTATTGATTTTTTCGATTGGGTGACTAAAATAATAGATGGAGGAGGTGCAGTAGACATCGCTTATCTAGACTTTAGTAAGGCTTTTGATACTGTCCCACATAGAAAGCTTATCAATAAAGTGCAGTCTTTGGGCTTGGACTCCCATATTGTTGAATGGATTAGGCAGTGGCTGAGGGACAGGCAACAGAGGGTTGTAGTCAATGGAGTATATTCAGACCAAGGTCTTGTTACCAGTGGGGTACCTCAGGGATCTGTTCTGGGACCCATATTGTTTAATATCTTTATCAGCGAAATTGCAGAAGGCCTCGATGGTAAGGTGTGTCTTTTTGCTGATGACACAAAGATTTGTAACAGGGTTGATGTTCCTGGAGGGATACACCAAATGGAAAAGGACTTAGGAAAACTAGAGGAATGGTCAAAAATATGGCAACTAAAATTTAATGTTGATAAGTGCAAGATAATGCACCTGGGCCGTAAAAACCCAAGAGCAGAATATAAAATCAGTGATACAGTCCTAACCTCAGTATCTGAGGAAAGGGATTTAGGGGTCATTATTTCAGAAGACTTAAAGGCAGGCAGACAATGTCATAGAGCAGCAGGAAATGCTAGCAGAATGCTTGGGTGTATAGGGAGAGGCATTACTAGTAGAAAGAGGGAGGTGCTCATGCCGCTCTACAGAGCACTGGTGAGACCTCATTTGGAGTATTGTGCTCAGTACTGGAGACCATATCTCCAGAAGGATATTGATACTTTGGAGAGAGTTCAGAGAAGAGCTACTAAACTGGTACATGGATTGCAGGATAAAACTTACCAGGAAAGATTAAAGGACCTTAACATGTATAGCTTGGAAGAAAGACGAGACAGAGGGGATATGATAGAAACTTTTAAATACATAAAGGGAATCAACAAAGTAAAAGAGGAGAGAATATTTAAAAGAAGAAAAACTGCTACAAGAGGACATAGTTTTAAATTAGAGGGGCAAAGGTTTAAAAGTAATATCAGGAAGTATTACTTTACTGAGAGAGTAGTGGATGCATGGAATAGCCTTCCTGCAGAAGTGGTAGCTGCAAATACAGTGGAGGAGTTTAAGCATGCATGGGATAGGCATAAGGCCATCCTTCATATAAGATAGGGCCAGGGGCTATCCATAGTATTTAGTATATTGGGCAGACTGGATGGGCCAAATGGTTCTTATCTGCCGACACATTCTATGTTTCTATGTTTCTATGGGGGCAGCCACAAGGAGACGTTACACTGTATGGGGGCAGCCACAAGGAGACGTTATACTGTATGGGGCGGCTACAAGGAGACGTTATACTGTATGAGGGCAGCCACAAGGAGACGTTATACTGTATGGGGCGGCTACAAGGAGACGTTATACTGTATGGGGGCAGCCACAAGGAGACGTTATACTGTATGGGGGCAGCCACAAGGAGACGTTATACTGTATGGGGCAGCCACAAGGAGACATTATACTGTATGGGGCAGCCACAAGGAGACGTTATACTGTATGGGGCAGCCACAAGGAGACGTTATACTGTATGGGGGCAGGCACAAGGAGACGTTATACTGTATGGGGGCAGGCACAAGGAGACGTTATACTGTATGGGGGCAGCCACAAGGAGACGTTATACTGTATGGGGGCAGCCACAAGGAGACGTTATACTGTATGGGGGCAGCCACAAGGAGACGTTATACTGTATGGGGGCAGCCACATAGAGACATTATACTGTATGGGGGCAGCCACAAGGAGACGTTATACTGTATGGGGGCAGCCACAAGGAGACGTTATACTGTATGGGACGGCCACAAGGAGACGTTATACTGTATGGGGCAGCCACAAGGAGACGCTACTTTATGGGGGCAGCCACAAGGAGACGTTACACTGTATGGGGGCAGC
The DNA here is from genome assembly GCF_905171765.1 of Bufo bufo. Taxonomy (NCBI): domain Eukaryota; kingdom Metazoa; phylum Chordata; class Amphibia; order Anura; family Bufonidae; genus Bufo; species Bufo bufo. The sequence goes on along the minus strand of NC_053392.1, from coordinate 11,457,606 downwards.
CACAAGGAGACGTTATACTGTATGGGGGCAGCCACAAGGAGACGTTATACTGTATGGGGGCAGCCACAAGGAGACGTTACACTGTATGGGGCGGCTACAAGGAGACGTTATACTGTATGGGGGCAGCCACAAGGAGACGTTATACTGTATGGGGGCAGCCACAAGGAGACATTATACTGTATGGGGGCAGCCACAAGGAGACGTTATACTGTATGGGGGCAGCCACAAGGAGACACTATACGGTATGGGGGGGAGCCACAAGGAGACGTTCTACTGTATGGGGGCCACAAGGAGACGTTACACTGTATGGGGGCCACAAGGAGACGTTATACTGTATGGGGGCAGCCACAAGGAGACGTTATACTGTATGGGGACGGCCACAAGGAGACGTTATACTGTATGGGGGCCACAAGGAGACGTTATACTGTATGGGGGCAGCCACAAGGAGATGTTATACTGTATGGGGGCAGCCACAAGGAGACGTTATACTGTATGGGGCAGCCACAAGGAGACGTTATACTGTATGGGGGCAGCCACAAGGAGATGTTATACTGTATGGGGGCAGCCACAAGGAGACGTTATACTGTATGGGGCGGCTACAAGGAGACGTTATACTGTATGGGGGCAGCCACAAGGAGACGTTATACTGTATGGGGGGCCACAAGGAGACGTTATACTGTATGGGGGCAGCCACAAGGAGACGTTATACTGTATGGGGGCAGCCACAAGGAGACGTTATACTGTATGGGGGCAGCCACAAGGAGACGTTATACTGTATGGGGGCAGCCACAAGGAGACGTTATACCGTATGGGGGCAGCCACAAGGAGATGTTACACTGTATGGGGGCAGCCACAAGGAGACGTTATACTGTATGGGGCGGCCACAAGGAGACGCTACTGTAAGGAGTCAGGACTACTATTTTTGAAGCCCCCCCCTCCTCAGTATAATAGTCTTGTGGCCATCATACAGTAATGTATATTTCTTCTTGCCCTAATGCCTGCTTTTAGAGATCAATGTGCAGCTTGCAGGCAGGAAGGGAAGGATCAGGGCCATAGAAGACAGACACTATCCCCTTTGGAGGGACTCGCTCCTGGCAAACACAGCTCTGCTGCAGTGAATGCAGTGGAGCAGACTGATGTAATTACAATGTATAGTTATTGCAGGGACTCAGAGAATCGTCTGAGAGTTTATTAGTTAAAAGAATCTAATGAGTCAGAGACTGTCACCGAGTCCCTGCCGGGCGTCCTGCTCTGCTACATGCACCCTGTACACACCCAGCCCCACTACATGCTATACTAATAATGCCCCCCCTTCCCCCGGACGGACTTACAGGGAGCCGCAGAGCAGGACGCCCGGCACGGACTCGGTGACACCGTCTGTGACTCATTGGATTCTTTTAACTAATAAACTGTCAGACGATTCTCTGAGTCCCTGCACTACGCTCCCTGTGCTGTGAGTCTCTGATTGGTTGGAGGGCGGGGAGGGGCGGAGCTAGCTTCCACTCTAGGCTCCTATTACACACTGCCTGCTGCTGCCTGTGAAGCTGTTAGCTGTGCGAGGTGCAGGGGCCGCGGACACATAGAAGCGGCGCACAGGTATCGGCAGTGGTATCGGGGACATTTGCACGAGTACATGTACTCGTGCAAATGCCCGGTATCGGTCCTGATACCGATACTGGTATCGGTATCGGGACATCCCTAATTAGCACCATTCATGTTCAATAATTGCTTAATTTCTTTCACATTTAGCTCCTCTTGAACATAATTTGCTAATTGTCTAAAGAGCCAAAGAGAGTTTCCTAATTGACTACATTCAGTTTAAACCAGGGCCTATGGGCCATCCATTAACTGAGGAGTACCCTTCAGGCTGGACCTTATATCCCCAATGCAGAACTTGTATCTGTTCTCCCCTGGGGAGGAGAAGGAGACACAGTTGAACAAGTTTCTTCCTCCTCTTGAACACCGCCTGCTTAGGCATCCAGAGGATTCCCCCCCAATGACTACATTCTGACTGGATTCCCCAGATCAGGGCTAATAAGCCATTCATCATTTATGGTAGACTCCACTGGACACTTAGCATCTCTCCTTACACTTTCCCTAGAGGGGCACAGTCAGTAGGCGAAGCAATTGTCCCATAATCATCAGAATTCAAAGTTATCATGTCTAGGCTTCCATAGTTCTCAGCTGAATCGTATTTGAAGGTTGCATTTATATATATACAGTATATTCCGCTTCTCCATGATTCACATTCAGTATACAGGTTGTAATTACAGTTGGGTTATGATTATGACATCTTCTTCCTGACCTTACTGCCAATTTAATCAGAAATAACAAATTTAGAATTGTCACAATTATCTCAATCCTTTTACAAAGATAACATCAACCACCAACCCATAATTTTTTTACCGTATTTTTCGCCCTATAAGATGCACCGGTCCATAAGACGCACCTAGGTTTTAGAGGAGGACAATAAGAAAAAAATATTTTCCATTATACCTCAGATCAGACTAACAATCAGACCCCCAATGTTAATCATACCTCAGATCAGCCCCCCATGTCAGCCATCATGCCCCCCATGTCAGCCATCATCCCCCCCATGTCAGCCATCATCCCCCCCATGTCAGCCATCATCCCCCCCATGTCAGCCATCATCCCCCCATGTCAGCTATCATCCCCCCATGTCAGCCATCATGCCCCCCATGTCAGCCATCATGCCCCCCATGTCAGCCATCATGCCCCCCATGTCAGCCATCATGCCCCCATGTCAGCCATCATGCCCCCATGTCAGCCATCATCCCCCCCATGTCAGCCATCATCCCCCCCATGTCAGCCATCATGCCCCCATATCAGTCATCATGCCCCCCCATGTCAGCTTTCATGCCCCCCATGTCAGCTTTCATGCCCCCCATGTCAGCTTTCATGCCCCCCATGTCAGCTTTCATGCCCCCCATGTCAGCCATCATGCCCCCCCATGTCAGCCATCAGCGCAAATAAATACAAAAATATTAACTTACCTCTCCTGCTCCTGGACGCCGCCGCTCCTCTTCCCCAGCGCTCTCTCTCTTCTTCCTGGTTCTCGGCTGTCCGCTGTGAAGGCTGCGCACAGTGAGGTCACATGGTGCGCAGCCCTGCACAGCAGACAGCCGAGCGGAGGACCAGGAAGCGGTGAGTACAGATCCTTCACCGCTTCCCGGTCCTCCGGTACTAATGAAGCGCTTCCAAAATGGAAGCTCTTAATTAGTATTCGCCCCATAAGACGCACTTTGGAGGGGGACTGTGTCTTATGGGGCGAAAACTACAGTAACTAAACCAGTTAACCGGGTTTAACCGACACAGCAAATCAGTCTAGTCGGTGGGCTATTCTCCCTTAAAATTAGCGGCTCTATAAGTTTACCGTAACTTTGTTTTTAGAATGTTCCATATCAGCAGCCACCCAAACCATACCATCCTCATCATGGCATGTGCATCAAACATTTGGTCTTCTTTGTTTCTCTTTCTTAACAAAATCTGTTTCGGTACCTGCTGTAATGGAACACCTTTTTGTTCTCAGACTCTTCAAGCCTCGGGGATGATTAGCTAAGGTGCAGACTCCTGAGCGGTGAGGTGGCAGCCATCCACGTGCATCCGTTTTTACATACTACATACACATTATGGTGGAACAAAAACATTTTCTGATTGTTTGATGCTCCTGTTAAGTAGGTTGCTATTCTTTCAGTATCTATAAACCAACCAGTTATTAAATAGTGAAATTGGGACATAACTTACAACATAATGAACATAATGGAGTAAAGACACGATGCTCAAACTCTACTCAATGATTCAATCCTGATTAAACAATATCCAAGTGAGTCCAGACCACCTTTCCTGACCCTCTTACCATGTGGATCACTTGCTAACTCTGTAATCTCTCTCATTATTCTGCAAATATCGTATGTCAAAAGCAGTCAGTATATTATCAATGTAAATGTGTTTGGCTTCACCAATGTTGGAATGGTTAACACGGCACTCAGTGAGGACCATCAAACCTGGGATCCAGACTTTACTAGTCTTTGTGTCCAGATCTGGAAGGGAATGACAAATCATGCTATCCGTTTTTTGGGGAGAAACAAAAGAGGCTGTCTTTGTACAAAAAACTTTAACTTTTAACTTTAAGTACTTGCATTCTCCTTCACAAAGGAAAAATAGACAGCTCATATTCCATACTTCCTCATTTACAACACACATCTATAACCTCAGAACATCAACATCAGGGTTCCTGGGACAGAAGACAAGCATGCTCATTTAGATCATCAAAAGTCTATACACTTTCCTATTCTTTCTTCATCATTCTCTCCATGTAATCTTTGCTTTCCACACTGCCACTGCTTCCCCAGCCTCTTCACCTTCTCACGTACTCTGACCATAATTCACATGCTTCAAACTTCAACTGATAACTGATGTGCTGCTTCTACTCTTCCTTTGGAACTCTTTCCATCTTTCCAGATTTAAACAACCATCTTTTAGCATACCTGCTCAACTAAAAATTCTCAATGCCCCTTCTCCACACCGTCTCTCTCTGATATCCACTGTAGTCACCTCCCTCCCTGAGGGGCACCCCTCTTTTAGAGCCTTTGACTGTCTGGTTCCCATTGAAGAAGAGTCGATCCTTCCCTTCTTCCACTACGCAAACCCGCACTGATTTGCGTCCTACTGGTTGCACGCACAAAGCAGCCACCAACCAGCCTCGCCAGTTGCGCACACAAAGCAGCCACCAACCAGCCTCGCCAGTTGCGCGCACAAAGCAGCCACCAACCAGCCTCGCCAGTTGTGCGCACAAAGCAACTGCCAACCAGCCTCGCCAGTTGTGCGCACAAAGCAGCTGCCAACCAGCCTTGCCAGTTGTGCGCACAAAGCAGCTGCCAACCAGCCTCGCCAGTTGCGCGCACAAAGCAGACGCCAAGCAGTTGTGCGTACAAAGCAGCTGCCAACCAGCCTTGCCAGTTGCGCGCACAAAGCAGCTGCCAACCAGCCTCGCCAGTTGCGCGCACAAAGCAGCCGCCAAACAGTTGTGCGTACAAAGCAGCTGCCAACCAGCCTTGCCAGTTGCGCGCACAAAGCAGCTGCCAACTAGGCCTCCTACCTGCTCTCACAAAGCAGACACAGGTCAAGTACCTTGGATAACTGTGGATATCACAGAGAGATCCCCGCACTTTAATAGCTCACTAACTATGTGCAGGCACTGTTACTCAAATCTCTCTTGGTTTTCTCTCACTTCCTAGTTCCTACCACTAAACTCTGGACTATTCAGCATACAGTTCTTTATAATGTAATGAACACCACGATACACTGTATCTTTCTTTCACAGCCACACAACATTCCACTTGTTCATTCTCACACTCATCAGTCTCATTTACCACACAAGAATCAATCACACTAAGGCCTCATAAACACGACCGTGTTCCGTTCCGCAAAATGGGGTTCCATTGTTCTGTGAACCGTTTTTGTTTCCGTGTGTCTTCCTTTATTTTTGGAGGATCACCAGACATGAAGAAAAGTAAAAAAAAAATCGAAGACAGGTTTGCCATGCAAATGATAGGAAAAAAAATGACAATCTTGTGTGCCTCTGTGTTTTTTAGCGGTCCCATTGACTTGAATGGGTCCGCGAACCGTTTTCTGCGAAAATAATAGGACAGGTTATTTTTTTTTGACGGACTGGAACCACGGATCACGGACGCGGATGACAAACGGTGCATTAGTCGAGTTTTCAATGCACCCATTGAAAGTTAATGGGTCCGCAGAAAATCACGAAAAACGGCACAGCGGACACGGAATAAAACAACGGTCTTGTGCATGAGGCCTAAACCTCAGTTTCCGACAACCCGTTCATACATCCACAGACAAGAAGGGTTCTTTTCTTTTGAATCCCAAGACTCAACAAAAGGACAATACCTGAACAGTGGTTATGGTAAGTGGAAAGAAGCACAGTCAGTAAGAACAAAATATCCACAGGAGCCCCAGTTACAGGGGAAAGCAGCCCCCTGTGGAGGCATGACACATAGGCAGAGCTGATCAGGGTCTCCTTAGACCCTGCAGGTGTGCTCCTGCCCCTGCTCCAGACACCCTCGGCTCTGCCGCTTTCTGCTCCCTCCACCATGCGCTCGTGCAGCGCTGTTCTCCCAGCACAGGAGAAGGCAGAAGAGGTAATAAACCACTCCTGCCTTCTCTTCAGGGTCCCCGCTGTCTCTCACAGCCGGGACCCGACCTGCTCCTGCTAGATTGTAGGAGCAGGAGCTTTAATCCCAGCGCTGGGATTAATAAGATGCCTGCACGTGTATATACGTGCTATCTGTATGGGGCATGTGCAGATAGGACGTCTATACACAGTGGGCAGTCGGGAAGGGGTTAACATACAGATAAAAAAAGGTATCTATTCAATCAGCATGATGATCCCTACCAGACGGTATGCCTGGTTTAATAGTGTTGACTATGCTAAAAGAGACTTTAACTTCTTGAAGAGTTGATATGTTGAGTTTTTCTGTTGTCCCAACTTTTCTAGATTTTTTACAGAAAAATCAAAGGGTAAAGTCCTGTAGGATAGACGGTGAGAAAGAGATAAAGGGACAGATATTGAGGAGTACAGTGTGGGATAAAATTGTCTGATCTATAGACAGATCTACAGGAGGCCGTGTATTCAGTCAGTGTGTGCTTGTGTCTCCACAGATGGATCCAGGAGGAGAAATCCCACTAATCGATGTCAACGGAAGGTCCCAGAGAACCTTCAGGTAGATGGAGCTGAAGTGTCTCCAGAATCTGACCAGAAAGGGATTAAACCAAAGATTATTTTACATTTCTTTTCTTTAGGATGAAAATCTGATTGATATTAAGGTTGAGGTTAAAGAAAAAACAGAAGAGGAGACAGATTTATGGGGCGATCATCAGTGTAAGTAAGGGGGGGGGGGCTGTCATGGGTCACCTGGATACTACTCCCATCATCTCATCATCACATGTAATAATCTATTCTGCCTCTGTGTGTTTCCTACAGATGGACCCTTAGAAAGAAATCTCTGCAACAGATGTCCGCGTCCTCTGTATTCCCAGGACTGTCCAGAGGAGACGCTCCCAGAGAACCATCAGGTAGATGGAGCTGAGCCCTATACACATCTATATAGGGGGGTCCTGCAGTCATAGAGGGGTCATAGATTGTGGGGGTCTCTTATGTGGATCTGTTAGATTTCCCACCTGTCTGCTGTATTGTACTGAATTGTTACAGATGACAAATCAGGGGGAAGATGTGACTGATATTAAAGTGGAGGATGAAGAAGAGCGGATGATGGGCGATCCCCCGTGTAAGAGTGAGGTGGAGGAGGACATTCCAGTCCATATGACCACAGGTATGGAATCAAGAATGGAGGAAGGGAATTGGGAGGTTTCTTCAGGTGAGGCTCCACCTGAGAACTCCAGTAAAGTAGCACTCCGGGCAGTGACCCCTGTGTTATGTGCAGGAGCGGAGGGAGCTGTGACTGCACATAGACATCCTCTCCAAGCTCTTCTCTCTGTCCACTCATGTTCCAGGTTGAACACCCGGCTTAGCATCAGGTTTTGGGGCACATCGGCTGCAATGAGTGGATGCATTAATGGCTGGGTCTGAGAAAACTCAGTTTAACCACTTCCATGCTGACAGGGGGTCGTCTGTGACACTTGTCTTACAGCCTTTATGCCCTCTACTTCTGGCTGGAGTTATAAGACATGTAAGTAGAGTGGCGTTATTGGCACAGATGGCAAGTGGGCCTCCACACTAGAAGAAGGGAAAACAAGTGCAGGAAGTCCTTTTTGGAAGGCTCCTGGTGTCCAGAAGTGGATCTCACCTGCAGAGAGGGATGTTAGAAAGCTGGACCAGGGACTCCTGGTGGTGTATGTTCCCTGGGAAAGAATCAAGATGGAGAATGTGCAATTTGTTAAGCTGGATTTACATGTCCTGATGTTATGGCAGATTATCAGGAACGAACGTACCTATGAACACTAGTTCATGATAATGTGCCCATCTAAAGGTGCTGCAGATTATCCGATGAACTGGCAAAACACTCTTTCTTCGGGTGAGATGATCTGAGGGGTGACCTTTCTTTATGGCAGAAGAACCTTGACAATTATTAAAGGGTGTAGAATGAATGTAGAGAATGTTAAAAAGCAATGTAGAGTCTAGAACAATGCAGAATGCTGACTGTTTTTGGATAGGTTCGTTCCCAATAACCGGATGTATAGTCGGTCAGCCGACGAATGAGAGTTGAATGTCCAATAATCTGCAACACATCTCCCTGTGTAATCGGGGATTTGCTGCCAATCATCTATAAAAGTGAATCGGCCTGTGTAATTAGAAAATCGGGCAGTGTAATAAAACCCTTAATCCACATTCGCACGGTCAGTATTTGGCATCAGTATTTGTAGGTTAAAATCAGGGAGGGAAGTTACAGACAAAAGTATAATGGAAAGGTTTGTGCCTCTGCTGTATTCTGGACTCACTCCTGAAGCGGGTAAATGGAGATTCTAAAAATAATGTTTAGTGGTCATCCTTCAAGTCTGGTTCTAGAGGCAGTCAACAATGATGCCAGATGTCAAGTTAGTGCGACCCAAGTGTGACATCTGCAATATATTGAAATTCTGCATATGTGTTTCCAGCCTAATAAGGTTATACATTTATTTACTTTGTTTAAAAAAAAATCATGAAATCTTTTTTTAATCCTATCAGAAGATTCCAGTCAGAACTCTGAGGGAAATTTCATCATTTGCCAATCTTCACAAGAAAATCTCATAACCTATAACTTACATCCAGGATTTACAGATCTGTCATCTAATCTCCCTAATCACGAGGAACCTCCTCCTGACCAATCAAAGATTATTACTACAAGTCCACATCTATCATATAATCCCCTTACTTATGAGGAACCTTCTCCTGACCAATCACAGATTGTTGCCACAAGTACCGGGCAGAAAGGAGTAAAAAGGTATCAATGTGGTGAATGTGGAAAACAGTTTTCAAGAAGCTCCGGTCTCTTTATACACACAAAAGTTCACACCGGCGAGAAGCCATTTTCATGTTCACAATGTGGGAAATGTTTTATAGATAAATCCAATCTTTTATCACATCAGAAAATTCACACAGGAGAGAAGCCATATTCATGTTCAGAATGTGGGAAATGTTTCATGTATAAGTCAGATCTTGTTGCACATGAGAGAATACACACAGGAGAGAAGATGCATTCATGTTCAGAATGTGGAAAGTGTTTCACAAATAAATCAGATCTTGTTAAACATGAGCGAATTCACACAGGGGAGAAGCCATTTTCATGTTCTGAATGTGGAAAATGTTTTACCAATAAATCAGATCTTGTGAGACATAAAAGAATTCACACAGGAGAGAAACCATTTGCATGTCCAGAATGTGGGAAATGTTTTACGAACAAATCAGATCTTGTTACACATCAAAGAAGTCACACAGGAGAGAAGCCGTATCCATGTTTACTATGTGGGAAATGTTTTACAAATAAGTCAAGTCTTGTGAAACATGAGAGAATTCACACAGGAGAGAAGCCTTATCCATGTTCGCTTTGTGGAAAATGTTTTACAAATAAATCAAGTCTTGTAAAACATAGGAGAATTCACACAGGAGAGAGGCCGTTTACATGTTCTGTATGTAGAAAATGTTTTACAGATAAATCACATCTTGTTATGCATGAGAGAATTCACACAGGAGAGAAGCCATATTCATGTTCAGAATGTGGGAAGTGTTTTATTACTAATGCTAAGCTTCGAGATCATCATAGAACTCACACAGGAGAGAAACTGTATTTATGTTCAGAATGTGGGAAATGTTTTAGTGCTAAAGCCAACCTTCGAGATCATCAGAAGATTCACGCAGGAGATACCCCATTTTAATGAAATTTATCTAGATGTTTTTCAAAGACTTCAAATTTTGAAACTCCTCAGAGAAATCACACGGCGAAGAAACTATTGTTTGAAATGTGGGACATATGCTAATAGATGAAAAAAGGTTTTATTCACAAGCATTATGCAGCTAATAAAATGGCTTATCTTTAGGTGGAATTCACCTGGATCTGCCAAACATCTAAATGATATTAACCTAAAGTCAACAGTGACGAGAAACTGGAGGAAAAGCATTGTGGATATGAGGAAGAAGATTGTCCCCATAAACTTTGCTTCTTCTTAGTGTAATTCATACCTCCACCCACACTGCAGGAGACTCCAGAATGAAAAAGGAAGGACTCCCTATGTAGAGTTTTATGTCACATATGTAGACATGTCCAAATGTGATCCTCATACAGAAGAGAAAGATAAAGGCAATGGAATTATTATTTAAAAAAAAAAAAAAAGCATTTTCTGTAGTTTGTTATACAAAAACAAATTCCCAGATCTGGCATTTGTTTTGTGTCTTGAATACCTGGTTCTGCCTCCAGCAGGCGTTTATTTTAAAGCCTCATTCACACGTGTGTATTCTGGTCAATATCTTACATCAGTATTGTCGAATTTAGGCATGATACCTAAACAATGGACCTCAACTATTGTCTGTCAGCTTCAAATCCTAAGGTTCCTTCTAGGGGTAAGGTAATTTGAGGTCCGGCCGGGAGAACTAACAGACACAAATTCAGAGATAATACGTGCAAGGACTTCTACTCAGCCCCAGACATTTCGTTATGTATAACAAAAGTGCTAGGCGTGCCCCTACAGTCTAATTGTCACGGGGCGCCGCCGATGCGCTGATTCTCCACAGCGCCGACGGCGCCCGCCTCTGTACAGGAGCGAGGACGCGTGCAGCGTCCTCGTCTCCTAGGTGATGGGGGCGGGACGGACCCGGCCGTGCACGTCTCCTCAGCGCGGCCGGCATCCTCGGTTCCCCCAGCAACCTAATGAAGCCTGAGCACCGAGCTGGGCACTCGGTGCTCAGCCATTCACAACAGGGCGAGTCATGTGACGCTGGCTACGTCACATGACCCCTGTTACTCGGTATCTACACAAGCAGCCTGATGGCCACAGGTTGTCTGTCATTTAAGTTCCTGCTGTGAATTTGCATTACCTGGCGTACTTACCTTCTGCTATTTTCTGACGATCCTCTGCCTGCTCCATTTGTACTTCGCTGCTCTCCTGGTATTCTGATCCCGGCTATCTCCTGACGATCCACTGCTGACCCCTTTGGTACTTCACGACACTCCTGGTATTTATGACCCCGGCTTCTCCTGACTATTCTCTGCTTGCTCCATTTGTACTTCGTTGATCTCCTGGTATTGACTCGGTCCGTTCACGTCCTGTTGTTTGTCTGGTCTGTCCTCCCAGCACTTATTCCAAGTTATGGGCTGCGTCCAGTTGTCCCCTGTCGTTAGGACTTGCGAGACAAGTAGGCAGGGCCAGGGGTAAGGGTGGAGCGCAGTGGTCACTATCCTCCCCCCTGTGTGTGTGTGTGTACACTAATCCAGTGACACGATGCAATACATACATTACTGCTCATAGACTGCATGTACAAGTTCATGTTCATGTTGGATTACTCTAAGTTTATGAATGAGTAGAAACAGCTGACGTGTTTAAGTAACATGTAACTGTACCCACCCAACCTACTATAATGAGCAGTAGATTGCCAACCTCCTGCATTCTTGAGATAGAAGTAAAGTGACCCTATGTTAACCCTCTATGCCCTGCCAGTATTTGTGAGATAAAACTAGGAGTAGATCCAGAACATTGAAGATGTGTAATCCTTCCATTACAATTTTCTCCATTATGTTCTGCTCGCTGTTTTGGCTTACAAAATACTAATACAAGATTTTCTCCATGTTAGTGGGAATCCAGACACAACCCAGAGCTAGGGAAGCTGTGGACGTCCAATATCTGCTCCTGTGCTGACCGCATTCAGCGCATGCGCAGTAGAAGGAAGAAACAGAATTCTGGAAAGGCTTCGGACATTGCCATCTGTTTACACAGCTACTCAACGGCATCAAAGAGGGGCAAATCCATGCGGGCCAAGGTAGGCCTGGAGGCCTTTTAGAATGTTCTCATGCCATTACACACAAGTTTCAGTAAGAAACTTAGTTACAAAGTGACCAACCCCTATAACATATGGCCCTAAAAGGTCCTTGAATGCTATCTTGGCCTGGTTCTTGTATAATCATCTCGCCTGGCCCTACCATTCAAGAAGGAGAAGAGAGGGATTGGCAGAGGAAGCAGGAGGAACAAGGTTGTGTGGATTAGCTTGAACCCACTGTCTGTATTTAACTGTTCATTTGCATAGGGCTTATAAGCACCTTTTCTCCAGAATCACCAAGTGACAGGTATGATTACATTCAGCTGAGCTAGCCCTACAAGAAACTGTACCAGGTTTAAGAATTTCCTGGTGACAAACTCCCTTTAGCTTGTTTACAATTTGAGCAGTCGTCTGACATGAATATCTGACCATCTGGCTCTTTCTATTGATAACCTATTCCTTAAATGGGTTTTCCAGAATTTTGCTGTTGATGGCCTATGCTCGGGATACTGAAGTGAGGACGAGCAGCACTGCAGTTACTAGCTCCGTCCACTGAACAATGGATGGAGTTGTGAAGTCCCAGCACTGACTTCCAGCGCTCTATCTACATTGACCTGTTCGGGTGTTGTACCCCGCCAATCACATATTGATGTCCTATCATGAGTATAGGCCATCAATATTAAAATCCTGGCCAACCCTTTTAATGTATCTGATGACAAATTATTTGACCAAAATTTTCCTTATTTCTGTGAGAATCAACAGAGAAAGTAAAGACTTGGATGTGAGATCATAGTAAGTAACATGGTTTGTAAGGCTGAAAAGAGACATCCATCCAGTTCGGCCTGTTATCCTGCAAAGTTGATCCAGGCAAAAAAATCCATGAAGTTAAAGCCAATTTTCTTCATTTTAGGGGAAAAATTCCTTCCCGACTTCGCTCAGGCATCAGAATAACTATCTGCATCAACGACCCCTCTCTAGTAACTATAACCTGTAATATTATTACACTCCAGAAATACATCCAGGCCCCTCCTGAACTCTTATAGTGAATCCCCATCACCACCTACTCAGGCAGAGAGTTCCATAGTCTAACTGCTCTTACCGTAAAGAGTCCATAGTCTAACTGCTCTTACCGTAAAGAGTCCATAGTCTCACTGCTCTTACAGTAAAGAGTCCATAGTCTCACTGCTCTTACAGTAAAGAGTCCATAGTCTCACTGCTCTTACCGTAAAGAGTCCATAGTCTCACTGCTCTTACCGTAAAGAGTCCATAGTCTCACTGCTCTTAAAGAGCCCATAGTCTCACTGCTCTTACAGTAAGGAGTCCATAGTCTCACTGCTCTTACAGTATAGAGTCCATAGTCTCACTGCTCTTACAGTAAAAAGTCCATAGTCTTACTGCTCTTACAGTATAGAGTCCATAGTCTCACTGCTCTTACAGTGAAGAGTCCATAGTCTCACTGCTCTTACAGTAAAGAGTCCATAGTCTCACTGATCTTACAGTAAAGAGTCCATAGTCTCACTGCTCTTACAGTAAAGAGTCCATAGTCTCACTGCTCTTACAGTATAGAGTCCATAGTCTCACTGCTCTTACAGTAAAGAGTCCATAGTCTCACTGCTCTTACAGTAAAGAGTCCATAGTCTCACTGCTCTTACAGTAAAGAGTCCATAGTCTCACTGCTCTTACAGTAAAGAGTCCATAGTCTCACTGCTCTTACAGTAAAGAGTCCATAGTCTCACTGCTCTTACAGTAAAGAGTCCATAGTCTTACTGCTCTTACAGTAAAGAGTCCATAGTCTCACTGCTCTTACAGTAAAAAGTCCATAGTCTCACTGCTCTTACAGTGAAGAGTCCATAGTCTCACTGCTCTTACAGTATAGAGTCCATAGTCTCACTGCTCTTACAGTAAAGAGTCCATAGTCTCACTGCTCTTACAGTAAAGAGTCCACAGTCTCACTGCTCTTACAGTAAAGAGTCCACAGTCTCACTGCTCTTACAGTAAAGAGTCCATAGTCTCACTGCTCTTACAGTAAAGAGTCCATAGTCTCACTGCTCTTACAGTACAGAGTCCATAGTCTCACTGCTCTTACAGTATAGAGTCCATAGTCTCACTGCTCTTACAGTAAAGAGTCCATAGTCTCACTGCTCTTACAGTAAAGAGTCCACAGTCTCACTGCTCTTACAGTAAAGAGTACATAGTCTCACTGATCTTACAGTAAATAGTCCATAGTCTCACTGCTCTTACAGTAAAAAGTCCATAGTCTCACTGCTCTTACAGTGAAGAGTCCATAGTCTCACTGCTCTTACAGTATAGAGTCCATAGTCTCACTGCTCTTACAGTAAAGAGTCCATAGTCTCACTGCTCTTACAGTAAAGAGTCCATAGTCTCACTGCTCTTACAGTAAAGAGTCCACAGTCTCACTGCTCTTACAGTAAAGAGTCCATAGTCTCATTGCTCTTACAGTAAAGAGTCCATAGTCTCACTGCTCTTACAGTACAGAGTCCATAGTCTCACTGCTCTTACAGTATAGAGTCCATAGTCTCACTGCTCTTACAGTAAAGAGTCCATAGTCTCACTGCTCTTACAGTAAAGAGTCCACAGTCTCACTGCTCTTACAGTAAAGAGTACATAGTCTCACTGATCTTACAGTAAATAGTCCATAGTCTCACTGCTCTTACAGTAAAGAGTCCATGGTCTCACTGCTCTTACAGTAAAGAGTCCATAGTCTCACTGCTCTTACAGTAAAGAGTCCACAGTCTCACTGCTCTTACAGTAAAGAGTCCACAGTCTCACTGCTCTTACAGTAAAGAGTCCATAGTCTCACTGCTCTTACAGTATAGAGTCCATAGTCTCACTGCTCTTACAGTAAAGAGTCCACAGTCTCACTGCTCTTACAGTAAAGAGTCCATAGTCTCACTGCTCTTACAGTAGAGTCCATAGTCTCACTGCTCTTACAGTAAAGAGTCCATAGTCTCACTGCTCTTACAGTAAAGAGTCCATAGTCTAACTGCTCTTACAGTAAAGAGTCCATGGTCTCACTGCTCTTACAGAAAAGAGTCCATGGTCTCACTGCTCTTACAGTAAAGAGTCCATAGTCTCACTGCTCTTACAGTAAAGAGTCCACAGTCTGACTGCTCTTACAGTAAAGAGTCCACAGTCTCACTGCTCTTACAGTAAAGAGTCCACAGTCTCACTGCTCTTACAGTGAAGAGTCCATAGTCTCACTGCTCTTACAGTGAAGAGTCCATAGTCTCACTGCTCTTACAGTAAAGAGTCCATAGTCTCACTGCTCTTACAGTAAAGAGTCCATAGTCTCACTGCTCTTACAGTAAAGAGTCCATAGTCTCACTGCTCTTACAGTAAAGAGTCCATAGTCTCACTGCTCTTACAGTAAAGAGTCCATAGTCTCACTGCTCTTACAGTAAAGAGTCCATAGTCTCACTGCTCTTACAGTAAAGAGTCCATAGTCTCACTGCTCTTACAGTAAAGAGTCCATAGTCTCACTGCTCTTACAGTAAAGAGTCCATAGTCTCACTGCTCTTACAGTAAAGAGTCCATAGTCTCACTGCTCTTACAGTAAAAAGTCCATAGTCTCACTGCTCTTACAGTGAAGAGTCCATAGTCTCACTGCTCTTACAGTATAGAGTCCATAGTCTCACTGCTCTTACAGTAAAGAGTCCATAGTCTCACTGCTCTTACAGTAAAGAGTCCATAGTCTCACTGCTCTTACAGTAAAGAGTCCACAGTCTTACTGCTCTTACAGTAAAGAGTCCATAGTCTCACTGCTCTTACAGTAAATAGTCCCATAGTCTCACTGCTCTTACAGTAAAGAGTCCATAGTCTCACTGCTCTTACAGTACAGAGTCCATAGTCTCACTGCTCTTACAGTATAGAGTCCATAGTCTCACTGCTCTTACAGTAAAGAGTCCATAGTCTCACTGCTCTTACAGTAAAGAGTCCACAGTCTCACTGCTCTTACAGTAAAGAGTACATAGTCTCACTGATCTTACAGTAAATAGTCCATAGTCTCACTGCTCTTACAGTAAAGAGTCCATGGTCTCACTGCTCTTACAGTAAAGAGTCCATAGTCTCACTGCTCTTACAGTAAAGAGTCCACAGTCTCACTGCTCTTACAGTAAAGAGTCCACAGTCTCACTGCTCTTACAGTAAAGAGTCCATTGTCTCACTGCTCTTACAGGATAGAGTCCATAGTCTCACTGCTCTTACAGTAAAGAGTCCACAGTCTCACTGCTCTTACAGTAAAGAGTCCATAGTCTCACTGCTCTTACAGTAGAGTCCATAGTCTCACTGCTCTTACAGTAAAGAGTCCATAGTCTCACTGCTCTTACAGTAAAGAGTCCATAGTCTAACTGCTCTTACAGTAAAGAGTCCATAGTCTCACTGCTCTTACAGTAAAGAGTCCATGGTCTCACTGCTCTTACAGTAAAGAGTCCATAGTCTCACTGCTCTTACAGTAAAGAGTCCATAGTCTGACTGCTCTTACAGTAAAGAGTCCACAGTCTCACTGCTCTTACAGTAAAGAGTCCACAGTCTCACTGCTCTTACAGTAAAGAGTCCATAGTCTCACTGCTCTTACAGTAAAGAGTCCACAGTCTCACTGCTCTTACAGTAAAGAGTGTACAGTCTCACTGCTCTTACAGTAAAGAGTCCATAGTCTCACTGCTCTTACAGTAAAGAGTCCATAGTCTCACCGCTCTTACAGTAAAGAGTCCACAGTCTCACCGCTCTTACAGTAAAGAGTCCATAGTCTCACTGCTCTTACACTAAAGAGTCCATAGTCTCACTGCTCTTACAGTAAAGAGTCTATAGTCTCACTGCTCTTACAGTATAGAGTCCATAGTCTCACTGCTCTTACAGTAAAGAGTCCATAGTCTCACTGCTCTTACAGTAAAGAGCCCATAGCCTCACTGCTCTTACAGTAAAGAGTCCATAGTCTCACTGCTCTTACAGTAAAGAGTCCATAGTCTCACTGCTCTTACAGTAAAGAGTCCATAGTCTCACTGCTCTTACAGTATAGAGTCCATAGTCTCATTGCTCTTACAGTAAAGAGTCCATAGTCTCACTGCTCTTACAGTAAAGAGTCCATAGTCTCACTGCTCTTACAGTATAGAGTCCATAGTCTCACTGCTCTTACAGTAAAGAGTCCATAGTCTCACTGCTCTTACAGTAAAGAGTCCATAGTCTCACTGCTCTTACAGTAAAGAGTCCATAGTCTCACTGCTCTTACAGTAAATAGTCCATAGTCTCACTGCTCTTACAGTAAAGAGTCCATAGTCTCACTGCTCTTACAGTAAAGAGTCCATAGTCTCACCGCTCTTACAGTAAAGAGTCCATAGTCTCACTGCTCTTACAGTATAGAGTCCATAGTCTCACTACTCTTACAGTATAGAGTCCATAGTCTCACCGCTCTTACAGTAAAGAGTCCATAGTCTCACTGCTCTTACAGTAAA
The DNA here is from genome assembly GCF_905171765.1 of Bufo bufo. Classification (NCBI taxonomy): domain Eukaryota; kingdom Metazoa; phylum Chordata; class Amphibia; order Anura; family Bufonidae; genus Bufo; species Bufo bufo. Next base: position 11,440,137 of record NC_053392.1, on the reverse strand, counting down.
GAGTCCATAGTCTCACTGCTCTTACAGTACAGAGTCCATAGTCTCACTGCTCTTACAGTATAGAGTCCATAGTCTCACTGCTCTTACAGTAAAGAGTCCATAGTCTCACTGCTCTTACAGTAAAGAGTCCACAGTCTCACTGCTCTTACAGTAAAGAGTACATAGTCTCACTGATCTTACAGTAAATAGTCCATAGTCTCACTGCTCTTACAGTAAAAAGTCCATAGTCTCACTGCTCTTACAGTGAAGAGTCCATAGTCTCACTGCTCTTACAGTATAGAGTCCATAGTCTCACTGCTCTTACAGTAAAGAGTCCATAGTCTCACTGCTCTTACAGTAAAGAGTCCATAGTCTCACTGCTCTTACAGTAAAGAGTCCACAGTCTCACTGCTCTTACAGTAAAGAGTCCATAGTCTCATTGCTCTTACAGTAAAGAGTCCATAGTCTCACTGCTCTTACAGTACAGAGTCCATAGTCTCACTGCTCTTACAGTATAGAGTCCATAGTCTCACTGCTCTTACAGTAAAGAGTCCATAGTCTCACTGCTCTTACAGTAAAGAGTCCACAGTCTCACTGCTCTTACAGTAAAGAGTACATAGTCTCACTGATCTTACAGTAAATAGTCCATAGTCTCACTGCTCTTACAGTAAAGAGTCCATGGTCTCACTGCTCTTACAGTAAAGAGTCCATAGTCTCACTGCTCTTACAGTAAAGAGTCCACAGTCTCACTGCTCTTACAGTAAAGAGTCCACAGTCTCACTGCTCTTACAGTAAAGAGTCCATAGTCTCACTGCTCTTACAGTATAGAGTCCATAGTCTCACTGCTCTTACAGTAAAGAGTCCACAGTCTCACTGCTCTTACAGTAAAGAGTCCATAGTCTCACTGCTCTTACAGTAGAGTCCATAGTCTCACTGCTCTTACAGTAAAGAGTCCATAGTCTCACTGCTCTTACAGTAAAGAGTCCATAGTCTAACTGCTCTTACAGTAAAGAGTCCATGGTCTCACTGCTCTTACAGAAAAGAGTCCATGGTCTCACTGCTCTTACAGTAAAGAGTCCATAGTCTCACTGCTCTTACAGTAAAGAGTCCACAGTCTGACTGCTCTTACAGTAAAGAGTCCACAGTCTCACTGCTCTTACAGTAAAGAGTCCACAGTCTCACTGCTCTTACAGTGAAGAGTCCATAGTCTCACTGCTCTTACAGTGAAGAGTCCATAGTCTCACTGCTCTTACAGTAAAGAGTCCATAGTCTCACTGCTCTTACAGTAAAGAGTCCATAGTCTCACTGCTCTTACAGTAAAGAGTCCATAGTCTCACTGCTCTTACAGTAAAGAGTCCATAGTCTCACTGCTCTTACAGTAAAGAGTCCATAGTCTCACTGCTCTTACAGTAAAGAGTCCATAGTCTCACTGCTCTTACAGTAAAGAGTCCATAGTCTCACTGCTCTTACAGTAAAGAGTCCATAGTCTCACTGCTCTTACAGTAAAGAGTCCATAGTCTCACTGCTCTTACAGTAAAGAGTCCATAGTCTCACTGCTCTTACAGTAAAAAGTCCATAGTCTCACTGCTCTTACAGTGAAGAGTCCATAGTCTCACTGATCTTACAGTATAGAGTCCATAGTCTCACTGCTCTTACAGTAAAGAGTCCATAGTCTCACTGCTCTTACAGTAAAGAGTCCATAGTCTCACTGCTCTTACAGTAAAGAGTCCACAGTCTTACTGCTCTTACAGTAAAGAGTCCATAGTCTCACTGCTCTTACAGTAAATAGTCCCATAGTCTCACTGCTCTTACAGTAAAGAGTCCATAGTCTCACTGCTCTTACAGTACAGAGTCCATAGTCTCACTGCTCTTACAGTATAGAGTCCATAGTCTCACTGCTCTTACAGTAAAGAGTCCATAGTCTCACTGCTCTTACAGTAAAGAGTCCACAGTCTCACTGCTCTTACAGTAAAGAGTACATAGTCTCACTGATCTTACAGTAAATAGTCCATAGTCTCACTGCTCTTACAGTAAAGAGTCCATGGTCTCACTGCTCTTACAGTAAAGAGTCCATAGTCTCACTGCTCTTACAGTAAAGAGTCCACAGTCTCACTGCTCTTACAGTAAAGAGTCCACAGTCTCACTGCTCTTACAGTAAAGAGTCCATTGTCTCACTGCTCTTACAGGATAGAGTCCATAGTCTCACTGCTCTTACAGTAAAGAGTCCACAGTCTCACTGCTCTTACAGTAAAGAGTCCATAGTCTCACTGCTCTTACAGTAGAGTCCATAGTCTCACTGCTCTTACAGTAAAGAGTCCATAGTCTCACTGCTCTTACAGTAAAGAGTCCATAGTCTAACTGCTCTTACAGTAAAGAGTCCATAGTCTCACTGCTCTTACAGTAAAGAGTCCATGGTCTCACTGCTCTTACAGTAAAGAGTCCATAGTCTCACTGCTCTTACAGTAAAGAGTCCATAGTCTGACTGCTCTTACAGTAAAGAGTCCACAGTCTCACTGCTCTTACAGTAAAGAGTCCACAGTCTCACTGCTCTTACAGTAAAGAGTCCATAGTCTCACTGCTCTTACAGTAAAGAGTCCACAGTCTCACTGCTCTTACAGTAAAGAGTGTACAGTCTCACTGCTCTTACAGTAAAGAGTCCATAGTCTCACTGCTCTTACAGTAAAGAGTCCATAGTCTCACCGCTCTTACAGTAAAGAGTCCACAGTCTCACCGCTCTTACAGTAAAGAGTCCATAGTCTCACTGCTCTTACACTAAAGAGTCCATAGTCTCACTGCTCTTACAGTAAAGAGTCTATAGTCTCACTGCTCTTACAGTATAGAGTCCATAGTCTCACTGCTCTTACAGTAAAGAGTCCATAGTCTCACTGCTCTTACAGTAAAGAGCCCATAGCCTCACTGCTCTTACAGTAAAGAGTCCATAGTCTCACTGCTCTTACAGTAAAGAGTCCATAGTCTCACTGCTCTTACAGTAAAGAGTCCATAGTCTCACTGCTCTTACAGTATAGAGTCCATAGTCTCATTGCTCTTACAGTAAAGAGTCCATAGTCTCACTGCTCTTACAGTAAAGAGTCCATAGTCTCACTGCTCTTACAGTATAGAGTCCATAGTCTCACTGCTCTTACAGTAAAGAGTCCATAGTCTCACTGCTCTTACAGTAAAGAGTCCATAGTCTCACTGCTCTTACAGTAAAGAGTCCATAGTCTCACTGCTCTTACAGTAAATAGTCCATAGTCTCACTGCTCTTACAGTAAAGAGTCCATAGTCTCACTGCTCTTACAGTAAAGAGTCCATAGTCTCACCGCTCTTACAGTAAAGAGTCCATAGTCTCACTGCTCTTACAGTATAGAGTCCATAGTCTCACTACTCTTACAGTATAGAGTCCATAGTCTCACCGCTCTTACAGTAAAGAGTCCATAGTCTCACTGCTCTTACAGTAAAGAGTCCATAGTCTCACTACTCTTACAGTAAAGAGTCCATAGTCTCACTGCTCTTACAGTACAGAGTCCATAGTCTCACTGCTCTTACAGTATAGAGTCCATAGTCTCGCTGCTCTTACAGTAAAGAGTCCATAGTCTCACTGCTCTTACAGTAAAGAGTCCATAGTCTCACTGCTCTTACAGTAAAGAGTCCATAGTCTCACTGCTCTTACAGTAAAGAGTCCATAGTCTCACTGCTCTTACAGTATAGAGTCCATAGTCTCACTGCTCTTACAGTAAAGAGTCCATAGTCTCACGGTTCTTACAGTAAAGAGTCCAGAGTCTCACTGCTCTTACAGTAAAGAGTCCACAGTCTCACTGCTCTTACAGTAAAGAGTCCATAGTATCACTGCTCTTACAGTAGAGTCCATAGTCTCACTGCTCTTACAGTAAAGAGTCCATAGTCTCACTGCTCTTACAGTAAAGAGTCCATAGTCTCACTGCTCTTACAGTAAAGAGTCCATAGTCTTACTGCTCTTACAGTAAAGACTCCCCTTCTATGTTGATGGAGAAACCTTCTTTCCTCAATGCTTGTTTTCTTCAATGTCTGGCTTCCCTTGACTCTTGAGTGTAATAGTCTTTTTAATCATTTTCAAGAACACAGAAAATAGTTAAATACCTTAAAGTGTTCTACTGCCCAACAGGTTACCGTAAATTGGCTATTTGTGAAATACACAAAAGTATGGGAAAAGAGTCTACTAAAAATCTAAAGGCTCATTTTACATGGAGCCTGTTTCTCACTTCATCTGAAACTGGCCTAAGAGCGTTGTCGCCTGTTTGAAAGTCCGAACACAGACAGGAGACCTCTCTAGATAGAAGAGGAGGAGCACAGAGGGAAAGTGTTTGTCTGCTACTCGAAACAAAGAGCTCAGTTCGTACCCAAATCTATTCTACCTGAACCAAGGTTGCCCCAATTGCCCTGAAAATTGGTATATAACACCCTATAGGCCTTTTCATGCATTTTTGCTTTTAATCTCCCCACTCCGTAAGCTCTGGAACACGACAACGATAGCAAATAATGTCAGAGTGACACTGACATACATAGCTGTGGATAAACGCATGATGACGGCGTTAATGAACAGCGTGTTTAAGAAGACACCGACCCGGCACATGTCTTCTGCTATTTCAAAGCTTCCAAAAATTGTCCCTTATCAGAGGCAGATGGTGTTTAAACACACACACGGGGTTATGAGAAAAAAAACAGTGGCTTGTTGGGGGACCAAGTGTCCAAAAATGATGTCTTAATAGGGTCAGAATGCTGCCTATAAAACACACACATGCCCAGACCACGGCCAGAAAATTAAAATTTAGGCGAAGGTGTGTAAGAGCGCCACACTTGCGGCCAGACAACTCAAATTTTCCATATAGCAGCAGTACTCTTGCTTACCTGGCCAAGAGCCCCAGCACACAGCTCTGCCGACCACAGAAAAATTAAGTTGAGGTGAAGGTGCGGAGGTGCGCCACATTTGTGGACTGACGAGAGTTACATTTTCTTTATAGCAGTGGAAACCTTGCTTGTCTGGCCAAGAGTCACAGCACACTGCCCAGGCCACACGCCAAAAATATTAAATTTATGTGAAGGCACGGAAGTGTGCAACATTTACTACAGCTACGTGGTACTGCAACAACGTAATCGCCACCAACTTGCCTACGTGAGAACACAAGCTAACTGCTGGACAGGAATAGTTTTCTCATGACCACACATTCCATTATGGACGTCTCACGATGGAGCGGAGGACAAGCTGGAGGAGTCTAAGCAGGAGAAGAAGCTGCTGATGAGGTTGGCAAGGACTCTGTACTGCTTGGGGATGCGGGCTGGCTGCTACAACGAAGACCAGGAAAAGGAGGACAGACTTGTTCTGATTGGGAATGCTGGCCAGTGCTCTCTTCCCACGGGATCTGGTGATGCCGCCTCATATGCTGCAATAGACCTGTGGATCCCATGTTTGTGTTTGAATGCCCATGGCTTATTTTAATCCTGCAGATCTTGCACACGGCTGTGGTTTTGTGTTCCAGCCTTGTGGAGAAAAAACACCAAAGGGGAGTTACTCGCACAGAGCTAGAGGCCGCCGCTACAGACTGGAACTGTATCGTCTTTAGTAATGAGTCCAGGTTCTGTTTGGGATCCACCAACAGTTGGGTATGAGTATGGAGGCCTGGTAGTAAGAGCTTCAATCCTGCCTTTGCTGTGGAGAGGCACACTGCCCCAACTGCTGGTGTGATGATCGGGGAGCCTTTGCATATAATAGTCGGTGACCCCCAGTAGTGATACGAGGGACACTAACATCTCAGCGATATGTGCAGGACATACTGCACCACATGTGTTCCTCTCATGGCAGGGCTGAGAACTGAGATTTATCTGCAGGATAATGCTTACTTCCAACCAGCAAGGGTTTCCAGAATGTCTCCTCCAGATTACAACACCTCATTTTCTGCCCAACCACCAGATTTATCTCCAGTCCAGGAATTATGGCACCAGATGGGACTAGCTTCAGCAACCTATGAGTGTGCAGGATCTACAGGCCCAGCTGTAACATCTGTTGGCGAATGTGCCAAAGGATACCATATGAAACTTGTATGCCTTCACGTCCAACTGTATATCACCTTGTATCCAGGCTAGAGGTCATATCTCATCTTGTGTCCAGGCTAGAGGTGCCCAACACGGTCCTAGAGCTTTCTTGCAATTGTACAGTTTTACCCAATAAACTTCTCCTTTCCTCCAATATTGGAATCACTCACATTTATCATCATTACACTCACACAGAGAAAGCTTCCTCCCAACATCTCCTCCTCTGACTGTAGGAAACTTGGCTGGATGGCTGAGATGCAGAGAAACCAAACCACAATCGCAGAAGCAGACCAAGCAGACTCTGATACTGCAGAACTGGAGATACTAGGAGAGCTTGCGGCTGAAACTTCAACTGAAATGTGAACTGTGATATGAGGAGTACACCGGCAGGATGGGTACATGGCAGGAACACAGACAGGAACGCAGACTGGATAAGGCAAGAGAATCGCTGAAGCACAAGTCTTTGCTGGTCACAGGGAACCTCAAGCTCAGGCACCCTCTACTTGGGGACAATGCCTTATATACCCAGGGATCCTCAGCCACTGGATTTGTAGATAAGCATACTTATCCTTTAAGAGGCCACAGGTGAGCATGCGTGTGCCCTAAGGGAACAGAGACTGGAGCAATGGAGACAGCAGCTTTCAGAGTATACAGGGCAGCATAGTGAGTAGTAGGGCAGCAGCAGGCACGGACCTCAGACCTAACAGCCAATAAGCCTTTGACTGCCTCACTTTATTTGTGGGAAACATTCAAGGCTTATCTTAGAGGTTGCATTAAATCTTCTATATCGTTTGTTAAAAAGAAGTCTTTTAGACAGGAGGAGGACTTGGCTGCCCACAACTAGAGGCGGATCACATTGCAAACCCTTCAGATGCAGCTGAGACCCGATGCTTAGAAGCAGGTAGGCAATATTTGCTTATCTTTCAAGAGAAGGTCGAATAGGGCCACTTAAGATGGGGAATCAGCCTAGCTCCCTTCTAGCTCGCCTGGTACACAAAACACCCGGTCTCCCCTGCCATCCTAAAAATCCAATCCTCCTCTGGAGATATATTCGTAAAGACAGCACTTGGAAGTTGAGTCTTGTCTTCTTATTTAGATGAAGTCTTCCTGCAATCAAATCACCAGTCTTTATTGGATGCCCCTTTTCTGATTGATTAATTGTCCCGGGCAGTTACAGATATGGCTAATGGTAAATCCCGGCCCGACGGGACTCTGGTAGAAGTCTACATCAAATACCAAGATATCATCTTACCAATACTTCTCAACACATATAATGCCTGACTCCTTCTACGAGGCCACTCTAATAATTTAAATAAAACCTGACAAAGATCCATCTGATTGTGGTCCCTGTCGACCAATATCCTTAATAACCAGTTCCTTACTGGGCCATCCCCCTTGGGATGGTGAAAGACCATTCCTGCCTCCTTTTTAGGGATCCCAGCTGTCACTGAGGGCCGGTTCCCAGCTCCCACAGCTGCTGCATGACTGGGTGCAGAGGTATATGCTGACTGCCTGAGCAGGGAGCAAAGGGTCAGTATGGTAATCAGGCACAGGTCAGGCCAAGGTGAGTCAGAGCCAGGAATTGAGTAAAGATCAGTATACGGACAGACTAATGGAACAGAACACCTGTGCAGGGTTTAGCATGCTAGAGCACCTACAGCTCAGGCACCACTCCCTAGGGCATGGTGGCTAAAGTACCTGCAGATGACCAGACATTGGCTTGAGAGAATTTAGGAACATGCACGCTGATCCCAACAGAGGGTGAGCACGCGTTCGCCCTACTGACCAACACAGGAGACTTGCCACCTAGAAGCAGGCTGCAGCCTACAAGAATGGTGGACAGCGGTGACTCAGGCAGCTGGGTCCATCTCAAGGTAACAGGGTAAGAGTGCTGGGTCTGGACTGCCGGAGTGCCAGGAGAAAAACTAGTAAAACGGGCAACTGTGCCCGCCCAGGAGAGCATGGCAGCAGCGAGAACGGGCCAGCAGTTTCATAGTGGCCTCATCTCAGCTTCATATTCCCACAAGATAACTCCCAACCCCCTTCCCGCTCTGCGCAGATGGAGAGCCCTTCCTTATGCGTCTTTTTCTTCAGTTTTTCCTTATTCTTCATTCTTACCTAACACCAGTTCGTTTTTATGGCAAGGGGAGAAAGCCGTGGCCGTGATTTTTGGCATATGATAGAGGTATGGACTGTTACTCATAACTTCTGGAAAGAGATCCCGGGTAACAGGGACGCCTGTCCAGAGGAACGCTTATTAGCACTATTAGAGGAAGACGTATGGCGACACCATAGGGGACTCTTTCTTCCTGAATCACCTGCGTTGGATGTTGGGTGTGCTCGTTCTGTAACTGTGGAGGAATCTCCTCATCTCATCTTATGGTGTACAGAGGACGCCCAGGTACATTCCACACAGTTTGGGGTTCTTGAGCCGGTTCCTCTTGGTCTAAGGAGATCTGCTGAGGTTCAGATGTGGAGACTCGTGTATGGAGAGCTGGGTGACCTTCTGCACACGTGTCCGGGATAGGTGGACCTCCACGCTTCCCTCCGTGTCCTGTTCACACTGCGGACACCATTTCCCGTTTCCATCTTGTTGATTTGAATTTTGTACTTTCTCTGATAAACGAGTTTAAAAAAAATAATGAAGAGATGAGAACAGCGGCCGGAGATCTCTACACCGGGAGCTCAGAGGACTACAACTCCCAGCATGATCAGCCTATTATGTGATATCACAGAACATGACAAGAGGAGGTAGAAGAGGAGAGGACTACAACTCCCAGCATGTCCGGCCTGTTATTATGTGATCTGAGAGAACATTACAGGAGGTAGAAAAGGAGAGGACTACAACTTCCAGCATGTCCAGGACGTTATTATGTGATATCAGAGGACATTACAGGAGGAGGTAGGAGAGGACTACAACTCCCAGAATGTTCTAGCTCTCACACTAAATCCTTTGGTTCTCCATGTTCTTGTCATTACAACCCACAACCCCCCTGCACTGATCACATGATGTTGACATCATCACAGGTCCTTCAACACCTTTTTTCAGCCGCTGAGCTCCGCCCCTCCTGCTCTGGAGGCTCCGCCCACTAGCCAATGAGACTTTTTGTATTTCTTCCACAACGTCTCTACTCTTATCAAGGCCCCCCCTGCACTGATCATATGATGATGACATCATCCCAGGTCCTTTCCTACCACTTCTGAGCTCCGCCCCCTGCACTGATCATATGATGATGACATCATCCCAGGTCCTTCTGTCCACTGCTGAGCTCCGCCCCCTGCACTGATCACATGACAGTGTTGTCATCCCAGGTCCTTCTCTACAACTTCTCTCCACTGCTGAGCTCCGCCCCCTGCACTGATCACATGATGGTGACATCATCACAGGTCCTTCTCTACAACTTCTCTCCACTGCTGAGCTCCGCCCCCTGCACTGATCACATGACGGTGACGTCATCCCAGGTCCTCCAGCTCTTGCAGTGCAGCAGATCCAGAGCAGGTCCTGGTCGGTAGTCACTGCTGTGGTGTCTGGAGCCTCTTCTTCTCTCTGGTATCAGCCATTTCTCCAGAATCCCCCTTTATCCCCGGTGCTGGGGGCTCTGAGAAGCGGGGTCTCTCCAGGAGCAGTAAGTGCGGTTCTGGATCTCACTAACGCTCTTGTCCCTGGAGGATTTCCAGCCTCTCCTCTCCTCATAAAGGCGCCTGCAGTACTAGAAGCCTCCAGCTCCTCCAGGTCTCTCCTCTTCTCCTGAATGACCACCAAGGATGGACAGGAAGGAGATCAGCAGAAGAATATTAGACCTCACCTTGGAGATCATCTCCCTGCTGAGCGGAGAGGTAAACTTTTCTAGATTTCTCTCCTCTTTATTGTATTCTGTAACAAGTCAGACATCGGGAAGGAGAATCCATCATAGGAAGTGATAGGAAGAGTCCAGGGTCCTGGAGAACGGCCTCCAGACCTTCCAAGTGATGGAGAACCTGAAGATCAGCCACCAGTATGGTCAGTGATGGATCATGGGGACCAATAGTCATGTTGTAGGAGCCATGAGAAGGTAAGTAGGCACGTTATACCCAGGAGGAGAGGAAGCAGAGGAGGAGATGGCCGGAGTGTGGCCTGGAGGAGGATTTCTACCACTAGTCTGACATCTAGATGATACTGGACTATAACAAGGAGGCCTCCACTACGTCTAGAGGAAAGAAGGTTTCTCCACCAACATAGAAGAGGATTCTTTACTGTAAGAGCAGTGAGACTATAGAGCTCTCTGCCAGAGGAAGGAGTCATGGGGGATTCTCTAGAAGAGTCCAGAAGGGGCCTGGAGGTCTGGAGGGTAATATTATTCCAGCTTCTAGTGACTAGATTACTGGAGATGGGGCCATGATCCAGGGAGGGATTCTGAGTGTAGATCTGGAGTCAGGAAGGAACTTCTTTCCCTAAGTGTCTCTCTCCATCCACAGGATTACACCATAGTGAAGAAGATATCGGGGAGGACTCCCTTCATCCATGAGTCAGGAGGGTGGAGCAGGACCCCCATCACAGAGCCTCCCCCCCTGATACATGAGCAGAAGATCCTAGAACTCACCCACAAGATGATGGAGCTGCTGACTGGAGAGGTGACACTGCTGGGAATACTGGGAAATTCTCCAGTAACAGCACTGGAAGGGTCTGGGTGATGACGGTGTCATTGTGTTGTCAGGTTCCTGTAAGGTGTCAGGATGTGGCGGTCTATTTCTCCATGGAGGAGTGGGAGTATGTAGAAGGACACCAGGATCTGTACAAGGAGGCCATGATGGAGGCTCCCCGGCCTCTGACATCACCAGGTAAGAAGAGACGAGGTGAGAAGAGGCCGTGTTAGAGCCTCAGTCCGGTCATGTGCAGTGTGTACACTTTAGGTTCATTAGTCTGTTGCTCATAAGCTTATATGCAGAGACCTTACTGTATAATGATTGCCGCCTGCTCCCTAGAAGAGTTGTGGTTATTCATGAGGTCCCGCTCTCTCTCACCACTGACTGATTCAAAGTGTTATCTTTAGACATCACCTGAGGAGAAAACTGTCAGTCACTGGTGGGTGGGCGAAGAAAGCACGAGCTATGGCAGTTATAACATCCCTGATGGAACCATGGAATCTACCAGACAGATCTTCCTTCAGCCTTTCCAAAGAGTTGATATCTTTAGTGACTCTGTTATCCCGACTATTCTAGATCTTTTTTACAGGACGATAGGATAGATAGCGGGAGATAGAGAGAAAGGGTGAGATATTCAGGAGTGCAGTGGGGGGTAAATGTCTCAGATGTGTTGACAGATCTACAGGAGGCCATGTATTCAGTCACTGTGTGCTTGTGTCTACACAGATGGATCCAGGAGGAGAAATCCCCCCGAGAGATGTCCCCGTCCTCTGTATTCCCAGGACTGTCCAGAGGAGAAGCTCCCAGAGAACCATCAGGTAGATGGAGCTGAGCCCTATACACATCTATATATGAGGGTCCTGCAGTCATAGAGGGGTCATAGATTGTGGGGGTCTCTTATGTGGACCTGTTAGATTTCCCACCTGTCTGCTGTATTGTACTGAATTGTTACAGATGACAAATCAGGGGGAAGATGTGACTGATATTAAAGTGGAGGATGAAGAAGAGCGGATGATGGGTGATCCCCCGTGTAAGAGTGAGGTGGAGGAGGACATTCCAGTCCATGTGACCACAGGTATGGAATCATGAATGGAGGAAGGGAATTGGGAGGTTTCTTCAGGTGAGGCTCCACCTTAGAGCTGCAGTAAAGGAGCACTCCGGGCAGTGACCCCTGTGTTATGTACAGGAGCGGAGGGAGCTGTGGCTGCACATAGACATCCTCCCCGAGCTCTTCTCTCCATCCTCTCATGCTCCAGGCTGAACACTCAGATTAACATCAGGTTTTTGGGGGGCACTGGCGGCTGCACTAATGGCCGGGGTCTGAGAGAGCCCAGTTTGACCACTTAAGCCCCACCGTCCATGGTGATAGGGGGCCGCCTGTTACACTTGTCTTTCAGTCTATCTCGTATAAAACCAGGTCTTTGGACAGCTATATAGTCCTAGTAAAAATAAGGGGCAGTCGGACTTAAAAAAACACCCCAAAGACCTTATAGAGAATCTGTCACCCATGACCAACCTATTGAACTGTTTCCATAGTAACCTGTCTGTTCTTCACCTGTTTTTCCTTTATTGATCCGAGGATTTATTCCTGTTATGATACTTTTTCCTAATATATTAATTAGGACTCTTTGTGCAATGAGGGCATCGCCATTGCTCTTGTTGCAGCCAAGTCCCACTCCTTTCTGTGGTCATCCCCTCCCTCGCTGCTTTCGCACTGCCTGGTCCTGTCATGAGGCAGGGTGCTTTTCCAACCAGCTGCTCTGTCCATTTGAAGGGTGCTCCATGGCGCTCCCGTTCTTGTACTGTTGGGATAGGGGATTACTTTCTATAACCAGAATACCCCTTTAACCCGTACCTGTAGATATGTCATAGTGAGATTGCAAAGGTTTTGATTGGTGGAGGTCCGACTGCTGAGACCCTCACCGATCCTTAAAATAAGGAGAATGGAGGGCTCGCCCTGAGAGCTGTCTCTCCTCTGCTGAAGACGAGCTCAGTAGAAAGTATAAAAAAAACAACCCTATAAGAAGGGTTTTATACCCAGGTTTCAAGCACAAATACCCCGATGGACAGGATTCTTTTTTTTTTTTGTGATAAAGCGTTAAAAATTATTGCTCCATAGACAGAGTTTTAAAAAAAGTGATATTTTGATGAGATTTTCTTTGTCAACCAGTTAAAGATGCTACTAGGTTGAGCCAATAATCACTGTCATTTCACACCTTAAAGGGGTTCTCCCATGAAAAATGAAAATGAAAATCAGACATCATATAGAACATGACAATTTCCTTCTAACAAAGCTAGAACCAGCCCTGGACCTCACATGGATCCAGAGATCTCCTCATTCATTGCTCTGCTAGATTTATATCAGGCCGACAGCTCGAGGGGAGTGTCTTTTCTGCTGCAGCTCAGGGGGCGTGTCCATGCTGGCCCTATCACAGATCAGGTGGCGTGTCCATGCTGGCCCTATCACAGCTCAGGGGGCGTGTCCATGCTGGCCCTATCACAGCTCAGGGGGCGTGTCCATGCTGGCCCTATCACAGCTCAGGGGGCGTGCCCATGCTGACCCTATCACAGCTCAGGGGGCGTGTCCATGCTGGCCCTATCACAGCTCAGGGGGCGTGCCCATGCTGACCCTATCACAGCTCAGGAAGCAGTTCATGGATGAAACTGAGCATGTGCGGTCATCTCAGTGAGCAGGTCAAAGAAATAAGAAAAAAAACTAACTGCAGGTGGCGCTATACAGATACATGTTATTGAATAACTCAGCGCCTATGCTAAATTTTTAATTACATGCAATTACTAACGTATTCAGATGCAGGTGCTGGTTTGAAAACTGTAGAATATTTTTCTTTAAATTAATGCTACAGTTTGTAATATATCTTATTAGAGGAAAACCTACGAACTTCCTCTCTGAATCCTGCAACAACGCTGTCTTGTTATAAATAAGACTGGTTGCCTCCTTGGTAAGGGATCGGATTGTATCATCCCATAGACGTCTGTGTAGAAGATAAAGGAGAGGATGAGGCGAGAGATGTACAGAGAGGTTTGTCAGTGACTCCCAAGCAGACACAGTTGTGCTCCTCCAGGGTACAAAACGTCACTTGTGTCAGAATGAATGAGGAATGGATCCATGAGGATTCCCACAGTGCTCCGGCTGAGGCTGGTGAATAGATCTAACGTTGCTGACGGTACTGCATCATGCCACTGTCTGCCTGCCTGCCATCATGTTCCGTACCGTATAGCTGCTGCTGCTACTGAAATTGTGCCACTGTCTGCCTACCTACCGTCATGTTCCATACCGTACAGCTGCTGCCGCCATCGTGCCACTCTCTGCTTGCCTACCATCATGTTCTGTACAATATGGCTGCGGCTGCTACTGCAATTGTGCCACTGTCTGCCTGCCTACCATCATGTTCAGTACCGTATAGCTGCTGCCGCCATTGTACCACTGTATGCCTGCCTACCATCATGTTCCGTACCGTATAGCTGCTGCTGCCATTGTGCCACTGTATGCCTGCCTACCATCATGTTCCGTACCGTATAGCTGCTGCTGCCATTGTGCCACTGTCTGCCTGCCTACCATCATGTTCTGTACCGTATAGCTGCTGCCATTGTGCCACTGAATGCCTGCTTACCATCATGTTCCGTACTGTATAGCTGCTGCTGCCGCCATTGTGCCACTGTATGCCTGCCTACCATCATGTTTTGTACCATATGGCTGCTGATGCTGCTACTGCAATTGTGCTACTGTCTGCCTGCCTACCATTATGTTCTGTACCGCATGGCTGATGCTACTGCCATCGTGCCACTGCTTGCCTCCCTACCATCATGTTCCGTACCGCGTGGCGGCTGCTGCTGCCATCACAGCTGACACTCCCTGCTGCTCATTTCACACCGCCACTACCATTACCACTTGTTTGCCATACTTCTAAACAGCCACAAACACATCTACTGCCTTGTATGCTCCATGCTGTGCTGTTTCTGCTGCCCCTACTATTGTGGACACATGCCTCTTATTACACTAACATTTCCACATCCACACTGCTCTGCTGCTGCTCCCAATTAAAAGGTAGAATTTTACCAGCCGGTTCACAACGAGCCACTTTTTCTTCTGACAATTAACACTTGTGTGTGTACAAACACGGCCATTCGGCCCCTGCTAACACGTGATTTTTGGACGCTTGTGCAGAACTTCCTTCTCCTCTACAAGGAAGGCCTAATGAATCCCTTTGGCAGACTGTAAGTAATATAGTATTTCACAGCCTGGCCCTCAGGGACCTACTGATTAAAAATTTGCCCTGTGAATAAATGGGAACTATGCAGCATTCCCTATGGAGAGGCAACTTGTAATATTCCAAGATAGAGAAGACATCCGAAAACTGTTCTCAGTATTGGGTCGGACAGGTTGGGAGATTGGGACAGAATTGGCAGTCGGGGCGTCACCTGACAAGATCACCCAGATGCCAGGTCAGTCTACTCCATATTCCATCTGCAAAAAACTAAGCATAAACGGGGCCACAGGGCGGATTAACACAGTTTTTTATTCTAACATTTTTATTGACAATCGTGTTTTTTTGTGCATGCATTTTTGCCATTTTTTTTCCAAACAGCACCATCTCTAGATGGTCCAACACCCAGCACCCCCGCCGATCAGCTGTTTTAAGAGGAGGCGGCGTTTAATGCGAGCACCGCTTCCTCTGAATTACATTGCATTATATTGCCTGTTGTCTCAGAAGTCTCGACAGAGCAGTGTGATTACAAGTACTCCCTCCGTTCACTATAATGGAGCGAGTACTTGTAATTACACTGTGCTACTGCTGCAAGGGAGACAACGCGCATGTAGCGCAGCCTCCTCTTCAAATAGCTGATCGCCAGGTGTCAGACCCCCACTTATCAGATATTGATGACCTGTCCTGAGAATAGGTCATCAATATATATTGCCTGGTAGGAAACTGTACTTTGTGTTAAATTGGTGCCAAGTTAGATTTCCAAGGCTTTTAGATTTATGAATTTCATGAGGTCCAGGTTTGTTATTAAAGTGGTCGTTGATTGTAGACTGGAATCCTTGACTTTGTCATTGATACACGTTCTAGTATTATAGAACACTTTGTAAGGAAGGCTGGAGTCACACACGCAGGTTTTGGTCGAGTATTTGTGGCAGTTTTTCGAGGCAAAGATATGGGAAATATAAAGGAAGGATTTATACTTCTGTTCCAGTTCGATCTACATCTGGCTTTGGCTTAGAAATTTTTTCCAAAAATTAACAAAATCTATTTTCATTTTAACAGAAAATCCCAGTAATAACTCTGAAGGAACCTTCGTGTTATCACTAGATTATAACGTAGAAGATGAAGATATCGAGCAGCGATCTTCAGGGGAAAACATCAGTACCTATAATGTGCATCCAGTACTTCACAGTACAGATCTATCATATAATCCTCCTAATCATGAGGAACCTTCTCCTAACCAATCACAGATTGTTACCACAAGTACCGGGCAGAAAGGGGTCAAAAGGTTTCAATGTGGTGAATGTGGAAAACAGTTTACAAACAGCTCAAATCTGTATAAACACAGAAGAATTCATACAGGGGAGAAGCCATATTCATGTTCACAATGTGGGAAATGTTTTCGAGAAACATCAAGTCTTGTTCGACATGAAAGAATTCACACAGGAGAGAAACCATATTCGTGCACAGAATGTGCAAAACATTTTACAAATAAATCAGATCTTATGGCACATGAGAAAATTCACACAGGAGAGAAGCCGTATTCATGTTCAGAATGTGGTAAATGTTTTACAAATAAATCAGACCTTGTAAAACATCAGAGAATTCATACAGGTGAGAAGCCATATTCTTGTTCCAAGTGTGGAAAATGTTCTACAAATAAATCAGATCTTTTAAAGCATGAGAGAATTCACATAGGAGAGAAACCATTTGCATGTTCAGAATGTGGGAAAAGTTTTATGAATAAATCAGATCTTGTTACACATCAAAGAAGTCACACCGGAGAGAAGCCATATTCATGTTCACTATGTTGGAGGAGTTTTACAAATAAATCAAGTCTTGTTAAACATAAGAGAATTCACACAGGAGAGAAGCCATATTCATGTTCAGAATGTGGAAGATGTTTCACAAATAAATCAACTCTGGTTACACACCAGAGAACTCACACAGGAGAGAAGCCGTATTCATGTTCAGAATGTGGGAAATATTTTATGTATAAATCAGATCTTGTTGTACATCAGAGAATTCACACTGGAGAAAAACCATATCTGTGTTCACTATGTGGGAAATATTTTACAAATAGGTCCAGTCTTGTTGCTCATGAGAAAAATCACACAGGGGAAAAACTATTTCTGTGTTCGCTATGTGGGAAATATTTTACAAATAAGTCAAGTCTCGTTAAACATGGGAAAATACACACAGGAGAGAACCCATATTCATGTTCCATATGTAGAAAATGTTTTATAGATAAATCACATCTTGCTATGCATGAGAGAATTCACACCGGAGAAAAGCCATTTTCTTGTCCCGAATGTGGGAAGTGTTTTATTGCTAAAGCCAAACTTCGAGATCATCAGAGAATTCACACAGGAGAGAAACTAGTTTGATGTTATTTATATGGAAAATGTTTTTCAAGGAATTCAAATTTTAAAACTCATCAGAGAATTCACACCGAGAAGACTTTTTGTTTGTAATGTGGAAAATCCTATAAAATCATAAAAGATGTTTAACCTGTCAGATTATTCTCAGGCCTTAAACAGTCAACAAAATTGTTTATTTGGGGGTGGAATTAGCTTGGATTTGCACCCAAATGATATCTTCCTCCATGGATCCTGGTCACTGGATCCTCAGATAAAGTATGGTGGATATAAGGAAGAATAGAAGAGCCAGAGCTGTGTTTACTATCAGAACAGTGAAGATGAATTGTCCCCATGAACCATGAAGGAGGAAGGACTCCCCATGTAGACTTTTCATCTTCATTCTTACAGTACAGAAAGATCAAGATGATGGGAAAAAAAATTACAGAATTAAGAAATTTGAATTTGCTATAATTTGTTAAAAACTTCCCTGATGCCATTTCTTTCGTATGTACTAAAGTTCCAGCATTTACTACTTCTGTGCAATGACTTCTACAGGGTGGCCCAAGATGAACGAGCAAGTGGATTTTTTTTATTTTTTTATTCACAAGTCACAAAAGATGCTGAAAGTGGTCCCCGTTCAGGTCTCTGTATCTTTGGGCAGGTCGGATTCTGTCGGCTGATACTGCTCGCAGCTCTTCAGCAGTGCTTCTGCAGAAGAAAAAATGTCCTCCGCTTTCCAACAAGATGGGGCGACATGCCGCAGCTCATGGAGCTCAATGGACGGGTTAATGAACTGTTTATGGACGAGCGAACTGTGAGTGAGTGGTTATGGTCACCATGTTTTCCAGACTTGTCCACATATCATTTTTATTTGTGGGGAAATTTAAACCT
Organism: Bufo bufo; assembly: GCF_905171765.1. NCBI lineage: Eukaryota > Metazoa > Chordata > Amphibia > Anura > Bufonidae > Bufo > Bufo bufo. The sequence goes on along the minus strand of NC_053392.1, from coordinate 11,421,995 downwards.
GAAAGTGTCCGCTAACAATCCCCATCCCCTGGAAGACCTCAATGAAAACATCACAAACACCATCTGCAGCATCACTGCTGAAGAGCTGCAGGCCGTGTCACGGCATGTCAGCCAACAGAATCCGACCTGACCAAAGATGCAGAACCTGAACGGGGACCACTTTCTGCATCTTTTATGACTTGTGGGTAATTAAACAAACACAATCCACTTGATCATTCATCTTGTCATTCTATTGCTGGAGGCTGGCTACTTTTTCATGGACCACCCTGTACTTTATTTTGTGCATATAGTACATGTAACAAATCTTACGAGAGGTATTTCGGCCTTCCCACATTTAGGCTTTCTCGACTTTATTCTAAATCAGGCATGCTCAACCTGCGGCCCTTCAGCTGTTGTAAAACTACAACTCCCACAATGCCCTGCTGTAGGCTGTTCAGGCATGCTGGGAGTTGTAGTTTTGCAAAAGCTGGAGGGCTTCAGGTTGAGCATGCCTGTTCTAAATGCTTTCTCTCCATGTTCACCATACATTTCGTGGAGTCCAAACACTACCATATCTGTGAGTCATTTCTTTCTGAGTCCCTAATACATGGTACTGCCTCTTTGGTGAAAACAACTTTCAGGAGGTATTTATCTCATTCACACTTGTGTAATCTGGGCAGTATCTTATATCAATATTTTTTTAACTAAAACTTGGAGAAGTTCCAGAACATGGAAGATGTGTTAATCTTCCCATTATACTAGAGATGAGTGAATCGAGTGTAAATGAATTAAACTTCCCAAAAACTTGTCTTTCGTCATCTGAAGCCAAAGTTTTCGAAATTCGATTCATATGTATCACTTAAAATGGTGTCTGCCACTAGAAATATATACAGGTGGAAGGACTTCTATGGTCGGCGCTTGACAGACACTGAGGATTGCTGATGACTCTAAAAGCAAGGTATCCTTTAGACAACGCGTTTCGGATGTTAAACACCTCCTTCGTCACAGCACAATTTGTAAGCTTCCTATCTAGCGATAATACACTAGAGGCGCTTCCTTTGTGCCCAATTCACATATTACAGTACATTAGTGAGCACAGCCAGCAGGGAGGATGAGGACGGAGCATCACTTGACCATGGGCAGGACCCTGGCTGGTAGGCTTACCGATAATGCCTTGCAGAGATTATATAAATGTGTCATAGGTACCACGATCCCAAACAAGGAAATGTAATTCTGAGATTGGACATTGATGAACCCAGACGTCTGTGCGACACATAAACCAAGAAAGACCGTTATCTTTAGACACGCAACCAATACAGCGAGTTCAGCTTCTTATAGGGAAGGATTTAGTTGGAGAGGTCTTAGCTAGGGGCAGAACAAGAGTCGTTTAGTGTGCTGTGCTTGAATTACTATTTAAAGCTATAGTTCTCCTTGTTTCTAATGTCCAGGAACCAGCCAATTTCTATCTAAAAAAAAATCTATGTACTGACTGCTGATTTTTTTAAGCATCATTGCAGTATAGGCGGAGGAACACAGGGTCTTCTAATCCTCTAATAGAATGGGGGGCTAGTAAAGTGGTAATGTGAGAAGTGCTTATTTCTGCCATAGCAGCTCACAGGGCTGGGCTATTACAGGTCCACAGAAGCTCTCCACAAAGGAGCAAGCTGTAACTACTGACCATACTAGGGAACATCAGGTTGAATGGTTGTCTGCTCAATGGCCGTATACGTTAGCTCTAATAGACTGTATGCAGAACAAGTTGGCTCAGTGGCAGAGCATTTTGGGCTAAGGTGCATATGCTTTTGCAGACCATGTGTGCTCCCCTGAGCATAGCTTGCTAGGTTTGTTCAACTGCTTTCCTGCTAAATACTTTATAGGCCCCTGATGTTCGATGCGAGGAAATCCATTATTCCATGGAAGCCCCCTAGAAAACCTTCTGTCCCTCACTGGATACAACTTATTGATGCAGCTCTACCTTGATATAAATGAACATACTTGGCTACAGAGATGCCTGATCATTTTGATAATATCTGGGGACCTTGGCTAGGGCCACTGTGCCTGATTGACGCTTGTATGGTGCTGCGGTGTGAATGTTGTGTGAGTTTGTTGTACCAACTGGAATCCTTTTTGAATTGGTTCAGGATCATCATGCGGAAGGCAGTATGTTCTTCTATTCTATTACTTCTTGCACCCTGGGATCCGTTATTATGGTACTGGATGAATGGAATGGTTTTCCATTGGTTACTCATGTTTAACGGGTTGTCTCATGTCAATAAATGGCATGTATCACGTAGAGAAAGTTACTACAGGGTACTTACTAATGTATCGTCATTGTCCATATTGCTTCCTGTTCTGGCTCGATCCATTTTCCCATCACATTATATACTATACATATCCAGTGGATCCTGTATTCTAGCAGTGGTGGTCGTGCTTTCACTCTGTAGAAAAATACGTCAGCCTCTCTGGTGGCCATGACTTTTTCCTACAGTACGCAAACTTAAAAACAACATTGCCAGTTGCAGTCCTCAGAAAAAAAAAATTGTCAGCCGCATTTCTTAGAAAAAAAACATTGCCAGCCACAGTCCTCGGGAAAAAAATCACTGTCAGCCACAGTCCTTGGATAAAAAGAACATTGCCAGCCACAGTCCTCGGGAAAAAAAATCACTGTCAGCCACAGTCCTTGGATAAAAAAAACATTGTCAGCCACAGTCCTCGGAAAAAAAAACAATCACTGTCAGCCACAGTCCTTGGATAAAAAAAACATTGCCAGCCACAGTCCTTGGATAAAAAAAACATTGTCAGCCACAGTCCTTGGATAAAAAAAACATTGTCAGCCACAGTCCTCGGAAAAAAAACAATCACTGTCAGCCACAGTCCTTGGATAAAAAAAACATTGCCAGCCACAGTCCTTGGATAAAAAAAACATTGTCAGCCACAGTCCTTGGATAAAAAAAACATTGTCAGCCACAGTCCTTGGATAAAAAAAACATTGTCAGCCACAGTCCTCGGAAAAAAAACAATCACTGTCAGCCACAGTCCTTGGATAAAAAAAACATTGCCAGCCACAGTCCTTGGATAAAAAAAACATTGTCAGCCACAGTCCTTGGATAAAAAAAACATTGTCAGCCACAGTCCTCGGAAAAAAAACAATCACTGTCAGCCACAGTCCTTGGATAAAAAAAACATTGCCAGCCACAGTCCTTGGATAAAAAAAACATTGTCAGCCACAGTCCTTGGATAAAAAAAACATTGTCAGCCACAGTCCTTGGATAAAAAAAACATTGTCAGCCACAGTCCTTGGGAAAAAAAAAATGTCAGCCGCGTTCCTTAGAAGAAAACATTACCAGCCTCAGTCCTTGGATAAAAAACACATTGTCAGCCACAGTCCTCAGAAAAAAAAAATTGCCAGCTGCAGTCCTTGGGAAAAAAACATTGTCAGCCGCAATCCTCAAATAAGAAGCATTATTAGAAAAGTATGGGATGGGCACTCATATATGGAAATATAGGACACTATTTATTCATAGAACATAAAATACAATAAAATCGCAACAATATAAAACATAGTATGCTTGTTCTCACAATTTGAGAAAATGTGTATTTTTTGGAAAAAAAAACGTTTGGGCAGAGACTGGTATTTCCAAATTCTCTCTCTCTTGTTTCCCCACGTGGGCCCAATGAGGTCCTGGGTATTCAATATAGAGTATTACTTCTGGAGAGAAAAAATGGTGTAGACAGTCTCCGCTTACTTAGGTAATGTTCCCCCTAAAAACTTCATAAGTTAATAACATACACCATTCTTATAAAAAATCACACCAATTATAAAATAATAACATAAACCAATCCTATATTTTGTATAAAAAACAAAATCGCACCGTTGTGCTGATAAATCACTGAACGTTAATGGTCAGTAAAGGTTGTGTCCAGGGATAAGTGTTAAAGAACGCTCCACATATTTGATGCTTTTTAAACACTTGATACCTTTTGTGAACAGTATCTAATCCCTATTGTACCAGCTATATACTGTAATTCAATCGCTGAAGGCAAAGGTCCTTAATGGATGATTAATACAGTTTGTTCACTTCACCTCCTCGTATCTTGATACAATGCCTCATAGTATTTTACCTCCGCCTGTGCTGTTGGTCTAATGCAGTGCTTCTCAATTATTTTCTGTCATGCCCCCCCTAGGAAGAAGAAAACATTTTGCGCCCCCCGCGCGACTGTAAATAGTATCATTTGTCTATAAAATTGTTATAATTTTATAGACAATGGGGGGATCTGTGGATGACGGACACTTATGGGGGGATCTGTGGATGACGGACACTTATGGGGGGATCTGTGGATGACGGACACTTATGGGGGGATCTGTGGATGACGGACACTTATGGGGGGATCTGTGGATGACGGACACTTATGGGGGGATCTGTGGATGACGGACACTTATGGGGGGATCTGTGGATGACGGACACTTATGGGGGGATCTGTGGATGACGGACACTTATGGGGGGATCTGTGGATGACGGACACTTATGGGGGGATCTGTGGATGACGGACACTTATGGGGGGATCTGTGGATGACGGACACTTATGGGGGGATCTGTGGATGACGGACACTTATGGGGGGATCTGTGGATGACGGACACTTATGGGGGGATCTGTGGATGACGGACACTTATGGGGGGATCTGTGGATGACGGACACTTATGGGGGGATCTGTGGATGACGGACACTTATGGGGGGATCTGTGGATGACGGACACTTATGGGGGGATCTGTGGATGACGGACACTTATGGGGGGATCTGTGGATGACGGACACTTATGGGGGGATCTGTGGATGACGGACACTTATGGGGGGATCTGTGGATGACGGACACTTATGGGGGGATCTGTGGATGACGGACACTTATGGGGGGATCTGTGGATGACGGACACTTATGGGGGGATCTGTGGATGACGGACACTTATGGGGGGATCTGTGGATGACGGACACTTATGGGGGGATCTGTGGATGACGGACACTTATGGGGGGATCTGTGGATGACGGACACTTATGAGGGGATCTGTGGATGACGGACAATTATGGGGGGATCTGTGGATGACGGACACTTATGGGGGGATCTGTGGATGACGGACACTTATGGGGGGATCTGTGGATGACGGACACTTATGGGGGGATCTGTGGATGACGGACACTTATGGGGGGATCTGTGGATGACGGACACTTATGGGGGGATCTGTGGATGACGGACACTTATGGGGGGATCTGTGGATGACGGACACTTATGGGGGGATCTGTGGATGACGGACACTTATGGGGGGATCTGTGGATGACGGACACTTATGGGGGGATCTGTGGATGACGGACACTTATGGGGGGATCTGTGGATGACGGACACTTATGGGGGGATCTGTGGATGACGGACACTTATGGGGGGATCTGTGGATGACGGACACTTATGGGGGGGATCTGTGGATGACGGACACTTATGGGGGATCTGTGGATGACGGACACTTATGGGGGGGGATCTGTGGATGACGGACACTTATGGGGGGATCTGTGGATGACGGACACTTATGGGGGGATCTGTGGATGACGGACACTTATGGGGGGATCTGTGGATGACGGACACTTATGGGGGGATCTGTGGATGACGGACACTTATGGGGGGATCTGTGGATGACGGACACTTATGGGGGGATCTGTGGATGACGGACACTTATGGGGGGATCTGTGGATGACGGACACTTATGAGGGGATCTGTGGATGACGGACAATTATGGGGGGATCTGTGGATGACGGACACTTATGGGGGGATCTGTGGATGATGGACACTTATGAGGGGATCTGTGGAAGACGATCACTTATGGGGGGATCTGTGGATGACGGACACTTATGGGGGGATCTGTGGATGACGGACACTTATGGGGGGAATGGGTGGATCTGTGGATGACGGACACTTATGGGGGGGATCTGTGGATGACGGACACTTATGGGGGGATCTGTGGATGACGGACACTTATGGGGGGATCTGTGGATGACGGACACTTATGGGGGGATCTGTGGATGACGGACACTTATGGGGGGATCTGTGGATGACGGACACTTATGAGAGGATCTGTGGATGACGGACAATTATGGGGGGATCTGTGGATGACGGACAATTATGGGGGGATCTGTGGATGACGGACACTTATGGGGGGATCTGTGGATGACGGACACTTATGGGGGGATCTGTGGATGACGGACACTTATGGGGGGATCTGTGGATGACGGACACTTATGGGGGGATCTGTGGATGACGGACACTTATGGGGGGATCTGTGGATGACGGACACTTATGGGGGGATCTGTGGATGACGGACACTTATGGGGGGATCTGTGGATGACGGACACTTATGGGGGGATCTGTGGATGACGGACACTTATGGGGGGATCTGTGGATGACGGACACTTATGGGGGGATCTGTGGATGACGGACACTTATGGGGGGATCTGTGGATGACGGACACTTATGGGGGGATCTGTGGATGACGGACACTTATGGGGGGATCTGTGGATGACGGACACTTATGGGGGGATCTGTGGATGACGGCCACTTATGGGGGGATCTGTGGATGACGGACACTTATGGGGGGATCTGTGGATGACGGACACTTATGGGGGGATCTGTGGATGACGGACACTTATGGGGGGATCTGTGGATGACGGACACTTATGGGGGGATCTGTGGATGACGGACACTTATGGGGGGATCTGTGGATGACGGACACTTATGGGGGGATCTGTGGATGACGGACACTTATGGGGGGATCTGTGGATGACGGACACTTATGGGGGGATCTGTGGATGACGGACACTTATGGGGGGATCTGTGGATGACGGACACTTATGGGGGGATCTGTGGATGACGGACACTTATGGGGGGATCTGTGGATGACGGACACTTATGGGGGGATCTGTGGATGACGGACACTTATGGGGGGATCTGTGGATGACGGACACTTATGAGGGGATCTGTGGATGACGGACAATTATGGGGGGATCTGTGGATGACGGACACTTATGGGGGGATCTGTGGATGACGGACACTTATGGGGGGATCTGTGGATGACGGACACTTATGGGGGGATCTGTGGATGACGGACACTTATGGGGGGATCTGTGGATGACGGACACTTATGGGGGGATCTGTGGATGACGGACACTTATGGGGGGATCTGTGGATGACGGACACTTATGGGGGGATCTGTGGATGACGGACACTTATGGGGGGATCTGTGGATGACGGACACTTATGGGGGGATCTGTGGATGACGGACACTTATGGGGGGATCTGTGGATGACGGACACTTATGGGGGGATCTGTGGATGACGGACACTTATGGGGGGATCTGTGGATGACGGACACTTATGGGGGGGATCTGTGGATGACGGACACTTATGGGGGATCTGTGGATGACGGACACTTATGGGGGGGGATCTGTGGATGACGGACACTTATGGGGGGATCTGTGGATGACGGACACTTATGGGGGGATCTGTGGATGACGGACACTTATGGGGGGATCTGTGGATGACGGACACTTATGGGGGGATCTGTGGATGACGGACACTTATGGGGGGATCTGTGGATGACGGACACTTATGGGGGGATCTGTGGATGACGGACACTTATGGGGGGATCTGTGGATGACGGACACTTATGAGGGGATCTGTGGATGACGGACAATTATGGGGGGATCTGTGGATGACGGACACTTATGGGGGGATCTGTGGATGATGGACACTTATGAGGGGATCTGTGGAAGACGATCACTTATGGGGGGATCTGTGGATGACGGACACTTATGGGGGGATCTGTGGATGACGGACACTTATGGGGGGAATGGGTGGATCTGTGGATGACGGACACTTATGGGGGGGATCTGTGGATGACGGACACTTATGGGGGGATCTGTGGATGACGGACACTTATGGGGGGATCTGTGGATGACGGACACTTATGGGGGGATCTGTGGATGACGGACACTTATGGGGGGATCTGTGGATGACGGACACTTATGGGGGGATCTGTGGATGACGGACACTTATGGGGGGATCTGTGGATGACGGACACTTATGGGGGGATCTGTGGATGACGGACACTTATGAGGGGATCTGTGGATGACGGACAATTATGGGGGGATCTGTGGATGACAGACACTTATGGGGGGATCTGTGGATGACGGACACTTATGGGGGGATCTGTGGATGATGGACACTTATGAGGGGATCTGTGGAAGACGATCACTTATGGGGGGATCTGTGGATGACGGACACTTATGGGGGGATCTGTGGATGACGGACACTTACGGGGGGAATGGGTGGATCTGTGGATGACGGACACTTATGGGGGGGATCTGTGGATGACGGACACTTATGGGGGGATCTGTGGATGACGGACACTTATGGGGGGATCTGTGGATGACGGACACTTATGGGGGGATCTGTGGATGACGGACACTTATGGGGGATCTGTGGATGACGGACACTTATGGGGGGACCTGTGGATGACGGACAATTATGGGGGGATCTGTGGATGACGGACACTTATGGGGGGATCTGTGGATGACGGACACTTATGGGGGGATCTGTGGATGACGGACACTTATGAGGGGATCTGTGGAAGACGAACACTTATGGGGGGATCTGTGGATGACGGACACTTATGGGGGGATCTGTGGATGACGGACACTTATGGGGGGGATCTGTGGATGACGGACACTTATGAGAGGATCTGTGGATGACGGACAATTATGGGGGGATCTGTGGATGACGGACACTTATGAGGGGATCTGTGGATGACGGACACTTATGGGGGGGATCTGTGGATGACGGACACTTATGGGGGGGATCTGTGGATGACGGACACTTATGGGGGGATCTGTGGATGACGGACACTTATGGGGGGATCTGTGGATGACGGACACTTATGGGGGGATCTGTGGATGACGGACACTTATGGGGGGAATGGGTGGATCTGTGGATGACGGACACTTATGGGGGGATCTGTGGATGACGGACACTTATGGGGGGATCTGTGGATGACGGACACTTATGGGGGGATCTGTGGATGACGGACACTTATGGGGGGATCTGTGGATGACGGACACTTATGGGGGGATCTGTGGATGACGGACACTTATGGGGGGATCTGTGGATGACGGACACTTATGGGGGGATCTGTGGATGACGGACACTTATGGGGGGGATCTGTGGATGACGGACACTTATGAGGGGATCTGTGGATGACGGACACTTATGGGGGGATCTGTGGATGACGGACACTTATGGGGGGATCTGTGGATGACGGACACTTATGGGGGGATCTGTGGATGACGGACACTTATGGGGGGATCTGTGGATGACGGACACTTATGAGGGGATCTGTGGATGACGGACAATTATGGGAGGATCTGTGGATGACGGACACTTATGGGGGGATCTGTGGGTGACGGACACTTATGGGGGGATCTGTGGGTGACGGACACTTATGGGGGGGATCTGTGGATGACGGACACTTATGGGGGGATCTGTGGATGACGGACACTTATGGGGGGATCTGTGGATGACGGACACTTATGGGGGGATCTGTGGATGACGGACACTTATGAGGGGATCTGTGGATGACGGCCAATTATGGGGGGATCTGTGGATGACGGACACTTATGGGGGGATCTGTGGATGACGGACACTTATGGGGGGATCTGTGGGTGACGGACACTTATGGGGGGATCTGTGGATGACGGACACTTATGGGGGGATCTGTGGATGACGGACACTTATGGGGGGATCTGTGGATGACGGACACTTATGGGGGGATCTGTGGATGACGGACACTTATGGGGGGATCTGTGGATGACGGACACTTATGGGGGATCTGTGGATGACGGACACTTATGGGGGGATCTGTGGATGACGGACACTTTTGGGGGGATCTGTGGATGACGGACACTTTTGGGGGGATCTGTGGATGACGGACACTTATGGGGGGATCTGTGGATGACGGACACTTATGGGGGGATCTGTGGATGACGGACACTTATGGGGGGATCTGTGGATGACGGACACTTATGGGGGATCTGTGGATGACGGACACTTATGGGGGGATCTGTGGATGACGGACACTTATGGGGGGATCTGTGGATGACGGACACTTATGGGGGGAATGGGTGGATCTGTGGATGACGGACACTTATGGGGGGGATCTGTGGATGACGGACACTTATGGGGGGGATCTGTGGATGACGGACACTTATGGGGGGATCTGTGGATGACGGACACTTATGGGGGGATCTGTGGATGACGGACACTTATGGGGGGATCTGTGGATGACGGACACTTATGGGGGGATCTGTGGATGACGGACACTTATGAGGGGATCTGTGGATGACGGACAATTATGGGGGGATCTGTGGATGACGGACACTTATGGGGGGATCTGTGGATGACGGACACTTATGGGGGATCTGTGGATGACGGACACTTATGGGGGGATCTGTGGATGACGGACAATTATGGGGGGATCTGTGGATGACGGACACTTATGGGGGGATCTGTGGATGATGGACACTTATGGGGGGATCTGTGGATGACGGACACTTATGAGGGGATCTGTGGAAGACGAACACTTATGGGGGGGATCTGTGGATGACGGACACTTATGGGGGGGATCTGTGGATGACGGACACTTATGGGGGGGATCTGTGGATGACGGACACTTATGAGAGGATCTGTGGATGACGGACAATTATGGGGGGATCTGTGGATGACGGACACTTATGAGGGGATCTGTGGATGACGGACACTTATGAGGGGATCTGTGGATGACGGACACTTATGGGGGGGATCTGTGGATGACGGACACTTATGGGGGGGATCTGTGGATGACGGACACTTATGGGGGGATCTGTGGATGACGGACACTTATGGGGGGATCTGTGGATGACGGACACTTATGGGGGGATCTGTGGATGACGGACACTTATGGGGGGAATGGGTGGATCTGTGGATGACGGACACTTATGGGGGGGATCTGTGGATGACGGACACTTATGGGGGGGATCTGTGGATGACGGACACTTATGGGGGGATCTGTGGATGACGGACACTTATGGGGGGATCTGTGGATGACGGACACTTATGGGGGGATCTGTGGATGACGGACACTTATGGGGGGATCTGTGGATGACGGACACTTATGAGGGGATCTGTGGATGACGGACAATTATGGGGGGATCTGTGGATGACGGACACTTATGGGGGGATCTGTGGATGACGGACACTTATGGGGGATCTGTGGATGACGGACACTTATGGGGGGATCTGTGGATGACGGACAATTATGGGGGGATCTGTGGATGACGGACACTTATGGGGGGATCTGTGGATGATGGACACTTATGGGGGGATCTGTGGATGACGGACACTTATGAGGGGATCTGTGGAAGACGAACACTTATGGGGGGGATCTGTGGATGACGGACACTTATGGGGGGGATCTGTGGATGACGGACACTTATGGGGGGGATCTGTGGATGACGGACACTTATGAGAGGATCTGTGGATGACGGACAATTATGGGGGGATCTGTGGATGACGGACACTTATGAGGGGATCTGTGGATGACGGACACTTATGAGGGGATCTGTGGATGACGGACACTTATGGGGGGGATCTGTGGATGACGGACACTTATGGGGGGGATCTGTGGATGACGGACACTTATGGGGGGATCTGTGGATGACGGACACTTATGGGGGGATCTGTGGATGACGGACACTTATGGGGGGATCTGTGGATGACGGACACTTATGGGGGGAATGGGTGGATCTGTGGATGACGGACACTTATGGGGGGATCTGTGGATGACGGACACTTATGGGGGGATCTGTGGATGACGGACACTTATGGGGGGATCTGTGGATGACGGACACTTATGGGGGGATCTGTGGATGACGGACACTTATGGGGGGATCTGTGGATGACGGACACTTATGGGGGGATTTGTGGATGACGGACACTTATGGGGGGATCTGTGGATGACAGACACTGTTATGGGGGGATCTGTGGATGACGGACACTTATGAGGGGATCTGTGGATGACGGACACTTATGGGGGGATCTGTGGATGACGGACACTTATGGGGGGATCTGTGGATGACGGACACTTATGGGGGGATCTGTGGATGACGGACACTTATGAGGGGATCTGTGGATGATGGACAATTATGGGGGGATCTGTGGATGACGGACACTTATGGGGGGGATCTGTGGATGACGGACACTTATGGGGGGATCTGTGGATGACGGACACTTATGGGGGGATCTGTGGATGACGGACACTTATGGGGGGATCTGTGGATGATGGACACTTATGGGGGGGATCTGTGGATGACGGACACTTATGGGGGGATCTGTGGATGACGGACACTTATGGGGGGATCTGTGGATGACGGACACTTATGGGGGGATCTGTGGATGATGGACACTTATGGGGGGATCTGTGGATGACGGACACTTATGGGGGGATCTGTGGATGACGGACACTTATGGGGGGATCTGTGGATGACGGACACTTATGGGGGGATCTGTGGATGACGGACACTTATGGGGGGATCTGTGGATGACGGACACTTATGGGGGGATCTGTGGATGACGGACACTTATGGGGGGATCTGTGGATGACGGACACTTATGGGGGGATCTGTGGATGACGGACACTTATGGGGGGATCTGTGGATGACGGACAATTATGGGGGGATCTGTGGATGACGGACACTTATGGGGGGATCTGTGGATGACGGACACTTATGGGGGGATCTGTGGATGACGGACACTTATGGGGGGATCTGTGGATGACGGACACTTATGGGGGGGATCTGTGGATGACGGACACTTATGGGGGGATCTGTGGATGACGGACACTTATGGGGGGATCTGTGGATGACGGACACTTATGGGGGGATCTGTGGATGACGGACACTTATGGGGGGATCTGTGGATGACGGACACTTATGGGGGGATCTGTGGATGACGGACAATTATGGGGGGATCTGTGGATGACGGACACTTATGGGGGGATCTGTGGATGACGGACACTTATGGGGGGATCTGTGGATGACGGACACTTATGGTTGGATCTGTGGATGACAGACACTTATGGGGGGGATCTGTGGATGACGGACACTTATGGGGGGGATCTGTGGATGACGGACACTTATGGGGGGATCTGTGGATGACGGACACTTATGGGGGGATCTGTGGATGACGGACACTTATGGGGGGATCTGTGGATGACGGACACTTATGGGGGGATCTGTGGATGACGGACACTTATGAGGGGATCTGTGGATGACGGACAATTATGGGGGGATCTGTGGATGACGGACAATTATGGGGGGATCTGTGGATGACGGACACTTATGGGGGGGATCTGTGGATGACGGACACTTATGGGGGGGATCTGTGGATGACGGACACTTATGGGGGGATCTGTGGATGACGGACACTTATGGGGGGATCTGTGGATGACGGACACTTATGGTTGGATCTGTGGATGACAGACACTTATGGGGGGGATCTGTGGATGACGGACACTTATGGGGGGATCCGTGGATGACGGACACTTATGGGGGGGATCTGTGGATAACGGACACTTATGGGGGGGGGATCTGTGGCTGGCACTGTTACAGGGGGATCTGTGGCTGGCACTGTTATATATGTGCCATCCACAGACCCCCCACCCCATAACAGTGCCATCCACAGTGCCCCCCCCCAGCCCATAACAGTGCCATCCACAGACCCCCACCCCTTAACTGTGCCATCCACAGATTCCGTGTGCCCGCCGCCGCCGTTTAAAGTTATTAAACATGCCCCCCTCACTCCTAATAGTACCGTATATCCGAATTTCTTCTGTATAATGCCGGCAGTCGGGCCGGGCGGCCGGCGCGTCCCTCAGTGACGTCACTTGTCTGCGCCGCCTGCTTCATTCATAAAGCAGGCGGCGCAGGCACGTGACGTCACTGAGGGGCAGGCAGGCCGCCCGGCCTGCCTGCCGGCATTATACAGAAGAAATTCGGATATACGGTACTATTAGGAGTGAGGGGGGCATGTTTAATAACTTTTAATTCAATAATACATTTTATATTAGTATACCGGAGGGAGCGGTGGGGCGGGGCTATAGTACAGTGACCGCACCGCCCCACCGCTATTGCCGGCCCCAGCTCCTCCTCCCAGTCCCTCCCCCGGCCCCCGCTCCGTACATCGCGTCCAGTGCCTGCGCCGGCCTCTGATCAGACGGGAGATGAGCGCTTCCACAATGGAAGCGCTCATCTCCCTGCTGCATATTACACTGCGAGCTGTCGGCCGCCCGGCGCCCCTGTTGCTATGGCGCCCTGTGCGGCTGCACAGCCCGCACACCCCAAAGGCCGGCCCTGAACGAGCCCCCCTTTACGGAGCCTGGCGCCCCCCCCCCCCACTATTTGAGAAGCACTGGTCTAATGGGACTTGCAGGTAAGTCTTTCTTTCGTTCTGTGAGCCGGCGTCCCGGCTGCGGAGTTACTCGCGTCCCACGTGTCTCTCACAGCTGATCCTAAGGTGTTAGTCCAATGTGAGGATCATGGACCTTGGCTCCCAGGCGCTGGTAGATGACGTGTGGAGGTCTTTTGTTACAGAGTGAGGAGATTCTTTTTTCTTCTTTATAGTGCACTAAATTCCATAGAAAAACGGGGTACTCATCCAAGATTCTAAAATCCCCCGATAGGCCCAAACTCCTCCAATCTAGATTTAATTATTCTTGGCGCGCCCACTCCATTAGATACCTTGTTATACACCTCACTGCTACCTACTCCTCCCTATATAAGGATAACCCCCCCCCCCCCCCCCCCGCTATCGGAAATGTCAACATGTAAAAACATGTAAACAGCTAAATTTAAAGACCTACCATTTTCCCTCATGGGCCACATAGCGGTGATCAAAATTTCCATCCTCCCTAAATTTCTGTATTTGTTTGAAGCACTCCCAGAGAGGGTGCCTGCCGCGATTATTTGCTTGACCCAGTCTGCATTGGTCAACTTTGTTGGGAACTATAGGCGTCACCGATTCACAAAGCAGACTCTGCTGGCGCCGACCTCCAACATACAATTATACTACTAAGTGACTCACCTGAGGCATATTGCTTCTTGGTCTACACTACACTCATACAACCGATGGACTTAGGTTGAGCGGTTGTGGATGGCACAAACTCACCCGAGGTCCCTAATTTGGGGCCCTCCCCTACCTATCCCCACTTCTAAATTGCTCAGCCCAATGGCATTCACTAGGGAGATTTGGTATAGAAGCAGAATTAGATATGGCCTCACCAAGCTCTGTTCACCCCTTACGCTATATCTCTTTACTCCATTCCTCCCAGATAGCTCAGGAGCGGGGATGGTTACACCGTGGACAGCTGCGGGATTATACCGCCTTGACGACCTGAAGGACCCCTTCTCGGCCAGGATTCTATCTTTTAAAGATCTCCAGGCCAAATTATCTCTACTAAATACAATGGCATTTCAATATCTCAAAATCCTGAATTATTGTAGGAGTGTTCTAGGGGCACTAGATGTCCCGAACCTCTCCCCTTTTGAACGAGTACCACAGCAGTGACTACCGACCAGGACCTACTCTGTATCTGCTGCCCTGCAAGAGCTGAAGGACCTGTGATGATGTCACCATCATGTGATCAGGAGGGGTCAGAGCTCAGCAGTGGAGAGAAGTGGTGATGAAGGACCTGTGATGATATCACTGTCATGTGATCAGTATAATAGGGGGTGGAGATCAGATGTGGAGTAGTAGTGGCAGTGAAGGTCCTGCGGTGATGTCACTGTCAGGTGATCAGTTCAGTAGTGGAGAGAAGTGGTGATGAAGAACCTGACATCACATCCATGTGACCTGACTCCTGTGAGGGAGGGGCTGTGTAACTCCGTATACTGGGATGTAATGTAAATGTAAAAATTCCTTGTGTGATTGTACTCATAAGCGCAGCTTGATATATAGGCACATAGTATAACTCCACGGCTCTCCTTTGTCCACGTCTCTTCACCACCACTAAAACAAGGATTACTCCAATAGTGAAGCACCGCTACAAGTGGTTATATGAAAAGTATTTATTATACTCACAAACATAGGGTAAAACAAAGCAGTCAAGGCTGTCTTTTTCAAATCTGCCCTACCCGGGTTTCGCTCCACGCTTCTTCAGGAACCTCACCATAATCTTCCTCCCACATGTTATGTACCCTCCCCCCCCCCCCTATATGTAAATCATAAAATTAAATACCATAGAATTTATAAAACACTTATAACCAGGTTAAAACTTCTTTTAAAACGTTCTCCTTCCGCACCTGTAATCACATCATCAGTATAATTTTCTCACTTTCCACTTTCGTTCAATTTCAAGTTCATTCATTCATGACAATAAAATCTAGACACTCCCCTAGTACACACCTTCCTGTTTTGATTGGTCTAGATCGTCATACCTTCTTTCAATGACCCACCTCATTGGCTAATGGTGATCGATCTTTTACTTTTACGAAATCAGGTACTTTATTCTACCAAGCATGATTTTAAATCCAATTCGACATTAAGTCCCTGTGGCTTGATAGTATCCAGCTCGTAGATCCAGCTGACCTCCCGCCGGTCTATCCTCTTAATTGCATCTCCTCCCCGCCAATCATTTTTAACCACTTCTAGTCCAGTAAATGCAAGCCCTTTAGGATTTTTTTGGTGGACTTTTTTAAAATGCATGGATACCCCATGGGTCTCCAGTCCCTTTTTAAAATAATAATATCTTCCTGTATCCGAATTTTTAGTTTTCTCGTTGTGCGACCCACATACTGGAGACCACAGGGGCACCCCAGCAAGTATACGACCCCTATACTGTCACACGTGATTTGTCCTTTAACTTTAAAATCTTTATCTCTTTTGGTCAAATGGATCACTGTGGTTTTCATTGTTCCTATTCCTACACGGGAGACAAAAAACGCACCACGAAAAGTTTTTTTTCTCCTTTCGTTCTTCTTTATTTTTAATCGCACTGCGAACCAGTCGATTTTTTTAATTCGGTGCCTCTTTAAAAATAAAATCGGGATGACTAGGGATTTCTGTACCTATGATCGGATCATTCTTCAGTACACTCCAATTTTTCCTAATGGCATTTTTTTATAAGGCTTCTTGGACTGTATATTTGGTGAGAAAGGCAAATCTCAAATCTTTCTTGTTCTTTCTTTCCTCTACTTTATTCATTAACCCTTTCTTATCCCAGTTTTCCTGAACCTCACGGCTACATTTCACTAAGTCCTCTTTATTATATCCCTTCTCCAGGAAGCGATCCTGGATCAGTGAGCTTTGTTCTTGGAACGTCGCAGCATCAGTACAATTTCGGTGAATTCTCCCGATCTGACCCTTCGGGATGTTATTGAGCCAAGGGCCATAATGGCAACTGGTCAGATCGATAAAACCATTCACATCGTTTTTTTTTAAGAAGGTCTTTGTTTTAAGCTGCCCATCTTCTACAAAGATTGTAAGATCGAGAAAATTTACCTCTTTGTCACTGATGCTGCTCGTGAAGTTGATATTCCAATCATTGATATTTAGCTGTGCGATTAGTTCTTCTAGACCTCTTTTTTCTCCTTCCCATATGAGAAAGCAGTCGTCTATAAATCTTCGCCATATATTCAGTTGACCAAACTCAGTCTTTTTCTTTAGAAGGGGGGTTATTCTCTCTGATTCCCATGCCGACATAAACAAGTTGCCGAAGCTTGGGGCGAACTTTGCCCCCATCGCCGTCCCGACTTTCTGGAGGTAGTAGTGGAGAAGCGTGGAGCAAAACCCGGGTCGGGCAGATTTGAAAAAGACAGCCTTGACTGCTTTGTTTTACCCTATGTTTGTGAGTATAATAAATACTTTTCATATAACCACTTGTAGCGGTGCTTCACTATTGGAGTAATCCTTGTTTTAGTGGTGGTGAAGAGACGTGGACAAAGGAGAGCCGTGGAGTTATACTATGTGCCTATATATCAAGCTGCGCTTGTGAGTACAAACACACAAGGAATTTTCTGGTGACCTGCAGTGCTTCACTATCTGCAAACTTTCTGACATCCCACAGGTGCCTTAGTGCGCTGGTAGCGGGGACCTGATTTATTTGCCTGTGTCAGAAATCTTGGACGCCTCAAGATTGAAGAGGTTTAACCTTTATCAGTAGAACTGAGAGCGGAACGTAACGAAGAGCCCAACTGGTGAGCCTGCTCTGTCTCTCCACACCTGCTGTAATCTCTCTTCCCCTGCTCTGTCTCTCTACACCCGCTGTAATCTCTCTTCCCCTGCTCTGTCTCTCCACACCGGCTGTAATCTCTCTTCCCCTGCTCTGTCTCTCCACACCGGCTGTAATCTCTCTTCCTCTGCTCTGTCTCTCCACACCGGCTGTAATCTCTCTTCCCCTGCTCTGTCTCTCCACACCGGCTGTAATCTCTCTTCCTCTGCTCTGTCTCTCCACACCGGCTGTAATCTCTCTTCCCCTGCTCTGTCTCTCCACACCGGCTGTAATCTCTCTTCCTCTGCTCTGTCTCTCCACACCGGCTGTAATCTCTCTTCCTCTGCTCTGTCTCTCCACACCGGCTGTGATCTCTCTTCCCCTGCTCTGTCTCTCCACACCAGCTGTAATCTCTCTTCCTCTGCTCTGTCTCTCCACACCTGCTGTAATCTCTCTTCCCCTGCTCTGTCTCTCTACACCTGCTGTAATCTCTCTTCCTCTGCTCTGTCTCTCCACACCGGCTGTAATCTCTCTTCCTCTGCTCTGTCTCTCCACACCGGCTGTAATCTCTCTTCCTCTGCTCTGTCTCTCCACACCTCATGTAATCTCTCTTCCTCTGCTCTGTCTCTCCACACCTGCTGTAATCTCTCTTCCCCTGCTCTGTTTCTCCACACCGGCTGTAATCTCTCTTCCCCTGCTCTGTCTCTCCACACCTGCTGTAATCTCTCTTTCCCTGCTCTGTCTCTCCACACCAGCTGTAATTTCCCGTCCTCTGCTCTGTCTCTCCGCACCTGCTGTAATCTCTCTTCCTCTGCTCTGTCTCTCCACACCGGCTGTAATCTCTCTTCCTCTGCTCTGTCTCTCCACACCGGCTGTGATCTCTCTTCCCCTGCTCTGTCTCTCCACACCAGCTGTAATCTCTCGTCCTCTGCTCTGTCTCTCCACACCGGCTGTGATCTCTCTTCCCCTGCTCTGTCTCTCCACACCAGCTGTAATCTCTCTTCCTCTGCTCTGTCTCTCCACACCTGCTGTAATCTCTCTTCCCCTGCTCTGTCTCTTTACACCTGCTGTAATCTCTCTTCCTCTGCTCTGTCTCTCCACACCGGCTGTAATCTCTCTTCCTCTGCTCTGCCTCTCCACACCGGCTGTAATCTCTCTTCCTCTGCTCTGTCTCTCCACACCGGCTGTGATCTCCCTTCCTCTGCTCTGTCTCTCCACACCTGCTGTAATCTCTCTTCCCCTGCTCTGTCTCTCCACACCGGCTGTAATCTCTCTTCCCCTGCTCTGTCTCTCCACACCTGCTGTAATCTCTCTTTCCCTGCTCTGTCTCTCCACACCTGCTGTAATCTCTCTTCCCCTGCTCTGTCTCTCCACACCAGCTGTAATTTCCCGTCCTCTGCTCTGTCTCTCCGCACCTGCTGTAATCTCTCTTCCTCTGCTCTGTCTCTCCACACCGGCTGTAATCTCTCTTCCTCTGCTCTGTCTCTCCACACCGGCTGTAATCTCTCTTCCCCTGCTCTGTCTCTCCACACCGGCTGTAATCTCCCTTCCTCTGCTCTGTCTCTCCACACCAGCTGTAATCTCTCTTCCCCTGCTCTGTCTCTCCACACCGGCTGTAATCTCCCTTCCTCTGCTCTGTCTCTCCACACCAGCTGTAATTTCCCGTCCCCTGCTCTGTCTCTCCACACCTGCTGTAATCTCTCTTCCTCTGCTCTGTCTCTCCACACCGGCTGTAATCTCCCTTCCTTTGCTCTGTCTCTCCACACCTGCTGTAATCTCTCTTCCCCTGCTCTGTCTCTCTACACCGGCTGTAATCTCTCTTCCTCTGCTCTGTCTCTCCACACCGGCTGTAATCTCTCTTCCTCTGCTCTGTCTCTCCACACCAGCTGTAATCTCTCTTTCCCTGCTCTGTCTCTCCACACCGGCTGTAATCTCTCTTCCTCTGCTCTGTCTCTCCACACCGGCTGTAATCTCTCTTCCTCTGCTCTGTCTCTCCACACCGGCTGTAATCTCTCTTCCTCTGCTCTGTCTCTCCACACCAGCTGTAATCTCTCTTTCCCTGCTCTGTCTCTCCACACCAGCTGTAATCTCTCTTTCCCTGCTCTGTCTCTCCACACCTGCTGTAATCTCTCTTCCCCTGCTCTGTCTCTCCACACCGGCTGTAATCTCTCTTCCTCTGCTCTGTCTCTCCACACCGGCTGTAATCTCTCTTGCCCTGCTCTGTCTCTCCACACCAGCTGTAATGTCTCTTTCGCTGCTCTGTCTCTCCACACCAGCTGTAATCTCTCTTGCCCTGCTCTGTCTCCCCACACCAGCTGTAATCTTTCTTCCTCTTCCCCGCCAATCATTTTTAACCACTTCTAGTCCAGTAAATGCAAGCCCTTTAGGATTTTTTTAGTGGACTTTTTTAAAATGCATGGATACCCCATGGGTCTCCAGTCCCTTTTTAAAATAATAATATGTTCCTGTATCCGAATTTTTAGATTTCTCGTTGTGCGACCCACATACTGGAGACCGCAGGGGCACCCCAGCATGTATACGACCCCTATACTGTCACACGTGATTTGTCCTTTAACTTTAAAATCTTTATCTCTTTTGGTCAAATGGATCACTGTGGTTTTCATTGTTCCTATTCCTACACGGGAGACAAAAAACGCACCACGAAAAGTTATTTTTTTCCCTTTCGTTCTTCTTTATTTTTAATCGCACTGCAAACCAGTCGATTTTTTTAATTCGGTGCCTTTTTAAAAATAAAATCGGGATGACTAGGGATTTCTGTACCTATGATCATTCTTCAGTACACTCCAATTTTTCCTAATGGCATTTTTTTATAAGGCTTCTTGGACTGTATATTTGGTGAGAAAGGCAAATCTAAAATCTTTCTTGTTCTTTCTTTCCTCTACTTTATTCATTAACCCTTTCTTATCCCAGTTTTCCTGAACATCACGACTACATTTCACTAAGTCCTCTTTATTATATCCCTTCTCCAGGAAGCGATCCTGGATCAGTGAGCTTTGTTCTTGGAACGTCGCAGCATCAGTACAATTTCGGTGAATTCTCCCGATCTGACCCTTCGGGATGTTATTGAGCCAAGGGCCATAATGGCAACTGGTCAGATCGATAAAACCATTCACATCGGTTTTTTTGAAGGTCTTTGTTTTAGGCTGCCCATCTTCTACAAAGATCGTAAGATCGAGAAAATTTACCTCTTTGTCACTGATGCTGCTCGTGAAGTTGATATTCCAATCATTGATATTTAGCTGTGCGATTAGTTCTTCTAGACCTCTTTTTTCTCCTTCCCATATGAGAAAGCAGTCGTCTATAAATCTTCGCCATATATTCAGTTGCCCAAACTCAGTCTTTTTCTTTAGAAGGGGGGTTATTCTCTCTGATTCCCATGTCGACATAAACAAGTTGCCGAAGCTTGGGGCGAACTTTGCCCCCATCGCCGTCCCGACTTTCTGGAGGTAGTAGTGGAGAAGCGTGGAGCGAAACCCGGGTCGGGCAGATTTGAAAAAGACAGCCTTGACTGCTTTGTTTTACCCTATGTTTGTGAGTATAATAAATACTTTTCATATAACCACTTGCTAGCGGTGCTTCACTATTGGAGTAATCCTTCTTTTAGTGGTGGTGAAGAGACGTGGACAAAGGAGAGCCGTGGAGTTATACTATGTGCCTATATATCAAGCTGCGCTTGTGAGTACAAACACACAAGGAATTTTCTGGTGACCTGCAGTGCTTCACTATCTGCAAACTTTCTGACATCCCACAGGTGCCTTAGTGCGCTGGTAGCGGGGACCTGCCTGTGTCAGAAATCTTGGACGCCTCAAGATTGAAGAGGTTTAACCTTTATCAGTAGAACTGAGAGCGGAACGTAACGAAGAGCCCAACTGGTGAGCCTGCTCTGTCTCTCCACACCGGCTGTAATCTCTCTTCCCCTGCTCTGTCTCTCCACACCTGCTGTAATCTCTCTTCCCCTGCTCTGTCTCTCTACACCCGCTGTAATCTCTCTTCCCCTGCTCTGTCTCTCCACACCGGCTGTAATCTCTCTTCCCCTGCTCTGTCTCTCCACACCGGCTGTAATCTCTCTTCCTCTGCTCTGTCTCTCCACACCAGCTGTAATCTCTTTTTCCCTGCTCTGTCTCTCCACACCAGCTGTAATCTCTCTTTCCCTGCTCTGTCTCTCCACACCTGCTGTAATCTCTCTTCCCCTGCTCTGTCTCTCCACACCGGCTGTAATCTCTCTTCCTCTGCTCTGTCTCTCCACACCAGCTGTAATCTCTCTTTCCCTGCTCTGTCTCTCCACACCGGCTGTAATCTCTCTTCCTCTGCTCTGTCTCTCCACACCGGCTGTAATCTCTCTTCCTCTGCTCTGTCTCTCCACACCGGCTGTAATCTCTCTTCCTCTGCTCTGTCTCTCCACACCAGCTGTAATCTCTCTTTCCCTGCTCTGTCTCTCCACACCAGCTGTAATCTCTCTTTCCCTGCTCTGTCTCTCCACACCGGCTGTAATCTCCCTTCCTCTGCTCTGTCTCTCCACACCGGCTGTAATCTCTCTTCCTCTGCTCTGTCTCTCCACACCGGCTGTAATCTCTCTTCCTCTGCTCTGTCTCTCCACACCAGCTGTAATCTCTCTTTCCCTGCTCTGTCTCTCCACACCAGCTGTAATCTCTCTTTCCCTGCTCTGTCTCTCCACACCGGCTGTAATCTCTCTTCCTCTGCTCTGTCTCTCCACACCAGCTGTAATTTCCCGTCCCCTGCTCTGTCTCTCTACACCGGCTGTAATCTCTCTTCCTCTGCTCTGTCTCTCCACACCGGCTGTAATCTCTCTTCCTCTGCTCTGTCTCTCCACACCGGCTGTAATCTCTCTTCCTGTGCTCTGTCTCTCCACACCAGCTGTAATCTCTCTTTCCCTGCTCTGTCTCTCCACACCGGCTGTAATCTCTCTTCCTCTGCTCTGTCTCTCCACACCAGCTGTAATCTCTCTTTCCCTGCTCTGTCTCTCCACACCTGCTGTAAACTCTCTTCCCCTGCTCTGTCTCTCCACACCAGCTGTAATCTCTCTTCCTCTGCTCTGTCTCTCCACACCGGCTGTAATCTCTCTTCCTCTGCTCTGTCTCTCTA
This sequence comes from Bufo bufo, assembly GCF_905171765.1. NCBI lineage: Eukaryota > Metazoa > Chordata > Amphibia > Anura > Bufonidae > Bufo > Bufo bufo. The sequence goes on along the minus strand of NC_053392.1, from coordinate 11,398,565 downwards.
CACCAGCTGTAATTTCCCGTCCTCTGCTCTGTCTCTCCACACCGGCTGTAATCTCTCTTCCTCTGCTCTGTCTCTCCACACCGGCTGTAATCTCTCTTCCTCTGCTCTGTCTCTCCACACCGGCTGTGATCTCCCTTCCTCTGCTCTGTCTCTCCACACCGGCTGTAATCTCTCTTCCTCTGCTCTGTCTCTCCCTACCAGCTGTAATCTCTCTTTCCCTGCTCTGTCTCTCCACACCAGCTGTAATCTCTCTTCCCCTGCTCTGTCTCTCCACACCGGCTGTAATCTCTCTTCCCCTGCTCTGTCTCTCCACACCGGCTGTAATCTCTCTTCCTCTGCTCTGTCTCTCCACACCTGCTGTAATCTCTCTTCCCCTGCTCTGTCTCCCCACACCGGCTGTAATCTCCCTTCCTTTGTTCTGTCTCTCTACACCGGCTGTAATCTCTCTTCCCCTGTTCTGTCTCTCTACACCGGCTGTAATCTCCCTTCCTCTGCTCTGTCTCTCCACACCAGCTGTAATCTCTCTTCCTCTGCTCTGTCTCTCCACACCTCATGTAATCTTTTTTCCCCTGCTCTGTCTCTCGACACCAGCTGTAATCTCTCTTCCCCTGCTCTTTCTCTCCACACCTGCTGTAATCTCTCTTCCTCTGCTCTGTCTCTCGACACCAGCTGTAATCTCTCTTCCCCTGCTCTGTCTCTCCACACTGGCTGTAATCTCTCTTCCTCTGCTCTGTCTCTCTACACCGGCTGTAATTTCCCTTCCTCTGCTCTGTCTCTCTACACCGGCTGTAATTTCCCTTCCTCTGTTCTGTCTCTCCACACCGGCTGTAATCTCTCTTCCCCTGCTCTGTCTCTCCACACCAGCTGTAATCTCTCTTCCTCTGCTCTGTTTCTCGACACCAGCTGTAATCTCTCTTCCCCTGCTCTGTCTCTCCACACACCAGCTGTAATCTCTCTTCCTCTGCTCTGTCTCTCTACACCTGCTGTAATCTCTCTTTCCCTGCTCTGTCTCTCCACACCTGCTGTAATCTCTCTTTCCCTGCTCTGTCTCTCCACACCTGCTGTAATCTCTCTTCCTCTGTTCTGTCTCTCTACACCGGCTGTAATCTCTCTTCCCCTGCTCTGTCTCTCCACACCTGCTGTAATCTCTCTTCCCCTGCTCTGTCTCTCCACACACCAGCTGTAATCTCTCTTCCTCTGCTCTGTCTCTCCACACCTGCTGTAATCTCTCTTCCCCTGCTCTGTCTCTCCACACCGGCTGTAATCTCTCTTCCCCTGCTCTGTCTCTCCACACCGGCTGTAATCTCTCTTCCCCTGCTCTGTCTCTTCACACCGGCTGTAATCTCTCTTCCCCTGCTCTGTCTCTCCACACCAGCTGTAATCTCTCTTCCTCTGCTCTGTCTCTCCACACCGGCTGTAATCTCTCTTCCTCTGCTCTGTCTCTCCACACCTGCTGTAATCTCTCTTCCCCTGCTCTGTCTCTCCACACCGGCTGTAATCTCTCTTCCTCTGCTCTGTCTCTCCACACCGGCTGTAATCTCTCTTCCTCTGCTCTGTCTCTCTACACCGGCTGTAATCTCTCTTCCTCTGCTCTGTCTCTCTACACCGGCTGTAATCTCTCTTCCCCTGCTCTGCCTCTCCACACCGGCTGTAATCTCTCTTCCTCTGCTCTGTCTCTCCACACCGGCTGTAATCTCTCTTCCCCTGCTCTGCCTCTCCACACCCGCTGTAATCTCTCTTTCTCTGCTCTGTCTCTCCACACCCGCTGTAATCTCTCTTCCCCTGCTCTGTCTCATTACATCGGCTGTAATCTCTCTTCTTTCTCTCTGTCTCCCCACACCGGCTGTAATCTCTCTTCCTCTGTTCTGTCTCTCTACCCCGGCTGTAATCTCTCTTCCTCTGCTTTGTCTCTCCACACCTGCTGTAATCTCTCTTCCTCTGCTCTGTCTCTCCACACCAGCTGTAATCTCTCTTCCTCTGCTTTGTCTCTCCACACCGGCTGTAATCTCTCTTCCCCTGTTCTGTCTCTCTACACCGGCTGTAATCTCTCTTCCTCTGCTCTGTCTCTCGACACCAGCTGTGATCTCTCTTCCCCTGCTCTGTCTCTCCACACTGGCTGTAATCTCTCTTCCCCTGCTCTGTCTCTCTACACCGGCTGTAATCTCTCTTTCCCTGCTCTGTCTCTCCACACTGGCTGTAATCTCTCTTCCCCTGCTCTGTCTCTCCACACTGGCTGTAATCTCCCTTCCTCTGCTCTGTCTCTCTACACCGGCTGTAATCTCTCTTTCTCTGCTCTGTCTCTCCACACCGGCTGTAATCTCTCTTCCCCTGTTCTGTCTCTCTACACCGGCTGTAATCTCTCTTCCTCTGCTCTGTCTCTCGACACCAGCTGTAATCTCTCTTCCCCTGCTCTGTCTCTCCACACTGGCTGTAATCTCCCTTCCTCTGCTCTGTCTCTCTACACCGGCTGTAATCTCTCTTCCTCTGCTCTGTCTCTCTACACCGGCTGTAATCTCTCTTCCCCTGCTCTGTCTCTCCACACACCAGCTGTAATCTCTCTTCCTCTGCTCTGTCTCTCGACACCAGCTGTAATCTCTCTTCCCCTGCTCTGTCTCTCCACACACCAGCTGTAATCTCTCTTCCTCTGCTCTGTCTCTCCACACCGGCTGTAATCTCTCTTCCTCTGCTCTGTCTCTTTTCACACCGGCTGTAATCTCTCTTTCCCTGCTCTGTCTCTCCACACCGGCTGTAATCTCTCTTTCCCTGCTCTGTCTCTCCACACCGGCTGTAATCTCCCTTCCTCTGCTCTGTCTCTCCACACCGGCTGTAATCTCTCTTCCTCTGCTCTGTCTCTCCACACCAGCTGTAATCTCTCTTTCCCTGCTCTGTCTCTCCACACCAGCTGTAATCTTTCTTCCTTTGCTCTGTCTCTCCACACCAGCTGTAATCTCTCTTCCCCTGCTCTGTCTCTCCACACCAGCTGTAATCTCCCTTCCTCTGCTCTGTCTCTCCACACCAGCTGTAATCTCTCTTCCTCTGCTCTGTCTCTCCACACCGGCTGTAATGTCTCTTTTGCTTCTCTGTCCCTCCACACCGGCTGTAATCTCTCTTGCCCTGCTCTGTCTCCCCACACCAGCTGTAATGTCTCTTTCGCTGCTCTGTCTCTCCACACCAGCTGTAATCTCTCTTGCCCTGCTCTGTCTCCCCACACCAGCTGTAATCTTTCTTCCTCTGCTTTGTCTCTCCACACCGGCTGTAATCTCTCTTCCTCTGCTCTGTCTCTCCACACACCAGCTGTAATCTCTCTTTCCCTGCTCTGTCTCTCCACACCGGCTGTAATCTCCCTTCCTCTGCTCTGTCTCTCCACACCGGCTGTAATGTCTCTTTTGCTTCTCTGTCCCTCCACACCGGCTGTAATCTCTCTTGCCCTGCTCTGTCTCCCCACACCAGCTGTAATGTCTCTTTCGCTGCTCTGTCTCTCCACACCGGCTGTAATCTCCCTTCCTCTGCTCTGTCTCTCCACACCGGCTGTAATCTCTCTTCCTCTGCTCTGTCTCTCCACACCAGCTGTAATCTCTCTTTCCCTGCTCTGTCTCTCCACACCAGCTGTAATCTTTCTTCCTTTGCTCTGTCTCTCCACACCAGCTGTAATCTCTCTTCCCCTGCTCTGTCTCTCCACACCAGCTGTAATCTCCCTTCCTCTGCTCTGTCTCTCCACACCAGCTGTAATCTCTCTTCCTCTGCTCTGTCTCTCCACACCGGCTGTAATGTCTCTTTTGCTTCTCTGTCCCTCCACACCGGCTGTAATCTCTCTTGCCCTGCTCTGTCTCCCCACACCAGCTGTAATGTCTCTTTCGCTGCTCTGTCTCTCCACACCAGCTGTAATCTCTCTTGCCCTGCTCTGTCTCCCCACACCAGCTGTAATCTTTCTTCCTCTGCTTTGTCTCTCCACACCGGCTGTAATCTCTCTTCCTCTGCTCTGTCTCTCCACACCAGCTGTAATCTCTCTTTCCCTGCTCTGTCTCTCCACACCGGCTGTAATCTCTCTTGCCCTGCTCTGTCTCCCCACACCAGCTGTAATCTTTCTTCCTCTGCTTTGTCTCTCCACACCGGCTGTAATCTCTCTTCCTCTGCTCTGTCTCTCCACACCAGCTGTAATCTCTCGTCCTCTGCTCTGTCTCTCCACACCAGCTGTAATGTCTCTTTCGCTGCTCTGTCTCTCCACACCAGCTGTAATCTCTCTTGCCATGCTCTGTCTCCCCACACCAGCTGTAATCTTTCTTCCTCTGCTCTGTCTCTCCACACCGGCTGTAATCTTCCTTCCTCTGCTCTGTCTCTCCACACCTGCTGTAATCTCTCTTCCTCTGCTCTGTCTCTCCACACCAGCTGTAATCTTTCTTCCTCTGCTCTGTCTCTCCACACCAGCTGTAATCTTTCTTCCTCTGCTCTGTCTCTTCACACCGGTTGTAATCTCTCTTCCCCTGCTCTGTCTCTCCACACCAGCTGTAATCTTTCTTCCTCTGCTCTGTCTCTCTACACCGGCTGTAATATCTCTCTGTCTTCCCCTGCTTGTAGGGCACATTCTTCCTCTGGCTCTTAAAGGGCCAGTGTGCACTCCCTAATTGTCACCAGACAACAGCATGATGTCAGTAGTACCTCCTCTTTTATTGCCACACTAAAGAGGACCATTAAAAACATCTGACCGGGCTGTTAATTCAAAGCCAATCATGGCGCTGTGTTAGTAATCAATCCAATCGGAATAGGCCGGACTGAACACATGATGTTGATGACACATTGTCATGTGATTTGTACTGGGGACATATAAGCAACAGCGTAAGATACCGCGCACAACATAAGGTCATGCTCTGTTGCTTACATGTCCCCAGTACAAATCACATGACAATGTGTCATCAACATCATGTGTTCAGTCCGGCCTATTCCGATTGGATTGATTACTAACACAGGGCCATGATTGGCTTTGAATTAACAGCCCGGTCAGATGTTTTTAATGGTCCTCATTAGTGTGGCAATAAAAGAGGAGGTACTACTGACATCATGCATCCCCGGAAGAAGCCGGTGGGTGGAGGAGGCTGCAGGGTCGACGTGCCACACGGTAGTAAGGCAAATTTTCTGTTTCTTATCTTTTGCCCCTGCCTTTCCAGCGATTAACTTTCAAAGGTCTTTTTTACCTTGATATGCTCCCTGTGCTGGTAATGGCAAGTGCATGCTCTGTTATTTCCCTTATTTAGTTTTTTGCTGCTGCCTGTGTCGCCCGCAGACTCTGTGGCTTCCTCTTTGTCCTCTCTTTTGGGGGGTTCTATTTGCTGCTAATTTTACTGACCATCGTTCTATGTATTTTTGTCATATTGAATAAAGACATTTTATTATCTCTATGCGGAGGTTTGTGTTTACTTGGTATCGTTTATGGTGATTTAGCAATTAATACCTCTGTTCATTAGTTATTGGTGGTATCCGAATTTTTTTTATTTGGTGCTTTCTTTTCTGGTAGACCAGAGTCTGCTTCTTGTTGGCAATGCCTCTACCAGTACGGCATGTGCTCCCTCCAGCTCTTAAAATGCCAGCGCACGTGCCATAATTCACACCAGGCTATGGCTGTCCAACTTTAGGTTCTTCATCTCCTCCCCCACCATACACACACTGATTTCTCCCAACGGTGTTTGTTCAAGTAGAAAAGATGAATCCTGTTTTGACCAGACACTGTCTCAGTTTAACTCCTTCCTGATCAGTGCTGTACATGTATGGTGCTAGTTTAGTGTTTAAAGATGGTGCCTGGAATGGAACAGATGAAATAGCCAAAGAGTTTTTGCCTTTTCACGCAATAGAGACCCGGGACTCATGTGTGTGATCAGCGATAACACCATACACATACATGTGACACCTCAGATTACATGGTCAATTGTGGCTACGGCATCTGAGGTGACTTTCCCATGAGAGCTCTGCTCCCGGTGCTCATATGGCTTTTCCCCGCAGTGTTTGGTAGAGCCGTTCATTCGTTGTACTAGCATCAGTCCTTCTGTGGGATATGAGGCTACTAAAACAGTAGTTCCAGTGGAGGTCTGCCGATGACAGGGCTCCACAGTAACATAGTACAACTTCCATAGGCTGCAATGGTAATCCAGTTTAGCTTAAAGGAGTTCTCCAGGAATTTAGAAAATAAAATACTTACTAGTTATTACTTTATTATACATATATTCCCAAATACCTTTCTTTAGTTATAATGGCTTGTTTTGTCTGGGGAGCAATCAGCAGGGGAAATAAAATGGCCTCCATCCTATTAGTACACACAAATCCTGTCCTAACCACACAAGAAAAGTTACATCAGGACACTGAACTAAATATCTGCCTCATCCTCCTCTCTGCTCTGCTTGTCAGGGATTATGATACTGAACAAAGCTGATCTTTAGCTGAATCTCTGTAGGAATGGAGGTCATGAGGAGAAAACTGTCCAAAATACTTGATAAATGCAGAACAAGGCATGTACAAACTGTGCTAAGAAATGAGCACATTTTCAACAGTAAATCTGCCCTATTATTTTTAATAAATAGGAGGAAAAATTAAGTTTTTATTAAACCCTCGATGTCATACACAGCAAAACCAATTCTGGATTTAATACTAAAGCATTTTCCTCATTCTGAACATGACTATGTCTTCTCCCCTGTGTGGTTTCTTGGATAATCTTAGATAACCAAGCATTTCTGTAAGAAATTTAAATTTATTAATATAAATGGATAAAATTCTGTTACTAGAAAGGAAAGAGTTAATTGTCACGAACTCTGGGCTGTGAAGTCGGAATCATGGAGTCAGTAGAAATGTAGAGACTCCGACTCCAGCTTTAAAACAAGAATATTCCCTGTTATTAAAACATTTAAAACCCGGATGTCACTGCAATTTTCCTACAGGAAACATGTTTTGTGGCAATGTGTACAGTACAGTGCCGGAGGGCCTGTATATCCCACCCAAATACCTCAGCTGGGTGAGATAACTGAAATCCAGAAAGCTGCAGTGGTTTCAGCAAAGTGTAGTTTGCTACAAACTGTAGTTTACAACATTCTGAACATTAATGCGGTTTTTCTCCTGTGTGAATCCTCCAATGATAGTAGAGTTTGGCTTTAGTAAGAAAACATTTCCCACATTCTGAACATGAAAATGGCTTCTCTCCCGTGTGACTTCTCTCATGTGTAATGAGATGTGACTTTTGCGTAAAACATTTCCCACATTCTAAACATCTCAGTGGCTTCTCTCCTGTGTGAATTTTCTCATGTGTAACAAGATTTGACTTTCGAGTAAAACACTTCCCACATTCTGAACATGAATACGACTTCACTCCAGTGTGACTTCCCTGATGAACCTTAAGCTTGGCTTCAGTAACAAAACATTTTCCACATTCGAAACATGAATATGGCTTCTCTCCTGTGTGAGTTATCTGATGTGTAATAAGATTTGAGTTTCCCATAAAACATTTTCCATATTCTAAACTTGAATAAATCTTCTTTCCTGTGTGAATTATCTCATGTAAAACAAGCTGTGATTTATCTGGAAAACATTTCTCACACTTTGAACATGAATATGGCTTCTCTCCTGTGTGACATCTCTCGTGTTTATCACGACTTGATTTCTCTGTAAAACATTTCCCACATTCTGAACATGAATATGGCTTCTCTCCCGTGTGAATTCGCTGATGTGAATCAAGATTTGCCTTTTGCATAAAACATTTCCCACATTCTGAACATGAATACGGCCTCTCTCCTGTGTGAATTCTCTGATGTGTAACAAGATTTGACTTTTGCGTAAAACATTTTCCACATTCTGAACATGAATACGGCTTCTCTCCTGAGTGAATTCTCCGATGCTTAACAAATTGTGATTTAGATATAAAACATTTTTCACATTCACTACATGAATATGGCTTCTCACCCGTGTGAATTCTTTTGTGTGTATATAGGTTTGAACTTCTTGTAAATTGTTTTCCACATTCTTCACACTGAAACCTTTTACTCTCTTTCTGCCCGGTACTTGTGGTAATAATTTGTAATTGGTCAGAAGATGGTTCCTGGTAATTAGGAGGATTATATGATAGATCTGTATTGTAAAATCCTGGATGGATATTATAGGTAATGAGGTTTTCTCTTGAAGAGCGCTGCTCGATATCTTCATCTTCTATTTTATAATCCAGTGATAACATGAAGTTCTTACTGGGATTTTCTGTTAGGATTAAAAAGAGATTGTGTTTTTTTCTCAAACAACAAAAGAAGACAAATCTATAAGATTCCTTTAAGGTTCGAAACACACAGGCAGATTTTCATGTAGTTTTTGAGCCAAAACTAGTGGATCAGTAGGAAGGAGAGGTACATGTCCTTCCTTTATATTTCCCATTAATTTTAATCCTTTATTGGCTTTGGCACAAAATACTGAATGAAAAACTGCCACTAAAAGAAAATCATTTGTGGTCATGTCCTTAAAGTTATAATGGATGATGAAGTCCAGGACTCTGCTCTATACTCACTGATCACTTCTATTAAATAAACCCAGACCTGAAAACATTCAAAAATATGAAAAATACCAACCTTCTCTGACAATCAGGCCCGTCATCTGCTAGCACATTATGCCCTTCGATATCTACTGGGCTTGACTTTAATACAATAACCTAATCACTTCATGACCAGGCCATTTTGGAACTTAAAGGGGATGTACAGTCCTTTACAATTAATGGCCTATCCTCAGGATGGGCCATCAGTATCTGATTGTCAGGGGTACAACATCCGTTGCACTTAGGACAGAGCTGGTTCCTGTAGTGCTACTACTATTGAGATGAATGGGATCAGCACTGCAGTAACCGGCTTCGCCCACAGACTGAGTTGTTTAGTTCCAGTGCAGGCTTCCTGCTCCGTAGCTACTGCAGAATGGCTGATCAGAGGAGGAAAATGTGTTGGATCCTAACCAATGATAGAGTAAAGGCCTATCCAGTGGATGTGCTTGGTATCGCCCCTGAGCTTCACCTAGGCCATGTGACCAATGAACGTGACATCATAGTATAAGCTAAGAGTAGTCTGCGATGCTACTGTGAGTGCCGGTGCCTTCTCAAACAGCTGATCGGCGGGAGTCCTGGGTGTTGGATATACTTAAAGGGGTTGTCCGGGTTCAGAGCTGAACCCGGACATACTCACATTTTCACCCAGGCAGCCCCCTGATGTTTGCATCAGAGCATTTCATGCTCCAATGCTCTCCCTTGCCCTGCACTGCACTGGATCGCGCAGAGCAAGGGCTCTTTTATTTACAGTAACACACTGCCGGGCGGAGGCTTCCGGCCAGCAGTGTGTTCAGTGACGTCACCAGCTCTGATGGGCGGGCTTTAGCGCTGCCCTAGCCCGCCCATCAGTGCCATTGACGTCACCGGGACTCACTGCTGGGCGGAAGCCTCTGCCTGGCAGCCCTATGGAGAGCCTGGTTCGAGCCTGGGTGAAAATGGGGATATGTCTGGGTTCAGCTCTGAAGGGAGGGTTATTAGGGTAGCTAAGCAGAGATGTCAAAAATGAATCCAAGAGTTTTTGGAGGGCAATAATTCTGGAGACATCTGAAAAGGTATAATGGATATAACTGATGCTGTGGATGAGTTCAGATCCTCAACTTACTGTCACTTTAGATTAGTTTTTTTGCGTGGTTTGATGGTGATAATGGTGAATGGAGGACTCAAATAGTATTACCATCTAGGCGGCAGGAGATGGGGTTGGTTTTATAGTGTCACAAGGTGCAATTTCAATATCACGTCACTCTGTTCTGATGCTAGTGGCATACACAGTGGTCACATTTGCGACTGGACCCCTAAGTCAGGGGGCTCACAGGGTCCCATGCCAGTGCCACACCGCCAATTACTATATTTTTCGCCTTATAAGATACAGTGTGTCTTATACAGTAAACACTAGTGAGCGCTTCCATTACGGAATCGCTCACTAGTCTGCAGGAGTCGTGGGGGGAGAGGTGAGGGAAGAGCTGCCGGTACTCACCCCTCCTCTCTAGTCTTCTCCGGGGTCTGTGCCACACTGTCCTGGCTGCGTACAGCATCATGACGTAGTGCATGCATTATGACCTGATGCTGCACGCAGTCAGCGCTGGCCCGGAGAAGACCAGGGAGCGCGACTGCAGAAGAAGACGCCGGACGTGGGGAGTAGCAGCAGAACAGGAGAGGTAAGTTACTTTATTTAAGGTGTGATCTGAGGTCTGATAAGGGGCCCTGCTTTAATTAGGGGGTCTGACATGGAGGTCTAAATCTGAGGTGTGATATGGGGGTCTTATCTGATATGGGGGTCGGATTTAAAGTCTGATTTGAGGTCTAATCTGAGGATCTGATATGAAAGGTAAGGGGGTATTTTTTGTACTGGCAAACAATACAAAGGGGTATTTCTTGTACTGGTGCATATTAACTCCTTAATGACCCAGGACGAGAATGCTCGTCCTAAATGGCCGGTACTTTGCGCCCCAGGACGAGCATTCAGCAGCATGGATCCAGCTGTTACTGACAGCCGGATCCGTGTTGCATCCACCAGCATCGGTGATAACTTAGATGCCGGTGGATTAACCCCTCATATGCCACGGTCAGCGCTGACCGCGGCATATGGGAGGTTTGCGCTCCCTCTCCTTAGCCATCGGGTCCCCGCACTGCGGTGGAAGGGATCGGATAGTTGCCATGGCAGCCACGATGTCTTACACAGACATCAGGGCCTGCCAGCTACGGAAGCCCAGTAGATCCAGCCTGAAGGCTGGGTCTCCTAGGCAACTGTCAGCGTCTTACTGTGTAAGACATTGACAGTTCAGTTCAGTACAATACAGAATGTATTGTACTGAATTGAAACAGGGATTAAACCCTGAAAAGGTGAAGTCCCACAGACGGACAAATATAAAAAGTAAAAAAAAGTAAAAAAAAGTGTGGATGACACTAAAAAAATATATTTTTATGCTTTATTATGTAAAACTAAAACAAACAAACAAAAAAAAGTTGTCATATTTGGTATTGTCACGTCCGTATCAACCTGCTCTATAAAAATATCACATGAAAAAATAAAAACGGTGCCAAAACAGCTATTTTTTGTTACCTTTCCTCACAAAAAGTGTAATATACAGGGAGTGCAGAATTATTAGGCAAGTTGTATTTTTGAGGATTAATTTTATTATTGAACAACAACCATGTTCTCAATGAACTCAAAAAACTCATTAATATCAAAGCTGAATATTTTTGGAAGTAGTTTTTAGTTTGTTTTTAGTTTTAGCTATTTTAGGGGGATATCTGTGTGTGCAGGTGACTATTACTGTGCATAATTATTAGGCAACTTAACAAAAAACAAATATATACCCATTTCAATTATTTATTTTTACCAGTGAAACCAATATAACATCTCAACATTCCCAAATATACATTTCTGACATTCAAAAACAAAACAAAAACAAATCAGTGACCAATATAGCCACCTTTCTTTGCAAGGACACTCAAAAGCCTGCCATCCTTGGATTCTGTCAGTGTTTTGATCTGTTCACCATCAACATTGCGTGCAGCAGCAACCACAGCCTCCCAGACACTGTTCAGAGAGGTGTACTGTTTTCCCTCCTTGTAAATCTCACATTTCATGATGGACCACAGGTTCTCAATGGGGTTCAGATCAGGTGAACAAGGAGGCCATGTCATTAGATTTTCTTCTTTTATACCCTTTCTTGCCAGCCACGCTGTGGAGTACTTGGACGCGTGTGATGGAGCATTGTCCTGCATGAAAATCATGTTTTTCTTGAAGGATGCAGACTTCTTCCTGTACCACTGCTTGAAGAAGGTGTCTTCCAGAAACTGGCAGTAGGACTGGGAGTTGAGCTTGACTCCATCCTCAACCCGAAAAGGCCCGACAAGCTCATCTTTGATGATACCAGCCCAAACCAGTACTCCACCTCCACCTTGCTGGCGTCTGAGTCGGACTGGAGCTCTCTGCCCTTTACCAATCCAGCCACGGGCCTATCCATCTGGCCCATCAAGACTCACTCTCATTTCATCAGTCCATAAAACCTTAGAAAAAGCAGTCTTGAGATATTTCTTGGCCCAGTCTTGACGTTTTAGCTTGTGTGTCTTGTTCAGTGGTGGTCGTCTTTCAGCCTTTCTTACCTTGGCCATGTCTCTGAGTATTGCACACCTTGTGCTTTTGGGCACTCCAGTGATGTTGCAGCTCTGAAATATGGCCAAACTGGTGGCAAGTGGCATCTTGGCAGCTGCACGCTTGACTTTTCTCAGTTCATGGGCAGTTATTTTGCGCCTTGGTTTTTCCACACGCTTCTTGCGACCCTGTTGACTATTTTGAATGAAACGTTTGATTGTTCGATGATCACGCTTCAGAAGCTTTGCAATTTTAAGAGTGCTGCATCCCTCTGCAAGATATCTCACTATTTTTGACTTTTCTGAGCCTGTCAAGTCCTTCTTTTGACCCATTTTGCCAAAGGAAAGGAAGTTGCCTAATAATTATGCACACCTAATATAGGGTGTTGATGTCATTAGACCACACCCCTTCTCATTACAGAGATGCACATCACCTAATATGCTTAATTGGTAGTAGGCTTTCGAGCCTATACAGCTTGGAGTAAGACAACATGCATAAAGAGGATGATGTGGTCAAAATACTCATTTGCCTAATAATTCTGCACGCAGTGTAGAGCAACCAAAAATCATATGTACCCTAAAATAGTACCAAGAAAACAGCCACCTTATCCCGTAGTTTCCAAAATGGGGTCTTTTTTTGGTGTTTGTACTCTAGGGGTGCGTCTTTAAATGTGACATGGCAGCTTAAAGTTATCCCAGTGAAATCTGCCTTCCAAAAACCATGTCGCTCCTTTCCTTCTGCGCCCTGCCGTGTGCCCGTGCAGCAGTTTACTACCACATATGGGGTGTTTCTATAAACTACAGAATCAGGGCAATAAATATTGAGTTTTGTTTGGCTGTTAACCCTTGCTTTGTTAGTGGCAAAAAATTTATTAAAATGGAAAATCTGCCAAAAAAGTGAAATTATGAAATTTCACCTCTATTTCTCATTAATTCTTGTGGAACACTTAAAGGGAACCTGTCACCGGGATTTTGTGTATAGAGCTGAGGACATGGGTTTCTAGATGGCCACTAACACTTCCGCAATACCCAGTCCCCATAGCTCTGTGTGCTTTTATTGTGTAAAAAAAACTATTTGATACATATGCAAATTAACCTGAGATGAGTCCTGCATGTGAGAGGAGTCAGGGACAGGACTCATCTCAGGTTAATTTGTATATGTATCAAATAGTTTTTTTTACACAATAAAAGCACACAGAGCTATGGGGACTGGGTATAGCGGATGTGCTAGCGGCCATCTAGCAACCCATGTCCTCAGCTCCATACACAAAATTCTGGTGACAGGTTCCCTTTAAAGGGTTAACAAAGTATGTAAAATCAGTTTTGAATACCTTGAGGGGTGAAGTTTCTAAAATGGGGTAATTTTGGGTGGTTTCTATTATGTAAGCCTCACAAAGTGACTTCAGACCTGAACAGGTCATTAAAAATGGGTTTTGAAAAATTTCTGAAAAATTTCAAGATTTGCTTCTAAATTTCTAAGCCTTCTAACGTCCCCAAAAAATAAAATGGTATTCACAAAATGATACAAATATGAAGTAGACATATGGGAAATGTAAATTAATAACTATTTATGGAGGTATTACTATCTATTATAAAAGTAGAGAAATTAAAATTTGGAAATTTGCTAATTTTTCTAATTTTTGGGTAAATTTGGTATTATTTTATAAATAAAAATTATTATTTTTTTACTTAGTTTTACCACTGTCATGAAGTACAATATGTGACTAGAAAACAATCTCAGAATAGCCTGGATAAGTAAAAGCGTTTTAAAACTATTACCACATAAAGTGACACGTCAGATTTGCTAAAAATGGCCTGGTCCTTAAGGTGAAAAATGGCAGGGTCCTGAAGGTGTTAAAAGGGGTCATTTTTATAGTGGCACATATTAGGGGGGGGGGGGGGACATGATTACTAGTATGGGCACAATGGGGGCACTGTGTCACGGTCATATTGGTGTTTGACCGAGACGCAGTTGCCGTGCACACTGGTTGCCAGGGGCAACGTGTAGTTTGTGCTTTGCACGTGCACTTCCCCTTTAAGGTATGCCTCCCTGCTGTTTGGTGAGCAAGGTGTTAATCTTCTGGCTAGTGGGGATTAAGGTATTTCCTGGGTGTGGCCGCAAGCTTGATATGAACCTGTGGCTTGCTGGCTGGGTGCAGTTGTACTCTAGCGTTGCTTGGTGATGGAGCTCTGCTCCTTGCCTGGGTGATTCTGCCCAGTCCTTGAGGGCCACCTTATTGGACATAAATAGTCTTTCCTTATGTTTGCTCCCGATTCCTTACCTCACTTGTTATTTGTTAAGTGTGGGTTTATGTTCAGGGTGAGTTGTACGTCTTCATGGTTGTTACATGTCTGGGCTGTTGTTGGTGTATGCTTGACGTTTGCCCTGTATGTTGATGCCAGTATGCAGCACTGCTTGGGGCTGCCATGCACTGTGTGAGCATGGGGGGCTATGCTGGATTTCTGTGTGGTTTTTTGTACTGTGACCTGCTGTGTGTTCGGGCTCCTGTACTGATGCACGGGTTCTAGTTGTGGAGGCTTTGGCAGGTAAGTGAGTTGTCTTGTTGTTCTTACCTGCCGATCCTCTAGCTGTGTATGGGCTTCCCTTTTCACCTGGAGACTCTGGTTCGTCTGAGTCCCTGAGGAACCGGTTGTCTCCTATTCCTGACCCCTATGCCAGGGACCGTCAGGGTCAGCAGGATCCAGATTCCAGTGCATGAGCCCTCCCACCATCAGGGTCTGCTCATGCGGTCAGGAGATCAGGGTCAGGATTAGGGCGGCTGTAGGTGGTGGCCTGCTCCCTTCATTGTTGTCTGGCCTAGTAACAGTTCCCATTATACGGTGGGGGGTTTCCCTCACTCCTCACCGTGACACACTGTTAACATTATGCACAATTACTGTGGGGGGCACCCTGGCATAGTATCTGCTTAGCACAATTATTTATGGTGGATATTATGCTTTTGGCACTATTAGTCTCAGGGACACTATTTGATGGGCTCAGTAATTATTTAGAGCACTATGTGCCAAAAATTAATGAAGGGGACATCTGTGTGGTACTAATATTTTCAGGGGGACAGTGTCTGCAGTATAGTATTAAAGAGCACAGTGGGCACAGTATTTGGGGGGCAGAATGAGGTGTTCAGAAGGTGGAAGGATGATGGAAAAGTAGGAAACTAAGATGCAGAGATAAGAGATGTTGAAAGAAGTCATCATGGTGGTCTGGTCTGAAAGGAGAAAATGAGGAAAGAGAACATCTACATCAGAGGAGACGTCACTGGATGTAAGAGGTATGTGATGCACATGTATGTATTTGAGGTATTTGCTTTTATCGATATAGGGACTCGGACGGGTAGGGAGGCGAGTTATGTTGAATAAAGTGCTATTTTTCTTGATTTGCACTTTTGCACTTTATGGTGGTTGGGTATGTACAGTGGGGATACAATGGTGATTTTGCACGTTTGGAGAATGGAGAGGTCTGTAATTTTTATCGTAGGTACACTTCAACTGTGAGAGACGGAATCTAAAAAAACAAAATCCAGAAAATCCCATTGTATGATTTAAAAAAATTTATTAGCATTTTATTGCATGAAATAAGTATTTGATACAATAGAAAAACAGAACTTAATATTTGGTGCAGAAACCTTTGCAGTTACAGAGGTCAGACGTTTCCTGTAGTTCTTGACCAGGTTGCACACACTGCAGCAGGGATTTTGGCCCCAGATCTTCTCCAGATCTTTCAGGTGTCGGGGCTGTCGCTGGGCTACATTAAAGGGAACCTGTCACCGGGATTTTGTGTATAGGGCTGAGACATGGGCTGCTAGATGGCCGCTAGCACATCCGCAATACCCAGTCCCCATAGCTCTGTGTGCTTTTATTGTGTAAAAAATACAGATTTGGATCAGACATGGATCACATTATATATCTTATCATTTTATTATGCATTGATATAACACTATAATGCACTTTTTTCCCTCATACTTATTTGCTTCATGAAAGGTCTACTTTAATATATCTATTTTCTGCACTTTTTATTCACTATCTGTTATGCATATTTATTACATATATTTATGACCACATACACATGCTGTATAACAATTGTTGCTCTCGGTCCTCTCGCTGGTCATCTACAGTGGCGTTAGCATACTTCTTGCTTATCTAATATGCAACGCACTTAGGCCCCTTTCACACAAGCAAGTTTCCCGCGCGGGTGCAATGTGTGACGTGAACGCATAGCACCCGCGCTGAATCCTGACCCATTCATTTCAATGGGTCTGTGTAGATGAGAGTTTTTTTTCACACATCAGTTCTGCGTTTTTCACGCAGCCCTGGCCCCATAGAAATGAATGGGGCTTCAGTGAAAAACGCATCGCATCCGGAAGCAAGTGCGGGTGCGATGCGTTTTTCACTGTCGGTTGCTAAGAGATGTTGTTTGTAAACCTTCAGTCTTTTATCACGTGCGTGAAAAACGCATCAAAACGCATTGAACCCGCGCGGAAAAAACTGAACAACTGAACGCAATCGCAGACAAAACTGACCGAACTTGCTTGCAAAATAGTGCGAGTTTCACTGAACGCACCCGGAGCCGATCCGTCACGCTCGTGTGAAAGAGGCCTTAGTTTGTTACTCTTTTAAATATGGCCGTTGTGGTGCGTGCCTGTTTCTGCCCGAGACGCTCCCCCGGCCCCGTGATGTGGTGGACATCGCAATTCCTTGTGCGCTCCGCCTCTTCCGGGTGCTACGGCGGCGTGCGCTCCGCCTCTTCCAGGTGCCACGGCGGCGTGCGCTCCGCCTCTTCCGGGTGCCACGGCGGTGTCTCGAGACCGGCGTCGTGCCGGGACCAATGGCACGCCATATAGTGGGCAGAGGCTCATCTGATAGTTAAATCACACAGGTAACTGGGGCTTCCTCTCTGATTGGATGTCTGATTCTGAGAGGTGATTGGGTCATGCAGGGCATTGGCACATTACTAATTAATGGTTTGTGCCCACATGTGAATGCATTATCGTTAGCACTATATAAGTCCACTATGTGCCCACCAACCACTACCCCTTGAGAAAGCTGACGGCGAAACGCGCGTCGTGGCGTGGTGCTGGTCTGACCTGAGGCTGGACACAATTATTTGGTTGTACTATATAGATATCTGCCTATATACTTGATCTGTAGTATTTATAGCCATACCATTAGGCTGTGTGTATAATACTTATTTTGTACTCTTGAATCTACACTTTATAGTACCACCCTAAAAATACTTTTTGCACTTGCACTTTATTGCATATATCATGCCGAGTGGTCACCACCACTGTGTTGGTGTTTTTAAGTTTTTTTATTAATTTGTGTATGCCAATCATGTCTGCAATATATGTTTAATAAAAATGGGATCCTATGATCATGATGGATGTGTGATTAGCTTGATATTTATTATTGAACCTCATATTATTCTATTGGTGTTCTACATTGAGTTTCTGCTCCCTCCAAAGATTTTCGATTGGGTTCAGGTCTGGAGACTGGCTAGGCCACTCCAGGACCTTGAAATGCTTCTTACGGAGCCGCTTCTTAGTTTTCCGGATTGTGTGTTTTTCGAGTCATTGTCATGCTAGAAGACCCAGCTATGACCCATCTTCAATGCTCCTACCCAGGGAAGGAGGTTGTTGGCCAAAATCTCGCGATACATGACCCCATCCATCCTCTCTTCAGTGCAGTCATCCTGTCACCTTTGCAGTATAAAGTATGATGTCCCCCTCCCCCCATGCTTCATGGTTGGGATGGTGTTCTTGGGGATGTACTCATCCTTCTTCCTCCAAACACAGCGAGTGGAGTTCTAAATTGGTCTCATCTCACCACATGACCTTCTCCCATGCCTCCTCTGGATCATCAAGATGGTCATTGGCAAAATTAAAAAGGGCCTGTACATGTTCTGGCGTGAGCAGGGGGACCCTGACTGTCCTGACGGATTTTAATCCATGACGGCGTAGTGTGTTACTAAAGGTAACCTTTGAGTCTGTGGTCCCAGCTCTCTTCAGGTCATTGACCAGGTCCTCCCGTGTAGTTATGGGCTGATTCCTGACCTTTTTCAGAATCATCCTTACCCAACAAGGCCAGATTTTGCATTGAGCCCCATACTGAGGAAGATTGACGGTCATCTTGTGTTTCTTCCATTTTCTAATAATTGCGTCAACAGTTGTTGCCTTCTCACCAAGCTGCTTGCCTATTGTCCTATAGCCCATCCCAGCCTTGTGCAGGTCTACAATTTTGTCCCTGGTGTGCTCAGACAGCTCTTTGGTCTTGGCCATGGTAGAGAGGTTGGAGTGTGATGGATTGAGTGTGTGCACAGGTGTCTTTTATACAGGTAACGAGTTCAAACAGGTGCAATTAATACAGGTAATGAGTGCAGAGTAGGAGGGCTTCCTAAAGAAAAACTAACAGGTCTGTGAGAGCCAGAATTCTCGCTGATTGGTAGGTGATCAAATGCTTATTTCATGCAATAAAATGCAAATTAATTATTTAAAAATCATGCAATGTGATTTTCAGGATTTTCTTTAGATTCTGTCTCTCACAGTTGAAGTGCACCTATGGTACAAATTACAGACCTCTCCATTCCTTGTAGGTGCAAAAACTTGCAAAATCATCACTGTATCAAATACTTATTTTCCCCACTGTATATAGTGTAGAAGTAATGTCATCTATAACACCCGGCATCGGATGACACCTACCTGAGGTATAACAGCCATTACTACATGTCTCCAGCCTTTATAGTGTAGAAGTAATGTCACCTATAACACCCGGCATCTGATGACACCTACCTGAGGTATAACGGCCTTTACTACACGTCTCCGGCCTTTATAGTGTAGTAGTAATGTAATCTATAACACCCGGCATCTGATGACACCTACCTGAGATATAACAGCCATTACTACATGTCTCCAGCCTTTATAGTGTAGAAGTAATGTCATCTATAACACCTGGCATCTGATGACCCCTACCTGAGGTATAACAGCCATTACTACATGTCTCCAGCCTTTATGGTATAGAAGTAATGTCATCTATAACACCCGGCATCGGATGACACCTACCTGAGGTATAACAGCCATTACTACATGTCTCCAGCATTTATAGTGTAGTAGTAATGTCATCTATAACACCCGGCATCTGATGACACCTACCTGAGGTGTAACAGCCATTACTACATGTCTCCAGCCTTTATGGTATAGAAGTAATGTCATCTATAACACCCAGCATCTGATGACACCTACCTGAGGTATAACGGCCATTACTACATGTCTCCAGCCTTTATAGTGTAGTAGTAATGTAATCTATAACATCCGGCATCTGATGAGACCTACCTGAGGTATAACAGCCATTACTACATGTCTCCAGCATATATAGTGTAGAAGTAATGTCATCTATAACACCCGGCATCTGATGACACCTACCTGAGATATAACAGCCATTACTACGTGTCTCCAGCCTTTATAGTGTAGAAGTAATGTAATCTATAACACCCAGCATCTGATGAGACCTACCTGAGGTATAACAGCCATTACTACATGTCTCCAGCCTTTATAGTGTAAAAGTAATGTCATCTATAACACCCGGCATCTGATGACACCTACCTGAGATATAACAGCCATTACTACATGTATCCAGCCTTTATAGTGTAGAAGTAATGTCATCTATAACACCCGGCATCTGATGACACCTACCTGAGATATAACAGCCATTACTACATGTCTCCAGCCTTTATAGTGTAGTAGTAATGTCATCTATAACACCCAGCATCTGATGACATCTACCTGAGATATAACAGCCATTACTACATGTCTCCAGCCTTTATAGTGTAGAAGTAATGTCATCTATAACACCCGGCATCTGATGACACCTACCTGAGATATAACAGCCATTACTACATGTCTCCAGCCTTTATAGTGTAAAAGTAATGTCATCTATAACACCCGGCATCTGATGACACCTACCTGAGGAATAACAGCCATTACTACATGTCTCCAGCCTTTATAGTGTAGAAGTAATGTCATCTATAACACCCGGCATCTGATGACACCTACCTGAGGTATAACGGCCTTTACTACATGTCTCCAGCCTTTATAGTGTAGTAGTAATGTAATCTATAACACCCGGCATCTGATGTCACCTACCTGAGGTATAACAGCCATTACTACATGTCTCCAGCCTTTATAGTGTAGTAGTAATGTCATCTATAACACCCGGCATCTGATGACACCTACCTGAGGTATAACAGCCATTACTACATGTCTCCAGCATATATAGTGTAGAAGTAATGTCATTTATAACACCCGGCATCTGATGACACCTACCTGAGATATAACAGCCATTACTACATGTCTCCAGCCTTTATAGTGTAGTAGTAATGTAATCTATAACATCCGGCATCTGATAACACCTACCTGAGGTATAACAGCCATTACTACATGTCTCCAGCATATATAGTGTAGAAGTAATGTCATCTATAACACCCGGCATCTGATGACACCTACCTGAGGTATAACAGCCATTACTACATGTCTCCAGCCTTTATAGTGTAGTAGTAATGTAATCTATAACACCCAGCATCTGATGAGACCTACCTGAGGTATAACAGCCATTACTACATGTCTCCAGCCTTTATAGTGTAGAAGTAATGTCATTTATAACACCCGGCATCTGATGACACCTACCTGAGATATAACAGCCATTACTACATGTCTCCAGCCTTTATAGTGTAAAAGTAATGTCATCTATAACACCCGGCATCTGATGACACCTACCTGAGGTATAACGGCCTTTACTACATGTCTCCGGCCTTTATAGTGTAGTAGTAATGTCATCTATAACACCCGGCATCTGATGACACCTACCTGAGATATAACAGCCATTACTACATGTCTCCAGCCTTTATAGTGTAGAAGTAATGTCATCTATAACACCTGGCATCTGATGACCCCTACCTGAGGTATAACAGCCATTACTACATGTTTCCAGCCTTTATAGTGTAGAAGTAATGTCATCTATAACACCCGGCATCTGATGACACCTACCTGAGGTATAACAGCCATTACTACATGTCTCCAGCCTTTATAGTGTAGTAGTAATGTCATCTATAACACTCGGCATCTGATGACACCTACCTGAGGTATAACAGCCATTACTACATGTCTCCGGCATTTATAGTGTAGAAGTAATGTTATCTATAACACCCGGCATCTGATGACACCTACCTGAGGTATAACAGCCATTACTACATGTCCCCAGCCTTTATAGTGTAGAAGTAATGTCATCTATAACCCCGGGCATCTGATGACACCTACCTGAGGTATAACAGCCATTACTACATGTCTCCAGCCTTTATAGTTTGGAAGTAATGTCATCTATAACACCCGGCATCTGATGACACCTACCTGAGGTATAACAGCCATTACTACATGTTTCCAGCCTTTATAGTGTAGTAGTAATGTCATCTATAACACCCGGCATGTGATGAAATCTACCTGAGGTATAACAGCCATTACTACATGTCTACAGCCTTATAGTGTAGAAGTAATGTAATCTATAACACCAGGCATCTGATGACCCCTACCTGAGGTATAACAGCCATTACTACATGTCGCCAGCCTTTATAGTGTAGAAGTAATTTCATCTATAACACCGGGCATCTGATGACACCTACTTGAGGTATAGCAGCCATTACTACATGTCTCCAGCCTTTATAATGTAGAAGTTATGTCATCTATAACACCCGGCATCTGATGACACCTACCTGAGGTATAACAGCCATTACTACATGTCTCCAGCATATATAGTGTAGACGTAATGTCATCTATAACACCCAGCATCTGATGAGACCTACCTGAGGTATAACAGCCATTACTACATGTCTACAGCCTTTATAGTGTAGAAGTAATGTCATCTATAACACCCAGCATCTGATGACACCTACCTGAGGTATAGCAGCCATTACAACATGTCTCTGGGGTTTAGTCAGTATAAATCCATCAGTCTGGTATTTACAGAATCAAAGATGGAAGACAAGTGTCACAGGTGGCCCCCTATCACCATGGATAGTAGAGCTTAAGTGCGTTTTAAAGTAGTTTTTTTCAGAATCCGGACAATGCTATATACATGCAGATGATCAGATTAATGAGCAATCTACATGATCCTTAAATCTTTAAAATAAGATAGATTTCTTACCTTGTGATGTCAAAGGCCAGGGACCCTCCATTATGGCGTCCTTGTACAAATCCTTGTGTCCTTCTACATACTTCCACTCCTCCATGGAGAAATAGACCGCCACATCCTGACACCTTACAGGAACCTGACAACACAATGACACAGTCATCACCCAGACCCCTCCAGTGCTGTTACTGGAGAATTTCCCAGCATTCCCAGCAGTGTCACCTCTCCAGTCAGCAGCTCCATCATCTTGTGGGTGAGTTCTAGGATCTTCTGCTCATGTATCAGGGGAAGAGGCTCTGTGATGGGGGTCCTGCTCCACCCTTCTGACTCATGGATGATGGGAGTCCCCCCCGATGTCTTCTTCACTATGGTGTAATCCTGTGGATGGAGAGAGACACTTAGGGAAAGAAATTCCTTCCTGACCCTAGATCTACACTCAGAATCCCTCCCTGGATCATGGCCCCATCTCCAGTAATCTAGTCACTAGAAGCTGGAATAATATTACCCTCCAGACCTCCAGACCCCTTCTGGACTCTTCTACAGAATCCCCCATGGCCCCTTCCTCTGACAGAAAGCTCCATAGTCTCACTGCTCTTACAGTAAAGACTCCTCTTCTATGTTGGTGGAGAAACCTTCTTTCCTCTAGATGTAGTGGAGGCCTCCTTGTTATAGTCCAGCATCATCTAGATGTCAGACTAGTGGTAGAAATCCTCCGTCCAGGCCACACTCCGGACATCTCCTCCTCTGCTTCCTCTCCTCCTGGGTACAACGTGCCTACTTACCTTCTCATGGCTCCTACAACATGACTATTGGTCTCCATGATCCATCACTGACCATACTGGTGGCTGATCTTCAGGTTCTCCGTCACTTGGAAGGTCTGGAGGCCGTTCTCCAGGACCCTGGACTCTTCCTATCACTTCCTATGATGGATTCTCCTTCCCGATGTCTGACTTGTTACAGAATACAATAAAGAGGAGAGAAATCTAGAAAAGTTTACCTCTCTGCTCAACAGGGAGATGATCTCCAAGGTGAAGTCTAATATTCTTCTGCTGATCTCCTTCCTGTCCATCCTTGGTGGTCATTCAGGAGAAGAGGAGAGAACTGGAGGCTTCTAGTACTGCAGGCGCCTTTATGAGGAGAGGCTGGAAATCCTCCAGGGACAAGAGCATTAGTGAGATCCAGAACCGCACTTACTGCTCCTGGAGAGACCCTGCATCTCAGAGCCCCCAGCACCGGGGATAAAGGGGGACTCTGGAGAAATGGCTGATACCAGAGAGAAGAAGAGGCTCCAGACACCACAGCAGTGACTACCGACCAGGACCTGCTCTGGATCTGCTGCACTGCAAGAGCTGAAGGACCTGGGATGATGTCACCGTCATGTGATCTGGAGGGGGCGGAGCTCAGCAGTGGAGAGAAGTGGTGGTGAAAGACCTGTGATGATGTCATTGTCATGTGATCAATGCAGGAAGGGGTGGAGCTCAGTAATGGAGGAAAGTGGTGGTGAAAAACCTGTGATGATGTCACGCCCATGTGACCTGACTCCTGTAAGGGAGGGACAGCAATGCTCTGCAGGGACTGTACTTAGCAGTAGTCGCCGGTTCTTTTCCGGGGCACTGATTTAGGTCGTTAGTTTTATGGGGGATTTTTCTCCTAATCCTGGACATTGTATATTTTTCTATCTCCACAGATCATGATTCATATGGCTTATGTTTCTCAGCTGGTTTCCAGTTAGCTGCTGTATTTCTGCAGTTTTGTTACTTTGTGTGAGCTGGGCAGGGAGCACTTTTGTCTGGTGTGGGTTATTAAACAGAATTTTCCTGATCGCGATGTTCTTGGATCGCTGATGTAACTATGGACCTCTCTTTTTCATCTGCGTTTTTCCGCATATTTTATCTTTCAACTTGTAATGGCTGAAAACGTTTTGGCATTTTCCCGCGTTATCTGTATTCGGTTTTAGAGGACGTCTATGAAGAGACTCCGTGTTTTATTACAAGAAGTGGTGCTGACGTCTTTCAGGTTTTTACGGCGTGAGTGGCACAGGTGCGATGTGCTGCAGCTAACCATGTTTTGGTTATTGATCAGATAAATACCAATCTGACTTCTGGGTGATGACGGAAACCCACCGAGAAGAAAGTCTAATGCTGGGGATATACCTGGCTGTGCATGATCTCTATGGGAGAACAGGAAATAAAACCCGCCATATACGAGACCAGTAGACGGTACGGCCTCATTCTCAGCAGAACTTAACAGAGAACCGTATAATTGAGTTCTGGAGATAGAGGCAGTACCAGGTGTATCAGCCCATGACCGCTGCTGTTCTGTTCACCCGTCCTGGTACCCGGCAGAGTAGAGCCTCCTCCAGCTGCTTCCATCCACCTGCGGGCCCGGCCGGCTGGCCTGCACTGTCCCTCCACACAGACAGCAGCCTTCTCTTAAAGGACCGTGCTCCATCATGGTCTTAAAGGAAGAGGGTGCACCCTGATTGTCACCAGTCAATGCCTTGCCACTTTAGACAAGGTCACCTTCTGTAGGAAGGTGCCAGAGTAATAGATTCTCTAGGTTGTTAGTATCCTGCAAAGGTGTGCTGTTCTACTGCCTGTGTACAGACTTCTGCCTGATTCCTGACCCTCCACTGCCTGACCTCTGTATTGACCTTCCGCTGCCTGCCCCAACCATTTATCATGTAGCACATACTCTTCCTGCCCTGATCACAATTTTGCCTGAAATGGGTCAGGCCAATTAAAGTCTATTCACATGGATGTTTTTTTTTTAACAGCCAGTGAATAGCCTACATCAAAAAATAGGACATGTCCTGCTTTTGGCCGTTTTCACGGCTAGACGGACCCCACTGAATTCAATGGACCCGTCTGTGCGCATCTAACAGCTATTAAAAACCGGTACACTGTAAAAAAAAATATAAAAAAATTCAGGGGTTATAAAAATACCTCATCCACTTGGGAGCCTCAGGTCTTGGTGCCTTCAGCATGGAGTAAGTGTTCCTTCACATGAAAGGTGAGTTGTTATTTTTAAGATATGTTGGCTCTACCAGCAGTAGGGGGCCGAGAGGGTCTCTCTCTCTCTCTCTCTACATATACATATATATATATATATACAGTACAGACCAAAAGTTTGGACACACCTTCTCATTCAAAGAGTTTTCTTTATTTTCATGACTATGAAGGCATCAAAACTATGAATTAACACATGTGGAATTATATACATAACAAACAAGTGTGAAACAACTGAAAATATGTCATATTCTAGGTTCTTCAAAGTAGCCACCTTTTGCTTTCATTACTGCTCTGCACACTCTTGGCATTCTCTTGATGAGCTTCAAGAGGTAGTCCCCTGAAATGGTCTTCCAACAGTCTTGAAGGAGTTCCCAGAGATGCTTAGCACTTGTTGGCCCTTTTGCCTTCACTCTGCGGACCAGCTCACCCCAAACCATCTCGATTGGGTTCAGGTCCGGTGACTGTGGAGGCCAGGTCATCTGGCGCAGCACCCCATCACTCTCCTTCATGGTCAAATAGCCCTTACTTTCAAAGTTTTCCCAATTTTTCGGCTGACTGACTGACCTTCATTTCTTAAAGTAATGATGGCCACTCGTTTTTCTTTACTTAGCTGCTTTTTTCTTGCCATAATACAAATTCTAACAGTCTATTCAGTAGGACTATCAGCTGTGTATCCACCTGACTTCTCCTCAACGCCACTGATGGTCCCAACCCCATTTATAAGGCAAGAAATCCCCCTTATTAAACCTGACAGGGCACACCTGTGAAGTGAAGACCATTTCAGGGGACTACCTCTTGAAGCTCATCAAGAGAATGCCAAGAGTGTGCAAAGCAGTAATCAAAGCAAAAGGTGGCTACTTTAAAGAACCTAGAATATGACATATTTTCAGTTGTTTCACACTTGTTTGTTATGTATATAATTCCACATGTGTTAATTCATAGTTTTGATGCCTACATAGTCATGAAAATAAAGAAAACTCTTTGGATGAGAAGGTGTGTCCAAACTTTTGGTCTGTACTGTATGTATATATATATATATATAGTGACACAATCGGGTTGCTTGGTAGATGGGAGATATTTTCCTCACAGCATGTGCTGCTCATACTAATTGCAGCAAATTGAGGACAAGCACCGGACTAGATCTCACATGTTGGTCTGGGCTTTGCGCTGACGCCCAATTGTCATAAAAGCCAGCTAAGAATGTGGGCAAGGGGTTGTTGCTATGTTAATGTGCTTCCGGCTGGCTGGATGCATCTTTGCTACCTGTCTGGGGGGACAGATCGACGATATCCAGGACTTGAACTCTATACGCGATTCCGCTGCGAGGTGTGAACACACACCAGGACTTGAGCTCTATACTTAAAACTAATGTGATTTTTGTTTATGTTCTGTTGCCAAGTGTGAATAAACACTGAATACTGGTTAAGAACAGTTTTTGCGCTGCGTCGCCTCACCCTGCCTACCAGAGCGAATCCACGCTATATATATATATATATATTGGGTGCACAACGAGGAAAGATACATATACTGGGGGCACAATGGGGAGCAAATATATATATATATAACCTTGGGGCACAATGAGGATCAGGGGAGCAAATATATATTTTATTTACACTGGGGGCTGCTGTAGGGGCTATTTGATGCCCAGGAGGGCACTGCAGGGGTTAGGATGCTAAAAAAACAAATGAAATTCATCAATTTCCCTGTAGGGTCTATGGCCAGTGCACCCCTGAGGGAAACTACGTGTTGTGAAATGAACCCCCCATGCAATTTCCAGTCTGCTGACCAGCCTGGTACTAACCACATAATGTAAATAGAGGCCGTAACTTTGACTTTATTTTTATTGTATGGTTTTTCAAGGAAAAACAGGAGAGCTGCAGAGGGCACATTTTTTCGGACAATGCAGCTATTTTATATCTTCGTTACTATTACAAAAAATAAAAACACAACTAGGATTAAAATCTAGGAAGGGGGGCAGAGCCTGACCGCGCTGGATGGTGGAAGCCCGTGAGTAGCGCTCCCGCCACCAAGCCTCTATTTAGCCCTACTTCAGCGCACTAACCTGAAGGGATGGTAAAAATACAGCCAAAAAACAACCTAAGAAAGAAATGGAGAAATTCCTTAACAGACAGTCGCAGCAGCAAGCCACGTGCGCTACCAAGATGGCGCCCCGGCTAAAAGATTCGGAGCATACACTCCCTGAGAATCGAGCGGCTCCGACACAGCTGCGGAGATCTCCTCCATCTGCCATGAGGTGAGCGATCCAGCTATACTTACCAGGCATTACCAGGATAAGGCTCTCCAGAAAGCTTTAGCCCCTATTGCTGCGGACCTGGGGCTGCCATGCACTTTGTGGCATGGGGGTCCTTGCGGAGTCTGGTGTGCTGGATACCTGTGTGAGTTGCTGGTACGTCGTCCTGTTTGGTGTTAGGGCTCCTGTACGTATGCACGGGTTCCAGTCGTGGAGTCTTCGGCAGGTAAGTGTGTGGTCTTGTGTTCTTACCTGACGATCCTCTTTCTGTGTATGGTCTCTCCTTTTCCCTGCTACTAGGCCTTTTGAGACTCCTGTTCTTCCGTGTCCTGGAAGAACAGGGCGCCTCTCCTCAGATCCTTTGTGAGGGATTCTCAGAGCGACTCAGGGCCTCAGGTATCCAGGCTATGAGCCGTCCTACCATCCAGGTCCGCTCATACGATGAGGAGTTAGGGAGAGGATTAGGGACACTATAGGAGGTGACCTGCTTCCCTTTTCCTGGCTTCTTGGCCTAGCAGCTATCTGTTATCCCTTTACATTGTACGGTGGGGGGTGTCC
Organism: Bufo bufo; assembly: GCF_905171765.1. Taxonomy (NCBI): domain Eukaryota; kingdom Metazoa; phylum Chordata; class Amphibia; order Anura; family Bufonidae; genus Bufo; species Bufo bufo. Next base: position 11,370,415 of record NC_053392.1, on the reverse strand, counting down.
CCCACTCCCCACCGTGACAAGAAGTAGCAGCAGTGTGGATGTGGAAAGGGTACAGACATAGTAGTAGTATAAGTAGTAGCAGCAGTGTGGATGAGGAATAGATACGGACATAGTAGTAGTAGTAGTAGCAGCAGTGCGGATGTGAAAAGGGTACGGACATTGTACACTGCTCAAAAAAATAAAGGGAACACTTAAACAACACAATGTAACTCCAAGTCAATCACACTTCTGTGAAATCAAACTGTCCACTTAGGAAGCAACACTGAGTGACAATCAATTTCACATGCTGTTGTGCAAATGGGATAGACAACAGGTGGAAATTATAGGCAATTAGCAAGACACCCCCAATAAAGGAGTGGTTCTGCAGGTGGTGACCACAGACCACTTCTCAGTTCCTATGCTTCCTGGCTGATGTTTTGGTCACTTTTGAATGCTGGCGGTGCTTTCACTCTAGTGGTAGCATGAGACGGAGTCTACAACCCACACAAGTGGCTCAGGTAGTGCAGCTTATCCAGGATGGCACATCAATGCGAGCTGTGGCAAGAAGGTTTGCTGTGTCTGTCAGCGTAGTGTCCTGAGCATGGAGGCGCTACCAGGAGACAGGCCAGTACATCAGGAGACGTGGAGGAGGCCGTAGGAGGGCAACAACCCAGCAGCAGGACCGCTACCTCCGCCTTTGTGCAAGGAGGAACAGGAGGAGCACTGCCAGAGCCCTGCAAAATGACCTCCAGCAGGCCACAAATATGCATGTGTCTGCTCAAACGGTCAGAAACAGACTCCATGAGGGTGATATGAGGGCCCGACATCCACAGGTGGGGGTTGTGCTTACAGCCCAACACCGTGCAGGACGTTTGGCATTTGCCAGAGAACACCAAGATTGGCAAATTCGCCACTGGCGCCCTGTGCTCTTCACAGATGAAAGCAGGTTCACACTGAGCACATGTGACAGACGTGACAGAGTCTGGAGACGCCGTGGAGAACGTTCTGCTGCCTGCAACATCCTCCAGCATGACCGGTTTGGCATTGGGTCAGTAATGGTGTGGGGTGGCATTTCTTTGGAGGGCCGCACAGCCCTCCATGTGCTCGCCAGAGGTAGCCTGACTGCCATTAGGTACCGAGATGAGATCCTCAGACCCCTTGTGAGACCATATGCTGGTGCAGTTGGCCCTGGGTTCCTCCTAATGCAGGACAATGCTAGACCTCATGTGGCTGGAGTGTGTCAGCAGTTCCTGCAAGACGAAGGCATTGATGCTATGGACTGGCCCGCCCGTTCCCCAGACCTGAATCCAATTGAGCACATCTGGGACATCATGTCTCGCTCTATCCACCAACGTCACGTTGCACCACAGACTGTCCAGGAGTTGGCAGATGCTTTAGTCCAGGTCTGGGAGGAGATCCCTCAGGAGACCGTCCGCCACCTCATCAGGAGCATGCACAGGCGTTGTAGGGAGGTCATACAGGCACGTGGAGGCCACACACACTACTGAGCCTCATTTTGACTTGTTTTAAGGACATTACATCAAAGTTGGATCAGCCTGTAGTGTGTTTTTCCACTTTAATCTTGAGTGTGACTCCAAATCCAGACCTCCATGGGTTGAAAAATTTGATTTCCATTTTTTTATTTGTGTGATTTTGTTGTCAGCACATTCAACTATGTAAAGAACAAAGTATTTCAGAAGAATATTTTATTAACTCAGATCTAGGATGTGTTATTTTTGTGTTCCCTTTATTTTTTTGAGCAGTGTAGTAGTAGGAGTAGTAGTAGTAGCAGCAGTGTGGATGTGGAAAGGGTTCCGACACTGTAGTAGTAGCAGCAGTGTGGATGAGGAAAGGGTACGGACGTAGTAGTAGCAGCAGTGTGGATGTGGAAAGGGTACGGACATAGTAGTAGTAGTAATAGTAGTAGCAGCAGTGTGGATGAGGAAAGGGTACGGACGTAGTAGTAGTAGTAATAGTAGTAGCAGCAGTGTGGATGAGGAAAGGGTACGGACGTAGTAGTAGCAGCAGTGTGGCTGTGGAAAGGGTACGGTACGGATATAGTGGTATGCGGCCGCAATAGTAGCAGAAGCAGCATAGCATGATACATACAAGGCAGTCTATGGGTGGTAGTAGTAGTGACAGGTACTTTGCATTAATAGCAGTGGCACTAGGGGATTAGCAGCAGCTGAGGCAGCAGCAGCCTTATGGTACATGTTGGCAAGCAGGCAGCAGCAATGGCATGATGGTGGCAGTGGTATGATGCAAGCAGGCAGACAGCAACAGTGGTAAAATGGTGATGCTTTAGACACTGGCGGAGGACAACTTGGTCTGTTTGGGTGTCACTACACCCCCCGCGGCGCTGAAAACCCTCTCCAACATGACACTGAGGGCTGGACTAGGGAAGGGGGGAGACTCTGCGGGGGCGGAGAGGGGCCTTCCTTTCAGACACAGTGGTAGCAGGCATCTGCTTGCAGTAAGCAGCGGCAAGCTGCGTACTCAGTGTTTCCTGGAAATAACGTAAGTTGGCCCCCCCTTTCTGTGAGAGGGAAAAGCATTCCTCCATTTTGCCTTAATAGCGAGGGTCTAAAAGCATGACTACCCAGTAATCATCAGACTGCTGGATATCACCGATACGCCTGTCACTGCATGGTCACCAATCTGGCCAGTGTGCCCGAGGAGCCAATTCTTTCTGTATCCACCCCCCACTGAGACGATTGGATGACCTGACCAGTGCCACCGTTATCATTGTGCTCTTGCTCCTCCACCTCCAATTCCTCCTCTTCTTGCAGTGGCAGCTTCTCCTCCTCCTCCTCCTCCTCCATGGCACTGTCACACCTGTGACAGGTCTTAGAAGGTCTGAAAGATTATCTGCACATTAGTGATCTGACAGCCTCTTTTGGTTTTACTTTGTCTGTGTGTTGCTGGTATGTCCACACCTCGCCCTATTTAGTCTGACTTTACCCATCACTCCTTGCTCTGGATAGCTTCATTTGGTTTTGGAAGAGCTGGAGTGTAGTTCTTGTTGAAGTCCTGTTCATCCATCATCCTCAGAAGTTAAGTGTTCCGCTTGTTGTGTTTTGTATTCCCCCACCTGGTTGTTTACTAGGCCTCAGCGAGACGCTTGTTCCTTCACCAGGGAAGGAACGGTTTGTCTCTGCCCTGTCATTACCTTTAGGGCATCCAAGGGTCACCAGGGTTTTCTAGGTTCCTGTGTATGGACATCTCTACCATCGAGAGGTGCCCATACGGATAGGAGTTAGGGCCAGGAGCAAGGTTTTATACGTGGTGATCCTTTTCCTTCCCTAGCAGTAAGGCCTAGTGTCTTTCCCAGTCCTTCTTGTTGTCTTTTGATGTTCTCCCCTACTACATCCGTGACAGGCACAATCCCTTTGTATATCCCCAACAGCTACAGGGCAGACAGCAAGATGTGTCAGCTGCTCTTTCGCCATTGTCCCCTGCTGCATGAGAGTCAGTATCTTTTCAGACAGTCTTATCAGAGAAAACAAAAAACACAAAAATAAAGATAAAAAACATCCTGCATGATATGAGGAGTGGATGTGCATGCCTACACTTATAAAAGAAAAATCACAGAAAATAATGCACTAACACAATAGATGCAAACATTATATATGGACTAAGCCCTCACGCTAATGGTAAAATCTGAGGCTCTCAGCCAATATATTTTGATCAAAACACATCTGTGACCACCTACCCAGCGCCAAGGTGGTCTCAGTCAGGCATGTCCCACTCTAAACCTACCCATTACATTCAGAAGAGCAGACCCTGCACATATAGTGTGCTGCTCCTAGTCACCTCTATGTGCACCCAGCAACCGATGAGAGGAGGAGCCACACAGCTATATGTACCACCTAATCATAGGGGCCCGCACAGCTATATGTACCACCTCATCATGGGAGCCGCACAGCTATATGTACCACCTAATCATAGGGGCCCGCACAGCTATATGTACCACCTCATCATGGGAGCCCGCACAGCTATATGTACCACCTAATCATAGGAGCCGCACAGCTATATGCACCACCTAATCATGGGAGCCGCACAGCTATATGTACCATCTAATCATGGGGGCCCGCACAGCTATATGTACCACCTAATCATGGGGGACCGCACAGCTATATGTACCACCTAATCATGGGGGACCGCACAGCTATATGTAACACCTAATCATGGGGGCCCGCACAGCTATATGTACCACCTAATCATGGGGGCCCGCACAGCTATATGTACCACCTAATCATGGGAGCCAGCACAGCTATATGTACCACCTAATCATGGGGGCCCGCACAGCTATATGTACCACCTAATCATGGGAGCCCGCACAGCTATATGTACCATCTAATCATGGGAGCCGGCACAGCTATATGTACCACCTAATCATGGGAGCCGCACAGCTATATGTACCACCTAATCATGGGGGCCCGCACAGCTATATGTACCACCTAATCATGGGAGCCCGCACAGCTATATGTACCACCATAATCATGGGAGCCCGCACAGCTATATGTACCACCTAATCATGGGAGCCAGCACAGCTATATGTACCACCTAATCATGGGGGCCCGCACAGCTATATGTACCACCTAATCATGGGAGCCCGCACAGCTATATGTACCATCTAATCATGGGAGCCGGCACAGCTATATGTACCACCTAATCATGGGGGCCCGCACAGCTATATGTACCACCTAATCATGGGGGCCCGCACCGCTATATGTACCACCTAATCATGGGGGCCCGCACAGCTATATGTACCACCTAATCATGGGGGCCCGCACAGCTATATGTACCACCTAATCATGGGAGCCAGCACAGCTATATGTACCACCTAATCATGGGGGCCGCACAGCTATATGTACCACCTAATCATGGGAGCCCGCACAGCTATATGTACCACCTAATCATGGGGGCCCGCACAGCTATATGTACCACCTAATCATGGGGGCCTGCACAGCTATATGTACCACCTAATCATGGGAGCCGCACAGCTATATGTACCACCTAATCATGGGAGCCCGCACAGCTATATGTACCACCTAATCATGGGGGCCCGCACAGCTATATGTACCACCTAATCATGGGAGCCCGCAGAGCTATATGTACCACCTAATCATGGGAGCCCGCACAGCTATATGTACCACCTAATCATGGGGGCCCGCACAGTTATATGTACCATCTAATCATGGGAGCCCGCACAGCTATATGTACCACCTAATCATGGGAGCCCGCACAGCTATATGTACCACCTAATCATGGGAGCCCGCACAGCTATATGTACCACCTAATCATGGGAGCCTGCACAGCTATATGTACCACCTAATCATGGGGGTCCGCACAGCTATATGTACACCCTAATCATGGGAGCCCGCACAGCTATATGTACCACCTAATCATGGGGGCCCGCACAGCTATATGTACCACCTAATCATGGGAGCCTGCACAGCTATATGTACCACCTAATCATGGGAGCCGCACAGCTATATGTACCACCTAATCATGGGGGCCCGCACAGCTATATGTACCATCTAATCATGGGGGCCCGCACAGCTATATGTACACCCTAATCATGGGAGCGCGCAGAGCTATATGTACCACCTAATCATGGGGGCCTGCACAGCTATATGTACCACCTAATCATGGGAGCGCGCAGAGCTATATGTACCACCTAATCATGGGAGCCGCACAGCTATATGTACCATCTAATCATGGGGGCCCGCACAGCTATATGTACCACCTAATCATGGGAGCCCGCACAGCTATATGTACCACCTAATCATGGGAGCCGCACAGCTATATGTACCACCTAATCATGGGAGCCCGCACAGCTATATGTACCACCTAATCATGGGAGCCCGCACAGCTATATGTATCACCTAATCATGGGGGCCCACACAGCTATATGTACCATCTAATCATGGGAGCCCGCACAGCTATATGTACCACCTAATCATGGGAGCCTGCACAGCTATATGTACCACCTAATCATGGGGGTCCGCACAGCTATATGTACACCCTAATCATGGGAGCCCGCACAGCTATATGTACCACCTAATCATGGGGGCCCGCACAGCTATATGTACCACCTAATCATGGGAGCCTGCACAGCTATATGTACCACCTAATCATGGGAGCCGCACAGCTATATGTACCACCTAATCATGGGAGCCGCACAGCTATATGTACCACCTAATCATGGGGGCCCGCACAGCTATATGTACCATCTAATCATGGGAGCCCGCACAGCTATATGTACACCCTAATCATGGGAGCGCGCAGAGCTATATGTACCACCTAATCATGGGGGCCCACACAGCTATATGTACCATCTAATCATGGGAGCCCGCACAGCTATATGTACCACCTAATCATGGGGGACCGCACAGCTATATGTACCACCTAATCATGGGAGCCGCACAGCTATATGTACCACCTAATCATGGGAGCCCGCACAGCTATATGTACCACCTAATCATGGGAGCCCGCACAGCTATATGTATCACCTAATCATGGGGGCCCACACAGCTATATGTACCATCTAATCATGGGAGCCCGCACAGCTATATGTACCACCTAATCATGGGAGCCCGCACAGCTATATGCACCACCTAATCATGGGAGCCCGCATAGCTATATGTACCACCTAATCATGGGAGCCGCACAGCTATATGTACCACCTAATCATGGGGGCCGGCACAGCCATATCTACCATCTAATCATGGGAGCCCGCACAGCTATATGTACCACCTAATCATGGGAGCCCGGACCGCTATATGTACCACCTAATCATGGGGCCCCGCACAGCTATATGTACACCCTAATCATGGGAGCCCGCACAGCTATATGTACACCCTAATCATGGGAGCCCGCACAGCTATATGTACCACCTAATCATGGGAGCCAGCACAGCTATATGTACCACCTAATCATGGGAGCCTGCACAGCTATATGTACCACCTAATCATGGGAGCCCGCACAGCTATATGTACACCCTAATCATGGGAGCCCGCACAGCTATATGTACCACCTAATCATGGGAGCCAGCACAGCTATATGTACCACCTAATCATGGGAGCCCGCACAGCTATATGTACCACCTAATCATGGGGGCCTGCACAGCTATATGTACCACCTAATCATGGGAGCCAGCACAGCTATATGTACCACCTAATCATGGGGGTCGCACAGCTATATGTACCACCTAATCATGGGGGCCCGCACAGCTATATGTACCATCTAATCATGGGAGCCCGCACAGCTATATGTACCACCTAATCATGGGGGACCGCACAGCTATATGTATCACCTAATCATGGGAGCCCGCACAGCTATATGTACCACCTAATCATGGGAGCCCGCACAGCTATATGTACCACCTAATCATGGGAGCCCGCACAGCTATATGTACCACCTAATTATGGGAGCCCGCACAGCTATATGTACCACCTAATCATGGGGGCCTGCACAGCTATATGTACCACCTAATCATGGGAGCCCGCACACCTATATGTACCATCTAATCATGGGAGCCGGCACAGCTATATGTACCACCTAATCATGGGAGCCCGCACAGCTATATGTACCATCTAATCATGGGAGCCCGCACAGCTATATGTACCACCTAATCATGGGGGCCCGCACAGCTATATGTACCACCTAATCATGGGAGCCCGCACAGCTATATGTACCACCTAATCATGGGAGCCCGCACAGCTATATGTACCACCTAATCATGGGAGCCCGCACAGCTATATGTACCACCTAATCATGGGAGCCCCCACAGCGATATGTACCATCTAATCATGGGGGCCCGCACAGCTATATGTACCACCTAATCATGGGAGCCGCACAGCTATATGTACCACCTAATCATGGGGGCCCACACAGCTATATGTACCACCTAATCATGGGAGCCCGCACAGCTATATGTACCACCTAATCATGGGAGCCCGCACTGCTATATGTACCACCTAATCATGGGGGCCCGCAAAGCTATATGTACCACCTAATCATGGGGGTCCACACAGCTATATGTACCACCTAATCATGGGAGCCTGCACAGCTTTATGTACCACCTAATCATGGGAGCCCGCACAGCTATATGTACCACCTAATCATGGGGGTCCGAACCACTATATGTACCACCTAATCATGGGAGCCCGCACAGCTATATGTACCACCTAATCATGGGAGCCCGCACAGCTATATGTACCACCTAATCATGGGGGCCCGCACAGCTATATGTACCACCTAATCATGGGGGCCCGCACAGCTATATGTACCACCTAATCATGGGAGCCTGCACAGCTATATGTACCACCTAATCATGGGAGCCGCACAGCTATATGTACTACCTAATCATGGGAGCCCGCACAGCTATATGTACCACCTAATCATGGGGGCCCGCACAGCTATATGTACCACCTAATCATGGGAGCCGCACAGCTATATGTACCACCTAATCATGGGGGCCCGCACAGCTATATGTACCACCTAATCATGGGGGCCGCACAGCTATATGTACCACCTAATCATGGGGGCCTGCACAGCTATATGTACCACCTAATCATGGGAGCCCGCACAGCTATATGTACCATCTAATCATGGGGGTCGCACAGCTATATGTACCACCTAATCATGGGGGCCCGCACAGCTATATGTACCATCTAATCATGGGAGCCGGCACAGCTATATGTACCACCTAATCATGGGAGCCCGCACAGCCATATCTACCACCTAATCATGGGGGCCGCACAGCTATATCTACCATCTAATCATGGGGGTCGCACAGCTATATGTACCACCTAATCATGGGAGCCCGCACAGCTATATGTACCACCTAATCATGGGGGCCCGCACAGCTATATGTACCATCTAATCATGGGGGTCGCACAGCTATATGTACCACCTAATCATGGGAGCCCGCACAGCTATATGTACCACCTAATCAAGGGGGCCCACACAGCTATATGTACCACCTAATCATGGGAGCCGGCACAGCTATATGTACCACCTAATCATGGGGGCCCGCACAGCTATATGTACCACCTAATCATGGGAGCCCGCACAGCTATATGTACCACCTAATCATGGGAGCCCCCACAGCGATATGTACCACCTAATCATGGGAGCCCACACAGCTATATGTACCACCTCATCATTGGGGCCCGCACAGCTATATGTACCACCTAATCATGGGAGCCGCACAGCTATATGTACCACCTAATCATGGGGGCCCGCACAGCTATATGTACCACCTAATCATGGGAGCCTGCACAGCTTTATGTACCACCTAATCATGGGAGCCCGCACAGCTATATGTACCACCTAATCATGGGGGCCCGCACAGCTATATGTACCACCTAATCATGGGAGCCGCACAGCTATATGTACCACCTAATCATGGGAGCCCGCACAGCTATATGTACCACCTAATCATGGGGGCCTGCACAGCTATATGTACCACCTAATCATAGGAGCCCGCACAGCTATATGTACCACCTAATCATGGGGGCCCGCACAGCTATATGTACCACCTAATCATGGGGGCCCGCACAGCTATATGTACCACCTAATCATGGGGGCCCGCACAGCTATATGTACCACCTAATCATGGGAGCCCGCACAGCTATATGTACCACCTAACCATGGGAGCCCGCACAGCTATATGTACCACCTAATCATGGGAGCCCGCACCGCTATATGTACCACCTAATCATGGGGCCCACACAGCTATATGTACCACCTAATCATGGGGGCCCGCACAGCTATATGTACCACCTAATCATGGGAGCCCACACAGCTATATGTACCACCTAATCATGGGGGCCCGCACAGCTATATGTACCACCTAATCATGGGAGCCCGCACAGCTATATGTACCACCTAATCATGGGGGCCTGCACAGCTATATGTACCACCTCATCATGGGAGCCCGCACAGCTATATGTACCATCTAATCATGGGGGCCCGCACAGCTATATGTACCACCTAATCATGGGAGCCTGCACAGCTATATGTACCACCTAATCATGGGAGCCCGCACAGCTATATGTACCACCTAATCATGGGAGCCCGCACAGCTATATGTACCACCTAATCATGGGGGCCCGCACAGCTATATGTACCACCTAATCATGGGGGCCCGCACAGCTATATGTACCACCTAATCATGGGAGCCGCACAGCTATATGTACCACCTAATCATGGGGGCCCGCACAGCTATATGTACCACCTAATCATGGGGGCCCGCACAGCTATATGTACCACCTAATCATGGGAGCCCCCACAGCGATATGTACCACCTAATCATGGGAGCCCACACAGCTATATGTACCACCTCATCATTGGGGCCCGCACAGCTATATGTACCACCTAATCATGGGAGCCGCACAGCTATATGTACCACCTAATCATGGGGGCCCGCACAGCTATATGTACCACCTAATCATGGGAGCCTGCACAGCTTTATGTACCACCTAATCATGGGAGCCCGCACAGCTATATGTACCACCTAATCATGGGGGCCCGCACAGCTATATGTACCACCTAATCATGGGAGCCGCACAGCTATATGTACCACCTAATCATGGGAGCCCGCACAGCTATATGTACCACCTAATCATGGGGGCCTGCACAGCTATATGTACCACCTAATCATAGGAGCCCGCACAGCTATATGTACCACCTAATCATGGGGGCCCGCACAGCTATATGTACCACCTAATCATGGGGGCCCGCACAGCTATATGTACCACCTAATCATGGGGGCCCGCACAGCTATATGTACCACCTAATCATGGGAGCCCGCACAGCTATATGTACCACCTAACCATGGGAGCCCGCACAGCTATATGTACCACCTAATCATGGGAGCCCGCACCGCTATATGTACCACCTAATCATGGGGCCCACACAGCTATATGTACCACCTAATCATGGGGGCCCGCACAGCTATATGTACCACCTAATCATGGGAGCCCACACAGCTATATGTACCACCTAATCATGGGGGCCCGCACAGCTATATGTACCACCTAATCATGGGAGCCCGCACAGCTATATGTACCACCTAATCATGGGGGCCTGCACAGCTATATGTACCACCTCATCATGGGAGCCCGCACAGCTATATGTACCATCTAATCATGGGGGCCCGCACAGCTATATGTACCACCTAATCATGGGAGCCTGCACAGCTATATGTACCACCTAATCATGGGAGCCCGCACAGCTATATGTACCACCTAATCATGGGAGCCCGCACAGCTATATGTACCACCTAATCATGGGAGCCCGCACAGCTATATGTACCACCTAATCATGGGGGCCCGCACAGCTATATGTACCACCTAATCATGGGGGCCCGCACAGCTATATGTACCACCTAATCATGGGAGCCGCACAGCTATATGTACCACCTAATCATGGGGGCCCGCACAGCTATATGTACCACCTAATCATGGGGGCCCGCACAGCTATATGTACCACCTAATCATGGGAGCCCGCACAGCTATATGTACCACCTAATCATGGGAGCCCGCACAGCTATATGTACCACCTAATCATGGGGGCCCGCACAGATATATGTACCACCTAATCATGGAAGCCTGCACAGCTATATGTACCACCTAATCATGGGAGCCTGCACAGCTATATGTACCACCTAATCATGGGAGCCCACACAACTATATGTACAACCTAATCAAGGGGGCCCGCACAGCTATATGTACCATCTAATCATGGGGGCCCGCACAGCTATATGTACCATCTAATCATGGGAGCCCGCACAGCTATATGTACCACCTAATCATGGGGGCCCGCAGAGCTATATGTACCACCTAATCATGAGAGCCGACACCGCTATATGTACCATCTAATCATGGGAGCCCGCACAGCTATATGTACCACCTAATCATGGGGGCCCGCACAGCTATATGTACCACCTAATCATGGGAGCCCGCACAGCTATATGTACCATCTAATCATGGGAGCCCGAACCGCTATATGTACCACCTAATCATGGGGGCCCGCACAGCTATATGTACCATCTAATCATGGGAGCCCGCACAGCTATATGTACCACCTAATCATGGGGGCCCGCACAGCTATATGTACCACCTAATCATGGGAGCCCGCACAGCTATATGTACCACCTAATCATGGGGGCCCGCACAGCTATATGTACCACAGCTATATGTACCACCTAATCATGGGGGCCCGCACAGGTATATGTACCACCTAATCATGGGAGCCTGCACAGCTATATGTACCACCTAATCATGGGAGCCTGCACAGCTATATGTACCACCTAATCATGGGGGCCCGCACAGCTATATGTACCACCTAATCATGGGGGCCCACACAGCTATATGTACCACCTAATCATGGAAGCCCGCACAGCTATATGTACCACCTAATCATGGGGGTCCACACAGCTATATGTACCACCTAATCATGGGGGCCCGCACAGCTATATGTACCACCTAATCATGGGAGCTCACACAGCTATATGTACCACCTAATCATGGGAGCCTGCACAGCTATATGTACCACCTAATCATGGGAGCCCGCACAGCTATATGTACCACCTAATCATAGGGGCCGCACAGCTATATGTACCACCTAATCATGGGAGCCTGCACAGCTATATGTACCACCTAATCATGGGAGCCCGCACAGCTATATGTACCACCTAATCATGGGAGCCGGCACAGCTATATGTACCACCTAATCATGGGGGCCCGCACAGCTATATGTACCAACTAATCATGGGGGCCCGCACAGCTATATGTACCACCTAATCATGGGAGCCCGCACAGCTATATGTACCACCTAATCATGGGAGCCCGCACAGCTATATGTACCATCTAATCATGGGGGCCCGCACCGCTATATGTACCATCTAATCATGGGAGCCCGCACAGCTATATGTACCACCTAATCATGGGGGCCCGAACAGCTATATGTACCACCTAATCATGGGGGCCCGCACAGCTATATGTACCACCTAATCATGGGAGCCCGCACAGCTATATGTACCATCTAATCATGGGGGCCCGCACAGCTATATGTACCACCTAATCATGGGAGCCCGCACAGCTATATGTACCACCTAATCATGGGAGCCCGCACATCTATATGTACCACCTAATCATGGGAGCCCGCACAGCTATATGTACCACCTAATCATGGGAGCCCGCACAGCTATATGTACCACCTAATCATGGGAGCCCGCACAGCTATATGTACCACCTAATCATGGGGGCCGCACAGCTATATGTACCACCTAATCATGGGGGTCGCACAGCTATATGTACCACCTAATCATGGGAGCCCGCACAGCTATATGTACCACCTAATCATGGGAGCCCGCACAGCTATATGTACCACCTAATCATGGGGGCCCGCACTGCTATATGTACCACCTAATCATGGGAGCCCGCACAGCTATTTGTACCACCTAATCATGGGGGCCCGCACAACTATATGTACCACCTAATCATGGGGGCCCGCACAGCTATATGTACCACCTAATCATGGGGGCCCGCACAGCTATATGTACCACAGCTATATGTACCGTAACATTTTTAAAAAGAAGGAACGTACCGGTGAGCTCAGCAACACCAAAAGACCTGGAGGACCACAGAAAACAACTGTGGTGGATGACTTAAGAATTCTTTCCCTGGTGAAGAAAACACCCTTCACAACAGTTGGCCAGATCAAGAACACTCTCCAGGAGGTAGGTGTATGTGTGTCAAAGTCAACAATCAAGAGAAGTCTTCACCAGAGTGAATACAGAGGGTTCACCACAAGATGTAAACCATTGGTGAGCCTCGAAAACAGGAAGGCCAGATTAGAGTTTGCCAAACGACATCTAAAAAAGCCTTCACAGTTCTGGAACAACATCATATGGACAGATGAGACCAAGATCAACTTGTACCAGAGTGATGGGAAGAGAAGAGTATGGAGAAGGAAAGGAACTGCTCATGATCCTAAGCATACCACCTCATCAGTGAAGCATGGTGGTGGTAGTGTCATGGCGTGGGCATGTATGGCTGCCAATGGAACTGCTTCTCTTGTATTTATTGATGATGTGACTGCTGACAAAAGCAGCAGGATGAATTCTGAAGTGTTTCGGGCAATATTATCTGCTCATATTCAGCCAAATGCTTCAGAACTCATTGGACGGCGCTTCACAGTGCAGATGGACAATGACCCAAACCATACTGCAAAAGCAACCAAAGAGTTTTTTTAAGGAAAAGAAGTGGAATCTTATGCAATGGCCGAGTCAATCACCTGACCTGAATCCGATTGAGCATGCATTTCACTTGCTGAAGACAAAACTGAAGGGAAAATGCCCCAAGAACAAGCAGGAACTGAAGACAGTTGCAGTAGAGGCCTGGCAGAGCATCACCAGGGATGAAACCCAGCGTCTGGTGATGTCTATGCGTTCCAGACTTCAGGCTGTAATTGACTGCAAAGGATACCCACAAGGCATATATGAGGGAACAATTTATATCTATGGGAGCTAAACTCAAATGGATGAACTCCTGTCTCAAATACAAAAGCTGGAAAAACCACATAAACTACATAAAAACAATCCCTACTAGATGCTCACCTGACTGCCCTCACGGACTTGAGAACTTCCTTCAGGTTTTTTGTTCATTCCCAATTCAAATATTATGCTCATGGGGATAAGGCTTCCAAGTTTATGATGCAGCGCATTAAACAAAGGAAATCTCATAACTTCATTCACAAGATTAGGACTCCAGAAGTGGTGGAGGTTTTTACCATACCAGCAATAGCCAAACAGTTCCATAAATTTTACCACTCCTTACATAACCTAAAGGATACTGACTTTAGGGACCAGCCATCTTCCCCCCAACAGAACTGCCCACTCTGTCAGACTCCCAAGCAAGATCCCTACAGACCCCATTCACTATGGATGAACTAGAGGTGGCAATTAAGCAGCTCCCAAATGGGAAATGCCCTGGGCCAGATGGCTTTTCTGGGTTATATTATCGAACGTTCTATAAAACCCTAGGACCATCCCTGCTTGCAATATGCAACAGCTCCCCATCTGGTATCCCCGTCAGAGGACATGACTAGAGCCCATATTAACTTAATCTCTAAAGAAGGGAAATACAGATCCAACTGTGCAAACTATCGCCCAATATCCCTGCTAAATATGGACCTGAAATTACTAGCTAAAATCTTAGCTACTCGTTTGTCTCGGCTTCTACCACACCTGATCCACTCAGACCAGGTGGCTTTCACTCAGGGCAGAGAGGGCAGGAGGGACAATACGACAAGAGTCCTCAACGCTATATACCATTCCAAAATACATAAGCTTCCTTTGGTCCTTCTCAGCACGGATGCTTTGAAAGAGTCAAAGAGTCAATTGGAACTGTATGCAAATGGTGTTGTCGACTTTTGGATTCCCAGACCCATTTATCTTAGCAGTTTTTTCCCTTTATACGCATGCTTCAGCCTCAGTCATGATTAATGACACGGCTTCACCCCCATTTACAATTCGGAATAGCACCAGACAGGGTTGTCCCCTTTCCCCTTTATTATTTGTGCTTGTTATGGAATCACTACTACAAGCGGTGAGAAAGGAAGATGGGATTCAGGGAATTAAAATGGGCCCCCAAGAGCATAAATTAGCTGCTTTTGCAGACGACTTACTCATTATGACCACTAACCCTACAACCTCCTTACCCCATATCTACTGTATCCTTGAACAATTTAGCTCCTTCTCAGACTTCAAAATTAACATGAATAAATCACATACATTAAGTTTAGACCTCTCTGACTCAGTCAAACAGGATTTAATAGCTAACTCCC
This sequence comes from Bufo bufo, assembly GCF_905171765.1. Classification (NCBI taxonomy): domain Eukaryota; kingdom Metazoa; phylum Chordata; class Amphibia; order Anura; family Bufonidae; genus Bufo; species Bufo bufo. The sequence goes on along the minus strand of NC_053392.1, from coordinate 11,354,572 downwards.
CCTTTAACTGGGATACTCCGTATATTACTTATCTTGGTGTCAAAATAGGCCCTAACCCATCCACTCTATTCCGACTCAACTATATGCCTCTATTACAATCGATAACAGATCAGCTAAACACATTAAAAAATTTCATGCTGTCCTGGTTCGGCAGAAAAAATATTGTCACATCACTTATACTGCCCAAAGTAACTTATCTACAGCAAGTATTACCCATCCCTATACAGAGAACATACTACACTACAATTAGAAAGCGAATCCGAGCCTTTATATGGGCTGGAGGGAGGGCGCATATTGCCTATTCCACCCTCAGCAAACCCAAGTCTTTTGGGGGGGGATCAACTTCCCCGATCCGGAGATGTACAGGAGGTCCATTCTCATATCAAACAAAGTTAATTGGCTCACTAGACGCCCAAATAGAGCATGGCTCCCAATGGAACAGGGGAGCTTTGGGTCGCTTAAATCGGGGCTCTTGGTCGGTAGGAAGGAATACTTATATATGAGGATAGAACACCCAACCCGATAGTTAAAGCCACTCTGTCTGCTTGGCATTGGCTTCAAGAGTCCTCTTTTGCTATTCCACTACCATCACCTTTAATCCACATCCAAGACATTTTATCCCATGCCCCCCCCCCCCCAACTATGCGAGGTCTTCCCCTCTCCATACGAAACTCTACACGACCAGTCATAACCTTATTCAGTGAGGGAGTGCAGGTTTTGGGAGAAGAGGCTATAGTGAAACTATTCCCTGAAGGTAGATTCTTTTCTCCTTTGGCTTCGTTTTTACGGTCCTGTATCTCTAAACATGTGCCTAAGCAAGCCCTATTGCGCCCACTGACTTGGTTTGAGAGTCTATTTACAGAGCAGAAGTCTCATATTAAGTTGATCTCCCATATATATTATGCACTCTTATTCTTATGCCCAAACCAGCCTTTATTGGTTTGTGGAAGAGAGATCTAGGTGTCTCTTTTACCCCACCAGAGATAACACAGTTGTTCTTGACGCCTCATAAGATGTCCAGATGTGTCAGAACACAGCAGAAGGGGTATAAGATTTTAGCTAGATGGTACAAGACCCATGCTTATATAGTGCCAATGGAGTGGATACCTGTTGGAGATGTAACAAGCAGAAAGGATCATATCTTCATATTTAGTGGAGTTGCCCGCTGATTCAGGCTTGGTGGTTTGAGATTTGCAATAAGATTTGTAAACTTTCAATCCGGATTTCGTTGCAATTGGCATTGTTGGGATTTTCCCCCCACCAACTCTGCTGTAGAACCTCCTCCTCTTTTCAAACATCTCCTCAGTGCATCTCGCCTCTTAATTCCACGCTTTTGGTTGTCCTCTAAACTTTCATCTTTGTCTCAATGGATAGGAAAGGTGGATCAACTTTACAGATTCGAGGAAATAGCGGCTTGGGGTAATGGCAAGCATGGTCTTCCTCAGAAATTTTCAGTGACTGTCAACAACCAGTCTTTGATATTGATAATGTCACAAACTCAATTTTGCATACCTGTCATCTATTGATCAATATACTAGTTCTGTAACCAACCTTACTTATTTATACTTTAATGCAGTACTTTTGTATGTTTACATACTTTCCAATAATATTTTTTTAAGAAATTGGCAAATTTTCAATAGTAAACTTGTTTTTAATACTAATTATACCCCAGATGTTATACACAGTGATACCAAGCCTGGCCTTAGTACTAAAGCTTTTCCCAGCCCTTTTAGAAAGCTGTACAGACCGCAGGTAACACCCCCTACCCCACAGGCATGAACTGAAACTAAAGACTCCAGCCCCCCCCCATCAAACTGTAAAGGCTACACCGACTTACTGCCTAAAAAGTGTGACTGTGCACATGTCTGTGTATACATGTATGTCTGTAAGTATGTTAAAGATGCATTGGTAAATACTGTATATTAGCGTTAATTGCGAATATTCTAATCGTGAATTTTTATCGCGAATATTGGCACTTCGAGAATTTGCGAATATATATATCTTCGTAATCGCGAATATCCTAGATTTTATTTCCCATCAGTACCCATGATCCCTCACTGCTTCTTGCTTGTGGGCCAATGAGAAGGCTGCAATATCTTTGACTTTAGGAGTAGTGTTGATAGCCAGTTTTTATCGCGGATTTTCCGATTGCCGATTTTCGCAATCAAGAAAATAATGACAGATCTCGAATATATGACGAATATTCACCAAAATATTCACGAAATATCGCGAATTCGAATATTGCCCCTGCTACTCAGTGTGACCCAGCTGTACTTACAGAAGTTTTATTTTTGGCTGAAAAAGTTGTGCTTTTTTTACTGATTAGTTTCAGATAATACTTTGTATGTAGATATATATGACTAAGTATATATGTATATAGATGTGTATGTAGATGTATGCAGGGCCGATTCTAACCTTTCTGCTGCCCGAGACGAAAATTGAAACGGCTAAATGTCTCCCCTCACCCGTGCCAAGTTCTTAGTCCAACGCCTCCCCCCAGCCCTACTGTTCGAGACATACTTGGATGGACATTACATACAGCACCACATACCACTTACATCCAGTGACATCTCCGCAAATGTAGACGTTTTCTCATATTCTCCATTGAACGCAGATCGCCATGATGACATCTGTCAGACGAGTCTCATCTCTGAATAGTTTGGCACACAGATATCTTAGGTTCCTCAGGTTTTCATCATTCACCCGCCCCTCTACAGATAGTCCCCGGCCGAGTAATAGTGCCCCCAGACTGCTTTCAATAGTAATAGTCATGCCTACTTTACCCCCAATAGCAACCTCATTAATGGTAATGCCCTCTATATTGTGCCCAATAATAACGCCCTCATAGGACCCCCTAGTACAAATAAAGTCCCTATAGCGCCCCCAGCAGTAACAAGGCCATTCTATAAAGAGCCCACAGTAATGATAATGCCCCTATAGTAGCTCCAGTATTTATAAAGCCACAATTTTCACATCTGTCTGGCATTTGAGCGAGGTCTTTTTTTTAGTGCTCTGCATTTCATTCTTAGTTTTGACTCCACTTGAATTCTTACGGGACTTTACGCTGTTTGGGTTCTTGGCAATCAGTGTTTCATTACATGCTATAAAAGTCCCCTTTGTTGCCATAGTCGTCACACTATGATATGGGCCACCACCGGCTGTTTATGTCATGTGAAAAGTCTGGGCCGCCCAAAGACTATGAAAGAGACAGTAAACAGGATTCGAGCTGTGTACGAGCACGGTTCGGGAAAGTCCATCAGGCTGACTGGCATTGGACTACAAGCGCCACAAACCATGGTATGGTGTATCTTACGAAAACATCTGTGTTGTAAGCTATACGGATCACAAATTCTGAAGGAGCTGCAACCAGATGACAAACCGAAACGCTGTGACATTTGCATTGACTTGCAGGGCCGACTGGAAGAGGACAAATTCGCTGACAGGCTGGTGTCATGATGAGGCTCCTTTCACCTTAGTGGGAAGGTCAATCGTCACAACTATTATTGAGCGAATCCAGCTTCAGATCATCAATCCAAAGTCGATTTGTTCAAAAACTTTGATTTTAATGCTGTTTCTGTATACAATAAAATGTATTGCCTCCGTGGAGGCAAAATTCGTTTCAGGCGAAGTCGAGGGAGACTTCGATGATTAAATTCGGTATTCATTTCTGCATCTTTAAAAACATTTAAAATTAGGAATCTGAAGTCTGGCTTAGTACCAAACCCTACTTCAGATTCCTAATTTTAAATGTTTTTAAAGATGCAAAGCTGTATATCGAATCCATTCACCAAAGTCTCGCACGTCCTCGGCTGAAACAAATTTTGCCTCCACAGAACTTTTTAATGAGCATGGAAACAGCATTAAAATTGAAGTTTTTGAATGAATCTACTTTGGATTGATAGTCTGAAGCTCGATTCGCTCAACGTTAGAATCTGGGGCTCATCGAGCACATGAGGGACTCGCCCAAAATAAACGTGTTCTGTGCAATGAGTAGACACAAAATCTATGGTCCCTTCTTTTTTGCAGAGTATACTGACCGTAGCCACTCCTGTCTGGAAATGATAAAGTAATGGCCTATGTCACAGATAAAGGAAGATCTGCCATCAGCAGGATGGTGCTCCTCCTCATCTCCAGTTGAAGGTTCACCGATACCTGAATGACACTGTACAGGAATGTTGGATCGGCTGCGCTGGCCTCCACGATCACCAGATCTAACACCCTGCGACTTCTTTCTATGGGGCTACATCAAGAACTGAGTGTATCTGCCACAGTATCTGAACGATCCGGAAACAACGTAATCACTGAAAAAGTGGAGTCCATATCAAAGGGTATGCTGGCACACATGTGGACTACAGCAGCGGAGCTCACATCGAACGTTTGCAGTGTATAGATAGTGCGTCTTTTCATATTAATACACTTGTTACGTTCTCAGTTATGAATACCGAGGCTATCATTTTGAATCTCCCTGTATATGTGCATTAGTGTTGAGGGAATCTGTTCGTCCTACAATTCGTATCGCTGAATTATATTAATATCCTTATCTCCATATATGCTGTCAAATGTATGGCCTCCGATGAGGATGTTTAACGATGGCAGCCGTTATCGCGAGACTTTATTAGCTTTGTGCAGTCACTGAGTAGTGAGTGGCACATAATCGTGGTGAACGCCACAATCCTTAACGAATTCAGGTTTTAGATTCGTTATTTCATAACAAATCCGAACCCAAAATGGTGAACGCCACAATCATTAACGAATTCACGTTTCAGATTAGTTATGGCCTGTGTGTTTTTTACTAATTTATTCTACATAAGCCATATGTCAGAGCAGGAGTCAAAAGTTTTGACTGTCTGGATGCTCTAAGACGCATATGTTTCTCTGTGCATCACCCCCGAACCGTTCAAGACAGAGAACAGAGTGGGAAGAGACGGACCTCCGATACAAAGAGTGGGGACAGAGTCTTCCTTAGACGACTTCTACACTAACATTACTTTAGGCCAAAATCAGAAGTGGAACCTACAGAGAACATATAATGGAAGGTCTTGTGCCTCCCAAATAATGCAAAATCCTGACCAAACGCTGACCATGTGGAACTGGACTTAGCGTCTGTTCAGTGGCCAACCAGGGACAGTAAGAGTCACCCTGGTTATTGGTGATGGGGGCCACAATAATCCCCTGTGTCTTCCTGCATTCGAGACCCTGTAGCTTTGAGGGCTAAGATGATCTTCAGAGGACGAAAAAGATATAGAATAAAGAGACATCTGTATTGCTGGGATTATCAAGACGACACACTCGAGCCAATCATTTGTAGTTTTTATTTTCTGTTTTTAGCCCAATGAAGTCTGACATAAATCAAAGAAATAGCGTCTGCTGACTGACCGGTAAAACATTGGCGTAGACTTACATATAAAAGATAGAAGTAAAAATGTACGATAAAGTACCACCTATAAAATGTCACTCATCATACCTCTAAGACAAGGGTGGGAAGTGATAGGATGCTTGACAAATCGGAAGTGTATCATCAATGTCATAAGAAGGGGTTGAATTATGTCACTGGCAGGAAGCAGTTAATCGAAGTTGACTCTTCTCATATAAAGTGACAACTCCTATAGAGAGTTGGTCTCAGCTGGACTATGAATAGGTGCCCAGGAAGGCCTTGGTAGCCATCGATAGAGATGGGAGTGTGTTACTGCATAATATACAACGAGCTCCACATTAAGTTGTAAAAAAAAAAAAAAACTAAAAAAACTTTATAGTAAATATTCTCATTTACTTGTAGTCACTTTAAGATCCCAAAAGTCAAACTACAGGATGGTTCAAAAGTATGGAGACACCTGAATAAATGGAAAACTGAGGGAGGCAATTCAGTGAGAACCAGTGTCCAACATGTTGGCCATTTTGGAAGCCACCAAGTTGATATTCAAAAGGCAAAGTGGTCCGTGTGAGATATGTATCTGATGAGGAATCCAAATCTGTGCTTTAAGGCTGATTTACGTTTATTCCTGTCGGTTATTACAGACACAGATATGGCTGCCAGATTAACACACGAGGAGAGGACAGAGATTGTGCTGATCTCGGGGAGCGCAGTACGTTAGTCACTGCAGCAGACTTCAACACTTGGTATCCTAACAGAGTCCATCCACCGTGGCACAGTTGGCAAAGTGCTTGCCAAATGGGTTCTGAGTTGGACCTGCCAAAAAGTGGACATAAGATGAAGCAACAACAATGAATCCTGGCATCCTTCACCAAAAGTCCACATCATAGCACCCGGCATCTGTCACAGGAGAGTCGAACCACCATCGGGCTACACACTATTGGCACCTGTACAAGATCCAGTGGCTACATCACCTCATCAAGAACTATCCCAATGGAAATGTTGAATTTTTGGAAATGGTGTCACATCAAATTCCAAAGGGAGCCACATTTCACAGAGACGTTACTGTTCAGAAAACTTCTATGTGAACGGGGAGGTGAACAAACCAAACCTTCGATATTGGTCCAACATAAATCCGCACTGGTCAGATCCCTCTAATATGGATGGAGCATAAAAGTGCTGTGTGTGTGTGGAACAAGGAGAGCGGCCCATTCTTCATCAACAGCATCATTACTGCCAAGTATCTGCAACTGTTAGGCGACTAGGCGTTTCCGTCACTGTGCGACAAAGATGGCACACTCCCAGTGTTCTTCCAGATGGATGGTGCCATCAACTTAGGCCTAATTTACGTCACTGTTGTGTCAGTGATTTCCATCAGCGATTGTGAGCCAAAACCAGAAGTGGAGGCTACACAGAAATGAGATATAAGGAAAAGATCTGCATCTGTTCTGTGTTTCGGCTCACAATGGCAATCACTGACCGAACACTGACTGTGAATAAGGCCTTATGGACGTGACGTTTGCGAGGTTTAGGATGAGTAATTTCAGGGCAAGTGGATTGGGGATCTCGCCCCCTTGGATTTCTACCTATATAGAGATGTCAAGTCCAGGGTTTACACAGTGAAAATCCAAAGTGTGGTGCACAAGCAACAGTGGATCCTGGACGTCCGCGCAAGCATTTCTCTTAAGGTGGTGCTCCAAGTGCATCGTGAATGGGAGAAGAGAATCGCCTTGACAATTCAAAACAATAAAAGAGCACATTGAGCATATTCTGTAGTGGATCGACATCATGTTACAGAAAAATTGTTAATTAAACATTTGGATTCCTTGTCAGATACATATGTCAAAATCGACTTTATTCCAAGATACAGGCTTTCAAAATGGCTGCCGTGGACACCGCCCCTCACAGATTTGCCCTCTTTCCCACACAGGATGGCACTCCTAACCACGGTTTTCCATTTATTCAGATGTCCATACTTTTGGACCACCCTGTATTACAACTTCCAACATTCTGAACACAAATGCGCTTTCTATCGTCTGTGGACCTTCTGATGAAACATGAGGTTGGTTTTACTAAAAAAACCTTTCCCACATTCTGAACATATCAATGGGTTCGCTCCAGTTTGAATTCTCTCAGGTGAAACGAGATTAGACATTTGTGTAAAACATTTCACACTTTCTAAACATGTAATTGGTTTATCTCCTGTGTGACTTCTTTGATGAACCAAGAGGTTGCTTTTACTAAAAAACCCTTTCCCACATTGTGAACACGGATATGGATTCGCTCCTGTGCGAATTTTCTCACGTGTAACGAGATTTGACTTTTGTGTAAAACATTTCCCACGTTCTAAACGTGAACACGACTTCTCTCCTGCGTGAATTCTTTTGTGTACAGATAGATTTGAGCTTTTTGTAAACTGTTTTCCACATTCCTCACACTGAAAACTTTCACCCCCTTTCTGCCCGGTACTTGTGGTAACAATCTGTGACTGGTCAGAAGTAGGCTCCTTTTGATTAGGTGGATTATGTGATAGATCTGGACTTGTGGTAACAATCTGTGACTGGTCAGGAGAAGGTTCCTCACGATTAGGTGGATTACACATTAGATCTGGACTTGTGGTAATCTGTAATTGGTCAGGAGAAGGTTCCTCACGATTAGGTGGATTACACATTAGATCTGGACTTGTGGTAATCTGTAATTGGTCAGGAGAAGGTTCTTCACGATTAGGTGGATTACACATTAGATCTGGACTTGTGGTAATCTGTAATTGGTCAGGAGAAGGTTCCTCACGATTAGGTGGATTACACATTAGATCTGGACTTGTGGTAATCTGTAATTGGTTAGAAGACGGTTCTTCACGATTAGGTGGATTACACAACAGCTCTGGACTTGTGGTAACAATCTGTAATTGGTTAGAAGACGGTTCTTCACGATTAGGTGGATTACACAACAGCTCTGGACTTGTGGTAACAATCTGTAATTGGTTAGAAGACGGTTCTTCACGATTAGGGTGTTTATATGATAGATCTGCACTGTGAAGTCCTGGATGGACATTACAGGTAATGAGGTCTTCTCCTGAAGAGCGCTGCAAGATATCTGCATCTTCTACTTTATAATCTTGTGATAACATGACGTTTCCTTTGGAGTTCTTACAGGGATTTTCTGTTAGGATTAAAAAGAGAGCGTTTGTGTTTTTTCCCCCCAAACAGCAAAGAAGACAAATATCTAAGCTTCGTTTTAGGCTTTAAAGCCACAGGTAGATTTTGTTGAAGATTTTGATGTAATTTCTTAGCCCAAACCAGAAGTGGATCATCAGAAAGGAGAAGTCCTTCCTTTATATTTTCTATTTGTTTGAATCCTTTTCTAACAAAATACTGAATGAAAATCATTTGTGGTCGAGTCCTTATAATGGATGGATGATAAAGTCCAGGACTCTGCGCTACACTCACCGATCACTTCTATTACATAAAACCAGACCTGAGAACATTCAGAAATCTGAGAATCACACCCTTCTCTGACAATCAGGCCTGTCCTCTGCCCGAACAGTTGGTTCTTCAACATGACTATAATACAATAAGCTAATCACTTACTGACCAGCCCGTTTTGGACCTTACAGGGGTTGTCCACTCTGTTTCAATTAATGGCCTATCCTCAGGATAGGCCATCAGTATCTGAATGTCATTGGTCCTACTATTGAGAGGAATGGGATCAGCACTGAAGTAACCGGCTTCGTCCATAGACTGACCTGTGTAGTTCCAGCGCTGACTTAATGCACAGAAGCTACTGCAGATTGGCTGGTCAGAGGGGGACAATGTGTTGGATCCCCACCAATCAGATAGTGAAGGTCTATCCTGAGAAGTAGACAACCCCCGTTTCATTCTTTTATGTCACATTCTAAGAGTAGATCGGCAGAGAGGATGGATTATCAGGTTGCTGAGAAGTCAGGTTATAGCTGCAGCTCATAGAACTGTATGGAGAGGAGAGAAGGTAATCGCTACAGAGACACATGGAAAGGCTGCTACTGGATCCAGTAAGTGTTTTACTACCCGACCCTAAGGATGGATTTACAGCAGCACTGCTCAGTCCTGCGTGTGATAAAGAGCAGGATCTCTACTCCTCTCTGTTTCAGACTGAATATGAGTCTGTACAATGCTCGTAGAGGAGTAAAGGCAATGTGGACACAGGAGGGTACAAGAGTCATGGATGAAATATTAGAAAATTAGATAAAATGATATCGGACACAGAGTTGGGAGGGGGGGGGGGGGTCTGTGAGGTGAGGGCTGCTTTTATTTATTTTTTTTAACTGCACTGTGAGCAGTTTTACACCAGAATCTGATGGGACCTACCTGAGGTATGACATCCATTACTGAATACCTCTGGGGCTCTGTCTGTATAAAACCATCAGCCTGGTACTTACAGAATGAAAGCTGGAAGAAGTGTCACAGGTGGTCCTTTATTAGCAAGGACTGTGGAGCTGTTTCCAAGCTGCTGATACTGATGATCTATCCTTAGCATGCCATTAATATCTGATTAGTGAGGGTCTGTTACCCTGCTCTGATCACAAAACACAGTGGTCACTGCCCAGAGTGCTACTTCACTGCAGCTCAAAGGTGGAGCCTCACCTGAAGAAACCTCCCTTCCTCCATTCATTATTCCATACCTGTGGTGACATCTCCTGGAACGTCCTCCTCCACCTCACTCTTACACGGGGGATCGCCCATCATCCGCTCTTCTTCATCCTCCATTTTAATATCAGTCACATCTTCTCCCTGATTCGTCATCTGTAACAATACAGCAGACAGATGGGAAATGTAACAGATCCACATAAGAGACCTTCACAATCTATGACCCCTCTACGACCCCCCTATATAGACATGTATAGGGCTCAGCTCCATCTACCTGATGGTTCTCTGGGAGCTTCTCCTCTGGATAGTCCTGGGAATACAGAGGATGAGGACATCTCTCGGGGGGATTTATCCTCCTGGAGTCAGAATCTATAGGAGATAAGACAGTGAAAAAATATATATTAAATTATCAGATTTTGATGGAACATATGTAATCCTTCAAAGTCTACATCTCCTCTTACCTGGTTTCATCAAAGGTTGGAGATCCTCCATTATGGTGTCCATGTACAGATCCTTGTGTCCCTCTAAATGCTCCTGCTTCTCCATGGAGACAAAGGCAGCCACATCCTGACACCTTTTAGGAACCTGACAACACAATGACACCGTCATCACCCAGACCCCTCCAGTGCTGTTACTATTTCCCAGCATTCCCAGCAGTGTCACCTCTCCAGTCAGCAGCTCCATAATCTTGTGGGTGAGTTCTAGGATCTTCTGCTCATGTATAAGGGGGGGAGGCTCCATAAAGAGGGTTAGTCTCAACTCTTCTGACTCATGGATGATGGGAGTCTCTCCCGGTGTCTTCTTCACTATGGTGTAATCCTGTGGATGGAGAGAGACACTTAGGGAAAGAAATTATTTCCCGACTCCAGATCTACACTCAGAATCCCTCCCTGGATCATGGCCCCATCTCCAGTAATCTAGTAACTAGAAGCTGGAATATTACTACCCTCTAGGCCCCTTCTGGACTCTTCTAGAGAATCCCCCATGACTCCTTCCTCTGGCAGAGAGCTCCATAGTCTCACTGTTCTTACAGTAAAGACTCCTCTTCTATGTTGGTGGACAAACCTTCTTTCCTCTAGACGTAGTAAAGGCCTACTTGTTATAGTCCAGTATCATCTAGATGTCAGACTAGAGGTAGAAATCCTCCCTCCAGACCACACTCCGGCCATCTTCTCCTAGGTACAACGTGCCTACTTACCTTCTCATGGCTCCTACAACATGACTATTGATCCCCATGATACATCACTGACCATACTGGTGGCTGATCTTCAGGTTCTCCATCACTTGGAAGGTCTGGAGGCCGTTCTCCAGGACCCTGGACTCTTCCTATCACTTCCTATGATGGATTCTCCTTCCCGATGTCTGACTTGTTACAGAATACAATAAAGAGGAGAGAAATCTAGAGAAGTTTACCTCTCCGCTCAGCAGGGAGATGATCTCCAAGGTGAAGTTTAATATTCTTCTGCTGATCTCCTTCCTGTCCATCCTTGGTGGTCATTCAGGAGAAGAGGAGAGAACTGGAGGAGCTGGAGGCTTCTAGTAATGCAGGCGCCTTTATGAGGAGAGGAGAGGAGAGGCTGGAAATCCTCCAGGGACAAGAGCATTAGTGAGATCCAGAACCGCACTTACTGCTCCTGGAGAGACCTCGCTTCTCAGAGCCTCCACCGCCAATATTAAGTGACAAATGACAACTACAGCTCGTTCTGAAAAACAAAAAAAATACAAAAATAAGAAATTATAAAGCTGCATGGACAAGATTCTGGAACTAATTAGAATACTTTTATAAAAGTCAAAAAACATAAAAATAATAGAAATTTGGCGTAACCATAATAATGAGCGTCAGAATGAAGTTCTCCTGTCATTTATACAGTGCAGTAAACCTCGGAATAAGAAATCACAGCAAGGAAACAATTTCTACATTTTCCTGTGCCACGTCCCGCTCTAATGGGGGTTTTAATGTAGGATAAACAGGCTTCTTTATGACTGTTTATACCTGCGGCTGCGCAGCATTGGGGTAAGATATACAGGAGTGAGATTTCTGTCTAGATGTGATGGTATGTAGCCAACGCAAAGCATCCGGACTAAATCCTGACCATTAATTTCAATGGATCTGTGCACAAGCTTAGTTTTCCCACAAATCATCTCTGCGTTCATGAGAAATCGCAGTATATTCATATTGTGTGGTATTCATGCAACTCTGGCTCCACAGAAGTGAACTGAGCTTGTTTGAAAAACGGAAGACATTTGGATTCAATGGGGTTTCCACTGATGGTTCCCGGAAGATGTTGATTATTATTCTTCAGTTTTTCTCCTGATCTGAATAAAGAAATCTGATCCAGCTATGTCCAATAACTGTGTCAGTTTCCCGAGCACTCATATCAAGTCCTTTTAAATTTGGATTCCAACAATCATTGGTGAAGGGATATTTCCCCAACAAAATCTTGGCGCCCAACGTGGGGCTCAACTAAAGGACACTTTATCTGGGCTCCAACAAATTGGACATTCTGGTTCGGGATTTGCAGATATAAGAAATAGCGCTAAAACGTAAGAGCCTTTATCTTACACTATATCTGTGTCTCCTGATTGGTTTGTCCGGTTTGAGGATCTGGTGATTGAATGTACGAATAAGTCCTTTTATAGTTGAGCCTATTTTTGTAAAAACCTGAAAAGGACTATGATTGTTGGACTTTGAGACCTAAGAGATGGACAGTTTCAATTGGGAAGTCTTTGGTTTAGTTCTGGTATATGCCTTATTTGTTCTTCATTGTATGTGGAAAATCTTGGAGAATTACAGGAAGGGTAATCAAAGTCCTTGGACTCCAATGTCCGGTTTGTGAGGTTTTGATTGGTTAAGAACCTCAGTAACAGAATACACTAGGTAAATATAGTGGGGAAACCGAGGGAAAATAGACGTCTGAATAATTGTTTAACTTTCTGTGGAAAAAGATTGACATACAAAATGGGGAACAATTTCAGTATACCAGAGGGTTACAAAACAGCCAAGACTTGAGTCGAGGAGAGGGAAGGAAAAAAAGGTTTGAAAAATATTGACAGGGTGTTAAAGAAGGTAGGAATGAAGGATAGAAATTTGAATGTGGATACTTGGGAAAGATTCAGAAGGACACATTGTGGTTGGATAAAGGATCATGTATGTGAAGAAGTACTTAAAAGGGGTTATCCGAGTTAAATAAATGTATTCTAATTGCTCTTATTGTAGTTCAGTGAAAGTTTCTTCAAATCACTTTCATAACCTATCTTTCACTATTTGGCCAGTTCAATTCAGGGAGTGGCCCGGCTCTGTAAACGAAACGCTAGAGGTGCCAGTTTTTACCCGTTCCCCTCTGCATCTGGGGATCGTTAGTTCAGCCCTGTCCCCCCCCCCCCCCCCCCCCACTAGTACACATTCCACATTGAACACCCCCTGGGAAAAATAAATAAATAATTGGCCATCATTTTATTTGATTTTGATTCTATATATAAAATCCATATCTGCCACAAATATATGTATTTATCTAAGCAATATCCATATTGAATATATTTGAATAATATAGATATTGCTTAGATACAGATAATGCTAATGGTACTTTCACACTAGCGTGAGTGTATTTTCACACTAGCGGCAGGACGTATCCGACAGGCTGTTCAACCTGTCGGATCCGCCCTGCCGCTATTTGGCCGTGCCGCTGGACTGCCGCTCCATCCCCGTTGACTATAATGGGGACGGGGGCGGAGCTCCGGCGCAGCACGGCGAGAGGTCGCAGGACTAAGTCTACTTTCACACTTGCAGCATAGTGATCCGGCGAGCAGTTCAGACAACGGAAGGATGGATCCGTCCTTCCGGTCTGCACATGCACAAACCGGGAAAACTGTGAAAAAGACTGACAGAGGGATCCGTCCATCCGCATGACAAGTGTGTATTTATTTATTTTTTTGCAAAGTGCAGAGCAGGGGGCGGGGAAAGTCAGGTTGTTCACGCCCAGAAATATTCATGAGGCAGAGCTCAGGCCTTGTTGGTACACGCCCCCTCAGCATGTACTTCAGCATGTAAACAAAGCAATGACAGAACCATGAAAAGGTGGACATATGGGTTTTAACTTGATGAAATCTAGCTTAACCAAATTATATTTATATTTTGATTGATTTCAAGTGTATTTTTTTATTTTTTTTTATTAACTCGGATAACCCCTTTAATACCTGGGTTAAAGTGGCAGGGGAAGTTGAAACTGAGGGGTGGCGAGGAGAAGTAGTCAGAGGTAGACTTTTGTATGCTCAGAAATCAAAAGACAATGAGACTGACGAACGACCTCCCCCATATCCAACTGCCCCTAGACCTCCAAGAGGGAATGGACAGGCAATAAGAATCCAGACTGGGCCAATGCGTGCTGAGCCTGTGGTGCCCCCCGACCCCAGAGACCTGTAGGACTCTACCGTGTTCTGACTAAGACAAGACTCCTACCCAGACCTACAACAGGGTGCGACGAGAGGAGGACCTGATACAACCTCAGGACCACCCGGACAGGTCATTGGAGCGACCAGCCAGAATCAGTAACCTGAATTTCTTCACGCCAATGTGACTAAGTACCACCCCTGGAGTCCGAAAGACCAACTCGGACTTTAGACCCGACTGCCTGACCCCCCCGACGAGACCTATGCCTACTTCTAGGACTTTTCAACAGATATAGGTGACTTATGGGGCTACGTGGACTGACTTGAAGGATCTGATGTTGCTGAAGATGGGCGATTCCCAACATCAAATGGTGAATGACTATATGAACGAACACAGAAATGTCCCCATGGATATTATGACTAAAGACTGGGTCAAGAGTTTACAGGCTGGGACTGAATTGGTCAGGGTTTTTACAGAATGGCCACTTACAAGGCAGGAAGAAAGGTCCTGGAGTCTTAGGCCTCTTTCACATGACCGTTTTTTTCCCCCGTTTACGGGCCGTTTTTTGCGGTCCGTATACGGAACCATTGATTTCAATGGTTCCGCAAAAAAAACGGAATGTACTCCGTATGCATTCCGTTTCCGTATTTTCGTTTTTCCATTCCGTTTTAACATAGAACATGTCCTATATTTGGCCGCAAATCCCGTTCCGTGGCTCCATTAAAGTCTATGGGTCCGCAAAAAAACGGAATGCATACGGAAGTGCATCCGTATGTCTTCCGTATCCGTTCCGTTTTTTGCTGATCCATCTATTGAAAATGTTATGCCCAGCCCAATTTTTTCTATGAAATTACTGTATACTGTATTTGCCATACGGAAAAACGGAACTGAAACGGAAACACAACGGAAACAAAAAACGGAACAACGGATCCGTTTAAAACGGACCGCAAAACACTGAAAAAGGCATACTGTCGTGTAAAAG
Source organism: Bufo bufo (assembly GCF_905171765.1). Lineage (NCBI taxonomy): Eukaryota > Metazoa > Chordata > Amphibia > Anura > Bufonidae > Bufo > Bufo bufo. Next base: position 11,339,207 of record NC_053392.1, on the reverse strand, counting down.
AGGCCTTAAAGACAGTACAGGGTGTCCTCAGGAGAATGTAGAGACTTATACTGCAGAACTAAAGGACTATCTGGACCGACATGGGTTGGGATCAAGCTGGAAACATGGAAGAAAAACTGTTGACATGTGCATTCATGGAGGGGCTTCGACCCACCCTCCAGGTTAAGCTGAAAGCTTGTAAACCTGAATGGCGTGTGACCCCCTTTAACCCAATTAAGCCAAAGGGTAAAAACTAGACATGGATAAAAACCCTACTCCGGTTAAATACATGGGGCAGGGCACCGGTCCCAAATCCAAACGTGATTTTAAATGTTACAATTGCGGCAAACCAGGTCACATGAGAGATTGCAGGGCTCCCAGGAGACCTAGAGACAATGGTGGCCAATTTAGTCCACAATCACCACCGTCTTCAGACTAGGATACCGGTACCCCCGTGATGGTTCTGCCTGTAAAAGTAGAGTCTGTGAGGTCTCCAAATATCCCGGGATCCTTAGGAAATAAAAACACTATCAACTCAGTCCATACCACGTCCCAGCCATGGTTTTCACTGGGGAAACAGTGTTTGTCCGTGAGTCTGAACCAGTCAAACAAAAAAAATCTAAGACAGTACTGTGATCACTCAAATTTTGGTAAAGGATGATCTCCCTGAACCTATTCTGGGAACTGATGTACTCCAAGCGCTCGGGGCCAGTATCCATCTACATCTAGATGGGACTAGTCACGTAGACTTTGGAGTCCCAGAAGAAGTTCTCTGCCCAATGATGGCTTCTATAACGGTGGCTGAATTAAATCTTCCTGATTGAACAGAATCAGAAAAGAGTCTGCTCAGCCAGGTCCCCGAGAGCCTTTGGGCCACCTCAAAGACGGATATAGGCAAATTACCTGTGTCCCCTGTGATGGTGTCTCTAAAGCCCTGCAAGTTAAACAGTACCCATTGAGTTACCCTCAGGAAATAGCAGTGTTCAGCCAAATAGATGATTTTCTCTGAGCAGGGGTTCTCATTAAGACTGTGTCCCCGGCAAACACTCCCCTATTTCCAGTGAAGAAGAAGGCCGTTAAGGGTCAGCCAGCCACATATCGAATGGTCCATGATCTTTGAGAGGTCCTACAAACCCCAATAGTGCCCAATCCGCACACTCTGCTGTCCCAAGTTCCGTCCACAGCTACCCGTTTCACTGTGATTGACCTGGCAAATGCATTTTTCAGTGTACCTCTGCATCCAGATTGTCAGTATCTTTTTGCTATCACTTTCAAGTGGAACCAGTATACATGGACTGTTTTACCCCAGGGGGCCCAGAACTCGCCCACCATGTACAGTCAGGCCCTACAGTCTGTCCTAGCCAACTGGTCCCCTCCTGGAACTGTGGTCTTATTGCAACATGTCGATGACTTACTTTTATGTGCTGAAACAGAGACCAAATGGGTGTAAAGCTTCTAGGCATAAAGTGCAGTTTTGTAAAGACAAGGTGATATTTCTTGTACCCTGCCTCTCGCACGGTGCCCGGCACCTCATTCCCAAACGAAAAAAGAGGCAGTGGAAAAGATAGGCTACTTTCACACTAGCGGCATGGACCTCCGGCAGGCTGTTCCGTCGGGTGAACAGCTTGTCGGATCCGTCCTGCCACTAGTGAACGTGTGCCCCCGGACTGCTGCTCCGTTCCGACGGAACAACCTGCCAGAGGTCCGTGCCGCTAGTGTGAAAGTAGCCATACAGGTGCCCAAAGGAGCACAGAACTTGAGAGTATTTTTGGGTCTTGTCTCATACTGCCGCCCCTGGATACGGCAGGCGTCTATGTTAATGCTCCCCTCTATGACTGTTTGTCGTCTGATACTTTTTATCTTTCAGAAGAAGCTGTTAATAACTTTCATACTTTGAAACTGTGCATACTGTCTGCCCCCGCTCTGGGCATTCCAAAATATGACAAACCTTTGTTTATTTTGTTCTGAAATGCTGGGGCATAGCACTGCTGTACTGACTCAGAAAACACGGAGATAGACAACGCCCCGTTGCCTACTTTTCTGCTCGCCTCGATCCTGCTCAAACTCCTCATGACATTCAAGGCATTCTCACTCAAGTGCAACCAAAACATATCTCCATGGCCAGACAACTGAGACTACAGTGTGCACTCCTCATGCCTGCAAACATATTATTCAAACTTTGTACTACTCTGAATCCTGCTACTCTGTTACCAATTACAGATTCAGAAATGGGGATCAGAACTTTTAATTGATCTTGTTGAACATGACCCTCATGATTGCGTACAATTAATGCAGTGGGAAACGTCAGGTTTTTAATATGTTCATGAAAAACCTCTTTCTAATCCTGACTGGAGTATTTTGCAGATGGAAGCAGGCTCATGGGAGAGGATGGCCGGTTCCATGCTGGATATGCATTGGTCACACAGCACGAGGTAGGTACAGCTGAACCACTCCCACCTCATATATCAGCACAAGAGGCAGAGCTGAAGGCACTCACTGAGGCGTGTAAAATGGCCAAGGTGAAGAAGTTGAACATCTACACAGACTCAAGGTATGCTTTTGGTATTGCACATGACTATGGACCTATTTGGCGGGCCAGGGACTTCCTAACATCTGCAGGCCAGCCTACAAAGAATAAAGACTCTGTACTAGAACTTATGAACTCTCTGTTGTTACGAGGAAGTTGCCATCATCAAGATCAAGGCACACACCAGGCACACCACGGTGGAGGCAAAAGGTAACGATCGAGCTGACAAAGCAGCCAAACAAGCCGCACTACAGCCCGTAAAGACTGTCCCCACCCCGGTAAAAATCGTGAAGCCAATGCTGTAAGTATGCTAATCAAGCCCCTCCTGAGGAAAAAGAACTTTGGGCAAACCACGGGGCCAAGGTTGAGGACCAAGGAATCTGGAGAAACAAAGAAAGGACTTGTTTACCTCGTCCAATGTATCCTGCTATGGAACAGGAGACCTATGGGCCTAACCATCTGTCTAAAGGTGCTATGGTAAGTGTTGTAAATGCTGGCTGGTTTGCACCAGGGTTTTTCACAGTAGCAGCTCGGTTTGTACAAGGGTGCATGATTTGTGCATTGCATAATCCCGGTCAAGTGGTGAAGACTCCAAGCAAGCACACCCCGAGGCCATTTTAACCATTTCAGAGATTGCAGATAGTCTATATACAGCTACCTAAGGTAGGGGTGTATGAGTTTGTTCTTGTGTGTTGATCTCTTTTCAGGATGTCCGGAAGCCTTCCCAGTAGCAAAGGCAAATGCAAAGAATACCGCCTAGAAATTGGTCAGTGAACTGATATGAAGGTACGGTGTTCCTGAAGTCATTGAGTCGGATAGAAGGCCCCAATTCACAGGAGAAGTAATGAGGGAGGTCATGTAGGCATTGGGGGTCACTCAAGCGTTTCACACGGCCTACCATCCCCAAAGCAGCGGCCGAGTTAAACGCCTCAACGGCACATTGAAGGTAAAGATCCAGAAAGCCATGCAGGAAACCCAAAGACCTTGGCCAGAATATCTGCCCCTCGCCCGATATTCTGTTAGGACCACTCCCAACCATAAAACAGGACTGTCTCCTTTTGAGATTTTGTTTGGGTGCGCTCCCAGGCTTGGGTTGTACTCCCCCCAGCAGTTAAAGATGAACAATGACAATCTCGCTTGAACGTACTCATAAACAAGTGTTAGCTTCACTTCCAGATCCTGACTCAGTAGAAGGAACTCACAGCTTGCAGCCCGGAGACTGGGTGGCGATAAAGAGGCATGTGAGAAAAGGACTAGATCCAAGATTCGATGGTCCCTTTCAAGTACTGTTGACCACCCACTCCGCTGTAAAGGTTGAAGGAAAACCCAACTGACGATCCTCCTGCTGACAGTGGCTCCGACCCCGAGCAGGTCAGCAGTGTTTCGTCCACTGAATGATGAACGGGACAATGCTTTGATACCATCAGGTGCTGTTTGAAGGACTGAATGACGTTGAAAAATTGAGGGACTGTTGGATCCTGTGAGTTCAGCCAGTAGGCCCTACTTCGCCGTGCCCCTCAATATTTCTGAATTGACTGAACTGGCCAACTCTACTATTTTTTCTCAGGCATGAAGCAGGTTAAGTCTAAAACTAGAGATGGGGACGCACCCTTACCCGTTGTAGGATGGGCTCATGGTAAACAGATCAGGGCCACCAGCTGATTATAGCTCTACCCCCTGGAAGGAGAATGGAGAGAGGAATGGAAACCTACGTATGGTCTTATGACCCATGTCTTATAACCCCATGTTTGTCATGCGACACCTAAGGGGTTAACTGCCGCGGATCGCAGCGCCCTGTCAGAGGTCGGAAATGTGTTTCTGCTGCCGACTGTATTTGTATATTAAACACTAATTATCATTGGTGGCGCAGTGTGCCCCCCCCCCCCCCCCAATATTAAAATCATTGGTGGCAGTGGCCACAGAGTCCCCTCACCTCCTCTCATTGGTGGCAGTTTCTGATCGGACCCCAGCTGTGTAATACTGGGGCTCTGATCGGTTACCATGGCAGCCAGGACGCTACTGAAGCCCTGGCAAAGTTTTGGTATCAAAACAACCCTAAATAGGACCAGGCTCCAGACTCGCTGTATAGCACGGCTGCAGCAAACGATGATTTCAGTGATGGAGTATTCTACCGATTATTTGTACAGTTATTCGAGTAATCTAAAAACTCATCAGACCCCAACACCCTTCATTCCCCCCTGTGTGCCTCTATATACAGGGGCCGGTGTGAATGTATCCTGGGGCCACAGTCAGCGAGGGCTGTATATATATATATATATATTCTCTGTATACAGGGGCCGGTGTGAATGTATCCTGGGGGCCACAGCCAGCGAGGGCTGTATATATATATATCCTCTGTATACAGGGGCCGGTGTGAATGTATCCTGGGGCCACAGTCAGCGAGGGCTGTATATATATATATATATCCTCTGTATACAGGGGCCGGTGTGAATGTATCCTGGGGGCCACAGTCAGCGAGGGCTGTATATATATATATATCCTCTGTATACAGGGGCCGGTGTGAATGTATCCTGGGGCCACAGTCAGCGAGGGCTGTATATATATATATATCCTCTGTATACGGGGGCCGGTGTGAATGTATCCTGGGGGCCACAGCCAGCGAGGGCTGTATATATATATATCCTCTGTATACAGGGGCCGGTGTGAATGTATCCTGGGGCCACAGTCAGTGAGGGCTGTATATATATATATCCTCTGTATACAGGGGCCGGTGTGAATGTATCCTGGGGCCACAGTCAGTGAGGGCTGTATATATATATATCCTCTGTATACAGGGGCCGGTGTGAATGTATCCTGGGGCCACAGTCAGCGAGGGCTGTATATATATATATATATATCCTCTGTATACAGGGGCCGGTGTGAATGTATCCTGGGGCCACAGTCAGCGAGGGCTGTATATATATCCTCTGTATACGGGGGCCGGTGTGAATGTATCCTGGGGGCCACAGTCAGCGAGGGCTGTATATATATATATATATATATATATATATCCTCTGTATACAGGGGCCGGTGTGAATGTATCCTGGGGCCACAGTAAGCGAGGGCTGTATATATATCCTCTGTATACAGGGGCCGGTGTGAATGTATCCTGGGGCCACAGTCAGTGAGGGCTGTATATATATATATCCTCTGTATACAGGGGCCGGTGTGAATGTATCCTGGGGGCCACAGTCAGCGAGGGCTGTATATATATATATATATATATCCTCTGTATACAGGGGCCGGTGTGAATGTATCCTGGGGGCCACAGTCAGCGAGGGCTGTATATATATATATCCTCTGTATACAGGGGCCGGTGTGAATGTATCCTGGGGGCCACAGTCAGCGAGGGCTGTATATATATATATCCTATGTATACAGGGGCCGGTGTGAATGTATCCTGGGGCCACAGTCAGCGAGGGCTGTATATATATATATATCCTCTGTATACAGGGGCCGGTGTGAATGTATCCTGGGGCCACAGTCAGCGAGGGCTGTATATATATATATATCCTCTGTATACGGGGGCCGGTGTGAATGTATCCTGGGGGCCACAGTCAGCGAGGGCTGTATATATATATATATCCTCTGTATACAGGGGCCGGTGTGAATGTATCCTGGGGGCCACAGTCAGCGAGGGCTGTATATATATATATCCTCTGTATACAGGGCCGGTGTGAATGTATCCTGGGGCCACAGTCAGCGAGGGCTGTATATATATATATATCCTCTGTATACGGGGGCCGGTGTGAATGTATCCTGGGGGCCACAGTCAGCGAGGGCTGTATATATATATATATCCTCTGTATACAGGGGCCGGTGTGAATGTATCCTGGGGGCCACAGTCAGTGAGGGCTGTATATATATATATATATCCTCTGTATACAGGGGCCGGTGTGAATGTATCCTGGGGCCACAGTCAGCGAGGGCTGTATATATATATATATCCTCTGTATACGGGGGCCAGTGTGAATGTATCCTGGGGGCCACAGTCAGCGAGGGCTGTATATATATATATATCCTCTGTATACAGGGGCCGGTGTGAATGTATCCTGGGGGCCACAGTCAGCGAGGGCTGTGTATATATATATATCCTCTGTATACGGGGCCGGTGTGAATGTATCCTGGGGCCACAGTCAGCGAGGGCTGTATATATATATATATATATCCTCTGTATACGGGGCCGGTGTGAATGTATCCTGGGGCCACAGTCAGCGAGGGCTGTATATATATATATATATATCCTCTGTATACAGGGGCTGGTGTGAATGTATCCTGGGGCCACAGTCAGCGAGGGCTGTATATATATATATATATATCCTCTGTATACAGGGGCCGGTGAGAATGTATCCTGGGGCCACAGTCAGCGAGGGCTGTATATATATATATATCCTCTGTATACAGGGGCCGGTGTGAATGTATCTTGGGGGCCACAGTCAGCGAGGGCTGTATATATATATATATCCTCTGTATACAGGGCCGGTGTGAATGTATCCTGGGGGCCACAGTCAGCGAGGGCTGTATATATATATATCCTCTGTATACAGGGCCGGTGTGAATGTATCCTGGGGCCACAGTCAGCGAGGGCTGTATATATATATATATCCTCTGTATACAGGGGCCGGTGTGAATGTATCCTGGGGCCACAGTCAGCGAGGGCTGTATATATATATATATATCCTCTGTATACAGGGGCCGGTGTGAATGTATCCTGGGGCCACAGTCAGCGAGGGCTGTATATATATATATATCCTCTGTATACAGGGCCGGTGTGAATGTATCCTGGGAGCCACAGTCAGCGAGGGCTGTATATATATATATATCCTCTGTATACAGGGGCCGGTGTGAATGTATCCTGGGGGCCACAGTCAGCGAGGGCTGTATATATATATATATCCTCTGTATACAGGGGCCGGTGTGAATGTATCCTGGGGCCACAGTCAGCGAGGGCTGTATATATATATATCCTCTGTATACGGGGCCGGTGTGAATGTATCCTGGGGCCACAGTCAGCGAGGGCTGTATATATATATATATATCCTCTGTATACAGGGGCTGGTGTGAATGTATCCTGGGGCCACAGTCAGCGAGGGCTGTATATATATATATATCCTCTGTATACAGGGGCCGGTGTGAATGTATCCTGGGGCCACAGCCAGCGAGGGCTGTATATATATATATATATATCCTCTGTATACGGGGCCGGTGTGAATGTATCCTGGGGGCCACAGTCAGCGAGGGCTGTATATATATATATCCTCTGTATACAGGGGCCGGTGTGAATGTATCCTGGGGGCCACAGTCAGCGAGGGCTGTATATATATATATCCTCTGTATACAGGGGCCGGTGTGAATGTATCCTGGGGGCCACAGTCAGCGAGGGCTGTATATATATATATCCTATGTATACAGGGGCCGGTGTGAATGTATCCTGGGGCCACAGTCAGCGAGGGCTGTATATATATATATCCTCTGTATACGGGGGCCGGTGTGAATGTATCCTGGGGCCACAGCCAGCGAGGGCTGTATATATATATATATCCTCTGTATACAGGGGCCGGTGTGAATGTATCCTGGGGCCACAGTCAGCGAGGGCTGTATATATATATATATATATCCTCTGTATACGGGGCCGGTGTGAATGCACCCTGGGGGCCACAGCCGGCTGTGTACGGACAGATAACGGCTGATACCAGAGAGACGAGGCTGCAGACACAGCGGGGATCACTTACCACGACCTTCCAGTTCTCCGGTTTTGCTGCAGGAGCTAAAGGACCTGAGATGACGTCACCGACATGTGGGCAGAACAGGAAGGGGCGGGGCTCAGCAGTGGAGAAGAGCGGTGTACTTGAATTGGCTGTGATGACGTCACGCCCATGTGACTAGACCAGTTAGGGAGGGGGCGGGGCCGGCTGTTTTATTCGGTGTGCAGTGTCAATGGCGGCCGTCCTGTGTGTGCAGCCAGATCCTTACCTAGAATGATGGGGGTAGTAGTAAGATGGATTGTGTGAGGGAGGAGGAGGAAGGAAAAGCAGAGGTAGGGAGGAGGATGAAGGGGACATAGACAGCAGAGGTAGGGAGGAGGATGGGGACACAGACAGCAGAGGTAGGAGGAGGATGAAGGGGACACAGACAGCAGAGGTAGGGAGGAGGATGGGGACACAGACAGCAGAGGTAGGAGGAGGATGGGGACACAGACAGCAGAGGTAGGAGGAGGATGAAGGGGACACAGACAGCAGAGGTAGGGAGGAGGATGGGGACACACAGACAGCAGAGGTAGGGAGGAGGATGAAGGGGACACAGACAGCAGAGGTAGGAGGAGGATGGGGCACACAGACAGCGGAGGTAGGAGGAGGATGGGGACACACAGACAGCAGAGGTAGGAGGAGGATGGACACACAGACAGCAGAGGTAGGAGGAGGATGGACACACAGACAGCAGAGGTAGGAGGAGGATGGGGACACACAGACAGCAGAGGTAGGAGGAGGATGGGGACACACAGACAGCAGAGGTAGGAGGAGGATGGGGACACACAGACAGCAGAGGTAGGAGGAGGATGGGGCACACAGACAGCAGAGGTAGGAGGAGGATGGGGACACACAGACAGCAGAGGTAGGAGGAGGATGGGGACACACAGACAGCGGAGGTAGGAGGAGGATGGGGACACACAGACAGCGGAGGTAGGAGGAGGATGGGGCACACAGACAGTGGAGGTAGGAGGAGGATGGGGCACACAGACAGCAGAGGTAGGAGGAGGATGGGGACACACAGACAGCAGAGGTAGGAGGAGGATGGGGACACAGACAGCAGAGGTAGGAGGAGGATGGGGACACAGACAGCAGAGGTAGGAGGAGGATGAAGGGGACACAGACAGCAGAGGTAGGGAGGAGGATGGGGACACACAGACAGCAGAGGTAGGGAGGAGGATGAAGGGGACACAGACAGCAGAGGTAGGAGGAGGATGGGGCACACAGACAGCGGAGGTAGGAGGAGGATGGGGACACACAGACAGCAGAGGTAGGAGGAGGATGGACACACAGACAGCGGAGGTAGGAGGAGGATGGGGACACACAGACAGCAGAGGTAGGAGGAGGATGGACACACAGACAGCAGGAGGAGGATGGGGCACACAGACAGCAGAGGTAGGAGGAGGATGGGCACACAGACAGCAGAGGTAGGAGGAGGATGGGGACACACAGACAGCAGAGGTAGGAGGAGGATGGGGACACACAGACAGCAGAGGTAGGAGGAGGATGGGGACACACAGACAGCAGAGGTAGGAGGAGGATGGGGCACACAGACAGCAGAGGTAGGAGGAGGATGGGGACACACAGACAGCAGAGGTAGGAGGAGGATGGACACACAGACAGCAGAGGTAGGAGGAGGATGAAGGGGACACAGACAGCAGAGGTAGGGAGGAGGATGGGGACACACAGACAGCAGAGGTAGGGAGGAGGATGGGGACACAGACAGCAGAGGTAGGAGGAGGATGAAGGGGACACAGACAGCAGAGGTAGGAGGAGGATGGGGACACACAGACAGCAGAGGTAGGAGGAGGATGGACACACAGACAGCAGAGGTAGGAGGAGGATGGGGACACACAGACAGCAGAGGTAGGAGGAGGATGGGCACACAGACAGCGGAGGTAGGAGGAGGATGGGGACACACAGACAGCAGAGGTAGGAGGAGGATGGACACACAGACAGCAGGAGGAGGATGGGGCACACAGACAGCAGAGGTAGGAGGAGGATGGGCACACAGACAGCAGAGGTAGGAGGAGGATGGGGACACACAGACAGCGGAGGTAGGAGGAGGATGGACACACAGACAGCAAAGGTAGGAGGAGGATGGACACACAGACAGCAGAGGTAGGAGGAGGATGGGGACACACAGACAGCAGAGGTAGGAGGAGGATGGGGACACACAGACAGCAGAGGTAGGAGGAGGATGGGGACACACAGACAGCAGAGGTAGGAGGAGGATGGGGACACACAGACAGCAGAGGTAAGAGGAGGATGGACACACAGACAGCAGAGGTAGGAGGAGGATGGGGACACACAGACAGCAGAGGTAGGAGGAGGATGGGGACACACAGACAGCAGAGGTAGGGAGGAGGATGGGGACACAGACAGCAGAGGTAGGAGGAGGATGGACACACAGACAGCAGAGGTAGGAGGAGGATGGACACACAGACAGCAGAGGTAGGAGGAGGATGGACACACAGACAGCAGAGGTAGGAGGAGGATGGGGACACACAGACAGCAGAGGTAGGAGGAGGATGGGGACACACAGACAGCAGAGGTAGGGAGGAGGATGGGGACACAGACAGCAGAGGTAGGAGGAGGATGGACACACACACAGACAGCAGAGGTAGGAGGAGGATGGGGCACACAGACAGCAGAGGTAGGAGGAGGATGGGGCACACAGACAGCAGAGGTAGGAGGAGGATGGGGCACACAGACAGCAGAGGTAGGAGGAGGATGGGGACACACAGACAGCAGAGGTAGGAGGAGGATGGACACACAGACAGCAGAGGTAGGAGGAGGATGGACACACAGACAGCAGAGGTAGGAGGAGGATGGACACACAGACAGCAGAAGTAGGAGGAGGATGGACACAGACAGCAGAGGTAGGAGGAGGATGGACACACAGACAGCAGAGGTAGGAGGAGGATGGACACACAGACAGCAGGAGGAGGATGGGGCACACAGACAGCAGAGGTAGGGAGGAGGATGAAGGGGACACAGACAGCAGAGGTAGGAGGAGGATGGGGACACACAGACAGCAGAGGTAGGAGGGGGATGGGGACACACAGACAGCAGAGGTAGCAGGAGGATGGGGACACAGACAGCAGAGGTAGGAGGAGGATGGGGACACACAGACAGCAGAGGTAGGAGGAGGATGGACACACAGACAGCAGAGGTAGGAGGAGGATGGACACAGACAGCAGAGGTAGGAGGAGGATGGACACACAGACAGCAGAGGTAGGAGGAGGATGGGGACACACAGACAGCAGAAGTAGGAGGAGGATGGGGACACACAGACAGCAGAGGTAGGAGGAGGATGGACACACAGACAGCAGAGGTAGCAGGAGGATGGGGACACAGACAGCAGAGGTAGGAGGAGGATGGGGACACACAGACAGCAGAGGTAGCAGGAGGATGGGGACACAGACAGCAGAGGTAGGAGGAGGATGGACACACAGACAGCAGAGGTAGGAGGAGGATGGACACAGACAGCAGAGGTAGGGAGGAGGATGGGGCACACAGACAGCAGAGGTAGGAGGAGGATGGGGACACACAGACAGCAGAGGTAGGAGGGGGATGGGGACACACAGACAGCAGAGGTAGCAGGAGGATGGGGACACAGACAGCAGAGGTAGGAGGAGGATGGGGACACACAGACAGCAGAGGTAGGAGGATGGGGCACACAGACAGCAGAGGTAGGAGGAGGATGGACACACAGACAGCAGAGGTAGGGAGGAGGATGGGGACACACAGACAGCAGAGGTAGGAGGAGGATGGACACACAGACAGCAGAGGTAGGAGGAGGATGGGGCACACAGACAGCAGAGGAAGGAGGAGGATGGGGACACACAGACAGCAGAGGTAGGAGGAGGATGGACACACAGACAGCGGAGGTAGGAGAAGGATGGGACACACAGACAGCAGAGGTAGGAGGAGGATGGACACACAGACAGCAGAGGTAGGAGGAGGATGGGACACACAGACAGCAGAGGTAGGAGGAGGATGGACACACAGACAGCAGAGGTAGGAGGAGGATGGGGACACACAGACAGCAGAGGTAGGAGGAGGATGGACACACAGACAGCTGAGGTAGGAGGAGGATGGGACACACAGACAGCAGAGGTAGGAGGAGGATGGACACACAGACAGCAGAGGTAGGAGGAGGATGGGGACACACAGACAGCAGAGGTAGGAGGAGGATGGACACAGACAGCAGAGGTAGGAGGAGGATGGGGCACACAGACAGCAGAGGTAGGAGGAGGATGGGGCACACAGACAGCAGAGGTAGGAGGAGGATGGGGACACAGACAGCAGAAGTAGGAGGAGGATGGGGACACACAGACAGCAGAGGTAGGAGGAGGATGGGGACACACAGACAGCAGAGGTAGGAGGAGGATGGGGCACACAGACAGCAGAAGTAGGAGGAGGATGGGGACACACAGACAGCGGAGGTAGGAGGAGGATGGGGACACACAGACAGCAGAGGTAGGAGGAGGATGAAGGGGACACAGACAGCGGAGGTAGGAGGAGGATGGGGACACACAGACAGCAGAGGTAGGAGGAGGATGGGGACACACAGACAGCAGAGGTAGGAGGAGGATGAAGGGGACACAGACAGCGGAGGTAGGAGGAGGATGGGGACACACAGACAGCAGAGGTAGGAGGAGGATGGGGACACACAGACAGCAGAGGTAGGAGGAGGATGGACACAGACAGCAGAGGTAGGAGGAGGATGGGGACACACAGACAGCGGAGGTAGGAGGAGGATGGGGACACACAGACAGCAGAGGTAGGAGGAGGATGGGGACACACAGACAGCAGAGGTAGGAGGAGGATGGACACAGACAGCAGAGGTAGGAGGAGGATGGGGACACACAGACAGCAGAGGTAGGAGGAGGATGGACACACAGACAGCAGAGGTAGGAGGAGAATGGGGCACACAGACAGCAAAGGTAGGAGGAGGATGGGGACACACAGACAGCGGAGGTAGGAGGAGGATGGGGCACACAGACAGCAGAGGTAGGAGGAGGATGGGGACACACAGACAGCAGAGGTAGGAGGAGGATGGGGACACACAGACAGCAGAAGTAGGAGGAGGATGGGGACACACAGACAGCAGAGGTAAGAGGAGGATGGGGCACACAGACAGCAGAGGTAGGAGGAGGATGGGGACACACAGACAGCAGAGGTAGGAGGAGGATGGGGCACACAGACAGCAGAGGTAGGAGGAGGATGGGGACACACAGACAGCGGAGGTAGGAGGAGGATGGACACACAGACAGCAGAGGTAGGAGGAGGATGGACACACAGACAGCAGAGGTAGGAGGAGGATGGACACAGACAGCAGAGGTAGGAGGAGGATGGACACACAGACAGCAGAGGTAGGAGGAGGATGGGGACACACAGACAGCAGAGGTAGGAGGAGGATGGGGACACACAGACAGCAGAAGTAGGAGGAGGATGGGGACACACAGACAGCAGAGGTAGGAGGAGGATGGACACACAGACAGCAGAGGTAGGAGGAGGATGGACACACAGACAGCAGAGGTAGGAGGAGGATGGGGACACAGACAGCAGAGGTAGGAGGAGGATGGGGACACACAGACAGCAGAAGTAGGAGGAGGATGGGGACACACAGACAGCAGAGGTAGGAGGAGGATGGACACACACACAGCAGAGGTAGGAGGAGGATGGACACAGACAGCAGAGGTAGGAGGAGGATGGGGCACACAGACAGCAGAGGTAGGAGGAGGATGGGGCACACAGACAGCAAAGGTAGGAGGAGGATGGGGCACACAGACAGTGGAGGTAGGAGGAGGATGGGGCACACAGACAGCAGAGGTAGGAGGAGGATGGGGACACACAGACAGCAGAAGTAGGAGGAGGATGGGGACACACAGACAGCAGAGGTAAGAGGAGGATGGGGCACACAGACAGCAGAGGTAGGAGGAGGATGGGGACACACAGACAGCAGAGGTAGGAGGAGGATGGGGCACACAGACAGCAGAGGTAGGAGGAGGATGGGGACACACAGACAGCGGAGGTAGGAGGAAGGAGACCTAATAAAGCAGAGGTCCCATAGTTTAACCCCTCCGTCCGTCCTGTTATCCAGAGGAATATACATCACAGAGGAATGCCCCGCACGGGTATGCCACTGACTACACTGACTATACTGACTATACTGGCTACACTGACTATACTGACTACACTGACTATACTGACTATACTGACTACACTGACTATACTGACTATACTGACTACACTGACTATACTGACTACACTGACTATACTGACTACACTTACTACACTGACTACTGACTATACTGACTACACTGACTTTACTGACTACACTGACTATACTGACTACACTTACTACACTGACTATACTGACTACACTGACTATACTGACTACACTGGCTACACTGACTATACTGACTATACTGGCTACACTGACTATACTGACTATACTGACTACACTGACTATACTGACGACTACACTGACTATACTGACTACACTGACTACACTGACTTTACTGACTACACTTACTATACTGACTACACTGACTTTACTGACTACACTGACTACACTGACTACACTGACTATACTGACTATACTGACTATACTGACTATACTGACTACACTGACTATACTGACTACACTGACTACACTGACTACACTGACTATACTGACTTTACTGACTACACTGACTACACTGACTATACTGACTACACTGACTATACTGACTATACTGACTTTACTGACTACACTGACTATACTGACTATACTGACTATACTTACTACACTGACTACTGACTATACTGACTACACTGACTATACTGACTACACTGACTTTACTGACTACACTGACTACACTGACTACACTGACTATACTGACTATACTGACTATACTGACTATACTGACTACACTGACTATACTGACTATACTGACTACACTGACTACACTGACTACACTGACTATACTGACTTTACTGACTACACTGACTACACTGACTATACTGACTACACTGACTATACTGACTATACTGACTTTACTGACTACACTGACTATACTGACTATACTGACTATACTTACTACACTGACTACTGACTATACTGACTACACTGACTATACTGACTACATTGACTACATTGACTATACTGACTACACTGACTATACTGACTACACTGACTACACTGACTACACTGACTATACTGACTATACTGACTATACTGACTTTACTGACTACACTGACTATACTGACTATACTGACTATACTGACTTTACTGACTTTACTGACTACACTGACTATACTGACTACACTGACTATACTGACTACACTGACTATACTGACTACACTGACTATACTTACTACACTGACTATACTGACTACACTGACTATACTGACTACACTGACTATACTGACTACATTGACTATACTGACTACATTGACTATACTGACTATACTGACTACACTGACTATACTGACTATACTGACTATACTGACTTTACTGACTACTCTGACTATACTGACTACTCTGACTACACTGACTACACTGGCTTCACTGGCTACATTGACTACACTGACTATACTGACTATACTGACTACACTGACTATACTGACTACACTGACTACACTGACTATACTGACTACACTGACTATACTGACTACATTGACTATACTGGCTACACTGACTATACTGACTACACTGACTATACTGACTACACTGACTATACTGACTATTCTGACTATACTGACTACACTGACTATACTGACTACACTGACTATACTGACTATTCTGACTACACTGACTATACTGGCTAGTCCTACAAGCCCCAGACGGATCTGCCACTGACTATACTGGCTACACTGACTACACTGACTATACTGGCTACACTGACTACACTGACTACACTGACTACACTGACTACACTGGCTACACTGACTACACTGACTATACTGACTATACTGACTACATTGACTATACTGGCTACACTGACTATACTGCCTACACTGACTATACTGACTACACTGACTATACTGACTATACTGACTACACTGACTACACTGACTATACTGACTATACTGACTATACTGACTACACTGACTACACTGACTATACTGACTACACTGACTATACTGGCTACACTGACTACACTGACTATACTGACTACATTGACTATACTGGCTACACTGACTATACTGGCTACACTGACTATACTGACTACACTGACTACACTGACTATACTGACTATACTGACTACACTGACTACACTGACTACACTGACTATACTGACTACACTGACTATACTGACTACACTGACTATTCTGACTATACTGGCTAGTCCTACAAGCCCCAGACGGATCTGCCACTGACTATACTGTCTAGTCCTACAAGCCCCAGACGGATCTGCCACTGACTACACTGACTACACTGACTATACTGACTATACTGACTATACTGACTACACTGACTACACTGACTACACTGACTACACTGACTATACTGACTATACTGACTACACTGACTATACTGACTACACTGACTACATTGACTACACTGACTACACTGACTACACTGACTATACTGACTATACTGACTACACTGACTATACTGACTATACTGACTACACTGACTACACTGACTACACTGACTATACTGACTATACTGACTACACTGACTATACTGACTACACTGACTACATTGACTACACTGACTACACTGACTACACTGACTATACTGACTATACTGACTACACTGACTATACTGACTACACTGACTACACTGACTATACTGGCTACACTGACTATACTGACTATACTGACTATTCTGACTATACTGGCTAGTCCTACAAGCCCCAGACGGATCTGCCACTGACTATACTGTCTAGTCCTACAAGCCCCAGACGGATCTGCCACTGACTACACTGACTATACTGACTATACTGACTACACTGACTACACTGACTATACTGACTATACTGACTACACTGACTACACTGACTATACTGACTATACTGACTATACTGACTACACTGACTATACTGACTACACTGACTATAATGACTATACTGACTACACTGACTATACTGACTATACTGACTTTACTTACTACACTGACTACACTGACTACACTGACTATACTGACTACACTGACTATACTGACTATACTGACTACACTGACTATACTGACTACACTGACTACACTGACTATACTGACTACACTGACTTTACTGACTACACTGACTATACTGACTACACTGACTATACTGACTACACTGACTATACTGACTACACTGACTATACTGACTATACTGACTTTACTTACTACACTGACTACACTGACTACACTGACTATACTGACTACACTGACTACACTGACTATACTGACTACACTGACTACACTGACTACACTGACTATACTGACTATACTGACTACACTGACTATACTAGCTGGTCATACAAGCAGATATTAAAAGCTGAGACTTTTGCCAATACATTCCTGTCAGGAACACATCGGAGCCCATCATGCACCACGTCACGGTCACTCAGCATGGCAGAGGGTCCTACCACTACGCTAACTATGGTGTGAACATGGTCTGAAGGTGATGGCAGCTCACAGCTTCCACATAACTGCCCAGCAGGACGACTAGTGCAATGTTTGGTGCATTTCTCTGTGATTTATATGATTGTATTTTCATCCGCACAATGCTCCGTTCTGTGTAGGATGCCCTTGTGGTGCATGTGGACCGCGCCGACATCCTCCACCGTACGCATTTTTTGCTGGGGATAGTCGTTTGCTGCGGTCCACATGCGGTGCGGCTGCTCCCCCAATGAGAAACATGCTACAGTGTTAGGGGTCGGAGCAGTTCCCCCATATTTGCCACGATATTTCTGTGTTTCTGTTATCCAGAGGAAGGCAAAAAAACCTGGGAGGTAGAAGCCAATTTTCCTCATTTTAGGGGAAAACATTCCTCCCCAATCATCAGGCCTCAGACTAACGCCAGGGCTACAGGACGACACGGAGGGAACGACCACCGCCACATGCACCACTGTTATACTGACCATCTGTGGTGTCGCAGAAAAAACATAGATCATCATTATAAGAATTGTTGCGCGAAAAAAATGTGGTGCCGCCCGACCGGACTCCCGGGAGCAGCGACCGCCCTGACTGGACTCCCGGGAGCAGCGACCGCCCTGACTGGACTCCTGGGAGCAGCGACCGCCCTGACCGGTCTCCCGGGAGCAGCGACCGCCCTGACCGGTCTCCCGGGAGCAGCGACCGCCCTGACGGACTCCCGGGAGCAGCGACCGCCCTGACCGGACTCCCTGGAGCAGCGACCGCCCTGACCGGACTCCCTGGAGCAGCGACCGCCCTGACCGGACTCCCTGGAGCAGCGACCGCCCTGACCGGACTCCCTGGAGCAGCGACCGCCCTGACCGGACTCCCGGGAGCAGCGACCGCCCTGACCGGACTCCCGGGAGCAGCGACCGCCCTGACCGGCTCCGGACCGGACTCCCGGGAGCAGTGACCGCCCTGACGG